>NC_052344.1:0-731666 GCF_016432855.1 Salvelinus namaycush | reverse complement strand
TGTGTGTCAGAAAAAGTGTCAGAAAAAAATCCGGACGTTGTGGGAAAAAGTAGCTACGTTAGCACAATATATAACCACTGATTTCAGCTCTAAATATGCACATTTTCAAAAAAAACATAAGTGTATGTATAACCTGATGTTATAGGACTGTCATCTGATGAAGCATATCAAGGTTAGTCAAAAATTATATATCTTTTGCTGGTTTGTTACGATCGCTAACTTTTGCTGCTGGGAAATGGCTTGTGTTTCTGGCTATTGTGGCTACGCTAATATAACGCTATATTGTGTTTTCGCTGTAAAACATTTAATAAATCGGAAATATTGTCTGGAATCACAAGATGCCTGTCTTTCAATTGCTGTACACTATGTATTTTTCAGAAATGTTTTATGATGAGTATTTAGGTATTTGACGTTGGTGTCTGTAATTTTTCTGTCTGCTTTCGGTGCAATTTCTGACTGTAGCTGCAATGTAAAATATGATTTATACCTGAAATATGCACATTTTTCTAACAAAACATATGCTATACAATAAATATGTTATCAGACTGTCATCTGATGAAGTTGTTTCTTGGTTAGTGGCTATTTATATCTTTATTTGGTCGAATTTGTGATAGCTACTGATGGAGTAAAAAACTGATGGAGTAAGAAAAGTGGTGTCTTTTGCTAACGTGGTTAGCTAATAGATTTACATATTGTGTCTTCCCTGTAAAACATTTTAAAAATCGGACATGTTGGCTTGATTCACAAGATGTGTACCTTTCATATGCTGTATTGGACTTGTTAATGTGTGAAAGTTAAATATTTAAAAAAAATATCTTTTGAATTTCGCGCCCTGCACTTGAGCTGGATGTTGTCATAAGTGTACCGGTGTCGGGCTGCACCCCAAACAGGTTAATGTGTGAAAGTTAAATATTTCTAAAAAATATATTTTGAATTTCGCGCCCTGCACTTGAAGTGGCTGTTGTCATATTGTGCCCGGCTTCGGGCTAGCAGCCCAAAGAAATTAATTCAGTTATTATTATGTTCTCCACTTCTCCCATTTCCCCCATTTCTTAGAAACAGCACAGCTAGGTGAATAAGGAAGGCAGCATGTGACTACACACACAGGAACACAAGCAAACACACACACACAATAAGATGTCATGGAAACACTGGACACATGAAGAGCCATGTGACAAGATGTTTGGAGAATCATAACAATAACAATATCTCCTGACTACTGAGCAGCAGCAGGCTTCTGCAACTATATGATAGCTACTAGCTGCTCTAGCAGAACAATGTGGAGAAAGAATTACGACTGTTAACAGGATTCCAGGATGCCTTCTGAACGGCAGAGCAATGCTGTATGACACACACACACACACACATGCACACACACACATACACAGAGTTAGAGGGTTGGAGAAGCTTAGCTCCCAGCTAAGACAAAGGCTACAGATGGCTCCTTTTGTCTTTGTTGGGGTTTGAGTTGGAGAGCTGATGTGCACCAGCATATACACACCAAACCCACAAAAATAAATTGACTCTCCTACAAAACACTCACACACACACGCACATGCACACATAGGCACACACGCACATGCACACATGGGCACACACATACCAACCCTGTCAATCAAAATCCCCCATCAAACACAAAATCATGCCCACCCCCTCCCCCCTTTACCTCACTTCACCCCTACACTACATCAGTGGTTCTCAAAGTGGGAGTCACGACCCTAGAATACATGTTTTCATACATATTTTAATTGGCTACTAAATTATTGTCTCAAACACAGCTGCGCATCTTGATTGTTGACCAATGGCTACACTTCGACCAACTAACACATCCGTGTGTCTAGTTAGGGATGACACGTTGTGTGACTTTTAACACAATCACTGTGTTGGCACAACATGATTTGTATAAATGTTTCAACCCATTTTGTGTCAATTCCTGCAATTGATGTCTTAAAAGCTGAAAACCACACAACACACCCTAGATGTGTTCGATTATTGACCAATCACATTGTGGATCCGAAGTCTTCATGCATCTATGTCGTGGCCCCACACCCTGGCGCTCAAGCTCTGAAAAATGAAGTGACAACTGACAGCCTGGAGTGAGCCTCAGCCAGCCCGCAGGAGGAATACGAAACAAGAAACCAGGTACATTTACTCGTTATCTTAATGAGGTGACCATTTGAGGCTGAAGCGAAGCCGACATGGCAACATTTTAGGCATGTTTTTACATGCACATTGATTGACTGATTCATCTTATGCTACACAAAGATAAATAACATACATTTATCTAAACTAATCCTATCAGTTAGTTCGATTTTTTTTGCACCTGCTACTGAAATGGTTGTTCCTGTTTAAATGGCTTAAGTAATCTCCTCACAACCCTGACAGTCATTCTGAATGCAGGTTGCGGGTTAAAAAATGTAACACTGGCTGATAGGAATTACACTTCACTTTGCAAGCCAGTCTAAAGTGATTTGCAGGTAGGGTTGTGAAATTCAGTTAACTTTTCCAAATGTTCCATGATTTTCAGAAATCCTCGTTGGAAACGTCCTATAAATGGTAGGGTATAAGCAGGAAATCTGATATCCTTCAACCAGAATCTCTGGGAATTTTGGGAAAGTTGCTGGAGTTTTGCTACCTTACTTGAAGTGTCTCATAAACCAGGGGTTTGCTTTTTTTTTACTCAGGCCTCCCTTCCAGCATTGGGGAACATTATGATAACTTTCCTTTAACATTTTAATTCAGAGGGGTTGGGATAAATGCAAAAGACACATTTCAGTTGAATACATTCAGTTATGCAACTGACTAGGTATCCCCTTTCCCCTTTGCCTAGGAACTCACTTAGTGATGGCCATAGGACTGACACCAAATGCTATCAACAACCATGTATTTTTCACTAACAAATACAGTCATGGGTGGTAACTCTTCAATTCACTCAAAAAGGTAAGGCACACTGGGAAAATATATTGGAGGAGTGGCTTAGTGGGGGGCAAGGTTAGCATTTTAAAAAGTTTGTCATGGACCCTCAAAGTTCAACAGCTGTACCATTGAGAGCTGCTTGACTGGCTGCATCACTGCTTGGTATGGCAATAGCACCGCCCTCGATCGCATAGTGCTACAGAGGTTGGTGCGGACAGCCCAGGACATCACTCTGGCCAGCTAACTGCCTTTCAGGACCTATATATCAGGCAGTGTGAAAGGAAAGCATGGGAAATGGTTAGACTCCAACCACCCAAGCCATAGACTGTTCTCTCTGCTTTGCACGGCAAGCGATACCGGTGCATCAAGTCTGACACCAACAGGCTCCTGAACAGCTTCTATGCCATAAGACTGTTAAATAGCTAACAACATGGCTACACGGACTATCTGAGTTGACCTTTGTCATTTATTCTTCTCTATGCACACTCACACACTATGCAGACTAATACTCGAACACAAATACAAACACTCACTCCATCATTTGCTCACACACACATAATATGCACATACTACATTTATAATGACTACACACATCAACTCACATACAATCACCAGATGAGCTGCTGCTACTCTTCATCATACATCCTGATGCCTAGTCACCTTACCCCTATACTTATCTACCTACAGTACCAGTCAAACGTTTGGACACAGCTACTCATTCAAGGGTTTTTTCTTTATTTTTACTATTTTCTACATTATAGAATAATAGTGAAGACATCAAAATTATGAAATAACACATGGAATCATATAGTAACCAAAAAGGCCTGATCTGTGGTATGCCTAAACTGTGGTAGGCCTGATCACTGACAACGATGAGACAGCCTATAGAGGGGAGATCAGAGACCTGTCAGTGTGGTGCCAGGACAACAACCTCTTCCTCAATATAAGCAAAAAAAAGGAGCTGATCGTGGACTACAAGAAAAGGAGGGCCGAACAGGCCCCCATTAACATCAACGGGGGTATAGTGGAGCGGGTCGAGAGTTTCAAGTTCCTTGGTGTCCATATCACCAACAAACTATCATGGTCAAAACACAAGACAGTCGTGAAGATGGCATAACGACACTTTTTCCCTCTCAGGAGACTGAAAATATTTGGCATGGGTCCCCAGATTCTCAAAAGGTTCTACAGCTGCACCATCGAGAGCATCCTGACCAGTTGCATCACCGACTGGTATGGCAACTGCTCGGCATCCGACCGTAAGGCTCTACAGAGGGTAGGGCGTACGGCCCAGTACATCACTGGGGCCAAGATTCCTGGCAAATAAACAGCCCTTTTTTTCAAAGATAATTCGTAAAAATCCAAATAACTTCACAGATCTTCAATGTAAAGGGTTTAAACACTGTTTCCCATGCTTGTTCAATGAACCATAAACAATTAATGAACATGCACCTGTGGACGGTCGTTAAGAGACTGATTGGTGGAGTGCTGCAGAGATGGTTGTCCTTCTGGAAAGTTCTCCCATCTCCACAGAGGAACTCTGGAGCTCTGTCAGAGTGACCATCGGGTACTTGGTCACCTCCCTGACCAAGTCCTTTCTCCTCCCGATTGCTCAGTTTGACCGGGTGGACAGCTCTAGGAAGAGTCTTGGTGGATCCAAACTTCTTCAATTTAAGAATGATGGAGGCCACTGTGGTTTTGGGGACCTTCAATGCTAAAGAACTTTTTTGGTGCCCTTCGCCAGATATGTCTCGGAGCAATTCCTTCGACCTCATGGCTTGGTTTTTGCTCTGAGATGCATTGTCAACTGTGGGACCTTATATAGTGTCGTGACTTTACTTTCATTAATTTGATCTGCAAAAACCCCAGCCTTGCGCATTATTAAGTACTACACAAATTGGTTGAATCATTTATTTACTAGCTAACTAAATAATAACACAGAATACACACACAACAAAGGTCCCTAACGGACTGACAAAATATATATACAGTGGGGGAAAAAAGTATTTAGTCAGCCACCAATTGTGCAAGTTCTCCCACTTAAAAAGATGAGAGAGGCCTGTAATTTTCATCATAGGTACACTTCAACTATGACAGACAAAATGAGAAGAAAAAAATCCAGAAAATCACATTGTAGGATTTTTAATGAATTTATTTGCAAATTATGGTGGAAAATAAGTATTTGGTCACCTACAAACAAGCAAGATTTCTGGCTCTCACAGACCTGTAACTTCTTCTTTAAGAGGCTCCTCTGTCCTCCACTCGTTACCTGTATTAATGGCACCTGTTTGAACTTGTTATCAGTATAAAAGACACCTGTCCACAACCTCAAACAGTCACACTCCAAACTCAACTATGGCCAAGACCAAAGAGCTGTCAAAGGACACCAGAAACAAAATTGTAGACCTGCACCAGGCTGGGAAGACTGAATCTGCAATAGGTAAGCAGCTTGGTTTGAAGAAATCAACTGTGGGAGCAATTATTAGGAAATGGAAGACATACAAGACCACTGATAATCTCCCTCGATCTGGGGCTCCACGCAAGATCTCACCCCGTGGGGTCAAAATGATCACAAGAACGGTGAGCAAAAATCCCAGAACCACACGGGGGGACCTAGTGAATGACCTGCAGAGAGCTGGGACCAAAGTAACAAAGCCTACCATCAGTAACACACTACGCCGCCAGGGACTCAAATCTTGCAGTGCCAGACGTGTCCCCCTGCTTAAGCCAGTACATGTCCAGGCCCGTCTGAAGTTTGCTAGAGAGCATTTGGATGATCCAGAAGAAGATTGGGAGAATGTCATATGGTCAGATGAAACCAAAATAGAACTTTTTGGTAAAAACTCAACTCGTCGTGTTTGGAGGACAAAGAATGCTGAGTTGCATCCAAAGAACACCATACCTACTGTGAAGCATGGGGGTGGAAACATCATGCTTTGGGGCTGTTTTTCTGCAAAGGGACCAGGACGACTGATCCGTGTAAAGGAAAGAATGAATGGGGCCATGTATCGTGAGATTTTGAGTGAAAACCTCCTTCCATCAGCAAGGGCATTGAAGATGAAACATGGCTGGGTCTTTCAGCATGACAATGATCCCAAACACACCGCCCGGGCAACGAAGGAGTGGCTTCGTAAGAAGCATTTCAAGGTCCTGGAGTGGCCTAGCCAGTCTCCAGATCTCAACCCCATAGAAAATCTTTGGAGGGAGTTGAAAGTCCGTGTTGCCCAGCAACAGCCCCAAAACATCACTGCTCTAGAGGAGATCTGCATGGAGGAATGGGCCAAAATACCAGCAACAGTGTGTGAAAACCTTGTGAAGACTTACAGAAAATGTTTGACCTCTGTCATTGCCAACAAAGGGTATATAACAAAGTATTCAGATAAACTTTTGTTATTGACCAAATACTTATTTTCCACCATAATTTGCAAATAAATTCATAAAATTTCCGTTAATACAGGTAACGATTAATACAGGTAACGAGTGGAGGACAGAGGAGCCTCTTAAAGAAGAAGTTACAGGTCTGTGAGAGCCAGAAATCTTGCTTGTTTGTAGGTGACCAAATACTTATTTTCCACCATAATTTGCAAATAAATTCATTAAAAATCCTACAATGTGATTTTCTGGATTTTTTTTTCTCATTTTGTCTGTCATAGTTGAAGTGTACCTATGATGAAAATACAGGCCTCTCTCATATTTTTAAGTGGGAGAACTTGCACAATTGGTGGCTGACTAAATACTTTTTTGCCCCACTGTATATGAGAGAGAGAGAGAGAATATATATATTGTGGATAACATTAGTTTTCTACATCTACCCACTGACCATTCCCCACATTCTTCAGTTTAAAATATTGTTCGGTATTTGCAATTACCTAACATAACTCCCTCTATGTATAGCTCTAGAGTCTAGAAGAAAGTCTTTCCTCAAGGTTGTATACATTCTCTGTCTGTCTGTCTGTCTGTCTGTCTGTCTGTCTGTCTGTCTGTCTGTCTGTCTGTCTGTCTGTCTGTCTGTCTGTCTGTCTGTCTGTCTGTCTGTCTGTCTGTCTGTCTGTGTGTCACACACTCACACATACACACACTGCCTCTCACACGGGCCCACAGAGCACAGGAGCAGTGTTTACTGGCCTACAGGTAGACATTGGCCGCTCAATCCAAATACAAGTCTATAAACACAGGGACTCCGGTTGCCCTGAAGCTCATTTATTGCATTTCTACACAATTAAAAAACTCTCTTTCTGCTGTTCTCCAAATAACATTTTTCACAAAAAATGACCCCAGGCATTAATTATCACCGCAATATTAGGTTTAAAGGTCTGTATAACTGTGTGTACAGTGTCAGCCACTACTCAACGTCATCGTAAATTGACTCATTGACTTGTGGAATTGATGATCAATTACAACATGAAATACCAGATAAATTCTACACATGCATTGAAATAAAAAGCAAAAATCATATCAAAGGACTTACTTGGGCCTACAATCGATAAGGATGCAAGAAGACAAACAAACAAGACCAAAGAATGACAAAAATCCCAAAGTACGAAAGGAAAATCTATACATCCCTTTTAAAAGGGTGTTAAACGCTGAGCCCATGATTCAGAGCTGTTGAATGGAAACCGCCTCGGTAGCCCACAGCAGGGTTTACCAAACTTGGTCCTGGGAACCCCTGGGTGCACCTTTTTGGTTTTTGCCCTAGCACTACACAGCTGATTCAAATAATCAAAGCTTGATGATGAGTTGGTTTTTGCATCAGCTGTATAGTGCGGGCACAAATCAAAACGTGCACCTAGGGAGGGCCCAATGACTGAGTTTGGGAAACCCTGGCCTACAGGTAGGAATAGTGGAGCTCTGTGTTGTTTTGCTGAATGGACAGCGCCTCTGTCTAGTAGCCGCTATATAATTGTTTTGTTTGTGGGCAGTTAGAAATGTTTTGGGCACAGTTAGATAGCCTACAATGCCTATATGAAAATCATAATTGTCACGCAGATTTGGCAATTCACATGAAAAAGGTTGCCGACCCCCTGTTACAGACTCAGTTGTGAGCTTACACCGCAGGACTTAGATGTACCCAGCATCACAGCTTCATTGCTCCAGACCACCACAAGGGGGACTTAGAGCTCTCATTATGCATTTGGGTCCCAGGGTTTTTATATGACCAATCACACTGAGTGGTTCCAATGATGAATTTGACGTGAGCCACCAGTCCCTGGTGACTTTCTTCAGTAAAGATGGCTGACAAAACATTACGGGGGATGCAAATGTAAGTAATTTTAATGTCATAATGAGTCAAGAAAAATATTTACAATTTAGAGGAATATATTAGTTAATGTAGAGACGAATGATTGTGCATATTTTTTTGTCATAAAGTTAATTTACAAAAATCGCTATTTAGCAAGTTAGCTGACTAGCTAACATTAGCCATCTAGCTAGCTGGTGTAATGACATGAGTATGACATTGTAATTCATGTTGTTTAATGTTTTAGGGACTCCTGAGAACCAGCAAACCAGACTGTCGTCTTGGGAAACAGTGGATGTAAAGAATCTAGCTAGGTAAAGCATTTATTGCAAATTGAATGTAACGGTGACTAACCCCATTTCCTAGAAATTTGCGCAACCGTGACATTCAAACGAGGCTGCAATGAAAACTAATGGGACTGTAGCGACTGTGTTGACATCCAAAATCTGGGGTGTGAACACATTTCTATTCAAGCGTTGATTGACATGGTAATGGCTCTAAACAGACCTAAACAGACTTTAAAAACATGACCCCTCCGACACTGTACGTTAAATTGTGACGTGTCATGGCGTAACGTACAGCACAGCTGATATAACCTAGAGGATTTAGGGAGAAGGGGGAGAAGGATGAAGTGAAGGAGAGAGACTTATTGTGTGTGTGTGGTCTCACCTGGTGTCCACACTAAGTGGCTACAGAGTACTTTATGCTGAAAAACAGACACGAGGACAAACAATAGAAGATAATGTCATTATTAGACATAAATACCACTTGAAACTTGATAATGACTTGATCATTTGAATCAGCTGTGTAGTGCTAAGGCAAAAACTAAAATTTGCACAGGTATTTGGAGCATTCCGATATGCCACAGCTGGTGACGTGTCAGGTTCACCTCTGTACTTAAAGGGTGATTATTCCAACTCTCTGTGAAATGCTGCAGATCTGCCCGCAGACGAGGTAGGAACACATATCCCACACAGAAGAGGTGGTTAGAATACGACAGGTCAAAGTATCTTTCTTCCTCCAAACTGTGCATGTGAGACAGGTTCCATGTACAACAAGACAGGCAGAGAGGAAGAGAGAAAAAGAACACAGAACAGTTTAATTACCTCTGGTTATGGACACTTTTGCCAGCAATAAAGCTTCCACGGCCTGTTCCTAGTGTACATAGTGTACATCTGTCAATATCTACATTTTCGACCCCTTGATCAGCTCTCTGAAAGTAAAGAAAGTAGCTTCTTTTTTTGTAGAAAACAATAACTGAGATATGACCGTTCAATCTAATGCAGCATATGTCATTTTCAGGACACGTCAATACAGCACAGAAAGCTTAACACCAGACTGGTATTGTGGTTGTTCATTAGGTGAGGGGAAATATGCAATATGTATACAAAATAATATACTTACCTGTTGTATCTTGAAAAAAAGCATTGGAATTAAAAGTGAAATGTTTAACCTATTAACCTGCTGCATTATTTATGTATTACCAGTTGAAGAACAACTCCAATTTCATACATCATTGAAAATGTGTCTAGGAATAACTAAGAATAAAACAGTTAAAATGACTTCTTAGATTTGATGGAGACATTATACATCTTAGTACCTTATCAATTTATGATTTGTATCAATGTGGACGAGAGACAGGAGAGCAGGAACAGAGTATTTTTGCCGAGCAATGCAACGAAGCTGGATCCTTCTGGCAATGATACCTGCACCATCTACACGCTGCAAAGACTCCCTAACTCTTCGCCATTGTACACAATGGCCCATTGCTCTGAGACTTCCTTTGACCATTATAAAGCCCGCATGGGGCATCCTTGCCTTAATGGCGCTGACTTTCTGGTCAAACTCTTCATCTGACATATCAGAATAGCATTCCCTGACAGACTTATTGTGTTCTTTCATCCTTCTGTAAAAATAGCGAACCGTTACACTGTCATGAAATATGATTATATATCGACTATGAAACAAATAGGACATGGTCTGCTAATGAGTTTCCATGAAAGAAATGTATATTAATTCAACTGAAAATGGCAAGAACAGGCGTTCGTAGCTAAATGCTTTTGGTTAGCTTGAGAATAATAATTGCATGATTTATCATTCTACGGCATGTATGTATGTCTGTAATATAGTGCAATGTTATGAACTGACACTGGCTATGTAAAAGTTGGAAGGAAGAACGCCCAGTGCTGCTTACCTGAGATGCCTTCATCACACTGTCCTTCTTCGCCGGTGTCCGCTATGACTTCCTTTGTGTCGGAAAGAAAGGCTGAACAGTATTGGTTGTCGCCAAACTGACACTCTATAAATGGCAAAAATGGAGGATGGTTGATAGCGAAATTAAATTGGAATTTTGTTTTCAAATACATTGTTTGTTCTCTAAATATTTTGGGGGAATAAAATGCATAAAGTTTTGCACTCTATTACAAAACATTTGATTGCAAAATGTTTTTTTTTACTTTGAAGCATTGTTTTTGCTTTCAAAACAATTATTGTGATTGAAAATAAAAAAGTTGCTTTCAGAAATTATTTTTGATTGAAAATAAAAAAAGTTTTGCTCTCGACAAAAGACATCCATTTGTTGCAATTTGGGGAGGGGGGCTAATAGCTGAACAATATACTATTCAACCTTTACTAAAGAATGGTCTAATAGCTGAGATAGGTGTGAAAAAACCCTGTCCTATCATAGACCAGATTTGCCCTTATGACCAAGGGGAAGTTAGAGCACTGATTATGCTTTTGGGTCCCAATGCACTACTGTGTCGCTAACTGACAATGAATGGGCAATATAAACCAAATAATAAACTGATAATTGTGCCCAACTTAAAATGAAACAAGCAGGGAGCAGGTTTCGAACCCTCAACCTTCTTGCCCGAAGACCTGGCCATAGAGAGGTTTTTATTCTCTTTTTTGGTTAGGCCAGGGTGTGACTAGGGTGGGCATTCTAGTTTCTTTATTTCTATGTTTTCTTTTCTTTGTGTTTGGCCGGGTGTGGTTCTCAATCAGAGGCAGCTGTCTATCGTTGTCTCTGATTGAGAACCATACTTAGGTAGCTCTTTTTTCCATCTGTGTTTGTGGGAAGTTGACTTTGTTTAGGGCACATAGCCTTTGAGCTTCACGGTTTGTTTGTAGTGTTTATGGTTTTGTTTGGCGTCTTGTTTAATAAAGGAACATGTACGCTCACCACGCTGCACCTTGGTCCTCTTTTGTCGACAGCCGTGACACACATAGCATATCATTACAGCAGTATGTACCGGTATGTTAGCTATCTACCTAACGTTAGTAGTTATACATCAAACTTGACAGTATATTAACTATAGGCTATCTAACTACCGGACATTTATTGACTTGATTATTCCCATCATTCTAAACTTAGCTAAATGGTATAGTTGTTGTGTGTTCTCAATGGACATTCGAGTGCTTTCGGAAATTCGCTCTGGCTATCCACTCTGATTTCAGAGCACTCTCGTCTGAGTGTACCAGAGCGCAGAATAATAAATTTACGAGCGCTCAACATCCGTTGAATATGGCAAGTGTCACTAAACTTCGGCAAAAAAGCGTAATTAAATTGTTTCCAACAGCACAGTTACAGTCACCAACGCTCTTTTTAACACAAAAACTGCCTAATCAGCTCTGCTAGTGTGAGTAAAAGGGTCTCATTTGTGTCTGGAAGTAGCTAGCAAGCAAGCCAACGTCAGCTTGGGTGCTTGACTGCCGTAGTAAGACCAGAACGCTCAAATCAACCCTACTCCTCGGCCCGAATGTCCAGTGTGCGCTCCGAGAGCGAAACGGTCTGAATTTAACCAGAGGGTTTTTTGTTTTTCATGGAATAGAAACACCATAATATTAATCAAATTAATTAAGCACGTACTAGTCAAAAGTTTGGACACACCTACTCATGCCAGGATTTTTCAATATTTTTACTATTTTCTACATTGTAGAATAATACTGAAGACATCACAACTATGAAATAACACATATGGAATCAGTTAAGAACAAATTCTTATTTACAAGGACAGCCTACTCCTTCCTCCCTGTCAGAGGTTTGAACCCCAGTCCCCCATTCGGTCCGCACGACACAGGGATTCTTTAGCTAAATAGCCCAGTACTGTACTGACGACCGTCACGTTGTACAGCGCCATGTTTTCCAATCCATCCTAACAGAAACTCAGGGGGTTTCTCATTTTTCATGGAATAGAAACGCCATAATATTTTTCTAATTAATTAAGCAAGTACCAGTCAAAGGTTTGGACACACCTATTTATTCCAGGATTTTTCTATATTTTAATTATTTTCTACATTGTAGAATAATAGTGAAGACATCACCACTATGACATAACACATATGGAATCAGTTAAGAACAAATACCTATTTACAAGGACAGTCTACTCATTTCTCCCCAGTTAGGGGAATTGAACCCCGGTCTCCTGCGTACCCTCCCCATCTCTGGTCATGCCAATATGGAAGATCAAAGATGCCCTCTGGTAGTCACCTAGCACTAACTTGCAGTAACAGAAAAAAATGGCTTACAATTAAATGACGTGCCACAGAATGCTGCGGCAGCCCGCAAGGTGTGCCGCAGTATGACGCAACTTTTAAAGGAGGAACCACTGTATATGAAGCCACCCTTGTGGAACGGAGCACTGTCTCCTGCTCTTCCTTCCAACAAGAAGAAGAGTGATGGGGTGCTGCATTAGATGACCTGGCCTCCACAATCACGCGACCTGATTGAGACGGTTTGGGATGAGTTGGACCGTAGAGTGAAGGAAATGCAGCCAACAAGTGCTCAGCATATGTGGGAACTCCTTCAAGACGGTTGGAAAAGCATTTCTCATGATGCTGGTCGAGAGAATTCCAAGACTGTGCAAAGCTTTCATCAAGGCAAAGGGTGGCTAATTTGAAGAATCTGAAATATATTTAGATTTTTTTAACACTTTTTTGGTTACTACATGACTCCATATATGTTATTTCATAGTTTTGATGTCTTCTGTCAAGCCCTGATCTGTTTCACCTGTTCCTGTGATTGTCTCCACCCCCTCCAGGTGTTGCTGATTTTTCCCAGTGCATTATCCCTGTGTTTCCTGTCTCTCTGTGCCAGTTCATCTTGTATGTTTCCAAGTCAACCAGCGGTTTCCCCGTTCTCCTGATTTTTGCATTCTCCTTTTTCTAGTCCTCCTGGTTTTGAACTTTGCCTGTTTCTGGACTTTGTACCCGCCTGCCTGCCTTGACCACTGTCTGCCACTCTGTACCTTCTGGACTCTGATCTGGTTTTGACATTTGCCTGTCCACGACCATACTCTTGCCTACCCCTTTGGATAATTAAACATTGTAAGACTCCAACCATCTGCCTCATGTGTCTGCATCTGTGTCTCGCCTTGTGCCTTGATAATCTTCACTATTATTCAGTGGCGTGCCGTGGGCCTGGGGCCTGGGCCTTCAGTGAGGTACTACACAGTCCCACCCGAATTAATCCACCTCATTATGATGCCATGGCTCTAGACACTATACATTTAGACAGAACGCAGTATAACCAGGCGTTGCGTCACCTTGAAATTGACAAATTGACATTTTTGGGTAAACAGTGTTTACCCAAAAACATGACACAATCAATGAGTCTTTTCAATATTTCCCTTCACCTTTTCATTGTGCAGCTCCGTTGCCCTGCGCACTTGTTCTTTGAGCTGTAGATCCACTCCGGTGTCCCCAAAAGTTTTCAAAAGCACCATTGCTTGTTAGTGCCCAGCCTTACTTTGGTGTCTCGTTGCTGCCTTGGTTAGACAACTCAAGTTTGCAAAGCCAGTGTGGCTCCAAACACCAAATCGATCACTTGCAAATAATAGGCATTCCCAGCAGTACAGTTTGCAGTGCTTCTCGGAGCCAAGGAGCCTGTGAGCCATTGACAGCGCTCGTAGTTGAAACTTTGAAAGTGGCGAGCGAACGAAGCCCTTTCCCGCCTGTGACAGGCTTTGTGGCGTCGGGCGACCTCTCCTCACAATGTCTAACTTTTCTTGAAAAGTTCGTCTTGAGAATGGCGTTATAATTATATCCTCGACCAAATCGATATCTTCTCCTCCTTCCGCCATTGTGGGTTGAAAAAACAGTTTAGTAGTACGCGAATTAATTCGTTTATCAAATTCAGTTTCCTAGATCTCCATAGGACCTGCCTCTCAATATTGGTAATCCAATCAAAAGACGTGCACGCACTACGCCTGTGATAACGTGCGTCTCGGTGAGAGGTGTAGGAGTCAGGCGCAGGAGAGCAGGGATTACTGAGAAGCGTGTTTAATATAATAATTAATTATACATAGTCCACCAATACAAAATTGGCACAGATCTGTCTATATAAGGTCCCACAGATCACAGTGCCTAAATAGTGAAAACAAAACAGAAACTCGTGCCAAACGCACAGAGGAACAAACTCAGTTCCGAAAATAAACTACACGTGCGTAATAATGAGAACAAGAAACATCAACGATAAACGAGCGCAAAATACCCACAAGCATAATCCCGCAAGAAATAAGGCAGGTAACAGGTGCCCTATATACACACAGAAATAAACGCAATTGAAACCAGGTGTGAAAAGGAACACAGACAAAACAACCAGAAAAGGAAAAAGGGATCGGTGGCGGCTAGTAAACCGGCGACGCCGAGCGCCGAGCGCCGCCCGAACAGGGAGAGGAGTTACCTTCGGTAGAAGTCGTGACAACGCCTGCTAGCTGGCTCCTGTGTAACACTGGAGCCAGCCAGAAGGCGTACAATAGCCAACTCTAAAGCTGATTGGTTGACACTAAATTTTCATTTCCATTCACTATAAGCTACAAGCGCCCGCACTGTTGATTCTGAAGGCCTGAGGGCAGATTTTAGACCCCTGGCAACACATGATGGCTGAATATGATTGGATAAAAGATCTAACATAAAGACCAGCCCTCCAAATCTCAACCTGGGGCTGGAAGCAGTGCAACCAAGAGGAAAGCTATGAAATGAAGAGTATAACTCTTACTCTGGGGAATAATTTAATACATATTTGTGGGAAAATATATTTAAAAAAAATATATATTCTGATGATGTTTAGGCCAGCAGAGAAGGCCTTGCAGGCCCTGACGGCCCACCACTGCTATTATTCAACCATGAAGATAAATGTAAAAATAAAGAAAAACACTGGGATGAGTAGGTTTGTCCAAACTTTTGACTGGTACATTATATATAATATATACATTACCGTTCAAAAGTTTGGGGTCACTTAGAAATGTCCTTGTTTTTGAAAGAAAAGCACATTTTCTGTCCATTAAAATAACATCAAATTGATCAGAAATACAGTGTAGACATTGTTCATGATGTAAATGACGATTGTAGCTGGAAACGGCAGATTTTTTTATGGAATATCTAAATAGGCGTACAGAGGCCCATTATCAGCAACCATCACTCCTGTCTTCCAATGGCACGTTGTGTTAGCTAATCCAAGTTTATCATAATAAAAGGCTAATTGCTCATTAGAAAACCCTTTAGCAATTATGTTAGCACAGCTGAAAACTGTTGTGAAGAAGCAATAAAACTGGCCTTTAGACTAGTTGAGTATCTGGAGCATCAGCATTTGTGGATTATGATTGAAGGCTCAAAATGACCAGAAACAAAGACCTTTCTTCTGAAACTCATCAGTCTATTCTTGTTCTGAGAAATGAAGGCTATTCCATGTCAGAAATTGGCAAGAAACTGAAGATCTCATACAACGCTGTGTACTACTCCCTTCACAGAACAGCGCAAACTGGCACTAACCAGAATAGAAAGAGGAGTCGGAGGCCCCGGTGCACAACTGAGCAAGAGGAACAGTACAATAGAGTGTCTAGTTTGAGAAACAGACGCCTCACAAGTCCTCAACTGGCAGCTTCATTAAATAGTACCCGCAAAACACCAATCTCAACATTGACAATGAAGAGGCGACTCCGGGATGCTGGCCTTCTAGGCAAAGTTGCAAAGAAAAAGCCATATCTCAGACTGCCCAATAAAAAGCTAATATTAAGATTGGCAAAAGAACAGACACTGGACAGAGGAACTCTGCCTAGAAGGCCAGCATCCCTGAGTCGCCTCTTCACTGTTGACGTTGAAACTGGTGTTATATTTTGTTTGTTTTAAGTCCCATCCTTCAGCTCCACTCAAACCCTCCCATCTCTAAACACCATACAGTTTTGATTTCTATTTGACATATATTTTTCAACAGTGCTGTGATGTTTCACAAAAGTTCTGAACCTTTCCATTCTCATAGTTTCTACAGATTGTAAATGAAAGATAAACATTTTTGATAAGTATATTGTTTTATTATTAGTCGATCAACTATGACTTTTTAAATCACCCAGCAGTGCTATTTGCAGAGTTAGCTCCAGGTAAATGTTGCAATTCTTCAGCCATTCCTGAACCTGTGACCACAAAAAAGCTAAAGTTGAAGTCGTATGTTTACATATACCTTAGCCAAATACATATAAACTCATTTTTTCACAATTCCTGACATTTAATCCTCATAGAAATACCCTGTCTTACGTCAGTTAGGATCACAACATCATTTTAAGAATGTGAAATGTCAGAATAATAGTAGAGAGAATGAATTATTTCATATTTTATTTATTTCATCACATTCCCAATGTGTCAGAAGTTTACATACACTCAACTAGTATTTGGTAGCATTGCCTTAAAATTGTCTTCCACAAGCTTCCCACAATAGGTTGGGTGAATTTTGGCCCATTCCTCCTGACAGAGCTGGTGTAACTGAGTCAGGTTTGTAGGCCTCCTTGCTCGCACACGCTTTTTTAGTTCTGCCTACAAATGTTCAATGAGATTGAGGTCAGAGCTTTGTGATGGCCACTCCAATACCTTGACTTTTTTGTCCTTAAGCCCTTTTGCCACAACTTTGGAAGTATGCTTGGGGTCATTGTCCATTTGGAAGACCCATTCGCGACCAAGCTTTAACTTCCTGACTGATGTCTTGAGATGTTGCTTAATATATCCACATAATTTCCCTACCTCATGATGCCATCTATTTTGTGAAGTGTACCAGTTCCTCCTGCAGCAAAGCACCCCCACAACATGATGCTGCCACCCCCGTGCTTCACGGTTGGGATGGTGTTCTTCGGCTTGTAAGCCTCCCCCTTTTTCCTCCAAACATAAGAACGGTCACTATGGCCAAACAGTTCTATTTTTGTTTCATCAGACCAGAGGACATTTCTCCAAAAAGTATGATCTTTGTCCCCATGTGGAGATGCAAACCATAGTCTGGCTTTTTTATGGCGGTTTTGGAGCAGTGGCTTCTTCCTTGCTGAACGGCCTTTCACGTTATGTCGATATAGTACTCGTTTTACTGTGGATAGAGATACTTTTGTACCTGTTTCCTCCAGCATCTTCGCAAGGTCCTTTACCAAAGTACGTTTATCCTGAGCGGTATGACGGCTGTGTTGTCCCATGGTGTTTATACTTGTGTACTATTGTTTATACAGATGAACGTGGTACCTTCAGGCATTTGGAAACTGCTCCCAAGGATGAACCAGACATGTGGAGGTCTACACGTTCTTGGCTGATTTCTTTTGATTTTCCGATGATGTCAAGCAAAGAGGCACTGAGTTTGAATGTAGGACTTGAAATACATCCACAGGTACACCTACAATTGACTCAAATTATGTCAATTAGCCTATCAGAAGCTTCTAAAGCCATGACATAATTTTCTGGAATTTTCCAAGCTGTTTAAAGGCACAGTCAATTTAGTGTATGTTAACTTCTGACTCACTGGAATTGTGATACAGTGAATTATAAGTGAAATAATCTGTCTGTAAACAATTGTTTGAAAAATTACTTGTGTCATGCACAAAGTAGACCGACTTGTCAAAACTATAATTTGTTAATAACAATACATTTGTGGAGTGGTTGAAAAACAAGTTTTAATGACTCCAACCTAAGTGTATGTAAACTTCCGACTTCAACTGTACATATGGACAGTACCAAAACAAATGATCTAATGATTCTGTCTCTTCGCAGCAAAATCTGCAGAGCTGGGATGTTAATAAAGTTAGCCTAAGCAAGTAATTGTTAATGATTTGCATCATCTCATTCTGTTACTGCATGACAATTTACATTTGTTATAGCCTACATTTGTTATTGTCGTTGCATTTTTGCCGTTGCATTTTACTTTTTTTGTCTACTTTAAATTGTGGGTCTTGAGCTAGGGTATGGCAACTGCAATACCCTGCCATGCCCAACAGACGCCCCTGGGAAGGGGAGCCCCTGTGTTACTACTGTGTCAGTCCCACGTGCTGGATGGAAAATATAAACACTAACACACGCTTCTGTGTTCCTAGAGAGAGAGAGAGGCCAGGCAATATGGATTAAATTAGCCCTATTATCCTAATCATAATCTCTACATGACAGACTGCGTTGGGAGACCACAGGGAGCAGAGGGGAAGCAGAGAAAGGAGGACAAGAGAAGAAATTAGGAGGGGGAAAAAAGGGGGGAGAGAGAAGTAGAGCAACAAGAGTGGTTTGGCTACCGATGAACGAAGGACTTATTATCAATCAGCTTTGATGCATAAGAAATCCATTTCTTGATTCCTCATATCTCAGTCCCCCTGAAGAAGCTACTCAGGAAGAAGAGGATAATTATTGGAGAATGAATGGAGTGTGTTACGCCCCTGTACCATGTACAAGGGGCTCTGAGACCTAGTGAACAGCGCCATATGAATCTAATCCATTATGATTCATCCATTATTGCTCTGAGGGATGTGTGTGGGTGTCACATGAACCATGACAGCTAGTGCAGTGTGACGCGATATGACCCTGTAGACTAGAAATGCATAGCAACGAGAGCAGGGGGTTGTCCTATCTCTGTTTGGGTTGTAAAGAATGATAACTACCTTCTTTGTAGTAAAATGCTTCACTTTTTTTGTCACTTGATGTGGTTTATCAAATGTGTAAATGTAGCCTACATATGTGTAAGATAGGCCTACATTTGAAAAGACTCACTTGTGACTGACAGAGGTCTGAAAAGGGTTGAGTGATGGGGACAGATGATTTTGGGAGTAAATGGGTGTGACCCTGTTGCCCTACTGGACAGGCTCTGTGTCACTGTGGTCCAGAAGCTCATACAAAATCAATCCATCTGTCAATCATACAGGCCAGAGTGGGAGAGGCTGTCTGTCTCACTTCAGATAGAAGAACAATGCACAGGCACACAAAGAAGAAGCAGACACTTCTTACGTGTGTTCTGTGTATTGTGTGTGTGTGGGGGGGGGGGGGGGGGGTGTAAGTAAGGGTGTGCATGCCTGCGTGTGTGTGTGTCAAGTGCATGTGGCATGCATCAGTTGGGAGGTGAATATAATGAGGGGTGTGTTCCTAGAAGGGAGGCGGCAGGCCGTGGCACATGGGATCCTTTTTACCGCAAAAGAAAGAAAAGGAGGGAAAGAATGAAGTGAAGGGAAAATCCCCAATGGATGCTGAGAAGATGGTGAGGTGAGGGGGGAGGGGTTCAGGAGTCGGAACAGATGGCAGGCCAGGCAGCATCCCCCTCCCCAATCCTCCCCCACCTTTCCCCCTCCTGGCAACTTAGAGATGTTGAGCAGGGGCAATTACTGGCAGAAAAGGCAGGGGAGGGAGAGGCACACATACAGTACACACACACACACACACACACACACACACACACACACACACACACACACACACACACACACACACACACACACACACACACACACACACACACACACACAATGGCATGTTAGCAACAGGCATTACAGTCACAGAGGGCCACTCCATCACCCCCCCTCAATGGGGCTACAGAGCAGCTCCCTCCCCCCTCCCTGCCTCCAGTGGTGCTCACAGCTCCATTAGCCCACCAGAGACAGGTGCAAGGTGTCACCTGTCACTCAAACCTCCCCCACCCTCCTCACCCTGTAGCACTTCTTATCCTTCACTCACTGCCCCCCCTTCCCTCTAACCCACCCTCAACCCCTCCTCAACCCCTCCTCACCCCCCTTCTGCCACCCTGATAATGACAAGACGCAGCCCTCCATATCCTCCTATATACTCTACTAGTGAGAGGAGAGGAGAGGAGAGGAGAGGAGAGGAGAGGAGAGGAGAGGAGAGGAGAGGAGAGGAGAGGAGAGGAGAGGAGAGGATGCAATAGTGTGAATATTGGAAAAAAGCTCTACTATAGTAAAGCCACATAACAGGTACAGCGGCACAACAGCTGAAGGTGAGTATTGTATATTACTATAAACCCAAACAGAACCCCCTCCTCCTCTTCTTCCTCCTTTTCCTCCACCCGATAATGGTTCAAGCCCCAGTTTCCACAGCAATTCATCAGCAAGCAGACATTAATGGCCCGGCCCCATGAGAGTTGTAGGATAATTTCAAAATATTTCCCCAGAGGGACAACTACTGAAATGTCCAACGCCCACAGGTGTCCCCGGGGTCATGCTCCTCGTAAAGTCCAAGGGCCAGAACAATGTCCCAAAGGTGACAGGAGAATGTGGGGATGACAATCAAAAGGAGGAGGGAAAAGGGTTTTACAATCAACCACTATCACAGCTGCTTTGATGCCCAAATTATGTTCATATTTTCTTATGATACTTTCATTAATTGAATTAGCTAGTTTAAGTGATAATCAATTGAGATAATAACAATGACAGCTTTATTTTAGTACTTTTCATACATTGTGATCCTCAAAGCAATGACATGAATATCGCACGAGAAGAAGGCCCATACAAGGCAGGTGTATGCGGATATTGGAGAAAGCATTACTATGTGCAGCCTCACGCCTTCAGATGATTCTTGGCATCCGGTTATGCACCAAGTTGAGTTGAGTTCAGCTACTATAAGATTGTGCTGCTAGTGCTGTTCTGTTCCCCATCCTCAGTACTGTATCTGCTGCCAAGCTTCCTCTTCATCCTACTCCTCCTGCTGCTGGTACTCCTACTATCGTATGGCAGCATCTCAAATGGCACCCTATTCCCTATATAGTGCACTACTTTTGACCAGGGCCAGCTAGGCCCCAGCCGAAGGCTTCTTATAGCCAGCTCGTCTTACTCTGCCCGCTGTCAGCCTCCCTCAGCAGCATAATCACCTCATATTATACTCCCTCTTATCCTCTTTCTTACCATAGGTACACACACACATGCATAGTTGCGCTCACACGCATTCATATACACATTGAAACATATACGCACACACTATAACCTCCTCAGTTAAAGCCTATCTACCTTCTGCTAGAGATAAGCGAACCTTCTTATGTTGGCCCCAGGGTTTGGTTTTTAATGATCATCTTATGTATAAGTCAGCCCACTGAGTTAGTCAGTCAGTCAAATCTTCAGGGATTAACTAATACATTCAAGGTTACACGCATGCCAATCAATAAAAGGCCATGAAAGAGCGTGGCCCCTCTAGGCAGCTGACCTCAGCGGAGCTCAGCATTGTGGCCACAGTGACCCCTGACCTTTGTGTAACCCCGGCACATGCCACACACCCCTGATCCCTGAGCTGTGTTTGTTGTCACGTTAGCCATGTGAACGCACAATGGCAACTGGCAACCTCCGCTTCCCCTCGCTGCCCCCCTGCTACTTTCCCAACTGCTCCCCTAATACACGTGATAAAATGGTACACGTTAGCTGTTCCCATTACATAACCTGGCACATTTAGCATTATCCTAACCTAACCAGGTGGTAGTGATTATTTCCTGTAACAAATGGCATTACTTAAAATAGGTCAACTAGGCCACTAGAGAGATATTTTAAAGCTCCAAATTCAAGGATGACTTTGTTTCCCTTCACTTGGTCTGTCTCAAGTGTGGAGTGCCAGTATTGCATGATTCAAAAGGCTAGTTTTAACATATATGACAAAATCCTACATTTTGCTTTTCCGTTTCACGCACATCCATGTGTTTTTATGGAGAAAAGAAAAATGAGATCCTTACAACATGTAAGTTTATTGTACATCGTTAAAAAAAAAAAGTCTAAGAACCTTATAAACTTTTAAAATAGCTGTTAAGTGCAGATTTCTCCATAATGCTAGGTGGCATACAACATTAAATCGACCGTTGGTTTAAACCCTGCTCATATATATATTTTTTTTTACATTGTGTTTTCAACTTACATTTTTGACACACATGATCTATGGTTATTTCTACAGTAACTGTTATTCAACTTATCCTCACCTAGGATTTGAACACATAACCGCCTGGTTAATTAACAGCATTACAATCTTTCTGCTATGCCACCACACCGGTCTTAATAGCTGATTCCGCCTGTATTCCTACACTTTGGACTGAATCTCAGCTTTGTTTAAAAATAAACAACAACAAAAAAGATGATATTCATCATAGTGATTCAGGAACACTAAAACAGAATAAAATGTCCCGTCAACATTAGACAATTAAACAGGAAACCCCAAAATTGCTAATAAGTCAATTAAATCTATGGTGAGAAAATAGTCTGATTAATTGACAACTAAAATAGCAGTGCAGATGGCATGCTTTTGCTGAGTGCAGAGATGTATTAGAAGTAATACATGTGTATAGGAATGTCATAGATCTTGTGACTTTGTGGTGCAGCAAGAAGAACTGTACACCTCAAATCTGGAGGTTCAAATCACAGGTGGGGTTATATTTTAGCTGAACAGCGTACCGCTAACTTTAAAATGACCATTTCACGACATGACTTATAATACTTTGGGATGGTTTGAGACCATCTGCAACCACCATCACGTGACGTCCTGCCGACTGATCAAATAAACGTCTTGAGAAACTTTAACAAACATCCTAACATGGTCATCACCCTTACGGAAAACCACCTGAATGTCACGTCATCACCTGTTTTTACATGTGAAGTGTTCCAAAACCACGTTTTCACATGATTTCATGTGAAATGTCACAAGGTGATACCATGTGAGTTCATACACTACATGACCAAAAGCATATGGACACCTGCTCATCGAACATCTCATTCCAAAATCATGGGCATTAATATGGAGTTGGTCTCCCCTTTGCTGCTATAAAAGCTTCCACTCTTCTGGGAAGGCTTTCAACCAGATGTTGGAACATTGCTGCAGGGACTTTCTTCCATTCAACCACAAGAGCATTCATCCCAAAGCTGTTTGATGGGGTTGAAGTCAGGGCTCTGTGTAGGCCAGTCAAGTTCTTTCACACCGATCTCGTCAAACAATTTCTGTATGGACCTCGCTTTGTGCATAGGGGCATTGTCATGCTGAAACAGGAAAGTCCCTTCCCTAAACTGTTGCCACAAAGTTGGAAGCACAGAATTGTATAGAATGTAATTTTATGTTGTAACGTTAATATTTCCCTTCACTGGAACTAAGGGGCCTAGCCCGAACAATGAAAAACAGCCCCAGACCATTATTCTTCCACAACCAAACTTTACAGTTGGCACTATGCGTTGGGGCAGGTAACGTTCTGCTGGTATCTGCCAAACCCAGATTTGTCTGTCAGATGGTGAGGAGTGATTCATCACTCCAGAGAACACATTTCCACTGCACCAGAGTCCAATGGCGGCGTGCTTACACCACTCCAGCCGACGCTTGCCATTGCGCATAGTGATCTTAGGCTTGTGTGCGGCTGCTCTGCCATGGAAACTGATTTCATGAAGCTGACATTTGGAACTCGGTAGTGAGTGTTGTAGTGAGTGTTGCAACCGAGGACAGAAGATTTTTACACGCTACGCCGTTGTTGCTCCTAGATGTTTCCACTTCACAATAACAGCACTTACAGTTGACTGGGGCAGCTCTAGCAGGGCAGAAATTTGATGAACTGACATGTTGAAAAGGTGGCATCCTATGACGGTGCCACATTTAAAGTCACTGAGCTCTTCAGTAAGGACATTTTACTGCCAGTATTTGGCTATGGAGATTGCATGGCTATGTACTAAATGTTACACCTGTCAGCAACAAGTGTGGCAGAAAAAGCCGAATCCACTCATTTGAAGGGGTGTCCACATACTTTTGCATATGTGTACCTGTGAAGTGTACCTTTGACTTTTTTGTACCCCAGGGAACAACACTGTACCCTAACCATATCTTTATTAATATTTATTTTTTGTAAAGTATGTTAATACATGTTCCAAGTAATATGTATGAACCTGGTGGCACTGCAGAATCATTGATGCATTCAACCAAGAGGATGCAAATTCAAATCCCCAAAACTTTAATATATTAAGTGTCCTTGCACACTGCTAGTTTTACGTTGGTGATAATTGGACAATTATTTACTTGATTCTGGGCAGCTTTTAGCGAGGTGCAGGAACGTATTCTTGCCAATACATCCATGCACGGCGCTACACCGGGGCTAAGGGGGGCTATAGCCCCGTCACAAATTTGCGTAGCCCCAGTTAATATGCGTAGCCCAGCCTCCTCTTTTAGAATTTTTAAATAAAGAAATATGTAAAAGTTAATAACCAGTCATTCTGTTCCCAATCCGAGCTCTAGCTGCGTGCTCGTTCCACGAGTGTACCCTATGACATGTGTGTGTGTGTTGGGGGGGAGTCTGGTGTGTGTGCTCATGCACGTTAGGCTACATTATGTGAGCTAACTTCTAGCTAGCTAGTCGTCCATCTTGCCCCATTGCAATGGGCCGTTTTCTGATCAAGAGAAGAGCACGGGTAGAAATTGAAAATCCAGACCCAAACCCTGTCTCCGAGGGGGCCAAAGAAGAAGAGGGAGATGAGAAAGATGAGTCGGAGAGAGAAACTCGTGAGCCACGACGTGAGGGAGCATCAGAGCAGTTCGTCACTGCTAGCTGCTCCACAGCCACCGTTAGCTGCACTGTTAGCACAGCCACCTGATTTAAGCCAGTCACCTGTTGAAGAACCAAGGCA
This sequence comes from Salvelinus namaycush, assembly GCF_016432855.1. NCBI lineage: Eukaryota > Metazoa > Chordata > Actinopteri > Salmoniformes > Salmonidae > Salvelinus > Salvelinus namaycush. The sequence goes on along the minus strand of NC_052344.1, from coordinate 706,664 downwards.
CCCTCTTTTTCAGCATTATCCAGCCACAAAAGTTGGACAGCAGGATCGCTACTTCAATCGTAGATGATATGAGGATTACAAATGGCTGGAATATTCTATTTCAAACGACCGTGTTTTCTGCTTTGCATGCCGCCACTTTCAACGTACAGGAAAATTGTGGAGAGAAGGGGGCATTTACCCACGATGGCTACCAGAACTGGAAGAAGGCGACAAGTTTGTTCAAGACACACAATGCTAGTGTGGAGCATAAATATGCAATGACAGCGTGGAATGAGTGGACTATTTAGAAAGAGTCTGGCTCAACAATATGCAATCCTCTAAGTGATGAACATTTGAAAATAGTCAGAGAGAACAGAGAGTATATGAGAGCAATTGTGGTATAATTGCATTACTCTGCATACCGGGGACTTTCACAGAGAGGAGACATAGAAAATGACATGGCTGTCAGCCAGGGAAACTTCCTTGAACTTTTACAGGTCATAGGCAAGTTCGACAAAACAGTTGCACAGAAAATATCAGATAATACTAGAAATGCTAAGTACACGCATCATGATTTACAGAATGAAATACTGGGCAAACCCTCGACTCAGCAACTTTACCTGCCTGTCCATACACGCAGAAAGAACCAAGGCCCTGGATGACCAGAAGATTATAGACTCATTTGCACTGAACCACAACAGACGCATCGTCCTTCTATAAAACAACACTTGGTGAGTATCTGAAAGGCCTTTTATTTATTGACAGAGTGCGCCTGTCCGGTGATGGGAACATGATTCAATCGCGCTGATCTGGATCTGGATGGAACAAGAAGACACATGCATATTGTCGGCCAGTCGGCCTACAAGTATTTTTGCAATAGAAATAAAATCCCTTAGATTGTGATGATAGCCACCTCGTTCTACACCATGTGTGCACAGTGGAAAAGCAGAGGGTAAATGCACTTCTCTTTGTGGCTGCACTGTGGATATTATTCCTTTCATTTCTGACGTTGTGATAGACATTTAATCCGTAACATTATAACCAATGCACAGCAGGACGCATGTGCTGAAGTCTTTCACCTTTGCAACGTGAAAGACGTTTTTGTCATTGCCTTGTGGTCACTTGTATTAGGATTATACCTATTTTGTTGAAAATTCTTTGGCCAAATTCAATTAAAAACTACATTTATATAGAATGTGCTGTGTGCCATATCTGCTTTTATTGAAAAAACGAGTCAAGTCATAAAAATCAACTATTTTCTTAGCATTTTCTTGAACTTAGTATTGTTCAAGCCCCCCCTTAGCCCCAGGAGAGAAAAAAAATCCTGGCACCACACACACACACACACACACACACACACACACACACACACACACACACACACACACACACACACACACACACACACACACACACACACACACACACACACACACACACACACACACACACACACACTGATCTGGCTGCACTGTTTAAATGGGGATGACTCAGAGGTTCCCTTAGCTCCATTTGTCCAGATATACAGTAATAGGATTTACCTATGTGCCAACTCACTCATTTTGCCTGTTGTGTTGTGGTTTATTGACAGAGTGCCTCACACTAAGTAAGACAGTAAGACAAAGCTTTCTCGGCCTGTGTGGAACATTCCCATCCCTGTCAACACCCCCTCACACACCTTCACCCCCACTGCCTCACCCCTTCTCAACCCTCACACTTCCTCCAATCTCAATAAGCTTGTCAACTCTCTTCCTCCAACACCTCACCTCTGTCACCTCTCACCGCTTCAGCCCTAATCACCCTCTCCTCAACCCTTCACCCCTGCCCTAATTTCCTCATCTGCTAAATTCCTGCTGTGTGACATCAATGTCCCCATGCAGCAACATGAGTGACAACCCGCTATGCTATCAGCTATCTATCCTATCTCCTTGTTTGTTTGATTGTTTTCGCGTACAGCTCTCCTGTTAGTGCTAGCGGTTAGCATCAGAACAGATTCCAGAATTTTCAGGCTGGAACAACATGACAGGGGTCAGAATGCCTGGAATGCTGAAAAACACAGATTAGCTCATTCCTGTTCTGTTGTCTCTGGACTGGAGTGGATGGGCTTGTGATTCTAAACTGTATTGTGTGGTGCTCAGGGCTTAGGACATCAGTGGCTGAAATCAGGGCCCGGAGTGTTGGGCCACAGGACGTAAACCCAAAACACTAAACCATAGACCATTGACCATATCCCAAACATAGTGTTAATTTCAATATGTAGAGTTTCTTTGGGGTTTAGGACATCATGGCCAAATGAGAACCCACAGCCCCTAAACACAAAACACTAAATCCTGAACTCTGCCCACTGACCAGCCTCAATCCGGAAAAAATGCAATATGTAAAGTGTGTCTTCTTGTCATCTGACTGAACCCACAAAGATGATTCAACGACTACATGTCAACAGTCTTTCCTGTCGTTGATTACTTTTCCATTACATATTATTTGTTCCAGCCTGTACGTTTCCATTCGATTAACCACTGACATGTGCTATACAAACATAAATGGCTAGAAGAGTATTCTTTAACAGAAAAAACAGAAGGCATGGCATTTGTGTAGTTTTCTCTCTGTCAATAGTAATCAACACTGGCACCTTGTGGTAGATCTTTGCAGTTGTAAGAAAATTCTGACTATTCTCATAATAGCCTATAGATTGCACCATACTATTTATTAATAAATAGTAAAAATCTCTATTATGACTTCACTCAAGTATAGTATTCTATCCACATATGAAGCACCAGTATAATATTCTAGACACTAAAGAATCTCTCTCTCTCTCTCTCTCTCTCTCTCTCTCTCTCTCTCTCTCTCTCTCTCTCTCTCTCTCTCTCTCTCTCCCTCCCCTATTTTACATTTGACCCTTCCTGTTCCTGAAAAAACAGGTAGCAAGCATAATCTGACATTTAGTATGCTTCCTCCTCCTTTGCAACGAATGAATAATTGTTCCTATTCTTCCACCGATAGTATGCTAGGCCTACTGTAGTAGTTTGTCATATCTCTGATACTGGTTTAATCATCACGGAATCCTTCATTCATTAACTTAAATGTAAACTCTGTTATCATTGATAAGTCACTCTGATATTGCATTCTGTCTAAATGAATTTCCCAATCACATGAGAAGTGATGTTTTACCATGTTATTTATTTAACCTTTATTTAACCATCAGACAATGAGAAGCTATGGCCTATTATAGGGGGTACGTGGGTCAAAACAAATCAGGTGTATTTGAATTTCCTACTTAATTCCTGATAATCTCTTACGTGCTGAAGTGATCAAGAAATAATGTTTTTTGTTGTATCTACCTTACCAGACAGTTATTTGCATATCACAATTAACTACACGCACTTCATCCCACAAACAAGGAAATCATATATACACTGTATACACTATATACACATATACACTGAGGCAGGTTTGCTCTGGACAGCATAACATAAATAGTGCTGGAGGTCTTTTATTACAGTTCTTCAAATGCACAGAAACACAGAAATGGCAGCAACATGAGTTTAATTAGAATATGAATGCTAAATATTTTTTATTGGCTTCTTGTAACAAGTCTATCTATTTAGGTGTAGGCCTAAGTGCAATATTCGGTCTGTGAATTCTGTCAGTAAGTCATTTTGTGATCATTTTGTCAACAACTAATTGCTAGGGTTGCTAGGGTGATTAGTTGTGGTTGCATGTTGATTCAAGAAATAATGTTTTTTTGTTGTATCTACCTTTACCCGACAGTTATTTGCATATCACAATTAACTACACGCACTTCAGCCCACAAACAAGGAAATAATCCATCCCACAACCTAGAAATATAATAAATTCACTGCTTTCAGGAAGTAGTCCACAGGGTTGGTTTCTGCCAATGTGCACGTCAGACAACACTGCACGTCACCAGTAACGCAGACGGAACACTGCTCTCTTCCTGGTATCCTGGTTAGGTGGACCCTAGTTTGCGTGTATCATTCATTTGCCTATGCTAATCTCAGGGAAGATGTAGAAACAAATGAGGTACAGTAAATCTGAATTAATGAACTTCCTTTTTTCAGAGAATAGGCGATAAGACTCCCATGACCTGGCTCCATTTATACAATAGAACTCTGTCTCACGCTGTGGTCAACAGTGGGAGAGGATGAGCAATGTAGGGGAGGAGAGGATGTGTGGTATGTTTGTCTGTCCTTGACAGTTGGATATATCTCAATAGTCGAAATCAGCTTCCTTCGTCATCTCTTCTCCATCTACACAGATCTGAAATCACAGGTGAAGGCAATAAGTTGGATGCTGACTTGGCATCTGCTGTCACCTGTTCCTTCACTGAAGGAAAGGAGATGATATGAAGTCATGTTGGACTATTGAGAAGTACTCTTGGATTTAGCAAAGTCATGTTTGTAGGTGTAGAAAGACCATTCAGAGGACTGGAATTCCAACCTCCTCCTCTTTGTGTAGGTTTACCAATGTTTAAACTGTGGTAAAGGAACTCCAACACAGCTCAACTCAAGGAAATCCCAATGCTGAGTATACAAAGACTACACAGAAGTCTGGTCAATCTGACCAGGTAGCTCATTTACTATACTGGAATCAAATGCTTCATCATTCTACTTCATGCCCACATGGTGGCTCAACCCTAGCCCTAGCCCTAGCCTCAACCCTAACCCTTACCTTAATGTAAACATTTGCCCACACGCGTCAACTACACTGTTAAAATGAAGTGCTTTGTAACACCAAAACAAGCTGCAACTGAGCTGCCACCAACTTGAAGGAGACAAAACTTGAACATCATCCTGAGATATTTTGAAACGTTGTAACACCACTAAATCAAGTGTTGTGCAACACCTTGCCAGGGACTGGGAGCACTAACAGAAAAGGTTGAAAACCCTATTTTGGTGTTTTGAGTCCTGGTCAGTGCAGTATTAGATACCTCCTATGTTGGTGTTGTTTCCACTCGTTAAAGCTTCTAAACACCATTATGATGTTTTGAATCTTGTCCAGTGCATAATTAGATCCTTTTTTCTGAAGCGTCTTAATGTTTATCATTATTTTATGTATTTGATTATTTGCCTTTATATACCATTTTGGCAGGCATTGCCAAGCACAGTTTTCAATCTACCAGCAGTAGCTGGCAATGTATCTGCATTAACTGAAGATTATACTCTTCCACTGCCAATCAACAATGTGGGAACTGTTGCTGTCACATTGAGCGTACATTTTTCTAACGGTTTCGATATTCGTTCCTCATGATCCATTTCACCTCATGGCACAACAAGCTTAAAACTAATATTGAAATATACTTTTTTTTCTTCAAACATGCATAGAACATTGTGTGAAAGAATCATGAAGTCAAAAAATTTGGAATTACCCACAATCCTCTAAAAACAGAGTCACGTGGCAAGATAGTGAATGCAAGGTGATTGAAACCAAAGACTTCCAATGAGTTCAATCACTCTATTGTCTCTAGCTTTGGTTATCCTCATGAAAGATGCTTACATTTTGAGCAACGTGTTAAAGATGCATTACGCAGAAATCGATCTGCCATTTCCTGGTTTGCTAAAATTCTAACAGCTCTCCTAATTTCAGTTTATGTGACAAAACAAGCAAGTATTGTGTAGAGAATCATTGCACCATAACCAAAAATATAGTTTTGTCAGCTGGTGTGCTAAATCGAAAGTAAAAGACAAAAGCTAAACTTAAGAACGGGTAGCATAGAAATACCCTTTTAAAACAAATCTACCGCTTCTTAGACTTGCTTTCAATGATTATGACATATCTATACCACACATTTCTATGTAAATTTGGTCAGGTCACCCAAAAAGTTATATATTGCCGCTTTAAGATGGATTTACATTATTTTGGTAAAATGAAATTAACAAATCATTGAAACCACTTGCATACATTTTTTAAAATATATTTTGGGGTTATTTTGACACTTTACTGAGACTGTTATGAAATGACAGAGGGATTACAGATGGATGGTAGAAACAGATTAAAGAGTTGGAGCGGGGAAATCTTCTGTGGGGTGACCTGTCTAAATCAGGTGCGATACCGCTAGACTACGGGCTCTGCACGACTTGCATTCATTTCTATTAGGTAATTTCTTAAAATTAAGTGTATTAAATGTATGTTCATTAAGAAATGATTCTGGGTTGAATTGAAATTGACATATTTTGTTGGTTGTTTTTTGAGTCAATTTCAATTCACCCCAGAATAATTTCTTACTGTGTGGTTGAGTGTGTACAATTTCAACGAAATGTACAATTCTTACCCCTCCTTTCTAAACTGTCAAAATAAAGCACTAAAAAATAAAGGTGGAATTACACAAAAAAATATTCTCCATAGGCCCTTATCAATATCTAGGCTATAAAGAATTTGTATTTCTAAACCATTAATTGTATGAGAAACAATGTATGTGTTTTGATGCTGCTTTTTACATGCACTGAAACCTCAAAAGTTTTTTCACCACGCTCTCTTAAAAACACCAATATTCAGGTTGAAGAACCAATTTGGGTGTTTCAAATTCTGTGTATTAAAACACTTTGGGTTTACATTCAAACACTCTCCAAACACCAGATCTCAGCTTAGGTGCACTACTTTTCATGATTTCATTACGCAATCATGGTGTTTTGAGACTTTTTATTTTTACAAGGTAGACTCTATTGTGTAGGTTAAAAGTCCAAGAAATAATTATGCAAGAAAGATAATGTATTGGTTTTCTTCATTTAACACTGAGGCAGGTTTGCTCTGGACAGCATAAAATAACTAGGCTTTTATTACAGTTCTTCAAATGCACAGAAACACAGAAATGGCAGCAATATGAGTTTATGTAGAATATAAATGCTAAATATTACAAAACATGTATTACAACCATCACATACATCACATACAGTAACATTTTTCCTCATAAAGTTAAAGTTAAATATATTAAAACATATTATATACTGTACACACAACACAAAAGCGTCTGAAATATCAGTCATAGTCAACTCCTGTACGCAGTTCCACCACAATAAACCAAGAACTTATTTTAGCTTTATAACTATTTATTGGCTTCTTGTAACAAGTCTATCTATTTAGGCTGAGGCCTAAGTGCAATGTTTAGGCTGTGAATTCTGTCCGTAAGTCCGTGTTCATTTTGTCAACAACTAATTACTCGGGTGATCAATTCGAAAATGCAATGCTTAAATGCTCAATTGATAAGCAAAAATGATAAATGCATTTATATTTGCATATGGGTGCACATGATTCATGTCACAATAAAATGATAATGTTAATATGAAAATTGAAAATGGTTTATTGAAAATTGGAAACGGTTCAAATAAATTCTAAAATGATTAACAGAAAATGCAATGTGGAAAGTGGCTTTTTTCATTTTACAACTGCCCATTTAGCATGTTCTATTGTCTTTTTCTTTTTTCATTTTCAATCTGTATGCAAATTGCTCCTTGGAGGTTTGGACCAGGAGAGAAACACAACACCACCTGCAGTTGTACATTTTTGACATGTCATGCGCTCTGTTAACGAAGGGGTTCAAACCTGGTGTCTTCTAAACAAGAATAACATTTTAGCCTGCTAAGTCAAAGCTTAGGCAATGTAGCTTGGGGAACCAGACTTTGGTTTAGCGGACTAATCAAACCAAATCAAATTTTATTGGTCACATACACATTTACATTTAAGGCATTTAGCAGACGCTCTTATCCAGAGCGACTTACAAATTGGATGGTTAGCAGATGTTAATGCGAGTGTAGCGAAATGCTTGTGCTTCTAGTTCCGACAGTGCAGTAATATCTAACAAGTAATCTAACAAATTCACAACAACTACCTTATACACACTAATGTAATGAATAAGAATATGTACATATAAATATATGGATGAGCAATGGCCGTGCAGCATAGGCAAGATGCAGTAGATGGTATAGAATACAGTATTTATATATGAGATGAGTAATGTAGGATATGTAGACATTATTAAAGTGACTATTTGTAAAGTAACTAGTGATATCATTATTAAATCCATTATTAAATGTATTAAAGTGGCAAGAGATTTGAGTCTGTATGTTGGCAGCAACCACTCTATGTTAGTGATGGCTGTTTAACAGTCTGATGGCCTTGAAATAGAAGCTGTTTTTCAGTCTCTCGGTCCCAGCTTTGATGCACCTGTACTGACCTCGCCTTCTGGATGATAGCGGGGTGAACCGGCAGTGGCTCTGGTGGTTGTTGTCCTTGAGGATCTTTTTGGCCTTCCTGTGACATCGGGTGCTGTAGGTGTCCTGGAGGGAAGGTAGTTTGTCCCCGGTGATGCGTTGTGCAGACCACACTACCCTCTGGAGAGCCTTGCTGTTGTGGGTGGAGCAGTTTCCGTACCAGGCAGTGATACAGCCAGACAGGATGCTCTCGATTGTGCATCTGTAAAAGTTGGTGAGTGTTTTAGGGGACAAGCCAAATTTCTTCAGCCTCCTGAGGTTGAAGAGGCGCTGTTGCGGGGTGAAGTCCACGATCATCTCCTTTGCTTTGTTGACGTTGAGTGAGAGGTTATTTTCCTGACACCACACTCCGAGGGCCCTCACCTCCTCCTTGTAGACCGTCTCATCGTTGTTGGTAATCAAGCCTACCACTGTAGTGTCATCTGCTGATGATTGAGTTGGAGGCATGCATGGCCATGCAGTCATGGATGAACAGGGAGTACAGGAGAGGGCTGAGAACGCACCCTTGTGGGGCCCCAATGTTGAGGATCAGCGGGTGTGTTTCCTGATGTGTTTCCTACACTCACCACCTGTGGGCGGCCCGTCAAAGTCCAGGACCCAGTTGCACAGGGCGGCGTCAAGACCCAGGGTCTCGAGCTTAATGACGAGTTTGAAGGGTACTATGGTGTTAAATGCTGAGCTGTAGTCAATGAATAGCATTTTTACATAGGTATTCTTCTTTTCCAGATGGGATAGGGCAGTGTGCAGCGTGTTGGAGATTGCGTCGTTTGTGGACCTATTGGGGCGGTAAGCAAATTGGAGTGGGTCTAGGGTGTCAGGTAGGGTGGAGGTGATATGATCCTTGACTAGTCTCTCAAAGCACTTCATGATGACAGAAGTGAGTTATTATAAATGATGATAGTCATTTAGTTCAGTTACCTTAGCTTTCTTGTGAACAGGAACAATGGTGGCCATCTTGAAGCATGTGGGAACAGCAGACTGGGATAGGGATTGATTGAATATGCATGCTCTGAGGATGCGGCTGGCTAGGGATTCTGTCTGGGCTGGCGGCCTTGCGAGGGCTATCATGCTTAAATGTTTTACTCAAGTTGGCCACAATGAAGGAGAGCCCCCTGGCTTTGGTAGCGGGCCGTGTCAGTGGCACTGTATTGTCCTCAAAGCGAGCAAAGAAGTTGTTTAATTTGTCTGGGAGCAAGATGTTGATGTCCACGACAGGGCTGGTTTTCTTTTTATAATCCATGATTGACTGTAGACCCTGCCACATACATCTCGTGTTTGAGCCGTTGAATTTCGACTCTACTTTGTCTCTATACTGACGCTTTGCTTGTTTTATTGCCTTGCGGAGGGAAAAGCTACACCATTTGTATTCTGTCATGTTTCCAGTCGCCTTGCCCTGATTAAAAGCGGTGGTTCACGCTTTCAGTTTTGTGCGAATGCTGCCATCAATCCACTGTTTCTGGTTAGGGAATGTTTTAATAGTCACAGTGGGTACAACATCACCAATGCACTTGTTAATAAACTTGCTCACAGAGTCAGCGTATACATCAATGTTGTTGTCTGAGGCTACCCGGAACATATCCCAGTCCACGTGATCGAAGCAATCGTGAAGTGTGGACTCCAATTGGTCAGACAAGCGTTGGATAGACCTGAGCATGGGCGTTTCCTGTTTTAGTTTCTGTCTATAGGCTGGGAGCAACAAATTGGAGTCATGGACAGATTTGCCAAAGGGAGGACAGGGGAGGGCTTTGTATGCATCGCGGAAGTTAGAGTAGCAATGGTCGAGAATGCTACCAGCCCGTGTCGCACATTCGATATGCTGATAGAATTTAGGAAGCCTTGATCTCAGATTAGCTTTTTTTAAATCCCCAGCTACAATAAATGCAGCCTCAGGATGTATGGTTTCCAGTTTACATAGAGTCCAGTGAAGTTCTTTCAGGGCCCTCGAGGTATCTGCTTGGGGGGGATATACACGGCTGTGACTATAATCGAAGATAATTCCCTTGGTAGATAATGCAGTCGACATTTGATTGTAAGGAATTCTAGGTCAGGTGAACAAAAGGACTTAAGTTCCTGTATGTTGTTATGATCACACCATGAGTCGTTAATCTTAAGGCATACAACCCGCCCTTCTTCTTACCAGAGAGTTGTTTGTTTCGGTCGGCGCGATGCGTAAAGAAACCGGGTGGCTGTACCGACTCTGACAACATATCCCGGGTGAGCCATGTTTCCGTGAAACAGAGTGTTACAATCTCTGATGCCTCTCTGGAAGGCAACTCGTGCAATAATTTCGTCCACCTTGTTGTCTAGAGATTGGACATTGGCGAGTAATATGCTTGGATGCGGTGTATGGTGTGCTCGCCTTCTATGTCTGACCAGTAGGCCGCTCCGTCAGCCTCTCCTGCGGTGACCGCATTGTTTTGGATCAGCTTCTGGGATAAGAACAAAGGATCCGCTTCGGGAAAGTCGTATTCCTGGTCGGTATGTTGGTAAGTTGACGTCGCTTTTATATCCAATAGTTCTTCCCGGCTGTATGTAATAACACTTGAGATTTTCTGGGCTAACAATGCAAGAAATAATACATTTAAAAAAACAAATTACTGCATAGTTTTCCTAAGGACCTGAAGCGAGGCGACCATCTCTGACGGCGCCATCATACTCAATGCGCTCTTCTGATGTGCAAAACACCCTTGTTCGAACCCTGTCAGTCATATTTGTGCCATCGCTCAGAAGGTTCTCTGAGGAGTTCAAAGGATGGTGAATTGTAACTGAGATGGTTCCGTTAACACACATGCATGATGAGTAGGTCTAACCTTGACTGAGACCTGAAGAGTTGCATTTGCTCCCTGAGTCAATGCCTAGGCTTCAGCTTAGCAGGTCTATACTTTTCTGGTGCGCAGGAGACCTGGGTCAGTTCGCACGCTGTGTGTTGGTTACACTAGTCTAAAGTCAATGTACAGAGAGCCCGGTATGGCTTGGATGTACTACTGTATGGGGGTGTGGTGTTGCTCTCCTGGCTCATGCCTCCAAGAAGAAATTTGCATACACAATGAAAATTCTAATTTAAAAGAGAAAATGTTTAATTGAGTAGTTGGAAAATGAAAACAGACACTATGCAATTTTAATTTATGGTTTTCTGTTTACCATTTGTCTTTTTCCATTTAGCGATTTATTTAGAATTTCTGTTTACCATTTCCAATTTTCATTTAATCATTTTCTATTTTCATTTTAACTTTGTAATTCAATTGTGGTATGAATTATGCACACTGATATGAAAATAAAAATTCATTTATCATTTTCACATTCCTATTTAGCATTTAAGCATTGCATTTTTGAACTCTCCGTAGTCAACAACCTATTTTTCCTGATGAAACTAATGATGAGATGAAATGCTCTGTAAAAAACTATAACTATTACCAATTACTTTTCATTTTAGTTGACGAAAATGGACATTCAATTTCACATGAAACTCCTTTAAATCTGTTTTGTCCAATTATAAGCATGCATCCCTGTGCAGAATATATAATGCAATCCTCTCATTAGCCGATAACATCTTTCTGTTGCATGGGCTGGTTGTATTGATCTTGCTCTCCCACAAACACAGCTCCCAAGTCACTTTAATCACTAATCTCGGTCTCTCATTTGAGCTGATGCGCAGACAGAATACATAAATTGTAACAAATTAACCTCAATTAGAAACAATAATGTATTTTAAATCTTTGCTTTCAGTTAGGTCATTTTTGCTCTGATCACATCAGAAGCTCTATTGTGCCATGTGCGCTTTTATTCATCTGTGTTGGCAATAGCGAGTTGCGCTTGCTTTTTCCAATTGGGAAAACAAATGATTTTTGCTGAATATTAGGAGTATAGTAATACTTCTGGCATTGTGGGAGAGCTCATATTCTCCTATTTTCAAGGAAAGCACTGTTATTAAACCAACTCTGATGGTTATTATGTGGAGAAAATCTGATCTAAATTGCTTAACCTGTAGGCTTTATATCCTTAAATTATGGCTGGCATTGGTTATAATGTTTCCAGCTAAGGTATAGCCTACAAAGCGATAGTAGGCCTAGTTGGACAAGGCTATCTGAGTCCATTAAAAAACGCTAACTACCTTTAGCGCATATTCAGGATAGTATCTTTTTCCTGGGGACCCGACGCTCGCTCTGAACGTTGACACGCATCGCTTGCGGTAAGGTTTTAGAAACATGAGGAATCTTTCATATCAGTGAGATTTTTTTTTTTAAACTGAGGGTTAAATTACTACACACCTTTATAGGGTTAAGATTGGTGCTTCCACACGTCCATATCTCAAAGTTACAGCACTTGTTTTACGGAAGACTTAGGCTGTCACGTTCCTGACCTATTTCTGTTAGTTTGTTGTATGTGTTAGTTGGTCAGGACGTGAGTTTGGGTGGGCATTCTATGTTTTCTGTTTCTATGTTGGTTTAGGGTTGCCTGGTATGGCTCTTAATTAGAGGCAGGTGTTTGGCGTTCCTCTAATTGAGAGTCATATTTAGGTAGGTTGTTTCACAGTGTTCGTTGTGGGTGGTTGTCTCCTGTGTCAGTGTTTGTCGCACCATACGGGACTGTTCGGTTTGTTTTTGTACATCGTCATTTTGTGTAGTCTATTTTCCCTGTTCGTGCGTTCTTCGTGTTTTATGTAAGTTCCATGTCCAGGTCTGTCTATTCCGTTTTGTTATTTTGTTAATCATTCAAGTGTATTTCGTTTCGTGTTTTTTCCGTCTTGTTAATTAAAATTATGTATTCACAACCCGCTGCGCCTTGGTCGAATCACTACTCCTCCTTTTCGGTTGAAGAGGAGGAGGACTACCGTTACATAGGCAAACATCTGTGCTCATAAGCTATCTAGCATGCTCCGAACACCTGTGTGTAAGCATAACTGGGGAGGAAGTGTAGCGGAAGTGTAGTTTGCCGGCTGGAGACACACAGCTTATGGATCTGTGCAAATCTTGGTAAGTAAGTGTATCTTTTTTATTTGAAAGAATAATTCTCTCAGATATGAAAGATGCTTCGAAAACCATTTTGCATCTGATGATTATTAACGTTTCTAAAAGTTAAAACACAGCGCCAGTATTGTAGTTCACATGGAGCCAGTCGTGACCGAAGTTAACCGCTGAATATCCTACAGAGAAGGGCTTTTGAGAGCTAAGTGTGCACATGATGCAAGTAAGAAGTAAATATGAAGACTAAAATGTGACTAAAACTAGACTGAAATTGTTCCGGGTTTTCGTTGACTGAAAATAACAAAAATTAACAAAAGATTAAATGACAAAAATGTAACGAAGACTAAAATCTAATTTAAGACTAAATCTAAGACAAAGTTAAAACTGCAGTAAGTTAGCCCTTTCGCAGTTTTCAAACTGAAGGGTGTAAGGTATGGGTATCTCTTTATGGAGAGTAGTCTGGTCTTGGAGTCCTGGGGTGGTGCGGTCAACAGCAACAGCATGAGATTCTGAAAAGCATGCAGTATTATTAACCATGGCGATAAACACTGAGTATACCAAACATTAGGAACACCTTCCTAATATTGAGTTGAACCCCACATCCTCACTTCGCCAGGGCATGAACTCTACAACGTGTCGAAAGTGTTCCACAGGGATGCTGGCCCATGTTGACTCCAATGCTCCCCACAGTTGTGTCAAGTTGTCTGGATGTCCTTTGGGTGGTGGACCATTGCTGATACACACAGGAAACTGTTGGGCTGTTCTTGACACAAATCGGTAAGCTAGGGCTAGGGTAATGGTTTTGTTTGAGGCTAAGGTAATGGTTCCTACATGAAAAAATACTAGTTTACTATAGAATCCTACAATACATACTATTTAATTCTATAGTAAACTGTAGTATACTGTAAAATACTATACTACACACTGTAGTATTCCTAAATCACGTGTAGTACTTATAATATATAGTAGAATGTTGTAGTATCGTGAAGAATACTATAGTAAATACTATTGCATTTGCATATACCCATTCCCCTCCCCATATCGCAATTTGTGCCACCCATGAGTGAGAAACCTACATGCCAAGTATAGACCCCCTGTTCCCTACAGCTTATAGAATATAGTAGAAGCTCTGAAATATTAGATCTGACCTCAATCCTACCTACAGGTTGTGGAAAATGTGCTCTTTTAGTAGTAATGGGCATTAAAAATTAATTTCTGTGAGCTGGCACATTTGGCTTCCAAATGGCTTTTCATTCAAAATGCTTCTAAATTGGCCTAGAACCAGGAAATAAATAAATAAATCTACAATGTAAATCTCAAATGGTAGGCTACCATTATGTCAGATTGTGAAATGCTCGGTCAATGTTTTTTTTACCTGGCCAAATTATTAGAAGGCGAAGGGGAAAAAATGAATTGGCCCAGATTGAGGCGTTCTCCCGACTACACTAAATATTACAGTATAATACAGTCAGCAAAAACACTACATTACTACAGTATATAATAGCATTTTTTTACAACAGTATTTATACAATAGTTAACAGTAAATACTACAGTAAATACTGCAGTGAATACTACAGTAAAGTCTAAAAACAACACTACAGTGAATACTAAAGTATTCATACCATAGTATACTATAGTATTTTTTCATGTGGGTTGAACCGGTATGTGGACATAAAGCTAGAGTTGGGGCTATGGTTAGTGGATGCACGGTAGAATGGTCTTACCTGTTTGTTGTTTCGATGTACAGACCCCATGCCGTCCCTTTCTGTGCCTCCTCTGGTGAACTGCAGACAGACAGACAGACAGACAGACAGACAGACAGACAGACAGACAGACAGACAGACAGACAGACAGACAGACAGACAGACAGACAGACAGTATACACAATCAGTCAGCACCCCATTTAAACCTGGGACAATAGTGTACTGTGCTAGCTCGAATGTATTATTTTCAGCACAGTTCCAGATTGATGCTGCCTAACCAGGCCAGCGCAGAACATCCCGGCTCTGCTTTAGATGACTGTGAAAGGGGTAGTTATCGTTCACTCAGTTAGGGAGAGGTGGATACATACCAGTTAGTAGGGCTTTGACGACTAGAGCTGCCACTATGACAGCAGCAGTGAGACAGGCCACAGCTGGCACCACTACGCAGATCAGCTCCAAGTAGCCTTGCAAGGCCGAGGTTTGCCCAACCATGGCAGGGGCACGGGCACGGCCACGGCCACGGGCATCAGCTTGGTCCACTTTGAAAAGCAAAGAGAGAGAAGCAGCAGTCAGAATCAAAGCTCTTTCCAAGGTGGATTTCAGACAAAAGAAAAGGAGGACTCTTCAATGTATACTTCAGTGTGTTTTATATAAACAGCGGTCATACACTTTGACTTCAAGCACCTTTTCAAAGCCATAGGATGTTTGTATCTTTATGTCTTTCTGTGTCATATTTCCTAACGCAACCTATTTTCCGTTTGAAACCTGAAGTGGTTCGTGAATGTGTTGAAAATAAATCATTTTTGTTGGTATGAGGAATTCCATCATGTTAGCAGTGTTATACTGAAACCTTTCCATGAAGCCAGTCAAATAGAGTGGAAGCATTTAGCTACAGTGCCTTCAGAAAGTATTCACACCCTTTGACTTTTTTCACATGTTGTTGTGTTACAGCCTGAATTTAAAATCGATTACATTTAGATTTTGTGTCACTGGCCTACACACAATACCCCATAATGTCAGTGGAATTATGTTTTTCAACTTTTTTACAAATTAATTACAATTTAAAAGGTGAAATGTCTTGAGTCAATAAGTATTCAACCCCTTTGTTATGGCAAGCCTAAATGTGCTTAACAAGTCAGATAATAACTTTCATAGTGTTAAACATGAACATGGTGAAGTTATTCATTACACTTTGGACAGAGAGGAAGGAAACCACTCAGGGATTTCACCATGAGGCCAATGGTGACTTTAAAACAGAGTTTAATAGCTGTGATAGGAGAAAACTGAGGATGGATCAACAACATTGTAGTTACTCCACAATACTAACCTAAATGACAGTGAAAATAAGGAAGCTTGTGCAGCATACAAATATTCCAAAACATGCATCCTGTTTGCAATAACACTAAAGTAAAACTGCAAAAAATGTGGTAAAGAAATAAACTTTATGTCCTGAATACAAATAATTATGTTTGGGGCAAATCCAATCCACATATTACTGAGTACCACTCTCCATATTTTCAAGCATGGTGGTGTCTCTTTCATGTTATGTTTATGCTTGTCATCAGCATGGACTAGGGAGATCTTTACGATAAAAATAAATGGAATAGAGCTAAGCGCAGGCAAAATCCTAGATAAAACCTGGTTCAGTCTGCAGATATTGTACAATCCAGGTGTTCAAAACTCTTAGAGATTTACCCAGAAACCCTCACAGCTGTAATCACTGCCAAAGGTGATTCTAACATGTATTGGCTCAGGGGTGTGGATTCTTGTGTAAATTATATTTTTCTGTATTTAATTTTCAATAACTTAGCAAAAATGTCTAAAAACAGGTTTTCACGTGTCCCATTATGGGGTATTGTGTGTAGATTAGTGAGATTTTTTTTTTGTAATCCATTTTGAATTCAGGCTGTAACAACAAAATGGGGAATAAGTCAAAGGTTATGAATACTTTCTGAAGGCACTGTACATTTGGCGTGTTCAGTCTCGTTCAACACACCCACACACACACACACACACACACACACACACAGCCTCAAACAAAAGATACTTAGGCTGTGAAGTCAACAGTGTTTGTATCAGATAGGGGCCAAGGCAAGGTGTGCATGCCAGGATTACAGTTTAAAGAAGGTGGAGCGCAGCTGAATAAGAGAATGCCTGCCTCCTTGAGAATTTTGAATGAGTTAATGTAATGAAAGAGATAAGGTGAACCACACAAGCATGATGAGTAACCTTGCCTGAGGCTTGCTAGATTTCCTGAAGACTTGCATTAGCTACCATTGCCAATACCTTGGCTTCAGCTCATTGGGCTAACACGGTTTTGTGGGCTAACATGGTCTTGTCGGAGACCCTTTAGGAACCCAGTCGGTCACTCAAGGCTGAATGGTCACACAAGGCTGAACTCAAGAGTTTTGAATGAGCTCACTTCTTCTTAATAAACCCCTGTACAATAGGTCAAAAAGTCACACAACACTCACAGCATCGTATATGGCAATGAAGGATGGTGACAGCATACTTTACGTTAAGCCTCTTCACCTGTCGAAATAGAATATGCATCTATCAATCAATATCAAAATGCCTGTGAAATCTATACATGTACAAACATTTACATGAACAGTATTCATCTTACCTGGACGCAGGTGTTTGGTAGGCATACGTCCACAGTCAGGTTGAGATTAGCAGATTTCTCCTGCAAAAGGAAGACATAAAACATTTTATTATACTTCAAAACACTCTCCTGTAAAAGGAAACAGAATACAAAAACATGTCAGTTAGCTTTAGAAGAAGAAACAGATTCCCTTACGGCTTCTGTTCAGGTGTGTTCTTTCTCTCTCTCTCTCTGTCTCACTCTCACTCTCACTCTCACTCTCACTCTCTCACTACACTACACTACCTGGTATTGTGTTTGTCAGTTCTTCACAGTATTAGACTAGCGGTTAAGAACATTGGGCCAGTAACAGAAAGTTCACATTGAGGACATAACATTATAAAGACTGTTTGTGAAAAAAGTGTGGCCTACTCAAACGCCGACAATCATAAATAGACTTTCTAATGAAGTGTTTTAATTACACCGGTTTGAGCCTACGCTGCAGGGACCACTTTAAAATGATTACACCCATGTATTCGTACACATTCATGAAATTGGAAACGAGCTATTATCAGGCTGGTTAATGGGATGTATGTCTGTTGAATTTTGAAAAATCGTCCCCACCCCACCTACTCAGCCAATCAGGAGCCGCTACTGCGTTGCGGCTGTGGCATACTGCATACTTTTAGCTAAACGGTACATGCTAAATTATATGCAACGATGAGTAAAGAGTATGCAGTTTAAGTATGCAGTACGCTAGTATGGGTATTCGGACACAGCCACTGTCTCTGTGTCCTAAATTGAAACAGAAAAATTACACAGAAAAAGCTTTCTTTTTGTGGGAGCACTCAAGCCCGTTAAGTCTTGGATCAGATGTGTATGAACCCTTTGTTTCAGACAGGTTCATGTCTGAAACAAAGGTGATGCTGAGTGGTGATGCTGTTAAACAGCCTGTGAAGATACTGTGAGACACTGGGGTGGCCTATCCTTCATTTTGGAGGGCGCATGTAGTCCAATCGGGCCAAGGTTCTAATTTCATGTCAAAGGTCTTCCAGCAAGTGCTACAGCAGTTGGGTGTTACCCATTGCCCCTCTTGTGCCTACCACCCAGAGTCTCAAGGTGCTGGAGAGATTTCATCAGACTTTGAAGTCTATGTTGAGAGCTTACGGCTTTGAGTTCGAGAAAGACTGGGATGAAAGGGTCCCTCTGGTGCTATTTGTAGCACGTTGTTCAAGAATTTGGGGTCACCGTTGTAAGCTCACTTTTCAGGCCCTTACCCCTATAAAGATATTTTCAAAAATATCTGGATTATCATCGCCACACCCGAGCGTAGGGGGGAAAAACTACTGTGTCATGTCAACATGTTGAAACCATACTTCGCCTGCTGTGATCGGGCGGAGAAGTCGGTGGAAACCGGTAGCCACCGTGGACTATAGTCTTCCTCAAGAGCATGAGGAAAGCCCAGTATTTCCTTGAGAGCACGAGGAAAGCCTAATACACCCTGTGCCTGTGGGACGGTTGAGTAAAGCAGAGATTCTGGAAAACCTGGAGGGCTTTTTGGCACACTTGTCTCCGGATGTGTAGTGAAGTGTGCCCTTTGCGCTATACCCGCAATAACATCTGCTAAACATGTGTATGTGACCAATACATTTTGATTTGAAAGGCGAAATTGTTGTACTGCTTTTAGAATATCAGGGTTTAGTTTCAGATGTGCCAACTCAGTCAAATTTACTAGAGCATGACACGTTGGGGACTCGAGTGAATCCTGAAAAGAGAGAGAAACTCTGTAGTGAGGTAGAATTCATGCTGAGCACGGCATTGCACAACATGGCAACAGTCCGTGGCGTTCACCCTGCATATTGGTACATCAGCTGGATGGGTCTCCGCGCTTTTGTTCCAATTTTCTCAAACTCATTGCTGTTACTGAGTCAGACTTGTACCCTTTTCCCAGGGTCAATGATTGTGTGGACCGTGTTGGTGCTACTAAGTACGTTAGCAAGTTCGATCTGCTGAAGGGATGCTGGCAGGTCCCTCTAACTGAGCGTGCAAAAGAGCTGTCTGCTTTTCTCACTCCTGATGGTTTGTTTTCCTACCTTCATCTTCTGTTCGGGTTACGAAATGCCGGAGCCACGTTTCAAAGGCTCATGCACATCGTGCTACGTGGTCTGGAAAAATGCTGAGGCATATTTGGACAATGTGGTGGTATTTATGCCACCTGGACAGAACACCTTAGTTTATTTTAGTTCTGCATCTGCCAACTTGAATGTTAAACTGTCAAAGAGTGAAATCGCCCAAGCAACAGTGAAGTATCTCTGGAAGGCGGTGGACCAAGGATAATTCTGACCGGTTATGGCAAAAGTGGAGGCCATTAATAGCCTTCCTGTGCCAACTTTTCGCCAGGAACTGCGCCAATTATTGAAGATGGCTGGCTACTACCAGGCATTTTGCAAGAACTTTGCACAGGTTGTTGCCCCACTTAAGGATTTTACCAGTCCCAAAGATATTTTCCATTGGAGCCCAGACTGTCAGGCGGCTGTTGAGAAGACAAAGACCCTGATGGTCTCCGCACCAGTGCCTGCTACTCCAGATTTCCGTCATCCATTCTCTATGTACGCAGATGCCAGTGATGTAGGAGCAGGCACTCCTGCAGGAAGACAACATCAATGTTGAGCATCCAGTGGAGTACTTTTCGAAGAAGTTGGCCTCCTATCAGAAACACTACTCCACCATTGAGAAAGAAACACACATTAACCCTGGCTTTTCAGCAGATCAAGGTTTATGTTTCGGTCTCTACACCTCTTGTGGTCTTTAGTGATTGTAACCCTCTCGTTTTCCTGTAAAAGACAAGCTCCACGATTTGCAGACTCTTTCACTGGAGTATCATAATGCAGGAGTTTCCTCTTGAAATCAGACATGTCCGTAGTAAGGACAACTTGGTTGCTGATTTTCTTTCAAGATTGGGCAGTCAATAGGTTTTTGTTGTGCTTAGCTAGTGTGTAGCCCCCAAGGAAATGGGAATACTAGGAAGGTACACAGATCGAGATTTTCCCTCTTTTGTCAAAACTTCTGAGTTTTATGCAGCTATTTTCTTTTGTAGAAAATGTTTAAGGATATGATGAAATAAAACAAAAAGAGAAAAGAGGTGGCTGTTTTGTTTTGTACAATAAACCGCCAATAGACGCCATGTTTATATTAGTTAGTTATGCCTTTATAGAGCGACTGCCCCTAAAAACCAACTAATCCCTTTGAAAATGGCCTATGTGGCGTCAATATGAGTCAGAAACATATATTATAGTGTCAAAATTGACTGCAAAGTCTAAATAGGATCATTTTGGTCATAATGTCTGTTTCATCTAAATTTTCATTTGAAACCTCAGTGCGTCAAATCAAATTGTATTTGTCACATGTACTGAATACAACAGTGAAATTCTTACTTACAAGCCCTTAACCAACAATGCTTTAAGAAGGTAAGAAGAAAAGCGTGTTAAGTAAAACATAGAAAATAAGAGTAACAAATAATTAAACAGTAGCAGTAAAATAACAATAGCGAGGCTATATACAGGGGGTACGGGCACAGAGTCAATGTGCGGGGGCACCGGATAGTTGAGGTAATATGTACAGTTGAAGTCGGAAATTTACATGCACCTTAGCCAAATACATTTAAACTCAGTTTTTCAATGAGGAGAGCCTTAGTTAAAATAGTTTTTTTGGCATAATGCCTTCTCGAACATGTGAGCTTTCATGCGCCTTAATAACAAACGTGTATGCCATCTGTAAATACAAATATAATTGTAAATAACGAGCCTTTTTGGTTAAGCCACAGAAAAAGAGGAAACCTTCCCGCTAGCCATGATTGGCTGAGATAATGAGTGGGCTGGACATGCCAAGAGATGAGTTTGGATTGGTCTGCCTAATAGCTTGCTTCTGTCGATTTGAGCTGGTCGGGAGATAATCCTGTCTTTTTATGAAATGAATTGCGTATTAAAACTTAACAAAAACTTGACTATGCAAGTATCAATTTCAATAGAATTTCACTGCAACAACTGTTTCAGAGCACTCTCGTCTGAGTGTGCCAGAACGCAGAATAACTGATGAATTTACTACAACAACAAAAAATAAACAAATGAATGATGAATTTACAAAAGCTCAATACCAGTTGAAAATGGCCGGTGTCAGTAAACGTCTGTAACGGCTTTCGTTGGTGGAAGGAGAGGAGGACCAAAATGCAGCGTGGTAAGTGTTCATCATATTTAATTGAAACTGAACACTACACAAAACAACAACGAGGAAAAAACGAAAATGAAACAGTTCTGCCAGGTGAACATACACTAAACATAAAACAAACACCCACAACCAAAATGGGGAAAACAGGCTACCTAAGTATGATTCTCAATCAGAGACAACGAACGACACCTGCCTCTGATTGAGAACCATACTAGGCCAAACACATAGAAATATAACAACATAGAAAAAAGAACATAGACTACCCACCCCAACTCACGCCCTGACCAACCTAACACAAAGACATAAAAAAGGAACTAAGGTCAGAACGTGACATCGGCAAAAAAGCGTACTTAAATTGTTTAGTCATCTCAACTTTCTCAATTTCCACATTATTTATTACAAGATTTATTTGATGCTTATGGTTTAGTGAGTGTTTTGTTCCAAATACAATACTTTTAGTTTAAGAAATATTTAAGACTAACGTATTCCTTGCCACCCACTCTGAAACTAACTGCAGTTCTTTGTTGAGTGTTGCAGTCATTTCAGTCGCTGTAGTAGCTGACGTGTATAGTGTTGAGTCATCCGCATACATAGAAACTCTGGCTTTACCCAAAGTCAGTGGCATGTCGTTAGTTACATTGAAAAGAGCAAGGGGCCTAAACAGCTACCCTGGAGAATTCCTAATTCGAACTGGATTATATTCGATAGGCTTCCATTAAAGAACAGCCTCTGTGTTATGTTAGACAAGTAACTCTTTATCCACATTATAGCAGCGGGTGTAAAGCCATAACACATTCGTTTTTCCAGCAGCAGACTATGATCAATAATGTCAAAAGCTGCACTGAAGTCTAACAAGACAACCCCCACAATCATGTTATCATCAATGTATCTCAGCCAATCATCAGTCATTTGTGTAAGTGCTGTGCTTGTTGAGTGTCCATCCCTATAAGCATGCTGATATTCTGTTGTCAATTTGTTTACTGTAAAATAGCATTGTATCTGGTCAAACACTATTTTTTCCAGAAGTTTACTAAAGGTTGGTAACAGGCTGATTGGTCAGCTATTTGAGCCAGTAAAGGGGGCTTTACTATTCTTAGGTAGCGGAATGAATTTAGCTTCCCTCCAGGCCTGAGGGCACACGCTCTCTAGTAGGCTTAAATTGAATATGTGGCAAATAGGAGTGGCAAAATCATCTGTTGTTATCCTCAGTAATTTTCCCCAAAATATATTTTAATTCCAGGTTGTAAGGCAACAAAATAGGAAAAATGTGAAGGGAGGTGAATACTTTCGCAAGCCACTGTACTTAGGCCAATTCTGGGCAGTCATTCATTTTGATTCCGGGCCGAGTCTGACACCCGCTTCTGAGCCGATCCCTCATTGCTAGCTGGGATGAAAACAGCCTAACCAGCACTGCTAGGGCGAGTGAATTGGTCAGAGTTTGGATGGGGGCTAAAGCTTAAGATGATTCTTATGGCATTACACACGGTCAGTGTGAACCAGAGTGACTTGACACAACAACGGGCCAAGCAACGGAAACGACACAGGACGTCTTATTTAATGAAAGGGGTTTCAGTCTGCCTTAAAGAATTCATCCATGTATACTGGTAAGAGTCTAGCTACAGTTTCAGATATTATACTTTTCAAATTTCGTCTGAAAGTTGTTTTCATTGCAAGTTAAAGCATACTGTTAACTAGCTAACATTGAACCTATTTGGTTAACTTTAGCTAGCTATGACAATCGGTTTGTATTGCTAATACTCAATGGACTGGGATTATGGTTCATTGTTTAGGAATCGATGGCAACACTTGGTATGTGAAAACAACACTTTTTGATTATTTCATTGACCTCCAACATGATTGGCACTACTTTTATTGATCTCACATTATTTCTGTATTTTCCAGAGGTATGTGTACTGTGTCATCATTTTAAAAAAAAATTTTTTACTTTCCAAGATTATGTTTCTTTAAGCAGTGCTGCTGCTCTGCACATTTGTAGGTAAGTGAAACTTACCTGATAACCATGCATTTAAAAAATTAAGTTTTACGTTACATTATCTTTTCATTAACATATCTTAATGTTATTTTGTTGTTTGCAGGGGCACTATCCTTCTGACCCTATGCAGCCAGGTCCCATCTACTTTTTAACTCCTCGTAAGTGTGGCTTGTTTGGTGTCTGTTGTAAAGGAATACCACAACAAGTCAACTACTTGATTGATGAAGGCATGTCATCCAGCAAAGGCAGCAGCGCAGTCATCAACTACATGCACCATTTCTTCACCAACTACGGAGTTGGGGAAACACATGTGGACCTGAATTGTGATAACTGCAGTGGCCAAAACAAGAACAAGGCTGTGCTCTGGTATTGTGCCTGGCGGACCATGCACACGCTCCACCACAGTCTGGACCTTCACTTCCTGATCGCAGGCAACACCGAGTTTGCCCCCGACTGGTGCTTCGGCCTCATGAAGCAGCGCTTCAGAAAGACCAGAGTGAAGACTTTGTCTGAGATTGCTGGTGTTGTGAAGAACAGCACTGTGACGGAGGTCAACATCCCACAGCTGGTTGAACTGGAGGGTGGTACGGTGCTGGTGGAAAGCTATGACTGGCAACAACACCTGACATCACATGCCCTGCACCAAAGTCAAGGATAGGACAGAAACAGGCTCTCCGAATATAGCTTCCCTTGATCATGCGTGGTTCGGACAGACCAGTCATCAGCACTATCTGCAGTGCCTCTATTCAAATGATTCTCTCCTAACACACACGCCATTCATTTCTCCAACTATTTGTTTTATTTATCCTGCAGCTCAGTCACTTTACCCCTGATTGTATGCATATAACTACCTCCTCTATCACTGATATTGTTATTATTCTTGTACATACTGTATATCTTATTTATATTTACACTATTTATAATATTGCTACTACGCAAGTAACCATTTGGCTGTACCATTTACACCTTCTGTAGAGACCCATCCACTTGGCAATATGTGGCTGGGGGTTATAGCGTTTCTTTCACGTGACCCATCAATTTAGACAAGTGTGTCTGTGTAAGCGTCATCTAATATTTATAAAATATTTTTATCTGGACACTTTGTTAACCTGTAATTTTTCCTTATTGTAGGCTACTACTTTTACCACTTTTAGTCTTAATCTTTACTACACTACTCACTGTTTAGCACATGACCTCACGATCAGGTTGGTTTCACCAGGCAAATCATAACCCACCATGTGTGTGTGTGAGACCGACCAGTATCTTTGATGAAGGGTCAGGAGCTGATCTACGTTGCTATGCCCATCAGTGGGGCTCTGGCAAAGACCTCACCTCTTGCCTGCTCACCGACGGTCATCGAAATCAGAATTTGGTAGGTTTAGTCTGACTTCAACATAGGTCATGTCTGACACAAACATATACTATCTCTAACTGCCATAGTTAGAGATAGGTCTTATCAGAACAGTGACTGTGTGTATTTGTTGACAGATGCATGAGATTCAGAGAGACCTGGCACTCAACACATCCACCATGAGGTGATTACTGATAATACAGTACAGCACAAATGTCTTGTAATAGCAACACCCTTTTCATTCCATGTGTCAACTCTGCCTCAACTCCGCCTATTTCTACAGATGGACTGGATATGCTTTTGCCAGACGGAAGCCTCAGTCACTTGACCTATTCAAACTTCGACATAGTACCTGTTTGTGTGTCAGATATTACCTATCCTCACTGCCATTGGTAATATTAGAGTGACTATGGAGACATTGAAGATGAAGTCCAGACTGACAAACGGGCTTGATACTGATGTATCTGAATGGAGAAAGACCTGGCACTCGGCATGAACATTTTACGAGACAACTTTTACCTGTATTGTCTTTTTTATTATTGATTTGAATGTATCAGTCAATATAGGGAGGGAGAAACCCCTGTGTATTCTCCACCAGGATCAGTGAACTCCTGGTGTATACGGGACACCACACAGGAAGATATGACCACTCTGACATGTTTGACAAGGTAGCCCCATTACCACCAGACTAAATGCTGATAGGCACAGTATCTGTACCAGCTGGGAATCACATGAAAGGTGCATTGTTACATTAGCAGAACACTGATGCTATTGTATTATGGAAAGGGTTGTTTATTCTACATGGACCTGAATGTTGTCAAAACATGTAGTTTAGAATATCTACACAAATTCAGCAATTTCATTCTTCTCATATTGTTCTGTAGGCTACTGACCTATTCAAGCTTCCTCCAGAATCTCACCATACTGTAGTTATTGAACTCAACCTGCAGGAGGTTTCTTTGTTGTGATTGAGTGGTGGGAAACAGCTGTGGGAAAGGTTCTGACAGATTGGTGTGTCTTGGTGGTGGTAAGGAGCAAATTCGTTTTGCATGGCCTGTCATGGCCGCCAGTATTTCTTGAGGAGCAACCAAAAAAACAAGGCCAAATCAGCGGGTGTAGTTCCCCTTTAAGTTGATCATGCACGCTGATTGGAGTCATCCTCGGTGGTCAGGGTGTGTTGCACCTGTCGCCTCGTTAAGTTTCATCTGTGCTGGCACAGGTGATATTTAAGAGCTGCAGAGCCAATGCTCCAGTTGGCATGAGAGATGTTGGAAGAGCTAGGCTGTAGTTTAACTCTCAAAAATGTATGACTAGAAAGACTTATATTTTTGATCTACCTGTTTGGTTTGCTCCATGTTTACGTTCACTCTCTAACTTTTATATTATTTAACTAGGCACGTCAGTTAAGAACAAATTCTTATTTACAACGACTGCCTACCAAAAGGCAAAAGGCCTCCTGCGGGGATGGGGCCTGGGATAAAAAATAATTACAAATAAATACAATATAAATATAGGACAAAACACACATCACAACAAGAGAGACACAACACTACATAAAGAGAGACCTAAGACAACAACACAGCATGGTAGCAACAACATGGTAGCAATACAACATGGTAGCAGCACAAAAACATGGTACAAACATCATTGGGAAAAGTCAACAGCACAAAGGTCAAGAAGGTAGAGACAACAATACATCATGCAAAGCAGCCACAACTGTCAGTAAGAATGTCCATGACTGAGTCTTTGAATGAAGAGATTGAAATAAAAAACTGTCCAGTTTGAGTGTTTGTTGCAGCTCATTCCAGTCGCTAGCTGCAGCGAACTGAAAAGAGGAGCGACCCAGGGATGTGTGTGCTTTGGGGACCTTTAACAGAATGTGACTGGCAGAACGGGTGTTGTATGTGGAGGATGAGGGCTGCGGTAGTTATCTCAGATAGGGGGGAGTGAGGCCTAAGAGGGTTTTATAAATAAGCATCAACCAGTGGGTCGTGCGATGGGTATAAAGAGATGACCAGTTTACCGAGGAGTATAGAGTGCAGTGATGTGTCCTATAAGGAGCATTGGTGGCAAATCTGATGGCCGAATGGTAAAGAACATCTAGACACTCGAGAGCACCCCTACCTTCCGATCTATAAATTATGTCTCCTTAATTTAGCATGAGTAGGATGGCCATTTGAATCAGGGTTAGTGTGGCAGCTGGGGTGAAAGAGGAGCGATTACGATAGAGGAAACCAAGTCTAGATTTAACTTTAGCCTGCAGTTTTGATATGTGCCGAGAGAAGGACAGTGCTCCGTCTAGCCATACTCCCAAGTACTTGTATGCGGTAATTACCTAAAGCTCTAAACCCTCAGAGGTCGTAATAACACCTATGGGAAGAGGGGCATTCTTCTTACCAAACCACATGACCTTTGTTTTGGAGGTGTTCAGAAGAAGGTTAATGGTAGAGAAACTTCCCTGTCCTCCCTCCTCTTTCCTAACCCCTCCCTCTCTCCCTTCTCCCTCCCACTCCCCCCGTCTCTCTCCTTCTCTTTCCTACCCCCCCTCCCTCTCAACTTAAGTTGGGGGTTCTTTTCTTTTAGTTTGACTGTATCAGGCAACTCTAATGGGCATCCATGGTGGGTGTTAAGACCCTACTCGAGCTTGGCTAGCACTCAGTAGGCACCCCCATTGATGCCTTTCAGAACCTATTTTAAAACCCCTCCTGGTTTAGTTTTGGTTGTCAGTGACTCATCTGTTAGTTCCCTCTTTATGTTGAGTGATGATTTTTGGTTGGTTATTGGGGAAGTAAGTCATACAGCAGACTTCATAGTAAGCAAACACCCTTATTTAAAAAAAAAAAAAAAAAAATGTACTGTTGCCTATGATAAGAATTAGGTGCAGATAGACATGTATTTACCACATGTACAGGGAGTGTGTGTTCTGGGTGGCATGCAGAGGTCCCCGTCTTCACACACACATGAAGAGAGAGGGGTGCTCTGACCCGTGACGTTAAAACCAGCCGCATCTGGTCGACACCCAGGTCCCAAGCTGGAGAGCAAGGCAATAGCATCATTCAACATTACTTACTGTATGATCACCTGCAGTATAGAGCCCCACAGTGGAGGTGTCATAATACCCATAAAACCTAGCGGTCAAACAGGGAAACATTCAATAGTTTTTCCACCATTCATTTTTTCCCATAGGGGATTTTAGAAACACTTAAAATAAGGGCTGTGTTTCATGTAGGCTTACCCTGGCGTGGCGTATTGATAACCATGTAAATCTCTCTCGGACAAGGTGACTTTTATCAATATATTCGGCTCGATTTACTCAGACTTGAAAATGGTAATTAGCGTCAAAGTAGACATCATACAAAACTACAAATCCCTGCAAGCTCCTGCACGTCATCTCTGGCCGATACCTTTATTAACAGGTATTGTGTCAATTTAAAACTTGCACAAGACCATTCACAGAATTGTCCATTTAAATAAATGTACCCTATTTATTCATTACTGTCACGCCCTGACCTTACAGATCCTTATTATTCTCTATGTTTGGTTAGGTCAGGGTGTGACTCGGGTGGGAAAGTCTATATTTTATATTTCTTTGTTTTTGGCCGTGTGTGGTTCCCAATCAGAGGCAGCTGTCTATCGTTGTCTCTGATTGGGGATCATATATAAGTTGTCATTTTCCTTTTGGGTTTTGTGGGATCTTGTTTTCTGTATAGTTTCTTAGCCTTACAGAACTGTGCGCTTTTGTTTTTTTGACTTTGTTATTTTGTTTGGTGTCATCAATAAAAGTTACGATGTACGCCTACCACGCTGCGCCTTGGTCCGGTCATTCTACACACGAGAGCTGTTACAATTACTACATTTAGCTAACATTAAATAGTTAATCGAGAGATTCTTACCTTTGCCTCAATTCGGCAGTCTCATCCAGATCATCATGGCATTTGTAGTTCATTATGATAGCAAATGAGCATTTCATTTTGGGGTAAATGGTCAATACAGGCAAATATACTGAAAAAAGTCACCTTGTCCTAGAGAGATTTACACGGTTATCAAAACATCACACCAGGGTGAGCCTACACGAAACGCAGCTCTTATTTTAAGTTTATAAAATCCCTATGGGAAAAAAGAATTGTGTAAAAACGACTCTATATTGGTAATACTAGATAACGGACCTGGGTTCAAATAGTATTTGTTTTCTTTCAAAAACGTTTGAGAGTTTGAGTCAGCATACCTGGAGTGCCCTATGGATGGGGTTTGCACTTCTGGTACTATTCCATTGGTCCATTGTGTCAGACAAGTTTTTTTTTAAATGCTATTTGAATCCAGGTGTGCCATAATATTGCATTCGTGTAAAGACTGATACTAGTGTGGGTGGTTTCTTATCATTGGGTGTTATGGGTTTGGCTGATGTACAAACTGTGGTACCCTTTTCCACTTAAAAGTCTGTCATTCACAACTTCAGATGGATCACTCATGATAATTATATGCACACTATTTACAGAGAGCTATTACCTTGGAAATTCCCATCTGCAAAGGGGCACCGGATCCAGGATCCAGAATCTGTGGTAAACTACAGCCAGGAGCATGCATTTGTTAGATACATTTGTTCTGCACACTCAAAGGGGATATGTACCGGAAAGTTTAGATAGTAAGTGCATTCAGTCATTGAAGAAACCACAGGCAAAGGTGGTGTCGTACCTTCATGCAAAGCTGTGGGTGTGGATCCACTGTGGAGAATGTTATCTGAAAGGAAAGTTAAATGGGGACTTAACTATAATAGTTATTGTAAAACAGTCATCTGGTGATATAGCCTTGGTGC
Source organism: Salvelinus namaycush (assembly GCF_016432855.1). NCBI lineage: Eukaryota > Metazoa > Chordata > Actinopteri > Salmoniformes > Salmonidae > Salvelinus > Salvelinus namaycush. The sequence goes on along the minus strand of NC_052344.1, from coordinate 676,828 downwards.
CTGACTGTTTCTATGTCATATCAGTCTTTTGTCTTTGAAACAGCCTTTTAACTGTGAAGGAGTTCAGAGGTACAGATGTGAGGCTGATTGATAGAGGCACCTAACCTTTTCACTGTTGAGGGTCTGTGATGAACCAGCCAGATCGTCACACTCATCGTCCCCTTGTTTTTGGCACAGTGAGATCACCGCAGCAACAGGACACACCGGTTCCCATGACAACAACTCCTCCACCGGGTCAAAGTTAATGCCGGACCACAACTCCTCCAGATCTTTGGAGAAAAGAGATGCGGTCAAAAGCAATGCACTGACAATCTTGCAAATTTCACAATCAACCAACCAACCAATTAATAAAACATGCAGTGTAACAGAAGTTGACGGACACTCACGGTCTCTGAAGGGAAAGACTTGAACTCTGGGTGCATCAGAGGTGGCAGACCAGCCCTGTGGGATAAATATATACAGTGCATTCAGAAAGTATTCAGAACCCTTGACTTTTTCCACATTGTTACGTTACAGCCTTATTATAAAATTGATTAAATAAAACATCCTCATCAATCTACACACAATACCCCATAATGACAAAGCGAAAACAGGTTTTTAGAAATGTTTGCAAATGTATAAAAAATATAAACTTATTTGTATAAGTATTCAGACCCTTTGCTATGAGTCTCGAAATTGAGCTCAGGCGCATCCTGTTTCCATTGATCATGTTACCGAGTGGCGCAGCATCTCAGTGCAAGAGGTGTTACTGCAGTCCCTGGTTCGAATCCATGCTGCATCACATCCGGCCGTGATTGGGAGTCCCATAGGGCGGCGCACAATTGGCCCACTGTTGTTTGGCCGTCAATGTAAATAAGAATTGGTTCTAAACTGATTTGCCTAGTTAAATAAAGGTTAAATTTAAAAAATCATCCTTGAGATGTTTCTACAACTTGATTGGAGTACACCTGTGGTAAAATCAATTGATTTTACATGATTTGGAAAGGCACACACCTGTCTATATAAGGTCCCACAGTTGACAGTCCATGTCAGAGCAAAAACAAAGCCATGAGGTCGAAGGAATTGTCCGTAGAGCTCCGAGACAGGATTGTGCCGAGGCACAGATCTGGGGAAAGGTATAAAAAATGTTCTGCAGCATTGAAGGTCCCCGAGAACACAGTGGCCTCCATCATTCTTAAATGGAAGACATTTGGAACCACCAAGACTCTTCCTAGAGCTGGCTGCCCAGCCAAACTGAGCAATCGGGGGAGAAGGGCCTTGGTCAGGGAGGTGACCAAGAACCTGATGGTCACTCTGACAGAGCCTCTGTGGAGATGGGAAAACCTTTCAGAAGGACAACAATCTCTGCAGCACTCCACCAGTCAGGCCTTTATGGTAGAGTGGCCAGAAGAAAAAGCATATGAAGTGCCCACTTGGAGTTTTCCAAAACGCACCAAAAGACTCTCCTCGCCATGAGAAACAAGATTCTCTGGTCTGATGAAACCAAGATTGAACTCTTTGGCCTGAATGCCAAGCGTCACGTCTTCATCATCCCTACGGTGAAGCATGGTGGTTGCAGCATTATGCTTAGGGGATGTTTTTCAGCAACAATGACTTTGAGACTAATCAGGATCGAGGGAAAGATGAGCAGAGCAAAGTACAGTGAGATCCTTGATGAAAACTTGCTCCAGAGCGCTCAAGACCTCAGACTGGGGCGAACTTCCAACAGGACAAAGACCCTAAGCACAAAGCCAAGGCAATGCAGGAGTGGCTTCGGGACAAGTCTCTTAATGTCCTTGAGTGGTCCAGCCAGAGCCCGGACTTGAAGCCGATCTAACATCTCTTGAGAGACCTGAAAATAGCTATGAAGCAACGCTCCCCATCCAACCTGACAGAGCTTGAGATTATCTGCAGAGAAGAATGGGAGAAACTCCCCAAATACAGGTGTGCCAAGCTTGTAGCATCATACCCAAGAACACTCGAGGCTGTAATCACTGCCAAAGGTGCTTCAACAAAGTACTGAGTAAAGGGTCTGAATACTAGTTTTTTTAAATAAATTTGCAACAATTTCTAAAAACCTTTTTTTGCTTTGTTATTTTGGGGTATTGTGTCTAGATGGATGAGGGAAAACATCAATGTAATCAATTTTAGAATAAGGCTGTAACGTATCAAAATGTGAAAAAAGTCCAGGGGTCTTTCGAATGCACTGTAACACCACAATTTCCAGAAGACAATCCAGATCGTCATAGACATTTGATTACATAAAGGTCAAACAAAATTATCTAACAAGAAGCTAAAAAAGTAGATAAAGATTGACCTAACTAGATAATGATCAGTTAAGAATCTTTACCTCGATACAGAGACAGGGCATAGGTGTAGAATACTGCAGAGTAGTATTCTTCAGCACATCCTCCTTTCTGATCTGCGGAGAGGGAACAAGGGTCAAACATTATTTGACATACTAGTCTAACTGGAGTGCCAGATGGGCCTGCTTTACAAATTTGCCACTATTACAAATGAAGTCGGAAGTTTCCATACACTTAGGTTGGAGTCATTAACTCAACCACTCCACAAATTTCTTATTAACTTTTCTAGGTTAGGGGGCAGCATTCTGAATTTTCGATGAAATGCATGCCCAAATTAAACTGCCTGCTTCTCGGGCCCAGAATATATGATATGCATATAACTGGTAGATTCGGATAGAAAACACTCTAAAGTTTCCAAAACTGTTAAAATAGTGTCTGTGCGTATAATAGAACTGAATTGGCAGGCGAAAAATTGCAGTTTCTATGCCTTCCACTAGATGTCAACAGTCTTTAGAAATTGTTTCAGGCTTGTATTCTGAAAAATGAAGAAGTAAGAGCAGTCTGAATGAGTGGACCCTAAAGTGTCACATAGCTTTTTCATGCGCGAGACCGAGAGTGCGTTTCTTGTTTACCTTTTAAATTGACAACGTTATTGTCCGGTTGAAATATTACCGATTATTTATGCTAAAAACAACCTGAGGATTGAATATAAATATCGTTTGACATGTTTCTATGAACTTTACGGATACAATTTGGATTTTTTTTGTCTTCCTGTTTTGACTGCGTTTGAGCCTGTGGATTACTGAAGAAAACAAGGTTTTTGGATATAAAGAGACTTTATCGAACAAAAGGAATATTTATTGAGTAAATTAATGTCTGATGAGTGCAACCATATGAAGATCATCAAAGGTAAGGGATTAATTGTATCTCTATTTCTGACTTGTGTAACTCTTCTACTTGGCTGGTTACTGTTTGTAATGATTTGTCTAGTGGGCTATGTTCTCAAATAATCGTAAGGTATGCTTTCGTCGTAAAGCATTTTTTAAATCTGACACCGTGGTTGGATTCACAAGAAGTTAATCTTTAAACCTATGTAAAATATGTTTTGTTTTCTGAATTTTTATAATGAGTATTTCTGTATTTGAATTTGGCGCCCAGCAGTTTCACTGGCTGTTGAAGAGGTGAGACGCTAACGTCTCACGTAACGTACAATTGACCTTATTTTAGCGCCCCAAAAACGTAATACTTCCAGATCAACTGTAATTTCAATACCATTGTAAAGCACAATTTCTCCCCTTTCCAACAGAATTTATGCCGAGACCTGCACGCTGCCCGTTTCTGCATAATTCAAGAAGGCAATGAGCTCCTTCGAGTCTTTTTAAAAATGGCGGGTGGGGAAGCGAAACTAATGCGTTATAGTGAGAAGGACAGATGTCGTGTGGGAAAATTGCTTTTTTCACTCGATCTGTCCAACTTATCACCTTATCGCCTCTAAAATGTAAATAAAACACTATAAAGAGTTTATATAATGTGTCATTACATACCTATTTGAAGGTTTGTGTCGAATTTGAATCGGGTTTTTAGGGCGGTGCTAAAGTGATCTTAGAAGTAAACAGCGGCTTTGAGAATGATGATCGCATGCAATGATGACAAAAAAAATGACTAGGTATCCACCCCTTACCCCCGTCACTGTCCATTTCTTGTTTTTAAACGATGAGAGAAGTGCTACACCTGGTGGAGAGAGATTGTAAGACAGAAATAGTTGATTTGTGTGTGCTGTACGTTACGACATAACACGTCAAGATGTAACGGAGGGTCAGTTTTTTCAACTTTTCTCCAATACTATAGAGCCATTACCATGTCAATCAACGCTTGAATAGAAACCTAGATCACACCCCCGATTTTGAAGTGAACACAGTCGCTACAGTCCCATTCGTTTTCTTTGTTGCCTCGTTTGAATGTCGCGGTTACGCACATTTGTACGGAATGGGGTGAGTTTACGTTACCCAAGAGAGGTTTTAACAAACTATAGCAAGTCGGTTAGAACATCTACTTTGTGCATGACACAGGTAATTTTTCAAACAATTGTTTACAGACAGATTATTTCACTTATAATTCACTGTATCACAAGTGGGTCAGACGTTTACATACTCTAAATTGTCTGTGCCTTTAAACAGCTTGGAAAATTCCAGAAAATTATGTCATGGCTTTAGAAGCTTCTGATAGGCTAATTGACATCATTTGAGTCAATTGGAGATGTACCTGTGGATGTATTTCAAGGCCTACCATCAAACTCAGTGCCTCATTGCTTGACATCATGGGAAAATCAAAAGAAATCAGCCAAGACCTCACAAAAAAAATTGGTTGAACCAAAAAGTCTGGTTCATCCTTGGGAGCAATTTCCAAACACCTGAAGGTCCCACGTTCATCTGTACAAACAATAGTACCCAAGTATAAACACCATGGGACCACACAGCCATCATACCGCTCAGGAAGGAGACGCGTTCTGTCTCCTAGAGATGAACATACTTTGGTGCAAAAAGTGCAAATCAATCCCAGAACAACAGCAAAGGATCTTGTGAAGATGCTGGAGGAAATAGGTACAAAAGTATCTATATCCACAGTAATACGAGTCCTATATCGACATAACGTGAAAGGCCGCTCAGCAAGGAAGAAGCCACTGCTCCAAAACCGCCATAAAAAAGCCAGACTACGGTTTGCAACTGCACATGGGGACAAAGATCGTACTTTTTGGAAAAATGTCCTCTGGTCTGATGAAACAAAAATAAAACTGTTTTGCCATAATGACCAATGTTATGTTTGGAGGGAAAAGGGGGAGGCTTGCAAGCCGAAGAACACCATCCCAACCGTGAAGCACGGGGGTGGCAGCATCATGTTGTGGGGGTGCTTTGCTGCAGGAGGGACTAGTGCACTTCACAAAATAGATGACTTCATGAGGAATGAAAATGATGTGGATATATTGAAGCAACATCTCAAGACATCAGTCAGGAAGTTAAAGCTTAGTCGCAAATGGGTCTTCGAAATGGACAATGACCCCAAGCATACTTCCAAAGTTGTGTCAAAATGGCTTAAGGACAACAAAGTCAAGGTATTGGAGTGACCATCACAAAGCCCTGACCAGGTGGTGATCCTAACTTTACTAGGATAAAATGTCATGAATTGTGAAAAACTGAGTTTAAATGTATTTGGCTAAGGTGTATGTAAACTTCCGATTTCAACTGTATATTGGTTCCATTGTGCTAGGCAAGCTCAATCAAGCCCAGGTAAAGTACTTGAAATAATTTCAAATGGCATTTCAATCCAGGGTCTGATCGAGTATAACACAACTGATTTATGATGCCTGTCTCATACCATCTGATTGAGTCATTTCTATGACCTTCCTCTTACCTGGGTTATTATCAGAGTATACACAAAGTATAGGGTTGACCATCACCGTTTTACAACACTTCCTGGCAAGCAGTAGTTGTAAACACACTTGTCACTGGGAGGTTATTATTATTATGCTAGGAAAGTGAAAGTGGGTGGAGTGCCTCTACATTATCAGTGCCTAGCCTGGAATCCACACAATGCTTTCATTTCACTGAGTGAAACAACAGTGAAATATACATTATGGATTCCAGGCTAACCAGGGTCTCACAATTTGAAAATTAACATTTACTCTTTAAGGTCTCCATCTCCTGTAATCTTACCAGTGTGTTGGCCCCTGTGTCTCTACAGGTGTAGGCTTTTCTGTGACACAGTCTCAGGTGATAGTCTTTATCCTCCAACATGTCTGAGACAGACACAGCCAGCTCCTTTCTGTCTGCGTCCACAGTGTACACTAGCCTCCCAGCTGTCATCGGGCACAGTCAGTCAGTAATCACACAGTCAAGGGAAATGGATGCACTGCCAATATCTTTAGGCCGATTTGTACACAAGGAAATACAGAATGAGTATATTGTTGTCGGGTTTGGCAAGGCAAAAAATGTAGCCTTGATGAAGGCAGAAATAGTCGGTCATTGTAACCCATGCTAAGGGATATCTAGAGTGATTCAATTGTTGTGAACTATAGAACAATAGAGAAATAAAATCTATTAAACTTACTGATGCATTCTGGAATGTTACTCCGAAGATCTCTGCTGTTACATTCTGAAATATAGTTTAAAACCAAGTTAAGGTTTGTTCTCTGTGCTTCGACATATGATCATTGTGTCTGCACATTGAGTAAGAGCATGACTACCCTGCTGATCAAGCTGGTCTATGCTGTTTTGTTCAGCAGGGTAGCAGGTGACATTCGGTTAGGAAATGAGGGTGTTATGATATTTAAGTGTTTCTCCATTAGACATTTGCTGACTCAATAGTTATGCTTATGATCGCCTGCAGTCTCAGTTTACTCACTCAACTCAATAGCTCTTAAATAATCAAAGTCAAGTACAGTCAGGTTTAACCAAAATGATCCACTGGGAATCTGTGTGTGCAAGATGCTGAAATGGCGATTTCAATCAATCGGTTGATATTATGGCCACCTAATCGTCTCCCTCATTCCTAATTGGCATATATCCTCACCTCTACACCATGCTAGCTGATGTGTAATGAGCGTTCTGGCACAAGATGGCTGCAGTGAATCACTCGTGAGTGCCACACATTGTTGCTGGAAGAGGCGAGCCCCCCGTATTATGTGAAGCGCTTTGAGTACCTCAGTTGGTAGAAAGGCTCTATATAAATCCAATCCATTATTATTCGTATTATTATTCACCATTGATCACGGTCCTCATCCTCACCTGGGACTTGGTAAGTGCTTGTCCAGGCGACTCCACAGTAGCTTGGATTTGTCTTGAGAGTGACGTGAACGTATTGACCTGGCCACACTTCAGAGCAGTCATTCTGAACCTCCAACTTGATGAGAGAGAAGGAGAGAAGGAAAATAAACAAATAGACACACCAACCATTACAGGTGTTCTTAAGCTAGATCCACATCTGTTCCTATCAATAGAGAAGTGGTTTTGTTGCCGCAAGCACACATAATGTACAGACATGTTTTGCTTGGCTTTGATTGACTAAGTGTAATGTTCACCAAAAAAATATTTATCTGACTGTACCTGTTGTCCCTCCAGTCTCTCTGTAGTAGTGTGTAGTGTAGTAGTTTGTAGTATGGTAGGGTGCATGGTGTGCTAATGTACTACTGTACCTGCTGTCCCTCCAGTCTCTCTCTGGCTACTCTGGGGAAGCTGACGAGCGTACAGATTTCCAACATCATCCCTGCGGTAACAGTGCATATGGAGACACCATGGATGTGCTCTGAGGAAAAGTAGCATTAAAAATCACGAGAATGCAAGCTATACAGGGTCAGTACAAGTACCGTAATTACAGTGTGTATCTGCGTGTGTGTCAGGGTTGGGCTCAATTCAAATAGAATGCAGTCAATTCAGGAAGTAAACAAAATTGACAATTCAATAATCAAAAACAGTTATTCTCAATAAATTGAAAAGTAGAAGCTATTTATTTCAAAACCTTTTAAATGTCAGAAATGTTTCATGTTTAAATTTGATCACTTCCTGAATTGGCTGCCTTCAACCTGTGTGTGTGCGTGTGTGTGAGCGTACGTGCGTGTCACATGCGCTACAGGAAGCAGTGTGACCCTGAATCAAAGGGCCATATAAGATATTATCGCAGGGGTTTCCCCCCTCAGGCCCCCATCTCGCTCTCACCTGTACAGAACTGACTATGGAAGTACATACTGTGGCTCTGTTCATAGTGGTCTATCTGGTTTCAGTGGTATGCTGTTTTCACATAGGTTGCATTCTAAAAACTTAACAAACACACCTCTCCCCTCAGCCCTCAAATTAAGTGGACACTTCCATGACATCTGACGAGTTTACACTTGCAGGGCAAGGTGCGAGGGAGGAAGAAATGATTTTTAAAATGGACCACCTTCGGCCGGAAATTTGTCACTCGTTTGTCCCCCGACGATTGTGTTTTCAGCCACCGGTAGCTTGTGGGTGATTTTTATGCGCTACAGTCAATAATGATTGCATGTCTACTTATATTAACTATATATTTTTTCATATACGCCTACTGTATGATAGCTAGAAAATGAATTAGCTGACTCACGTTAGCCTGCCTGCCTGGAACTTCTGAAGAAGGAAAATGTTTTATTTCTACAATTTCCAAAAGCTAACCAAACAAAAACATGATTACTTTTACGAGAAGTGATTGTGCATTAGTAGCACAATTTCTAACTTATTTACATTTGTTTTTACTTACACTTGAATGTTGACTCCATATTGACATTGGGGTTTTACGTTTTGGCTGACTTTAATTAGCGGATGTACAAACATCGCGGTTTGAAATATGGGGCGTGTCAGGCCCCGAAGTGTACATCATTATTCACTCGCAAACTCCATTAAAAACTAAGGCTAATTGACTGTTCTCTCTGCTACCACATGGCAAGCGGTACCAGAGCTCCAAGTCTAGGTCCAAGAGGCTTCTAAACAGCTTCTACCCCCAAGCCATAAGACTCCTGAAGATCTAATCAAATGGCTACCCAGACTATTTGCATTAACCCCCCCACACCCCTTTACTCTGCTGCTACTCTCTATTATCTATGCATAGTCACTTTAACTCTACCTACATATTATCTCAATTACCTCGACTAACCGGTGCCCCCACACATTCTCGCTATTGTTATTTTACTGCTGCTCCTTAATTATTTGTTACTTTTATTTCGTATTTAAAAATGTTTAACTGCATTGTTAGTTAAGGGCTCGTAAGTTACTATTTCACTGTAAAGTCTACACCTGTTGTATTCGGTGCATGTGAGCACCCCAATCTTATAAATCAAAGAATTGCCAGGAAAACACCAAGTCTCACTGCAGAGGGTAGCTTCAAATGAGACCATATTCGCCATATAGCGCACTACTTCATGGAAAATAGGGTGTCATTTGATAAGCAAACAGAAATTAAGGGTTAGAGTCAATCACATTGACATCCGCATAATGTTATTTTGGCGGTGTAACTACGTTAGAGCTTTCAAATCCACAAGCAGATCGTTGCGTTACCTTTGCAGACACTGCCGTTGGATGCAACACCACCACACCAACTATAATCTGAAAAATCCCATGTCGCCACGTTAGAAATTTATGCAGCTGCGTTACAAGTTCTAACACTCAAATTAGATTGAAAGGCATAAATCCCCCCCGATCCAAATGAACAGAAAGCTCGGATCAATCCTTGGCCAGAGCGTCCAGTGTGCACTCTGAACGCTCCGAGAGCAAACACACCCTATATCTGTGTCAATAACGCAAAATGAACTTGTTAACAACCTGTTGTCGTATTCGCATGGCTGCTGTCATTAACCGGAAACAGGCTGTTGTCGGGGGGGACCAACTCGACGCCAAAAACTTTGGAACTCAAGAACTCGGATACCTGTGTCAACACCTGCTACCAACTAGTCAGCTAGCTAGCTAGGTTGCAATGGAGCCCGCTTTGCTGGAATAGCAAGCAAACATTTCCAGTTTATTATGCTCTTATCCGGGACAATATTCACAATCCGGGGTTCCAATGAGGCAATTCTTTTTCTCAACTCCTATGACTGGACACCGCTCGGGCCTGATGGATGTTTCCCGGCATTGCCATCTGTCCCTATCCCAATGGCCTGTGCTACCTGGAACTTGCCTGCCAAGGAAATCATCTCCATCTGCTTCTCCTCCTCCATCCTGTAGTGAAGCAGAATGTTCCAATCAGCAAGCAGAATGTTCCAGTCAATGCTGGTCCCATGTCACAAGTCGTGGAAACTGAAGGCAGTGGCATGCTGCTAAGAGGATGAGGGTGACTGTGAGAGGTTCGGAGCAGATTGACATAAAGAATAGCTTCGCTGCACTGGTGCCTGACCTACCTGCGCAATCACCGCTGGGATTGCCAGCAGTGGCTTTGTCGTCAAGTTTGGGGTACACTATCCTTGGGGTACATGGGCCCGTGAAAGACTCAACAAATTGTGTGCGGGGTGGGAATGGGCGGATTTCGCCATTCCCTTCTCCGGCAATTGTATTGGGCAGTTCAATGGTGAGAAATGTCTCAATCCCTGGAGCAAAAACTGCGCGCTATCAAGGAGCACAAGTACAGGACATCAATAAGCTGATCCCAAACATTTTAAGTCAGCATCAGGAAATTTAGTATATCAAAGTTCATGTGGGATTCAATGACATTATGAAGGGCAACTCAGAACAGCTGAAGATGGATTTTAAAAAACTGATTGGGTCACTTCTTGACACCAACAAACGCCCCATAATATCTGTCCCTCTGCCCTCCCCAAATTGTGGCATTGAACGGTTCAGCAGACCTTTAACCCTCCATAACTGACTACAAGACTATTGCAGCTCTGTGGGTGTAACATTTATTGACAATTTTGATACCTTCTGGGAACAAAGCTCATGTTGTAAATAGGATGGGATCCACCCAAATCATTCAGATCCCGGATCCTTCCATAGCATTATAAGGCTGCGTTCAGACAATTACTTTTCAATGATCCAAGCCCAGCTCATTTAACTTCTTATGGCTGCAATCCCGTTAACGGGATGATATGACAACAGCCAGTGAAAGTGCAGGGCGCCAAATTCAAACAACAGAAATCTCATAATTAAAATTCCTCAAATATACATGTATCTTATACCATTTTAAAGGTAATCTTGTTGTTAATCCCACCCAAGTGTCCGATTTCAAATAGGCTTTACAACGAAAGCACCACAAACAATTATGTTAGGTCACCGCAAAATCACAGAAAAACACAGTCATTTTTCCAGCCAAAGACAGGAGTCACAAAAAGCAGAAATAGAGAAAATGTATCACTAACCTTTGATGATCTTCATCAGATGACACTCATAGGACCTCATGTTACACAATACATATATGTTTTGTTTGATAAAGCTCATATCTATATCCAAAAACCTCAGTTTACATTGGCGCCATGTTCAGAAATGCCTCCAAAATATCCTGAGAAATTGCAGAGAGCCACGTCAAATAACAGAAATACTCATCATAAACTTTGATGAAAGATACATGTTTTACATAGAATTAAAGATACACTTGTTCTTAATGCAACCGCTGTGTCAGATTTCAAAAGCTTTACGGCAAAAGCAGTCAACAAAACTCATAAAAAGCATTATAAATCTTCACTTACCTTTGCTGATCTTCGTCGGAATGCACTCCCAGGACTCCCACTTCCACAAGAAATGTTTGTTTTGTTCGGTAATGTCCATCATTTATGTCCAAATAGCTATTTTTGTTTGCGTGTTTGGTAAACAAATCCAAAGTCAGAAAGCGCGTTCACTAAAAGCTGACAATGTCAAAAAGTTCCGTAACAGTCAGTAGAAACATGTCAAACGATGTATTGAATCAATCTTTAGAATGTTTTTAACATAAATCTTCAGTAACGTTCCACCGGATAATTACATTGACTTCAGATGTGCGATGGAACAGAGCTCCCTCTCATGTGAACGTGCATGGTCAGAGCATGGCCAGGTCATGGTAGACTATTTCCTGTCTTCTTCAGCCCCACTACACAGTAGAGGCATCAGACAAGGTTCTACAGACTGTTGACATCTAGTGGAAGCCGTAGGAAGTGCAAACTCATCCATATCCCACTGTGTGTTCTGTAGGGGCTGTGTTGAAAATCAACCAACCTCAGAATTCCCACTTCCTGTTTGGATTTTTTCTCAGGTCTTTGCCTGCCATATGAGTTCTGTTATACTCACAGACATCATTCAAACAGTTTTAGAAACTTCAGAGTGTTTTCTATCCAATACGAATAATAATATGCATATATTAGCAACTGGGACTGAGGAGCAGGCAGTTTACTATGGGCACCTCTGTGCACCTTTCATCCAAGCTACTCAATACTGCCCCTGTTAATGCCTACCATTGTGCCGCTGAGTTGTCATAATGCGTCAGCAAATGTACATTATCCCAGCGGTGTTGGAAGACATAATTTAAGTAACCTACTTGATGTCCCTCTTAATGCCCTGAATCCCTCTGCTGATCCCACAGCTATTGTATGCAGTAATCATGTGCCTATGAACCAGAGTGATACTGTTAGCACTGAGGCGGTGTGCCCTACTAGGAAGTCCACTGTGTGAAGCTCACCCTGCACTAACATAAATAACATGAGCATGTCTACCTCTGCTACGCTTCCTAGTAAAGCAATAAAACCAATCAAGCATCCCAGAAAAGTGCTACAAATAGCCCACGTTAGCACATGTAGCTTAGGAAACAGGGTTAATGAAATCAGTAATTTACTAGCAACAGATGACATTCATATTCTGACACCCTCTGAAACTCACTTCGATAATACCTTTGATGTTACAGTGGTAGCAATACATGGTTATGAGATCTACAGAAAAGACAGAAATGCCAAAGGTGGAGTTGTGGCGGTTTATCTTCAGAACAATATTCCTATAAAGCTTAGAGGGGATCTCATGTTAAATACTGTTGAAGTAATATGGCTACAGGTTCATCTGCCTCACCGAAAGCCTATTCTGGTGGGAAGCTGCTATAGACCACCAAGTGCTAACAGTCAGTATCTGGATAACGTGTGTAATGCTTGATAATGTATGTGATATCAACAGAGAGGTATATTTTCTGGCCGATTTAAATGTTGACTGGCTTTCATCAGGCTGCCCACTCAAGAGAAAGCTTCAAACTGTAACCTGGTTCAGGTTATCAGTCAATCAGTCGACCTACAAAGCAGGATGCTGCCTTGTAGGCTGTTTCATATGAAAGGCTCTGCGGACAGCCTACAGGGCAGAATCCTGATATCAGCCTCTGAGGCTACTATTGAATCAGATCACCCTGCAAGGAATAGAGCTCACCCCCTGGATTAGATGTGTATCTGCCTATAAATTACTTTGACAGCTAATCTGCCTGCAAGGAGCATTACTTATGAAACAGCCTACAAGGCAGCATCCTGATTTATCAGCCTCTAAGGCTAAAATGTAATCTGATCAGCCTATCAGGAATGGAGCTCACCCACTGTAAATTCGAATTATCCACAAAACACGGTGTCGCTTAAAATACACATATCTGTTATGCAAGCTAACAACCAGCATAGATAACAAGCTAGCTTACTAGCTAACAAGACTACCTAGCTAACTCACAAGACTAGCCAAGTTAGCTGCGTGGTTCTTTGCATGCAATGGCTCTGGTCTTTGGGGCAGCATGCAGCCCAGGAGACAGACCTGGCTCGGGCATTGTTCAGGGCTTATATGCCCCGCATTGCGATCAATGCAGCCACAGGGCTCCTTGATGAAGTGATTATTGTGCACATGAACAAATTCATGGATAATGCATGATACTTTTGATTATCTCGTGATCTCGACATGTAGTGATAATCAGTATGTAGTGATAATGAGATAAATAAGTTATTATCTTGACATAACGAGGGACCCATTTTTTGAATATGTCCTCTCTGGACTTCCCGTAAATCCTTGACGTTCACAAGGCAGAAAATATTTAAACATGAAATCTAAAAATAGAGAGCCCAACCTACCACTGAGCTGAAGAGCAGTGTGAACTCGAAAGTGAAGAGAGCACTTCTGTTTCCCCTCACACCTCATCACTGTGGACAGGCTGACATTGTGGAAGACACCACTGGTGTTGAGGCCTGCTTTCTGTGTCCTGCACGGGGCAAAGGAATCTGTATGGGGAAACAGGAGGTTAAAGTCAGTGGATTTATTCATGTTCAAGCTTTTTTCCATAATAAATTCATTGGAAATCTTACTCACATTCAAAAGAGCAAAACTTTCAGGACAAATGTATACAAATATACAACAACCAGCAATATCCAATAGTCAGCAATGTAATGACAAGAAAGGAGTCAACTCTACTCATTCTTCATGCTAAAGCCCTGACTACTACTTTATCAGATGATAGACATCAAATCAAATTGTATTAGTCACATGCGCCGAATACAACAGGTGTAGGTAGACCTTACAGTTAAATGCTTTTTTACGAGCCCCTAACCAACAAAGCATGTTTAAAAATGAATATGAGTAAGAAATGAAAGTAACAAGTAACTAAAGAGCAGCAGTAGAATAACAATAGCGAGATATATCTCTTTCTTTCTCCCTTCCTGCCTGAGCTGTTATGCTCTTTCTTTAACTTGTGGAAGATAGAGTTGTGGTGAGCTGCTGTTGAAGTTAGCCACTGATTAATCTGACTTTTGTTATGTATTATTGTGGACACGCTGCTTCTGTTCACTCCAGCTCGAGGCGTCTACTTGGACTATGACTATTGTACTGTACGGGGGGTCCATGCTTCAATGAACAAACCTGCAAAAGTTGTATCACTCAGACCACACATACCACAAACATTGGAACTGGATCCCTGTATTGTAAATGTATTTCAGACATCAATTTATATCTGATCACAGGATCATCAAAGATTTACCATAGTGTCATTGTCAACACAATCAAGCACACACACAGAGTATAACAACATTGTTTGTAATGGGTATATTGTAATGCACTCACAGTGGGTTTTACTTTTGCATTGGAGGCCCTGCAGAGAGAAGATGAAAGACACTGTAAGATGTTTATTTATGCACTTGATATACACTTTATACTACTTATACACATTATACACTTAACAGAGTACTCACAACCCCAGCTGTACAGTACAAACAAACAAGCCCAGCTGGCCACTATTCCAGCTAACAATTCTAGGGAGAGAATACGTTTCTGTAACGTTACCCCTAATGTTTGAGTGTCCAGTTTTCCATTAGTTAGGGGTACATTATGTAAGCAAAAACCTTCTGAGAACCTTTTTAGAATGTTTTTTTTAGAACATTCCCTCAATGTCAAACAGAACTTCTCTAGAATGTGGTTACAATGTTCTCAGAATATACAACAATGTTCTTGACGTGTTTCGTGGGAAGTTTCAAGAACATTTGAGTCCAGTTTTCTAAGGGTTAGGAGAGAATTGCAGGAACATTTGTGTATCAGTTGTCAGGACATCGCCTGATTGTCCCAAAGAAAAGTCTCCCCCCCCCAAAAAATGTAATTACACATTGTTGCTGTTGCCAAGCCCATCAATTCCCTGATTGGTGAACCACTGATCCATTCACAGCTCTTTTTGTCTATTGGCAAGGTTATGGATACTGACACACACAATGCTTTTCACTTACAAATTTGACAAACATGATTACATTGTGCATGTTCATTTACACAGTCATTATTATTTAACATGTTCTCACCTGGGATTTGAACTCATAACTTATCAGTTCACACCATTCATATCTTTTTTACGCCACCATGCCTGTGTCAGTCATCAGTTAATTTGACTATTCTCTCATCTTTTACTTATTTCCAACAATTTAAGGGCTTTCTCTATTCTGCCCTACCAAGGCAAAGTGCAGTAACTAGGAATTTGGTTTTAAAATCTTTGATCTGTTGTATTGGCCAGGTACAGTATATTATCTGATAAATGTGGTATTTAGTTTCCTGACAAGAACAAGCCAGTTGATCAGAATACATCATGGTATCAGAAATTGCGGTCTGTCCAGAAAGAAACATACTTTGAAGTCAGGGGAGTCAACCTACTCTCACATTCTTAGCAATATATGTTAATGTCATCATTTGGCAACAGTTACAACACACCTATCTGATCTAATTAAAATGGGTTTCTCATTCTAGATAGATGAGCATCTGAAAGAAAACTCTTGTCTTTTTGAAATCCACACCACATGTGGAACAAACGTGTCTGATTAGGAACCACATCAGCTTTCATCATTGCATTTCTAGCTGTAGCATTCCGAATTTGTTGCCGAAACAAGGCCTAGGTGGTAGTGTTGCTTCTAACAGAAACGTACCCAGAACATGGTTGCCATACTCTCAGAAATGTTTATTTACAGTAGCATGTCTGTACTTTCTCACATTTGCCATTTTAAGCAATGATGATACCAGTTATACCCAAAACATATACAACTATTCCATCTCCAAATTTTTATGTGGAAAAACAGACAAATTGCTGCAGAATACTACAAATCACAAAAATCACAATATGTTAAAGGGGCCATCCGCAATCGCTGCATCCATTCTTGAACTTTTAAATTAATGATATACATGGTATATGTTGTGGATATCAAGAAGACAATGGAGAGATTTTATTTATTTATTTTTATTTCACCTTTATTTAACCAGGTAGGCAAGTTGAGAACAAGTTCTCATTTACAATTGCGACCTGGCCAAGATAAAGCAAAGCAGTTCGACACATACAACATAGTTACACATGGAGTAAAACAAACATACAGTCAATAATACAGTAGAAAAATAAGTCTATATACAATGTGAGCAAGTGAGGTGAGATAAGGGAGGTGAAGGCAAAAAAAAGGCCATGGTGGCGAAGTAAATACAATATAGCAAGTAAAACACTGGAATGGTTGATTTGCAGTGGAAGAATGTGCAAAGTAGAGATAGAAATAATGGGGTGCAAAGGAGCAAAATAAATAAATACAGTAGGGAAAGAGGTAGTTGTTTGGGCTAAATTATAGATGGGCTATGTACAGGTGCAGTAATCTGTAAGCTGCTCTGACAGCTGGTGCTTAAACTTAGTGAGGGAGATAAGTGTTTCCAGTTTCAGAGATTTTTGTAGTTCGTTCCAGTCATTGGCAGCAGAGAACTGGAAGGAGAGGCGGCCAAAGGAAGAATTGGTTTTGGGGGTGACCAGAGATATACCTGCTGGAGTGTGTGCTACAGGTGGGTGCTGCTATGGTGACCAGCGAGCTGAGATAAGGGGGGACTTTACCTAGCAAGGTCTTGTAGATGACCTGGAGCCAGTGGGTTTGGCGACGAGTATGAAGCGAGGGCCAGCCAACGAGAGCGTACAGGTCGCAGTGTTGGGTAGTATATGGGGCTTTGGTGACAAAACGGATGGCACTGTGATAGACTGCATCCAATTTATTGAGTAGGGTATTGGAGGCTATTTTGTAAATGACATCACCGAAGTCGGGGATTGGTAGGATGGTCAGTTTTACAAGGGTATGTTTGGCAGCGTGAGTGAAGGATGCTAAATTCTAGATTTAACTTTGGATTGGAGATGTTTGATGTGAGTCTGGAAGGAGAGTTTACAGTCTAACCAGACACCTAGGTATTTGTAGTTGTCCACATATTCTAAGTCAGAGCCGTCCAGAGTAGTGATGTTGGACAGGCGGGCAGGTGCAGGCAGCGATCGGTTGAAGAGCATGCATTTAGTTTTACTTGTATTTAAGAGCAATTGGAGGCCACGGAAGGAGAGTTGTATGGCATTGAAGCTCGTTTGGAGGGTTGTTAAAACACAGTGTCCAAAGAAGGGCCAGAAGTATACAGAATGGTGTCGTCTGCTTAGAGGTGGATCAGAGACTCACCAGCAGCAAGAGCGACATCATTGATGTATACAGAGAAGAGAGTCGGTCCAAGAATTGAACCCTGTGGCACCCCCATAGAGAATGCCAGAGGCCCGGACAACAGACCCTCCGATTTGACACACTGAACTCTATCAGAGAAGTAGTTGGTGAACCAGGCGAGGCAATCATTTGAGAAACCAAGGCTGTCGAGTCTGCCGATGAGGATGTGGTGATTGACAGAGTCGAAAGCCTTGGCCAGGTCAATGAATACGGCTGCACAGTATTGTTTCTTATCGATGGCGGTTAAGATATCGTTTAGGACCTTGAGCGTGGCTGAGGTGCACCCATGACCAGCTCTGAAACCAGGTTGCATAGCGGAGAAGGTATGGTGAGATTCGAAATGGTCGGTAATCTGTTTCTTGACTTGGCTTTCAAAGACCTTAGAAAGGCAGGGTAGGATAGATATAGGTCTGTAGCAGTTTGGGTCAAGAGTGTCCCCCCCTTTGAAGAGGGGGATGACCGCAGCTGCTTTCCAATCTTTGGGAATCTCAGACGACACGAAAGAGAGGTTGAACAGGCTAGTAATAGGGGTGGCAACAATTTCAGCAGATAATTTTTGAAAGAAAGGGTCCAGATTATCTAGCCCGGCTGATTTGTAGGGGTCCAGATTTTGCAGCTCTTTCAGAACATCAGCTGACTGGATTTGGGAGAAGGAGAAATGGGGAAGGCTTGGGCGAGTAGCTGTGGGGGGTGCAGTGCTATTGACTGGGGTAGGGGTAGCCAGGTGGAAAGCATGGCCAGCCGTAGAAAAATGCTTATTGAAATTCTCAATTATAGTGGATTTATCAGTGGTGACAGTGTTTCCTATCTTCAGTGCAGTGGGCAGCTGGGAGGAGATGTTCTTATTCTCCATGGACTTTACAGTGTCCCAGAACTTTTGAGTTTGTGATGCAGGAAGCAAATTTCTGCTTGAAAAAGCTAGCCTTGGCTTTTCTAACTGCCTGTGTATATTGGTTTCTAGCTTCCCTGAAAAGTTGCATATCACGGGGGCTGTTCGATGCTAATGCAGAACGCCATAGGATGTTTTTGTGCTGGTTAAGGGCAGTCAGGTCTGGAGAGAACCAAGGGCTATATCTGTTCCTGGTTCTAAATTTCTTGAATGGGGCATGCTTATTTAAGATGGTGAGGAAGGCATTTAAAAAAAATAACAAGGCATAACGGGAAGAGATCAATATCCTTCCAGGATACCCCGGCCAGGTCGATTAGAAAGGCCTGCTCGCTGAAGTGTTTCAGGGAGCGTTTGACAGTGATGAGTGGAGGTTGTTTGACCGCTGACCCATTATGGATGCAGGCAATGAGGCAGTAATCGCTGAGATCTTGGTTGAAAACAGCAGAGGTGTATTTAGAGGGCAAGTTGGTTAGGATAATATCTATGAGGGTTTCTGTGTTTACGGCTTTGGGGTGGTACCTGGTAGGTTCATTGATAATTTGTGTGAGATTGAGGGCATCAAGCTTAGATTGTAGGATGGCTGGGGTGTTAAGCATGTTCCAGTTTAGGTCGCCTAGCAGCACGAGCTCTGAAGATAGATGGGGGGCAATCAGTTCACATATGGTGTCCAGAGCACAGCTGGGGGCAGAAGGTGGTATATAGCAGGCGGCAACTGTGAGAGACTTGTTTTTAGAGAGGTGGATTTTTAAAAGTAGAAGTTCAAATTGTTTGGGTACAGACCTGGATAGTAGGACAGAACTCTGCAGGCTATCTTTGCAGTAGATTGCAACACCGCCCCCTTTGGCCGTTCTATCTTGTCTGAAAATGTTGTAGTTAGGGATGAAAATGTCAGAATTTTTGGTGGTCTTCCTAAGCCAGGATTCAGACACGGCTAGAACATCCGGGTTGGCAGAATGTGCTAAAGCAGTGAATAAAACAAACTTAGGGAGGAGGCTTCATGCATGAAACCAAGGCTATTACGGTTACAGAAGTCATCAAAAGAGAGGGCCTCGGGAATAGGAGTGGAGCTAGGCACTGCAGGGGCTGGATTCACCTCTATATCACCAGAGGAACAGAGGAGGAGTAGGATAAGGGTACGGCTAAAAGCTATGAGAATTGGTCGTCTAGAATGTCTAGAACAGAGAGTAAAAGGAAGTTTCTGGGGGCGATAAAATAGCTTCAAGGTATAATGTACAGACAAAGGTATGGTAGGATGTGAATACAGTGGAGGTAAACCTAGGTTTTGAGTGATGATGAGAGAGATATTGTCTCTAGAAACATCATTGAAACCAGGTGATGTCATCGCATGTGTGGGTGGTGGAACTGAAAGGTTGGATAAGGTATAGTGAGCAGGGCTAGAGGCTCTACGGTGAAATAAGCCAATAAACACTAACCAGAACAGCAATGGACAAGGCATATTGACATTAGGGAGAGGCATGCTTAGTCGAGTGATCATAAGGGTCCAGTGAGTAGTAAACTGGCTAGCTTCTGGTTAGCTTCTGGCTAGCTTCTGGTTAGCTTCTGGTTAGCTTCTGGTTAGCTTCTGGCTAGCTTCTATTGTGGATTTCAGATTTGAGGTACTTTTTTTTTAATTGGTGAGGCGGGTTGCAGGAAAGTGTTCTGAAGTTGAGTTTTTGGAAAATAAAAATATATAAAAGATATGCGAAGAAAGGTGTAAATATATATATATATACGGGACACGACAAGACGAGGACAAAGGACGTCTGACTGCTATGCCATCTTGGTAAAATGCTCCGCTATATAAAATTCATGCTCAAGGGGTAATCCTACATATTCCCATCTTTCAATGAGAAACTCATTTTAATAAGATCAGATAAGTATGCTGTAACTGTTGCCAAGTAATGACATTAACATAAAGTATATGGCTAAGAATGTGACAGTGGGGTGACTCCCCTAGAGGGTCTAAAACCCAGGTCAGCGGCGTCAATGACGAACGCCCTAA
The DNA here is from genome assembly GCF_016432855.1 of Salvelinus namaycush. Taxonomy (NCBI): domain Eukaryota; kingdom Metazoa; phylum Chordata; class Actinopteri; order Salmoniformes; family Salmonidae; genus Salvelinus; species Salvelinus namaycush. The sequence continues at coordinate 656,222 of NC_052344.1, read as the reverse complement.
CCACTGTCCCAATAAGGGATTTCTCTAGGGTGTCTGTGCTTATTGGGCCAGTATAGTTAGGCCCTGTCCAGATGAAACTCTAACCCAGACTCCCTAGGCACTAGGGTAGATCAAAAACAACTTGATAGGTGTAAGCAATTGGGTGAATGCATGTTGAAGTAAATCTCAGCTCTGTTAAAATTACACTCAAATGTGTTGAATAATAATTACACATGAACGATGTGATCATGTATTTAAAAGCACTGTGTGTAAGTATCCCTTGCCAACAGACAAAGAACTGTGAATGGATCAGTTGTTCATCAATCAGGGTCTTGATTGGCTTGGCAAAAGTAAGAAGATATGCATTTTTGGGGGGGGGACACATACAGTGCATTCGGAAAGTATTCAGACCCTTGACTTTTTCCACATTTTGTTACGTTACATCCTTATTCAAAAATGTATTAAACGGTTGTTTTTTTACCCTCGTCAATCTACACCTAATACTCCGTAATGACAAAGCAAAAACAGGTTAACATTTTTGGGCAAAAATACATTTCACATTTACATAAGTATTCAGAGCCTTTACCCACTACTTCGTTTGAAGCATCTTTGGCTGCGATTACAGCCTTGAGTTGTAGTTATGACTCTACAAGCTTGACACACCTGTTTTTGGGGAGTTTCTCCCATTCTTCTCTGCAGATAATATCAAGCTCTGTCAGGTTGGATGGGGAGCGTTGCTGCACAGCTATTTTCAGGTCTCTCCAGAGATATTTGATCGGGTTCAAGTCCGGGCTCTGGCGGGGCCACTCAAGGACATTCAGAAACTTGTCCCGAAGCCACTCCTGCGTTGCCTTGGCTGTGGGCTTAGGGTCGTTGTCCTGTTGGAAGGTGAACCTTCACCTCAGTCTGAGGTCCTGAGCGCTCTGGAGCAGGTTTTCATCAAGGATCTCGCTGTACTTTGCTCCCTTCATCTTTCCCTCGATCCTGACTCGTCTCTCAGTCCCTGTTGCTCAAAAACATCCCCACAGCATGATGCTGCCACCACCATGCTTCACCGTAGGAATGGTGCCAGGTTTCCTCCAGACGTGACGCTTGGCATTCAGGCCAAGGAGTTCAATTTTGGTTTGATCAGACCAGAGAGTCTTTTGGTCCCTTTTTCAGGACCCTGTTTTTCAAAGATAATTCGTACAAATCCAAATAACTTCAAAGATATTCATTGTAAAGGGTTTAAACACTGTTTCCCATGCTTGTTCAATGAACCATAAACATTAATTAATTAATTAAAATTAATGAACATGCACCTGTGGAACGGTCGTTAAGACACTAACAGCTTACAGACGGTAGGCAATTAAGATCACAGTTATGAAAACTTAGGACACTAAAGAGTTCTTTCTACTGACTCTGAAGAACACCAAAATAAAAATGCCCAGGGTCCCTGCTCATCTGCGTGAACGTGCCTTAGTCATGCTGCAAGGAGGCATGAGGACTGCAGATGTGGCCAGGGCAATAAATTGCAATGTCCGTACTGTGAGATGCCTAAGACAGCGCTACAGGGAGATAGGACGGACAGATGATTGTCCTCACAGTGGCAGACCACGTGTAACAACACCTGGACAGGATCTGTACATCCGAACATCACTCCTGTGGGACAGGTACAGGATGGCAACAACAACTGCCCGAGTCACACCAGTAACGCACAATCCCTCCATCAGTGCTCAGACTGTCCGCAATATGCTGAGAGAGGCTGGACTGAGGGCTTGTAGGCCTGTTGTAATGCAGGTCCTCACCAGACATCACCGGCAACAACGTCGCCTATTGGCACAAACCCACCGTCGCAGGACCAGACCGGACTGGCAAAAAGTGCCCTTCACTGACGAGTCACGGTTTTATCTCGGATTCACGTTTATCGTCAAAGGAATGAGCGTTACACCGAGGCCTGTACTCTGGAGCGGGATCGATTTGGAGGTGGAGTGTCCATGGTCTGAAACGGTGTGTCACAGCATCTGAGTGAGCTGGTTTTCATTGCAGGCAATCTCAACGCTGTGCGTTACAGGGAAGACATCCTCCTCCCTCATGTGGTACCCTTCCTGCAGGCTCATCCTGACATGGCCCTCCAGCATGACAATGCCACCAGCCATACTGCTCGTTCTGTGTGTGATTTCCTGCAAGACAGGAATGTCAGTGTACTGCCATGGCCAACGAAGAGCCCGGATCTCAATCCCATTGAGCACGTCTGGGACCTGTTGGATCGGAGGGTGAGGGCTAGGGCCATTCCCCCCAGAAATGTTGGGGAACTTGCAGGTGCCTTGGTGGAAGAGTGGGGTAACATCTCACAGCAAGAACTGTCAAATCTGGTGCAGTCCATGAGGAGGAGATGCACTGCAGTACTTAATGCAGCTGGTGGCCACACCAGATACTGACTGTTACTTTTGATTTTGACCCCTCCTTTTATCAGGGACATATTTTTAAATTTCTGTTAGTCACATGTCTGTGGAACTTGTTCAGTTTATGTCTCAGTTGTTGAATCTTGTTATGTTCATACAAATATTTACACATGTTAAGTTTGCTGAAAATAAACGCAGTTGACAGTCAGAGGACGTTTCTTTTTTTGCTGAATTTACTTAGCTTGTTAGCTAACCCTTCCCCTAACCCTTTAACCTAACTTCTAAACTCTAACCTTAACTCTAACCCCTAACCCTCAACCCTAGCCAATGTGAGCCAACTAGCTAACTTTAGCCATCTAGCTAGAATTCGTAACATATCATACGTTTTGCAAATTAGTAAAGTATTGTACATTTTGCAAATTGTAATTCGTAACATATCATACAAAATGGTTGATGGACATTTGCTCATTAATACATAACATTTGAAATGTAACATATCATACTAAATGAGGTCGCTCAGATTTACATAATATAATAATACGAAATGCTCTGAGACCAGCATCTGCTGTGAAAGTTGGCAGTGCTAAAGTTGTGTTTTTCAGACCATGAGACATCCCGAAACTCGGTCTTCCCACGAAAACGTCTGTAGCATCCGAATGGAAATACCCCTCTATGGAACGATGAGACTCTCACGAACACGATGGTGTTCTCCGTTTTGGTTTACAACTCCCACTAGTATCACGGGACTCGTCTGAAGTCGGTACAGCCGATCTGCATACTTCTGTCTGTAGCGTCCGAACAGTTTGGGCTACACACTAATATGACCCCTCTATTGAAAGGTAAGTCTCTCACGAACACATACATGTCGGTTGTTTCGCTCCGAGACTAGTCTGAAGGTAGCTGACCAAATTCAACATTTCCTTGAATTATTGTTTTCAATATTTTTTTAATAGCTTAATGGTTCCAGAGGAGGCTGGTGGGAGGGGATATAGGAGGTTGGTCTCATTGTAACGAATGGAATTAATGGAACGGAGTCAAATGTGGTTTCCATATGTTTGATGTGTTTGATAGTGTTCCATTTATACCATTCAAGCCATTGCAATGAGCCTGTCCTCCTATAGCTCCTCCCATCAGCCTCTGACGCAAACATAGACAGAAAGTATCAAGCTAACAGAGGAGTATACTACAAAGCAGGATCAATGAGTTAGCCAGATAACATTGACAAGCAACCAGAAATAACTATTTTATAGCTCATATTCTTGATGATGAATGTTGGGATCACAAAATCAACCAAATTTGTTAGCGGTGCTAATACAGATGTAGGATCTTAATTTGATCCAGTTTGCTACAGTACAGCAGGAAAATAGTCCTGCAGCAACAGGAAATTTTAATTATTATATGGATTGTAATTCATGGACATTTTTTGTAGCGGTTGATACATTTTTCATTTGGGCAAAACCAGTCTGACATTTTAAAGTGGAAATTGTTAAATTTAGGATTCTTTTTAAACCTTGAATACACTACAAGTCTGCATTTCATGGAACGTTCTCAGCAACAGAAGAGGGATCAAATTAAGATCCTACATTTTGTAGCTCTTAAAATACTGTATGTGATTTTTCAAAGTTAAATATTTTTTTTATAATTTTATACACTTTATATCTGATTCTGGGTTTAATCATTAAAGTTCAGAATGGAGTATATATTTCATATAAATATATTATATAAAGATTTTTAAAAACACAGCTACCCTTTCAAAGCCTCCCGCAACCCAATTTGGGTCTCCAACCACCAGTTGAGAATCTATCCAGTGGGTGATATAGGGTCGTTTTGTAATATTTACACTACATCACAATATTGAAGTTTCAAACGGTCAACACACCTAAGTGATAACTCTTCGTGTCCTACACTCAGCCACTGTGTTCACTGTATTAAATGTGAAAGTTCAGTCATAGTATAGTCAGAGCCACTGCCAATTGAAGTGATAAACTCTAATGGTGTAACAACTCTACAGAATCATTATAATCCTTTACTTTGTTTGGTTGCCATGGTTGCTCAGAATATATGGGGAATATGATATCAAGGTTCTATTATGTGCAAGAGAGTAAATATGATACACTGACACTACAACCTATTGGTCATGATATGACAAACACTACTCTCACTTCGGACTATTGTTAACAGCACAGTATGCTCTGTTTGTAGTTAAGCTATAGTCCGTGTTTAGAAGCAATAGTAATAATATTAGCAGTAGTATTCAAAGTGATAGCAGCTATGCTGCTTATAGACACTTGAGAAGTGTTTGAAAATTAAAAAGTTTTTCCTCAGAAAGATACAGGAAGAGTGATTTCCTACCTTGGAGCATCTTGTTTTACAGTCCTGGATCCTCTCCATTCCTTCCCCTTGGGCCAGGGAGAGCCCATAGAGAGACACCATCAATATAATAGTTGAAATCATCTTCTTCACTCCCAGTCCTGCGACCTCACTATAGTTCTGAAGTCTGTTTCAAAGTTTCAAAGTCTTCTTTCAGGTATGCTGGTTTGGTTTTGTACTCTAGCTGTGTGAGGCAGGTGGCTTGTCTGTAGCTGACCCTGTCTGTCACTGTGCCTGTTCCAGTAAGTGATGGTTGTAGTGTAGTAGACAAGAGAGACAGACAAGAGAGACAGAAGCCCCACAGATGACAAGTAGGGTGATGATTGCATTTTAAATAGAGGGAAACCTAGAGCCTGCCCACAAGGCTCTCTCCCTCTCCCTCTCCCTCTCCCTCTCCCTCTCCCTTTCTCTTTCTCTCTCACTCTCTCTCGCTCTCTCACGCTCAGGTATTCTCAACCACTTATTTGTTTGAAATCTGATTTCTTAGAAACATTTCAAGACACTCTAGACATTGTCCAGGTATATTGGCGAAAGCGTAAGACAATATTGTGCAATGTATCAAGGTGGGGCAGCTTTTAGGTTTTTTTTCTGTCAGCAGAATTATTGCCTTCGGGGTCCTAAAGAAAGTATTGCCTTCAGAGTCAGATATTTTATGGGCTACATGCAGTAGCTAGTATTAGTACTGCTATGTGTACTTAGTCCAAAAGATGTTACAGTATTGCTATTGTAAGAAAATCAAACATACAGTAACTCATCATACAACAAAAATATAGATTGTAATTTGTCCATGAAATGTAATGTTTATGCATTGCCGTTATGAATAGACAGGTGACATAATCTGCACGTGAGGAATTTGTAATGTTTGTGAAGGAAGTGATCTGAGGAGTGTGGAAACATCCCACACAGTACACATACAGTACCTACACTGCACTGGATCAATGTTGCTATGTCCACAGTAATCTCAGTTAACCCAGAACAAAAATGTTGCGTCATTTGTACCATTTATGTTTACGTATTCTGTCCACGAGAGATTGTCTGCAGTGCCATTTTGCCATTTCACAACAAATGTTTGTATCATAGAGGAAAATGCCTGTTACATCCTGAGACATCTGTTTTCACTGTAGGTTTAGTATAGACCACGTTTATAGAAAAGAGCGCGAAAAGGTCCTCCCGAGTGGCGCAGCTGTCTAACACACTGCATCGCAGTGCTTGAGGCGTCACTACAGACCCTGGTTCGATCCTGGGCTGTGTCGTAGCTGTCCGAGACCGGGAGACCCATGAAGCGGTGCAAAATTGGCCCAGCGTCGTCCGGGTTAGGGGAGGGTTTGGCCAGCTGGGATGTTCTTGTCCCATCGTGCTCTAGCAACTCTTGTGGTGGGCCGGGCGCATGCTGACATGGTCACCAGTGGTACAGTGTTTCCTCCGACACATTGGTGCAGCTGACTTCCGGGTTAAGCGAGCAGTGTGTCAAGAAGCAGTGTGGCTTGGCAGGGTTGTGTTTCGGAGGATGCATGGCTCTCGACCTTCATCTCTCCCGAGTCCATACGGGAGTTGCAGCGATGGGACAAGACCGTAACTACCAACTGGGGAGAAAAAGGGGTAAATAAAATGTAAAAATGTATTAAAGAAAAGAGAGCAAAAGATGGTCCTAGTACACAGGACTGTATTGGTTGCTGTGTGCAACCTGACAGGAAAGACCACTGAAAAACTGTGAAGTTTGTAAAGAGCAAACCAATTATCTTCCATTATTTAAATGCCACCATCAATCAGAACCATATACAGAGAAATATGGCTCTGGCTACCACTGATTTACACCTGAAGCTTCAACGTCATTGAAGGCTTTGATGAGATAAACTGGAAAAGGAAACACAGACATGTTCCCCTATTTATCTCAGACAGTGATTGCAGTCATACAAATGTTCTCATAACGCATTCACAATCAAACCATTTAAAAAAGGAACATTTCTCAATAAACAACATGTCGATGTGTGCCTGTAGCCATGGTGAGAATGATGCATTTTCTTTATTCAACCATAAAGCCCCCATGGCAACGGCTGACAGAAATGAAAACATTTCGAAGTACCTGCAGAAGATGCACCCGGGCTATATTCAAACATCTGTAGCATAGTTTTAGTGCAGCCATACAGGTAAAAAAAAAAGAAGGAAAAAAGAGAAAGAGAAAAAAAAAGAAGGGACCCTCTTTGAAATTCTGACGGAAATCCCATGTTTCTGATGCTGGGGAAAGAGATAAGATGTTGACATGTCCTCACAGGTGTAGTTGTATGGGCTATGTACCCAGGAGCAATGTTCTTCTCTAGCCTTAAAATCAAATCCAATTTTATTGGTCACGTACACATGGTTAGCAGGTGTTATTGCGAGGGTAGCGAAATGCTTGTGCTTCTAGTTCCGACAGTGCAGCAATATCAGCAAGTAATCTAACAATTCCACAACAAATACCTAATACACACAAATCTAAGTAAAGGGATGGAATAAGAATATGTACATATAAATATATGGATGAGCAATGACAGAGGCAAGATGCAATAGATGGTATAAAATACAAATCAAATCAAATTGTATTTGTCAAATGCTCACTTACAAGCCCTTAACCAACAATGCTTTAAGAAGTTCCGAAAAAATAAAATAAAATAAGTGTTAAGTAAAAACTAAGTAGAAAACAGAAAATAAAAGTAACAAATAATTCAACCGCAGCAGTAAAATAACAAGCGAGGCAATATGCAGGTAGTACCGGTACAGAGTCAATGTGCAGGGGCACCAGTAGGTCGAGGTAATTGAGGTAATATGTACATGTAGGTAGAGTTAGAGTGACTATGTATAGATTATAAACAGAGAGTAGCAGCAGCGTAAAAGAGGGGTCTGCGTAGCCCTTTGATTAGCTGTTCAGGAGTCTTATGGTTTGGGGGTAGAAGCTGTTAAGAAGCCTTGGCTTCTCTGGTACCGCTTGCCATGCGGTAGCAGAGAGAACAGTATGACTAGGGTGGCTGGAGTTTTTGACAATTTTTAGGGCCTTCCTCTGACATCATTATTAAAGTGGCATTAAATAAAGTGACAAGTGATCAATTTGTTAGATTGGGCAATGATTTCAAGTCTGTACGTAGGCAGCAGCCTCTCTCTGTTAGTGATGGCTGTTTGATGGCCTTGAATGGCCTTTGATGGCCTTGAAGCTATTTTTCAGTCTCTCTGTCCCAGCTTTGATACACCTGTACTGACCTCGCCTTCTGGATTGTAAGCGGGGTGAACAGGCAGTGGCTGAGGTGGTTGTTGTCCTTGATGATCTTTTTTTCCTTCCTGTGATATCGGGTGGTGTAGGTGTCCTGGAGGGCAGGTAGTTTGCCCCTGGTGATGCGTTGTGCAGACCGCACTACTCTCTGGAGAGCCCTGCGGTTGTGGGTGGTGCAGTTGCCATACCAGGTGGTGATACAGCTCGACAGGATGCTCTCAATTGTGCATCTCTAAAAGTTTGTGAGGGTTTAAAGTGACACATTTCTTCAGCCTCCTGAGTTTGAAGAGGCGCAGTTGCGCCTTCTTCACCACACTGTCTGTGTGGGTGGACCATTTCAGTTTGTCCATGATGTGTACGCCGAGGAACTGAAATCTTTTCACCTTCTCCACTGCTGTCCCGTCGATGTGGATAGGGGGGTGCTCCCTCTCCTGTTTGCTGAAGTCCACGATCATCTCCTTTGTTTTGTTGACAATGAGTGAGAGGTTGTTTTCCTGACACCACACTCTGAGTGCACTCACCTCCTCGCTATAGGCTGTCTCGTCATTGTTGGTGATCGAGCCTACTACTCTTGTGTCGTCTGCAAACTTGATGATCGAGTTGGAGGTGTGCATGGCCGAGTGAACAGGGAGTACAGGAGGGGGCTGAGCATGCACCCTTGTGGGGCCCCAATGTTGAGGATCAGCAAAGTGGGGATGTTGTTTCCTACCTTCACCACCTGGGGGCGGCCTGTCAGGAGGTCCAGAACCCAATCGCGCAGGGCGGGTTTGAGACCCAGGGCCTCAAGCTTGATGATGAGGTTGCAGTGTACTATGGTGTTGAATGCTGAGCTGTAGTCAATCAACAGCTTTCTTATGTAGGTATTCCTCTTTTCCAGATGGGATAGGGTAGTGTGCAGTGTGATGGCGATTGCATCGTCTGTGGACCTATTGGGGCGGTATGCAAATTGCGGTGAGTCTAGTGTGACAGGTAAGGTGGAGGTGATTTGATCCTTCCCTAGTCTCTCAAAGCACTTCATGATGACAGAGGTGAGTGCTACGGGGCGAAAGTCATTCAGTTCAGTTACCTTTGCCTTCTTGGGTACAAGAATAATGGTGGCCATTTTGAAGCATGTAGGGACAGCAGACCGGGATAGGGAGAGATTGAATATGTCCGTAAACACACCAGCCAGCTGGTCTGAGCATGCTCTGAGGACGCGGCTAGGGATGCCGTCTAGGCCGGCAGCCTTGCGAGGGTTAACACGCTTAAATGTCTTACTCACGTCGGCCAGGAAGGTAGCGGGCCATGTCGGTGGCACTGTGTTATCCTCAAAGCGGGCAAAAAAGGTGTTTAGTTTGTCTGGAAGCGAGACGTCGGAGTCTGTGACTGATTTTCTTTTTGTAGTCCGTGATTGTCTGTAGAACTGTAGACACATACGTGTCTGTAGACACATACGTCTCGTGTCTGAGCCATTGAATTGCGACTCCACCTTGTTCCTGTACTGACATTTCGCTTGTTTGATTGCCTTGCGGAGGGAAAACTGCACTGTTTGTATTCGGCCATATTCCCGGTCCTCTTTCCATGGTTAAATGCGGTGGTTCGCGCTTTCAGTTTTGCGCGAATGCTGCCATCTATCCACAGTTTCTGGTTAGGGTAGGTTTTAATATGTACAGTGGGTACAACATTTCCTATGCACATCCTTATCAACTCACTCACTGAATCAGCATATAAATCTATATTATTCTCTGAGGCTACCCTGAACATGTCCCAGTCCGAATGATCTGATCAAAACAATCTTGAAGCATGGATTCCAATTGGTCAGACCAGCGTTGAATGGTCATTGTCACTGGTACATCCTGTTTGAGTTTCTACCTATAGAAGGGAGAAGCAAAATGGACTAGTGGTCAGATTTGCCGAATGGAGGGCGGGGGAGGGCCTTGTATGCATTGTGAAAGTTAGAGTAGCAGTGATCCAGTGTTTTGCCAGCCCGGGTACTACAATTAATATGCTGATAGAATTTAGATAGCTTTGTTCTCAAATTTGCATTGTTAAAATCCCCAGCTACAATAAATGCTGCCTCAGGATATATGGTTTCCAGTTTTCATAAAGTCCAGTGTAGTTCATTGAGGGTCGTCGTGGTATCAGCTTGAGGGGAGATATACATGGCTGTGACAATAACCGACAAGAATTATCTTGGGAGATAATACGGTCAGCTTTTAATTGTAAGGAATTCTAGGTTAGGTGAACATAAATTCCTGTATGTTGTTACAATTACACCATGAGCCATTAATCATGAAACATACACCCCCGCCCTTCTTCTTCCCAGAGAGATGTTTATTCCTGTCGGCGCGACGAACAAAGAATCCCGGTGGCCTTATCGACTCCAACAGCATGTCCCCAGAGAGCCATGTTTCCGTGAAACAGAGTATGTTACAATCCCGGATGTCTCTCTGGAAAGCAACCTTTGCCCTAAGTTCTTTAGAACCATGTAGTGACGTAATTAATAGCATGTAATGATGTTGGGAAGAGAGACAGATAAGAGGTTGTCAGACAGGTCCTTGTTTTATGATCTCATATAACTATGGTTCCATGACTGTGAATGGGAAAATTGCATGTGTGAGATCATTGAACCCATAATAATCTGAAGGCTGCAAGGGACAAGGGGAAATTCTTCAGGCGTAATGGATGTCTTACTGGAAGTAGCACATATTTTCTATAGATTTAAGCATGTTTGGTCATGGTGCTTGGCGCAATATCATCCCCTAGGGTATACAAAATGATTTGTAGTGATGTAAGTATTTCATGAAAGCAAATATTTTGTGAACATATTGAAAAGCTAGTGACCCAAAGTACCTTAATCAGTCTTGTCTCTCTGTGTAATGCCTCCATCTACTGGATATGACTGTGTATTACATTGTGTTTCTAGAAAGGTACAGTAAGAGGTACAGTATGTTGGTCAGCGTCAACCTGTCATTCAGGGCAGGTGGGGCAGAGGCTGTTTTGAGCCCCACCTGTTTAGGAAAAAAGCCTCACCCTTTTGCATGTTATTTTGGCATGAATAAGTGTCAGATATCAGTTTGCCAACAATGTAAAAAAAATATACACTACCGTTCAAAAGTTTGGGGTCACTTAGAAATGTCCTTGTTTTTGAAAGAAAAGCACCTTTTTTGTCCATTTAAAAAAAACATTAAATTGATCAGAAATACAGTGTAGACATTGTTAATGTTGTAATGTTGTACAGCAGTGAAGGCTGCTGAGGGAAGGACTGCTCATAAAAATGGAAGGACATCAAACACATGGAACCTTGTGTTTGAAGTATTTGAAAACATTCCACCAATTCCGCTCCAGCCGTTACCACGAGCCCGTTCTCTCCAATTAAGGTTCCACCAACCCCCCGTGACCTACAGTAAATATATACCCACATTAAAATACAAAAACACAGTCATGGGAAGCACAAATAAAACATCCCAAATCGCCCAGGAAAACAGTTACATTCTTCCACAAATAAGTCCCCCATTAATACTTTCAATTGCCCGAGGGGCACCAGGAATATCAAGATGAAATATATTTCGAATTTTGTTCCAGCAATACGGTGCATTAAAACTAAAAGCAGATTTATCTAGCCCAGTGGAGACCCTAGGAAACTCAAGAGTTAACCAATCCTGTTAACGGGTTAGGCAACTCGGGTGTCTATACTTCAACAGCAAAGTTAGGGCCTTGTAAACATAAAGGGAGTAATATTGAGCTCTACGGTTCTTTCGCGAAGTCCAGCCAACCTTTCGATACAAGGTGCAGTGATGAATATCAAAAGTGTCACCTGTAACAAAACGAAGGGCACGGTGGTAGATGGCATCCAAAGGTTTAAGAGAAGCATCAGAAGCACTTTGATAAATAATATCACCGTAATCAAGAACAGATAAAGGTTCACTGCATAATCGGCTTCCTACTGCATAGAGAAAGGCACGATCTGTTTCTGTAGAAACAGACGACTTTAAATCTTAGCTTCTTAATTTTAAACGTCAAATCCATATCATATCGACTTGATGACGCTGCCCGACTAGAGCTACCTGCTGCAGAAAGGTAAGATTTCTCCATTACTTTATGTAGAATACTTAGCTAGATCTTCTGTCAGCTGATGGTGTTAATTGACTGAGAAATAATGAACCACAGTTACTGTAAATGGTTACATATCTGGGAGTTTGCATAGCTAACTTAGCAATTGCTTACACATACAACAATATCCAGTCAAGCTATAGCCAAGGGGTGTCAAACGCATACCGTGGAGGCCCTAGTGTCTGCAGTTTTAGTTTCTTTCCTTTAAATTAAGACCTAGACAACCAGGTGAGGGGAGTTCTTTAATAATTAGTGACCTTAATTCATCAATCAAGTACAAGGAAGGGAGAACTTGCAGACACTCGGCCCTCCATGGTATTACTTTGACACATGCTAGTGTGTGTGTGTGTGTGTGTGTGTGCTGAATGTTCCCGCAGGAGAAAAGCACAGTATGGCATCTGAGCTGATCATCATGAACTTCATGTAGTCATCAGCCAATACAGTAAGTTAAAATAACATTTTTAATTGGTATGGGTATACTAAACCAACGTCTTTTCCTACTCACTGAAAGCAGATGTAGGCTATACTCTTCAGTTGTGAACACGACTATTGCTGTGATAATTGGCCTACTTCTCTGAATGTATACATGTGTAGGATCACCCTGTTGTTGCAGGAAATGTCCTGCACAGCAGGAAATGCAAACTTGTAGTGTATTCAAGGTTTAAAAAGGCTGAAATTTCCACTTTAAATATATCAGTATTCTTGGACTTCAGCTGAGACCCTCCTCTCCTTCCCCATCCTTCAAAGAAAGACCCTAATTTACACTTCCTGTTAAGCATGATGCTCTCAAAGTTTGTCTCTCCATTTCTCTCATGTCGTGGGGTATTAGCTCACTCTCTCTTTCTCTCCAGGATACATTAGGGGAAGTTGTTTTTCTGTTGGCACCAATCCCATGCTGACAGGCTGCCAAGTCAACTACTTTATCCCCCTCATACTAAACTTTGCTCACTCTTGCTCAACTGCCCTTTGATTAAATCAGTTTAATTCAATGTTCAAGTGTGATTTCTACTGATCGTTGACAGATGGAGGGATGTAGGTGTGGGGGGAGAGAGTGTCGTGGAAATATTCGCTCAATCATATTTCTCAGATACCAGAACTTGTGAATTCAAATAGACTTTATTACAAAGTAACAAGCCGAGCTGGCCCATGGACCAACTGCCGGACTCAGTCTCAGTCCACTCCTTTTATACAGTTTCATGCTTATACAAGTTTCATAGTCCCTACACTTTATGCTAATAACCATATTCCCTCGGCTTTACTCCACGATTGTTTCCAAATCTAAGTTCTTTCCTCTAGGCGGGGTTTCCCCTCCCCTCTAGTTCCTTGGATCAATTATAGTGGTGGCACACCTATACATTATTTCCAGAAAGTAATAAGTGCAGATTACTGTAAGCAATTATAAGATTGCTACATGCCATTATCGGACTATAATATTACTACGGGCCATTATAGGATTAAGTAGAGATAACTATAGGCCATTATAGAATTATACCAATAAGTACACTTAATCCCAGGATTACACATAGTGGCTTTGCTTACTTCCTTTAGTGCCAATTAACCTTTTAACAAGAAACACATTCTCTTAACAGAAAACACCCATAAGAGTGGATAGATGGGTGTAGATGGGATTGGTTGAAGAATCTCCCTTTCCCCCTACCTCCCATCTCTTGATAAGTAATAAAAGTCAATGAAATTGCTGCATTAAACCTGGGATCCAAAATCAAATCAAATATTTTATACGTTACAAGGTAAGACAAAATTTGATTACATACAGTGGGGCAAAAAAGTATTTAGTCAGCCACCAATTGTGCAAGTTCTCCCACTTAAAAAGATGAGAGAGGCCTGTAATTTTCATCATAGGTACACTTCAACTATGACAGACAAAATGAGAAAAAAAAATCCAGAAAATCACATTGTAGGATTTTTAATGAATTTATTTGCAAATTATGGTGGAAAATAAGTATTTGGTCAATAACAAAAGTTTATCTCAATACTTTGTTATATACCCTTTGTTGGCAATGACAGAGGTCAAACGTTTTCTGTAAGTCTTCACAAAGTTTTCACACACTGTTGCTGGTATTTTGGCCCATTCCTCCATGCAGATCTCCTCTAGAGCAGTGATGTTTTGGGGCTGTTGCTGGGCAATACGGACTTTCAACTCCCTCCAAAGATTTTCTATGGGGTTGAGATCTGGAGACTGGCTAGGCCACTCCAGGACCTTGAAATGCTTCTTACGAAGCCACTCCTTCGTTGCCCGGGCGGTGTGTTTGGGATCATTGTCATGCTGAAAGACCCAGCCACGTTTCATCTTCAATGCCCTTGCTGATGGAAGGAGGTTTTCACTCAAAATCTCACAATACATGGCCCCATTCATTCTTTCCTTTACACGGATCAGTCGTCCTGGTCCCTTTGCAGAAAAACAGCCCCAAAGCATGATATTTCCACCGCCATGCTTCACAGTAGGTATGGTGTTCTTTGGATGCAACTCAGCATTCTTTGTCCTCCAAACACGACGAGTTGAGTTTTTACCAAAAAGTTCTATTTTGGTTTCATCTGACCATATGACATTCTCCCAATCTTCTTCTGGATCATCCAAATGCTCTCTAGCAAACTTCAGACGGGCCTGGACATGTACTGGCTTAAGCAGGGGGACACGTCTGGCACTGCAGGATTTGAGTCCCTGGCGGCGTAGTGTGTTACTGATGGTAGGCTTTGTTACTTTGGTCCCAGCTCTCTGCAGGTCAATCACTAGGTCCCCCCGTGTGGTTCTGGGATTTTTGCTCACCGTTCTTGTGATCATTTTGACCCCATGGGGTGAGATCTTGCGTGGAGTCCCAGATCAAGGGAGATTATCAGTGATCTTGTATGTCTTCCATTTCCTAATAATTGCTCCCACAGTTGATTTCTTCAAACCAAGCTGCTTACCTATTGCAGATTCAGTCTTCCCAGCCTGGTGCAGGTCTACAATTTTGTTTCTGGTGTCCTTTGACAGCTCTTTGGTCTTGGCCATAGTGGAGTTTGGAGTGTGACTGTTTGAGGTTGTGGACAGGTGTCTTTTATACTGATAACAAGTTCAAACAGGTGCCATTAATACAGGTAACGAGTGGAGGACAGAGGAGCCTCTTAATTAAAGAAGAAGTTACAGGTCTGTGAGAGCCAGAAATCTTGCTTGTTTGTAGGTGACCAAATACTTATTTTCCACCATAATTTGCACATCCTACAATGTGATTTTCTGGATTTTTTTTTTCTCATTTTGTCTGTCATAGTTGAAGTGTACCTATGATGAAAATTACAGGCCTCTCTCATCTTTTTAAGTGGGAGAACTTGCACAATTGGTGGCTGACTAAACACTTTTTTGCCCCACTGTATCTATTTACTACAGGCAAAATGCAGTCACCATCCACTTCCTGTTTTTAAGCCTGTTTGCACATTTTAAGGTAAAGCACTTTGGATAAAGTATCAAAAATGTGACACTGGCTGTATTATTATTCATATCAGGCTTGAGGCTACAGCCCACGAACAAATGACCAGTCAGACTTTACTGCATTAGTGAGCCCTCAAATGATACTTAAGCCTAATTTGCTACATAGGTCATCTGCATTTTTTGCAATTATTTTCCATTAGACAAATGATTTAACCCAAATGTTGGCTAAGGTTTTTTTTGCCAAACTAACAATGTCTTACTGTATTTAAATTATTTTATTTTATTTCAACTAACTTATGTTTATGCACTCCTCCTGTACACTCTTCTCCCCGTCCCCACTTACTTACACACATACAATTCAAGAAAGATCTAAGTGTGTATTCACAGAGTCTCTCATTGAATGGTCTGCATCTCAATTTCCTGCAACAGGGTGATCAAATTAAGATCCTACACCTAGATACACTGAGTATACAAAACATTAGGAACACATACTCTTTCCATGAAATAGACTGACCAGGTGAATCCAGCATCCATGTGGAACGATTTTGACACCTTGTAGAGTCATGCCATGCCATGAATTGAGGCTGTTCTGAAGTTTTCCTAATGTTTGGTATACTCTGTGTACATTCAGAGAAGTAGGCAAATTGTTGCAACAATAGTCGTGTTCACAGCTGAAGAGTATAGCCTATGTCTGCCTTTCAGTGAGCAGGAACGGATGTAGGTGACCTATACCCATACCAATAAAAATGCTTATTTTAACTTACTGTATTGGCTGATGTAATTATATGAAGTTCATGATGATCACATGAGATGCCATACTGTGATTTTCTGCTGCGGGAACATTCAGAACTCTCTCACACACAAACACACACATCAGCTCTGACTATTGCTTGATTGGATATTGTTGTATGTGTGAGCAATAGCTAAGTTAGCTATGCAAAGTGCCAGATAGGTAACCATTTACAATATCTGCTGTTCATTATTATTCAGTCAATAAACACCATCAGCTGACAGAAGATCTAGCTAAATTGGCTTCAGAAAGTAATGGAGAAATCTGTCCTTTCTGCAGCAGGTAGCTCTGGCCGGGCATCATCTTGTAGCAGGTTGAGGGACTAACTTACTTCCACTAGCTAGCATGTCTATAGTCAGTAAGCAGGTGGGGCTAGATAGCAGCCTGCTAGCTAGTGCAAGCCAACTGTCACGCTGGTATAAAGAATTTTGGAGACAGACACAGGAATACACAATAGGGGTTTTTAATATACCCAAAACAAACACGTATACAATAACACTGGGCTGTACCCAAACAAAAGAGTGAGGGTAAACCTCGTTGAACGCCATGGGACGATACCCATAATACACAATATATATAGCACACAGCATAACAGCTGAACCAACGCCTAGGTACTCACACCACCAACAGACATGGGAACAATAACCGACAGAGGGAACAGAGCACATATATAACATGCTAATCAGTGGGAATAGGGGCCAGGTGTGCACAATGAAAGGTCCAGAGGGATCCATGACACCAACTTTGTTCAGCTGTTGTTGAGTTTATTATATCGGCATGCTAACTTAATATTAAGTTCTGCATCTTAGCTAACATAAGTATTTTTATCTTCCTGTCACACTCACACAGTCTAATCATTTGTTTGTGCTGCCAACCCAGACTGTAAACACACACCCTAAGCCCCGTGAATATTCAAGATAGAAAAACAAATGGAACAAATATTTCATGTCCAACCAATTTCAAAAATATAAATGAGAAAACAAGTCCTATCTGAATTTCATTTTTCAAATTCAGCAACAAAAACGAAAATGAGCTGTTTTCTGTTTTTCCTTTCCCTTTTTTGACTCGGTAATTAAAATAACAAAACGTACATGGACGTGGGAGGTCTGGAGAATTTTGTATTGCAAAAATAGTTTAAATATGGGCCAAGATTTTGTTTGGATGTTACATTTCAAGACCCTCAGAACGGTCAGGTAGGGTGTTTTGAAGTGTTTATCCGACTGGATAAAACATTTATAAATCAAAAAAGATATAGATATATAAATGCCCCCCCCCCCCCCCCCCCCCATCCACTTCCTAAACAAAAGTTGCCCCCTGATAACACACACCTCTGGGGAAACTCCAAGATGCGTGTAGGTCCAGGGGTTGTCCCTGACAGATTGTAGACTTTGTCTACAATGCTCAAGATCCCAGGATAAGTGATACCTTTGACCCCCAACTGTTAATGAACCCTATAGCTCAGTGCTCGTGCGGTGGCCCTGGCGACCAAATCCAGCAGCTTGATAGGCTGAAATCACATGACTCTGTTAATCGCGAGTGTATTTCCGCGTCCACAAGAGGGCTTTAGCTCTCTCTCCAGCGGCTTTGAATAAAATCCTGAATCGGAGGAGGTATTTTTTTCATCCATCGCGCTGTCGTCGAAACGTGTCGCCGAGCTGGGAGGAAATTCGGGAAAGGGGAGCCGCGCTGGCGCACCGCACAGCACTGACCCACGACGCGGCACGAACATGCTCACTCGGGTTAAATCTGCGGTGGCCAATTTCATGGGAGGCGTTGTGGCTGGTGGCGCCGAAGGTGACTCTTCCGGATCAGAACTGCCGCTGAAATTCCCCTACACGAGACCCGAGTTCCTAGGACTGACCCAGGATGAAATCGAATGCTCCGCAGATCACATAGGGCGGCCGATTCTCATCCTCAAAGAGACGAAGAGATTGCCGTGGGCCACTGGTTACGCAGAGTGAGTACAGTAGCCTAAACTGATGTAGCCTATAGATACGTCCATCTTCCAAGATTTGTCAACCCTTTCTTTAGTTTCATTGAAAGGCTGCACCCATAGCCCATCTCTCTGCCTCAGCATCCGCTGCCTTTTACAGATAACGGTTTTGGAACTAGATTCAAATGCGTGCCACATACTAGGCAATAGCCTACATGTTTCATTCTATCATAGATTTGTGTTGTGTGTCACAGTCCAATATGTTATTCGCATGAAACAGAGAGAGAGAGAGAGAGAGAGTGTATGCATGTATGAAGATGGAGAGAAGGAGAGAAGATAGCATCTGGGAATGTTATTTATGGCCATGGAGTTTGCGTGCCACTGACAGCTCCTTGCCTGCCTGCTCCCACGCACAGCTCAGCTCAGACGCACGAGAATAAACCTTCCAATGTAGCCTGCTCATCTGTAGATAGATGTAGGCCAAATAGACATTCCTTGTGTAGACCCATGCATTTATTGGAAACGAAAACAATCCTGAAGTCCTAACTTAAATGTGTGATAATAGCAACATTTTTGCCATAACAGCTCATTGAAATAGGCTAATCCTTTGTCTATATGCGGTTGTTTTATACTGCACACTATTATGCTGATTTTAATGGCCTTACATGTTTCATTCTCCCATTCATCACCTGTTCTCCGCAAGTCAACATCAACAGGGCGAAATTCCATCAGAGCTCACTCAGTTACATCATCCAATATGCAGCAGTTTTCCACTTCAGAAAAGGGGGCTAGCTCTCATCAGCTAGTGTGAGTAAAATCACTGGGGTAGCCAAACCCCCAAAAATAGCCATAATTTGGTTACAACCTATGTGTTGTGACAATTGCATTGTTTGCTTTATAACCTGTTAGTTCATATGCCTTGTGACCATGATATATATTTATTTTATATATATTTATTATATTGGGCTCGCGAGTGGCGCAGTGGTCTAAGGCACTGCATCTCAGTGCAAGAGGCGTCACTACAGTCCCTGGTTTGAATCCAGACTGTATCACATCTGGCCGTGATTGGGAGTCCCATAGGGGGGCGCACAATTAGCAGAGCGTCGTCCGGGTTTGGCCGGGTTAGGCTGTCATTGTAAATTAAAATGTGTTCTTAACTGACTTGCCTAGTTAAATAAAAAAGACAAGAAGAAGACACAGTGGCAGAATAAATTCAACCACACCTTTGTTTCATCACAAAACTGGAGAGCAACCTCTGGTTGGTGAAATCCACCAACCATATTGCATGTAACAAACAGTTACATGACCTACAGAATGGTCAAGCAAGTTCATATTTCTGAAATTTTCAGACTACGAAACATCTATTGATTTAGAACCATGGAGAGTTACCGCAAGGCGCAAAGAAAACAGGAGCATCATCATCAAATCTCCTATGCAGTGGCGACCCGTCATTGAGCCCCACATTTTTAGCAAAAAAAAAATATATATATATATACACTGCTCAAAAAAATAAAGGGAACACTAAAATAAAACATCCTAGATCTGAATGAATGAAATATTCTTATTAAATACTTTTTTCTTTACATAGTTGAATATGCTGACAACAAAATCACACAAAATGTATCAATGGAAATCAAATTGATCAACCCATGGAGGTATGGATTTGTCACACTCAAAATTAAAGTGGAAAACCACACTACAGGCTGATC
Organism: Salvelinus namaycush; assembly: GCF_016432855.1. Lineage (NCBI taxonomy): Eukaryota > Metazoa > Chordata > Actinopteri > Salmoniformes > Salmonidae > Salvelinus > Salvelinus namaycush. The sequence continues at coordinate 636,300 of NC_052344.1, read as the reverse complement.
CAACTTTGATGTAATGTCCTTAAAACAAGTCAAAATGAGGCTCAGTAGTGTGTGTGGCCTCCACGTGCCTGTATGACCTCCCTACAACGCCTGGGCATGCTCCTGATGAGGTGGCGGATGGTCTCCTGAGGGATCTCCTCCCAGACCTGGACTAAAGCATCCGCCAACTCCTGGACAGTCTGTGGTGCAACGTGGCGTTGGTGGATGGAGCGAGACATGATGTCCCAGATGTGCTCAATTGGATTCAGGTCTGGGGAACGGGCGGGCCAGTCCATAGCATCAATGCCTTCCTCTTGCAGGAACTGCTGACACACTCCAGCCACATGAGGTCTAGCATTGTCTTGCATTAGGAGGAACCCAGGGCCAACTGCACCAGCATATTGTCTCACAAGGGGTCTGAGGATCTCATCTCGGTACCTAATGGCAGTCAGGCTACCTCTGGCGAGCACATGGAGGGCTGTGCGGCCCCCCAAAGAAATGCCACCCCACACCATGACTGACCCACCGCCAAACCGGTCATGCTGGAGGATGTTGCAGGCAGCAGAACGTTCTCCACGGCGTCTCCAGACTCTGTCACGTCTGTCACATGTGCTCAGTGTGAACCTGCTTTCATCTGTGAAGAGCACAGGGCGCCAGTGGCGAATTTGCCAATCTTGGTGTTCTCTGGCAAATGCCAAACGTCCTGCACGGTGTTGGGCTGTAAGCACAACCCCCACCTGTGGACGTCGGGCCCTCATACCACCCTCATGGAGTCTGTTGCTGACCGTTTGAGCAGACACATGCACATTTGTGGCCTGCTGGAGGTCATTTTGCAGGGCTCTGGCAGTGCTCCTCCTGCTCCTCCTTGCACAAAGGCGGGGGTAGCGGTCCTGCTGCTGGGTTGTTGCCCTCCTACGGCCTCCTCCACGTCTCCTGATGTACTGGCCTGTCTCCTGGTAGCGCCTCCATGCTCTGGACACTACGCTGACAGACACAGCAAACCTTCTTGCCACAGCTCGCATTGATGTGCCATCCTGGATGAGCTGCACTACCTGAGCCACTTGTGTGGGTTGTAGACTCCGTCTCATGCTACCACTAGAGTGAAAGCACCGCCAGCATTCAAAAGTGACCAAAACATCAGCCAGGAAGCATAGGAACTGAGAAGTGGTCTGTGGTCACCACCTGCAGAACCACTCCTTTATTGGGGGTGTCTTGCTAAGTGCCTATAATATCCACCTGTTGTCTATTCCATTTGCACAACAGCATGTGAAATTTATTGTCAATCAGTGTTGCTTCCTAAGTGGACAGTTTAATTTCACAGAAGTGTGATTGACTTGGAGTTACATTGTGTTGTTTAAGTGTTCCCTTTATTTTTTTGAGCAGTGTAGTTGAAGTCGGAAGTTTACATACACTTAGGTTGGAGTCATTAAAACTCGTTTTTCAACCACTCCACAAATTTCTTGTTAACAAACTATAGTTTTGGCAAGTCGGTTAGGACATCTACTTTGTGCATGACACAGGTAATTTTTCCAACAATTGTTTACAGACAGATTATTTCAGAAGTTTACATACACTAAATTGACTGTGCCTTTAAACAGCTTGGAAAATTCCAGAAAATGATGTCATGGCTTTAGAAGCTTCTGATAGGCTAATTGACATCATTTGAGTCAATTAGAGGTGTACCTGTGGATGTATTTCAAGGCCTAACTTCAAACTCAGTCCCTCTTTGCTGGACATCATGGGCAAATCAAAAGAAATCAGCAAAGACCTCAGAAAAAAAAATTGTAGACCTCCACAAGTCTGGTTCATCCTTGGGAGCGATTTCCAAATGCCTGAAGGTACCACGTTCATCTGTTCAAACAATAGTACGCAAGTATAAACACCATGGGACCACTCAGCCGTCATACCTCTCAGGAAGGAGACGCATTCTGTCGCTTAGAGATGAACGTACTTTGGTGCGAAAAGTGCAAATCAATCCCAGAACAACAGCAAAGGACCTTGTGAAGATGCTGAAGGAAACAGGTAAAAAAGTATCTATATCCACAGTAAAACAAGTCCTATATCGACATAACCTGAAAGCCCGCTCAGCAAGGAAGATGCCACTGCTCCAAATCCGCCATAAAAAAGCCAGACTACGGTTTGCAACTGCACATGGGGACAAAGATCATACTTTTTGGAGAAATGTCCTCTGGTCTGATGAAGCAATAATAGAACTGTTTGGGCATAATGAGCATCATTATACTTGGAGGAAAAAGGGAGAGGCTTGCAAGCCGAAGAACACCATCCCAACCGTGAAGCGCGGGGGTGGCAGCATCATGTTGTGGGGGTGCTTTGCTGCAGGAGGGACTGGTGCACTTCACAAAATAGATGGCATCATAAGATAGGAAAATTATGTGGATATATTGAAGCAACATCTCAAGACATCAGTCAGGAAGTTTAAGCTTGGTCGCAAATGGGTCTTCCAAATGGACAATGACCCCAAGCATACTTCCAAAGTTGTGGCAAAATGGCTTAAGGACAACAAAGTCAAGGTATTGGAGTGGCCATCACAAAGCCCTTACCTCAAAAAAAGTGTGTGAAAATCATTCTCTCTACTATTATTCTGACATTTCACATTCTTAAAATAAAGTGGTGATCCTAACTGACCTATGACAGGGAATTTTTACTTGGATTGAATGTCAGGAATTGTGAAAAACAGAGTTTAAATGTATTTGGCTAAGGTGTACGTAAACTTCCGACTTCAACTGTAAATACACTACCGTTCAAAACTTTGGGGTCATTTAGAAATGTCGTTGGTTTTGAAAGAAAAGCTATTTTTTGTCCATTAAAATAACATCAAATTGATCAGAAATACAGTGTAGACACTGTTAATGTTGTAAATGACTATTGTAGCTGGAAACGGCAGATTTGTTATGGAATATCTACATAGGCTTATAGAGGGCCATTATAAGCAACCATCACTCCTGTGTTGAAATGGCAAATTGTGTTAGCTAATCCAAGTTTATCATTTTAAAAGGCTAATTGATCATTAGATAACCCTTTTGCAATTATGTTAGCATAGCTGAAAACTGTTGTTCTGATTTAAAGAAGCTGTAAAACTGGCATCTTTAGACTAGTTGAGTATCTGGAGCGTCAGCATTTGTGGGTTCGATTACAGGCTCAAAATGGCCAGAAACAAATAACTTTCTTCTGAAACTCGTCAGTCTATTCTTGTTCTGAGAATTGAAGGCTATTCCATGCGAGAAATTGCCAAGAAATTGAAAATCTTGTACAACGCTGTGTACTACTCCCTTCACAGAGCAGCACAAGCCATATCTCAGACTGGCCGATAAAAAGAAAAGATTAAGATGGGCAAAAGAACACAGACACTGGACAGAGGAAGATTGGAAAAAAGTGTTATGGACAGACAAATCTAAGTTTGAGGTGTTCGGATCATAGAGAAGAACATTCGTGAGATGCAGAAAAAGTGAAAAGATGCTGTAGGAGTGCTTGACGCCATCTGTCAAGCATGGTGGAGGCAATGTGATGGTCTGGGGGTGCTTTGGTGCTGGTAAAGTGGGAGATTTGTACAGGGTAAAAGGGATCTTGAAGAAGGATGGCTATCACTCCATTTTGCAACACCATGCTATACCCTGTGGACAGCGCTTAATTGGAGCCAATTTCCTCCTACAACAGGACAATAACCAAAAGCACAGCTCCAAACTATGCATTAAGTATTTAGGGAAGAAGTAGTCAGCTGGTATTCTGTCAATAACGGACTGGCCAGCACAGTCACCGAATCGCAATCCTATTGAGCTGTTGTGGGAGCAGCTTGACCGTATGTTACGTTGAAGTGCCCATCAAGCCAATCCAATTTGTGGGAGGTGCTTCAGGAAGCATGTGGTGAAATCTCTTCAGATTACCTCAACAAATTGACAACTAGAATGCCAAACGTCTGCAAGGCTGTAATTGTTGCAAATGGAGGATTCTTTGACGAAAGCAAAGTTTGAAGGATACAATTATTATCTCAACTGAAAATCATTATTTTACAACCTTGTCAACGTCTTGACTATATTTCCTATTCGTTTTGCAACTCATTTCATGTATGTTTTCATGGACAACAAGAACATTTCTAAGTGACCCCAAACTTTTGAACGGTAGTGTATATGGAACATGCATCTGTTTATGTACTGTTACATGTACACCTCACTCAGCTTTCAACTCAGGTTGCATAGCCTTAAAACCTTTTCTCAATAGGGGGGCGCTGTTCTCACTTTGTAAAAAATCGTTCCCAAATTAAACTGCCTCGTACTCAATTCTTGCTCGTACAATATGCATATTATTATTACTATTGGATAGAAAACACTCTCTAGTTTCTAAAACCGTTTGAATTATATCTGTGAGTAAAACAGAACTCATTTTGCAGCAAACTTCCTGTCAGGAAGTGAGAAATCTGAAATCGAGGGCTCTGTTCCAGGGTCAGTTTATTAATTTGCATGGAATCTATGGGTCTACATGCACTGCATACGCCTTCCCCTAGATGTCAGTAGGCAGTGAGATTGGAATGGGGTGTATAGCTCTATCTGAGGCCGAATAAGACCTGTTGGAATGACGCGACCACTCTTTCATTTCTTCACCATGGCGCGAATCGGTCACCTGGATTGCGTTCTGAAAAGCTGTCGTTATAGGCCTTAGATATATCCGGCTCTGATTTTATTCGATATATGTGTTAAAAACATCATCAACTAGTTATATTAAACCGACTTATATCAGTTTATATAAGTTTATTCCGATTTTCGGTATTTTCTTTGTGATGCGTTCTGGGGATTTGGACACTTCTGTGCCGCATGGCTAACGTTGGCTAGCGTTCTACAGATGAAGACGACATTCTACAACCGAGCAACGATTATTCTGGACAAAGGACAACTTGTACAAGATTCTGATGGAAGCTCATCAAATAGTAGGAACGATTTATGATGTTTTTTCGTATTTCTGTCAAATGTTTAGACGTAATTTGGGCGCTGATTTTGGGTGCTGTATCGCTATAACGTAAGCTGTAAGTCGTACTAAAGTTAATTTTAAAAATCTAACACAGCGGTTGCATTAAGAACTAGTGGATCTTTAATTTGCTGTCCAACATGTATTTTTTAGTAAAGCTTATGATTAGTTATTTGATTAGAATAGGTGCCTCTCCAAGATTTCTCCGGACAATATTTCTGCATTTTCACTACGTATTCACATTGTTCAACCACGATTTGTGCCGCTAAATATGCACATTTTCGAACAAACCATATATGTATTGTGTAATATGATGTTATAGGACTGTCATCTGATGAAATTTGAGAAGGTTAGTGAAAAAATTAATATCTTTTGCTGGTTTATTCGCTATCGCTAACGTGTCTTGAATGAATGCGGCTGTGTGGTAGGCTATTGTAGTAAGCTAATATAATGCTATATTGTGTTTTCGCTGTAAAACACTTAAAAAATCTGAAATATTGGCTGGATTCACAAGATGTTTGTCTTTCATTTGCTGTACACCGTGTATTTTTCATAAATGTTTTATGATGAGTATTTAGGAATTTCACGTTGGTTTATGTAGTTATTCTAGCTGCTTTGGTGAGACTACTGCAATGTAAAACTATGATTTATACCTGAAATATGCAAATCTTTCGAACAAAACATATGCTATACAATAAATATGTTATCAGACTGTCATCTGATGAAGTTGTTTCTTGGTTAGTGACTATTTATATCTTTATTTGGTCGAATTTGTGATAGCTACCTATGCAGTAAAAAAATTGTGAAAATATGCGGTTGGGTCTTTTGCTATCGTGGTTAGCTAATAGAAATACATATTGTGTTTTCCCTGTAAAACATTTTAAAAATCGGAAATGATGGCTGGATTCACAAGATGTGTATCTTTCATCTGGTGTCTTGGACTTGTGATTTCATGATATTTAGATGCTAGTATTTACTTGTGGCGCTATGCTAGGCTATGCTAGTCAGCTTTTTTACTGATGAGGGTGCTCCCGGATCCGGGATTGTGACCAAGTAGAAGTTAACTTATGTATGGAATACTATGTGATAAGTGCATGTGTAACCGTATCCAAAGTATGCTAATGTTTGGTGTGAATGCATTTGGGAAGTGGTGTAAAGTACTTCAGTGAAAATACTTTAAAGTACTACTTAAGTATTTTTTGGGGGATATCTGTACATTACTTTACTATTTATACTTTTGGCAACTTTTACTTCACTACATTCCAAAATAAAATAATGTACTCTTTACTCTATACATTTTCTCTTACACCCAAAAGTACTCATATACATTTTGACAGGAAAATTGTCTAATTCACACACTTATCAAGAGAACATCCCTGGTCATCTCTACTGCATCTGATCTGGCAGACTCACTAAACACAAATGCTTTGTTTGTAAATTATGGCGCGCTGCATTTTTACTGGCTTTTGGCCAAGTGGGACGTTAGCGTCCCACATATCCCAGAGAAGTTAATTTATTAAAAAAAGAATATCACATTTAAATAAGTATTCAGACCCGTTACTCAGTAATTAGTTGAAACACCTTTGGCAGTGATTACCGCATCGAGACTTCTTGGGTATGAAGCTACAAACTTGGCACACCTGTATTTGGGGAGTTTCTCCCATTCTTCTCTGCAGATCCTCTCAAGCGCTGTCAGGTTGGATGGGGAGCGTTGCTGCACAGCTATTTTCAGAAGCCACTCCTGTGTTGTCTTGGCTGTGTGCTTAGGGTCGGCGAGCCGCTGGCTAGCGTGTTGGAGTGTGCCCCTGGCTATCCATCAATAAAAATAACAAAAAATTGTACCGTCTGGTTTAATATAAGGAATTTGAAATTATTTATTTACTTTTACTCAAGTATGAGAATTTAGTACTTTTTCCACGACTGGATGTGGCTGGGGGTGATAGCGTTTCTTTCACGTGACCCATCAATTTAGACAAGTGTGTCTGGGTAAGTGTCATCTAATAACTATAAAATATTTATATCCGGACAATTTCTGTTTACCTGTAATTTTCCCTTATTGTAGGCTACTACTTTTACCACTTTTAGTCTTAATCTTTACTACACTACTCACTGTTTAGCACATGACCTCACATGTGAATCCTTAAAGAGATGGGTGGGGCTGGCATAAGAGAGTGTGAACTATGCTGAATGGGTGTGAATCCTTAAAGAGATGGGTGGGGCTGGCACCCATCTATATTTATTCGATTAAGACAAGTTTGTAGCTTCATACCCAAGAAGTCTCGATGCTGTAATTGCTGCCAAAGGTGCTTCAACTAATTACTGAGTAAAGGGTCTGAATAGTTACGTAAATGTGATATTCTGTTTTTAAATAAATGAACAAAGATTTCTAAAAACCTGTTTTTGCTTTGTCATTATGGAGTATTGTGAGAAGAAAAAAACGATTGAATACATTTTAGAATAAGGCTGTAACGTGGATGTGGAAAAAGTCAAGGGGTCTGAATACTTAGGCAGACACCATCTAGAAAGCTTACACTAACAAATTGCTGTACATTTCTAACAAAAAATGTAGTTAGCTACTGTAATTATATATTACAGTACTGTAAAGAGCAATGCATTGTGGGGGCTCAATGGCATTCCGCTACTCCTCTGTAACATATTTTGTGGCGTGCTTTGTATGAGGCTATATTTGTTGTACCCGTTAGTGTGAATGCTGTACCCCACAGAATACAGAGCAATACCATATTTTTTCTAATCTAAAATCTTTGATCTGCAAATCTACAGTAACTTCCTGGCTACTGTGCTGCCAGTAATTTGCTCTAATTCAATAGCACCACACAGAATACAGTACCATACTGTATTTTCTGAGTGCCAAAAACATTTTGTGGGTGCATGATATTGTTGTTTCTGCCTCATTAATATGTTTTGAGGCGTGCCTTGTAAGAGGCTATATTTGTTGCGCTTTTAGTGAGAGTGTTGTACCAATTGAACTGAAATGTGGTAGTAGTTCTCTAACAATGTAATGTGTATAAGGGACATATCAGAGTGGCAGCAAGACTCAAATCTTTAATGGTTTGAGTGTTTAGTCCCTGCCACTTTAGAAGCCTTTGTTAAGACCTTTACAAGTGCAAGTGATATAAAGCACCACATATTATTGGTATGCTGTAATATATGATTACATATTCACTGTTAGCAATTGCTGTAATTTTTTTACATGACAATTTAACAAAGTACTGTATTGCTGTTTTGGTGTATATTTACTGTAGCATTCTGTAAATTACAGTGCACAGTGGACACATTTTGTGAGAGGGTAAAGAATTGCTGGCTCATTAACCTATTTCGAGGCGTGCCTTGTAAGTGGCGCTATTTGTTGCAACCATTAGTAAGAATCATGTACCAATTTTAATTATATATAGTAGTAGTGCCCTAACACTTTTGTATGGTTATAGGGGACAGATCGAAATGTCAGCAAGGTTTAAAACCTTTAAGTTGAGTGGTTTGCTCTGTAATCACAGCCAGTTTGGCTTTGTTTAGGCCTCTATAACTGCAAGTGATAGTAAAACAAAATATTCTGTAATATACAAATGCCTAATATCTAACCTGCTTGCACCAATCCCATGTAATTACAGTCAACTACTGTTAAATACTAATATTAAGTTTACAGTAGCATTTAATTTCTAAAAGTATAGTAGGATAATTTTACACTATTGTGATGTCTTTTTAATCAACCTTAGTGTAATGCACTGATTGTAAATTGATTTGGACAAGAGCGTCTGCTAAATTATGTAATGGGAGGAGGGCTGATAATCGGCAGTAATGAGTAATATGACAATTTGACTGTCTGATCTGGAAGAAACTGTGGGGTTCATCCAGACTACTCCATACCATTGTTTTTCTCCCTGTGTCCTTCTTGGAGAACAGCCACTAGAGTAATCACATTGTGGCATAGCATCCCTAAGACTCATTGAAGAGGAGAGAAGTGTTTGACTGACAGAGGTGACACTATCTCTCTCGCTCTCTCTCGCTCTGTCTGACCCTTGGGTGATTTTCACACACACAAAGACACACACACACACACTCACACTCACACACAGTGAACAAGGTTTCTGCTCTGAGCAGTAGATCATGAGTATGGGTGATGCTGCTACATTTGCAGAGCAGACACCCACAGACTGGTGCTACAGTGAGGTGCAAAAGTATTTGAACAGTGACAGTTTTTTGTTGTTGTTTTGGCTTTCTACCCCAGCACTTTGGATTTGAAATTATACAATGAGTATAACTATAAGTGCAGACTGTCAGCTTTAATTTGAGGGTATTTCCATCCATATCGGGTGAACCATAAAAATATACAGCACTTTTTTTTCATAGTCCCCCCATTTTAGGGAACCAAAAGTATTTGGTCAAATTCACGTATACATATAAAAAATATATAGATTTAACTAGGCAAGTCAGTTAAGGACAAATTCTTATTTACAATGACGGCCTACCCCGAACATGCTGGGCCAATTGTGCACAGCCCTATGGGACTACCAATCACAGCCGGATGTGATGCAGTCTGGATTCAAACCAGGGACTGCAGTGAGGCCTCTTGCACTGAGATGCAGTGCCTTAGACAGCTGCGCCCCTCGCGAGCCCACATAATAAACTTAGTCAAAAGTTTATTATTTGGTCCCATATTCCTAGCACGCAATGACTACATCAGGCTTGTGACTGTACAAATTTATTGGATGCATTTGTGATTTGTTTAGGTTGTGTTTCAGAATATTTTCTGCCCAATAGTAAATAATGTATTGTGTCATTTTTGAGTCACTTTTATTGTAAATAAGAATAGAATATGTTTCTGAACACTTCTACGTTAATGTGGATGCTACCATGATTCTGGATAATCCTGAATGAATTGTGAATTTTGATGAGTGAGAAAGTTAGAGGCACAAAGATCATACCCCCAAGACATGCTAGGATAGCATTTTGGGGGGGGGGGATATGATACAATATGTATGCCTCTGTAGCTAGATTTTCATGTGAATATTCTAAAATCCACATGAAGAAGATATGCAATTTTTCCCACCAGTGGGGTGTTTCCAGCAAACCGACTTGTTGCAGATAAAAGTCAGTGTGTGATGACATAGTCCACACAAAATGTACTTTTTTGCTTAAGTTTTCATATGCCGAATACAAATCTAAAGTTCAATGTGTTTCCATCGCATTTGTCACAGAAACTGTTGCTTTAAATAGCAAATGTGTCTACTCTGGTGTTGACACGTGCACTCTTGCCAACAGCTCGCAGATACAGTGTGTGAAGGCTGTGCGGATAGGCTAGCCTACATGATGAGATTTATTATGGATAAGAGAGAAAATGTTTGTTTTTGTCAAATGGCAGTCAAGCATCGATCAATATGTCACCAGAATAAGACCCTCAATATTTATTGGAAAGGAGCATCAACATCACCGTGCACTTTCATCTTTCATCACTTTCATCTGTAGCATAATAAACTGCATGATTTTCTGAGTTGTAGTGGGAGGACCACACACCATATCATCACATGACTCCAAGTTTATTTCAATATGATGGTTATTATATCCATATTTGCCTATAAAGGCATTTTCACCGCCATTTCTCGCATAATTCATTTTACTGACACAAAAAGATCCCACCATGTCTAACGATCAAATGGACCGAAATTTCCTGTTTCCATCACAGCTGTCATAATATTTGTTTTTTATATACGGTATGACTTTACTCGCATAAAAACTGTGGATGGAAACATGGTTTGTAACTTTCTCACTCCTCATTGATCATTGTCTCTACTAACCTCCCTCTTCTCCAACCTCACACTTTTCCCCCTTCTCCCTGTCTGTTTCAACCAACCTCTCCCTTCTCCCTGTCTGTGTCAACCAACCTCTCCCTTCTCCCTGTCTGTTTCAACCAACCTCTCCCTTCTCCCTGTCTGTGTCAACCAACCTCTCCCTTCTCCCTGTCTGTGTCAACTAACCTGCCCCTTCTTCCTGTCTGTCTCAACTAATCCTCCTCTTCTGATCATACATTGGCAGTATTTCTATTTTAGTATTTTACATGTATTTGAAATATGTATTTAAATTACTTCTACGTATTTTGTAATTTGAGTAACATTGGGCTGAACAACACTTCAATGTATTTTATAACATGATACTTTCGGTAGCTGTAATTTCTTTTATATATAGCAGTTCATATTTTGTGGCTCCCTTTCACCCTGCATTGGTATCAGAAGTCTGATGGCACTATGGTATGATAAGAGTGTCTCCTAAATGAACTAAATAAAAAAAGTATATGTAAAATTGAACAATTGCAAAGCATGCTGAGTATTATTCTAATGAGCTCCACCCTCAAACAAGGCCAATAATAATACCCAGTGTACATTGCTGTTCATTTAGGTATCTTCATTTTCACATATACATTTACATCTTGGTCATTTAGCAGACACTCTTTTCCAGAGTGCATTCAACTAAGATAGATAAATAACAACATATCACAGTCACAGCAATAAAAAAGTTAATGTAGACTGTTACTGGTATGCCATCAAGCCCTGGGGTTTTTCCAGATTGTAAGGATTTAATAGCCTCAAAGTTTTTCCTCTGTAATTTGGCCTTCGCACTGATCTTTCTGTACATTTGTTATTTTTCAATATTTTAGTATTATTTGGAAATCATTTTTTACTGTAATCTTCATTCAATGGGAGAGGATGAGATGGAAAAGAGAACATCTGCTTAAAATATTTTGCTTCCTCTTTTAAAATATAATTTGGACAATCATAGATGACTCCGTCTTCAGTAACGAGTTTCTGCAAATTATTTTTGTTAGCGTTCCTGTGTTGGAGATTCAGGAAGAATGTTGTGTATTTTTCTCCATATTCCCTCCAGTTTGCTTTATTTTTGTAATAGATTACATTTAGATCGTTCTTGAATAAGTTCCTCAAGTTCTTTTTGTTTTTCTTCTGACTTATTTTGTATCTCTGTAGTATCCTTTTTATTGCTATCTACCAGTGCTATTAGTTCATGTATTTCCCTTGTTAGTCTTGTCTCTTTAGCCAGAAACTTATTTTTTATTATTGATGAATATTGAATTGAATGACCTCGGAAGGTACATTTGAAGATATCCCAAACAATAAGTGGATTTGCTGTTCCTATATTATACTGGAAAAATTCAGTTATACATTTTTTGTCTAATTTAAAAATAAATTGTCCTCCAGTAAACTTTGATTGAATTTCCAATATCCCCGTCCACATGGAAATTCTATAAGAGTTATGTGAGGGCCAATTAGATGATGGTCCGATCGCATTCTGTCTCCTATTGAAACTTTTTTAACCTTTGATGCAAGAGAGAAAGAGACAAGAAAGTAGTCAAGACGACTAGCTTAATTAAGTCTCCTCCATGTATATCTCACTATGTCTGGTTTTTTTAGTCTCCAAATATCCACTATTTCTAATGTGTCCATAATATTTATGATTTCGTTAAGGGCACGGTGATGATAGTTTGTAGAGTGATTTCCTTTGTGGTGTAACGATCGTCTTGAGGACAATGAGTGGACCAAGGCGCAGCGGGTGATGAATACATAATGAATTTAATTGGCAAGACGAACACTGACACGAAATACACTTGAATAAACTATAAAACAACGTTAAACAGACCTGAACATGAGAACTACATAAAACGAACAGGAAAAACGAATGAACGAACGAGACAGTACCGTGTGGCGCAACAAAACACAGACACAGCGACAATCACCCACAAACAAACAGTGTGAACAGCCTACCTAAATATGGTTCTCAATCAGAGGAAACGTAAAACACCTGTCCCTGATTGAGAACCATATAAGGCTAGTTAACATGAACCCAACATAGAAACACATAACATAGAATGCCCACCCCAACTCACGCCCTGACCATACTAAACAAAATACAAAAACAACGGAAAACAGGTCAGGAACGTGACATATGGTCCATTAAGGTGCTTAACATCCTACCATAATTATTTGATAATTTGTTGCCTGTAGGTTCAATAAATTGGTATAAATATTTTCGAAGAAGTATGGATCATCCTGATTTGGACCATATAGATTAATGAGCCAAATCTATTTTTCGATGACTTTCATATTCAAAAAGATCATTCCTAACTATTTGTACGTTCAGATCGAAGTTTATGTTAATTAATTTCATCACACCTTTTGAGTTCGTTTGTCCATGACAGAAAATTATTTCACCATCCCATTCCTTTTCCCACGCAACTTCATCTAAGGATGTAGAGTTAGTTTCCTGTAAACAGTATATGTTATATTCCTTTTCCTTTAGCCATGTAAAGACTGAACTTCTTTTTCTATAATCTGCTAAACCGTTACAATTATAACTGGCTATACTTATTTCACCCCTTACCACAACTAGATACTTTTTTCAGTCTAAATTGACCATAATTAGTGCTTGTAAAGTTACTGCCATCAGAGGTATTATGAAGTTCAAAACTAGAGCTTTCAAATGTCTGATATTTAGAACTCAAGAAATAGGTTCTAGCAATATGTTTTATTCCCTTGCCTGTTTGCCTGTAAGCCAATGCCACAGATGTTTGAAAAGTGAGACAAAATATTATGTGTGTAGTAAATCTGAGTAAGTTGATGTGTATGATATTGGATGTGATTTAGTGAGAGTGTGTACGATGTCTGTATAAGAGTAAGACTATAATGTGTGCTGTCCAAATAAATAATAACCCTGCCAATTTGCATGGTTGAGTGTCTATGTGTGTAACATGTAGTGCGTATAGCCTTAATATTCATGGTGATAATTGTAATCAATATCGTATCACCATCATAGTTGCAATTAAATGTGCTAAGGTAAAAGGATGAAAACTCATGAAAGAACTCTTAGATGGCATCTCCCTATAGGGGAAGGATGAGTCAGAGCTGTGCGTTTGCACGCTCATGTTTATCATCTGTTGCCTGTACGGCTGTAACTTCTGGATGCTTTTCCAAGACCAGTTAATTTTTTCCCCTGCTACACTCCTAGAAACAAAGGTTTAGATTTGTTCTTAAAGGGGTACAAACACTAGTCACTGTAGTGGTACCATGTAAGATACACCTTTGTACCTTTAGTTATAGGTACATAATACTTCAGATATTTCCTTTCTTACATATAGTCCACAGGTACAGAATAATGCCTTTTATAATAGGTACATTTTGCCTTTGTAGGGTACCACCACAGTGAAAGAGCCATTTATTTATTGTAAATGGCAAAAATGTACCTGTGACCACTCTACCATAGACCACTTAAACTGATACAACACTTCCACTAACGGTTGGCAAAAAATAACTGACTGAAAGCCACGCCTCCAATATAATTTCCCAGTGTGCCTTGCCTTTTCAAGTGAATTGTTAATTTCCACCCATAACAGTTTTTTTGTGACGGTTCTTAATTCGTTAATTTTCAGTCCTGTGGCCTGAGTGAGTTTCTAGACAAACAGCATTCAGATGTAACTCTTTATGACAAATTACATAGCTCATAAGGCCTTATTTTGAGGCCTAGTTTTACCCTAATTCAGTGGCCTGAAACTCATGGTTTACAGGTCATATCAGGCTTGTAAGTAGTTACCCTACCTGCAAGTCACATTATTCTGGATTACAAAGTGATGTGTAATTCCTATTGGACTCCAGCCAGAGTTAGGCTATCCAACAGTTGGAATTTGTATGACTGCCAGCGTTAGAAACATACAGGAGAGTACCTAAGCCATTTAAACTGGAACTATTTAAGTAACGGGTGCAAAATATCCGACTAACTGATTGGATTAGTTGAGAAAAATGTATGTTATTTATCTTTGTGTAGCATAAGATTAATCAATGTATATGCAAAAGCACAGATATTCAAAAAATAAAAAATCTACCTTATATAGAGCATGCTGGGAAATACATATTTGCCTTTTAAGATATCGCCACAGTGACAAAGCTGTTAGTTCCTTTTAAGTGGAATAAAGTCCTCGTTGTACTTTATGATGGATATTGAGGGTTCACAAAATATGTTTGTACCCTGGGAAACAGAAATGTACCTTCACCTTGGAGTGTGATTGTTCCATTTTTATATTCAAAATATTGGTCACAGAAATGTACCATTTATACTAGATTATCCATACAAGTACCCAAAAGGATACCAAACAGAACGTTGTGAGATCATTGTGTGCCTCTGAAGGTACATGATGTGTATTTTGTACAACCGGGCTCAGTTTTTAAAATATTATCTAATCGGATTCGGCACTCGGATAGGATTAAATGCATAGACATACAATGAATAGAATGGGCATATCGTTGACTAGAATTGGGACACCCATTCTATTCATTATATTTCTATGCATTTAATCCTATCCAATTCCTGAAATCCAAATCAGAAAACTTTTGGAAAACTTGGCCAAGGGAACTATTTGTAGCCTAACCGTAGGGTGAAAAAAATTGGAGTTGAAGCGTTTTTGGATAATTGATGTTAAAGGTTTAAAAATTGCATGTTTATTAAAACCCTTTTTTTCAATAAATTATTCAGTTGTTTGAAAACCCTGTTTGTAAGCTTTTAAAT
Organism: Salvelinus namaycush; assembly: GCF_016432855.1. NCBI lineage: Eukaryota > Metazoa > Chordata > Actinopteri > Salmoniformes > Salmonidae > Salvelinus > Salvelinus namaycush. The sequence goes on along the minus strand of NC_052344.1, from coordinate 620,766 downwards.
TATATCAACGTCTAATGGTAGGGTGGGGAATGCAAAATGGTTCAACTTTGAGCACCTCTATATCCTTAATGTTTTGTCATTCAGTTAAAAAATGTAACTTTCTGACCAATTCTACGCATGGCAAGTTTTGTTCAAATCAAATGGGGTGCGGTCAAAAAGTGATTACAATTAAATAGAATGACCCCTTACCCTTATTTCTAAGAGTGTAAGTAGCTAATCCTGTGTGTTTGGTATGTGCTCCCCTCTCCTCCAGGGTGATAAACGCAGGTAAGAGTTCCCTGAATGAGGACCAGGCGTGTTGTGAGGTGGTGGTGGTGAGAAAGAGACCAGGAGACTCCACCACCCCCATTAAGACCCCCACCGCCAAGAGAAGATCCTCGCTGCCCAACGGAGAAGGCCTGGGGTTGAAGGAGAACAGCGCTGTGAGAGACAGAGGCAAACACACACAGGCAGACACACGCATGGGTGCCCATACATGTACAGTGCATTCGGAAAGTATTCAGACCCCATGACTTTTTCCAAATTTTGTTACGCAACAGCCTTATTCTAAAATGTAATAAATAAATAAATATCCCTCATCAATCTACACACAATACCCCATAATGACAAAACAAAAACAGCTTTTTAGAAATTTTGCAAATGTATTAAAAATAAAAAACAGAAATACCTTATTTGCATAAGTATTCAGAGCCTTTGCTATGATACTCAAAATTGAGCTCTGGTGCCTACTGTTTCCATTGATCATCCTTAAGATGTTTCTACAATTTGATTGGTGTCCACCTGTGGTAAATTAATTTGATTGAACATGATTTGGAAAGGCACACACCTGTCTATATAAGGTCTCACAGTTGACAGTGCATGTCAAAGCAGTAACCAAGCCATGAGGTCAAAGGAATTGTCCGTAGAGCTCCAAGACAGGATTGTGTCGAGGCACAGATCTGGGGAAGGGTACCAAAACATTTCTGCAGGTCCAAAAGAAGGTCTCAAAGAACACAGTATCTTCCATCATTCTTAAATGGAAGAAGTTTGGAACCACCAAGACTCTTCCTAGAGCTGGCCGCCAGGCCAAACTGAGCAATCGGGGGAGAAGGGCCTTGGTCAGGGAGGTGACCAAGAACCCGATGGTCACTCTGACAGAGCTCCAGAGTTCCTCTGTGGAGAAGGGAGACCCTTCCAGAAAGATAACAATCTCTGCAGCACTCCACCAATCAGGCCTTTATGTGGTCAGACAGAAGCAGCTCCTCAGTAAAAGGCACATGACAGCCTGCTTGGAGTTTGCCAAAAGGCACCTAAATACTCTCATCACCATGAGAAACAAGATTCTCTGGTCTGATGAAACCAAGATTGAACTCTTTGGCCTGAATGCCAAGCGTCACGTCTTCACCAACCATACTGTGAAGCATGGTGGTTGCAGCATTATGCTTAGGGGATGTTTTTCAGCGACAAGGACTTTGAGACTAATCAGGATCGAGGGAAAGATGAGCAAAGTACAGCGAGATCCTGGATGAAAACTTGCTCCAGAGCGCTCAGGACCTTAGACTGGGGCAAAGGTTCACCTCCCAACAGGACAAAGACCCTAAGCACAGCCAAGACAATGCAGGAGTGGCTTCAGGACAAGTCTCCTAATGTCCTTGAGTGGCCCAGCCAGAGCCCGGACTTGAACCACGATCAAACATCTCTGGAAAGACCTGAAAATAGCTGTGCTGTGACGCTCCCCATCCAACCTCTCAGAGCTTGAGAGGATCTGCAGAGAAGAATGGGAGAAACTCCCCAAATACAGGTGTGTCAAGCTTGTAGCGTCATATCCAAGAAGACTTGAGATTGTAATCGCTGCCAAAGGTGCTTCAACAAAGTACTGAGTAAAGGGTCTGACCACTTATGGAAATGTGACATTTCTAAAAACCTGTTTTTTGCTTTGTCATTATGGGGCATTGTGTGTAGATTGAGGGGGAAAAAACTAGTCCATTTTAAAATAAGGCTGTAACGCCAAAAAAATATGGAAAAAGTCTAGTGGTCTGAATACTTTCCGAATGCTCTGTACATACACACACACTCTCTTTGTCTCTCTTTCTCTCTCTCTCTCTTCCACCCATTCTCTCTATCGATGCGTAAGCACACAGACACACTTGTCTCTTTCCTTTAATCCATGATAGATTTAACCCAGAGGCCATGCACATCCACTGGCCTTTCTTTTTCTCAGAATCCTATACCTTCTCCAGAGAGGATGTCAGTGGTCTCTGATCTACTGCTTCCTGTGTTGCCTATTGCCCTGAGCAGGCCGGGGTGACTGTCACTCAGCCAGTGCCAGCAGGCACACCACAGCGCTGCTCAGTGGTTGGTTTGACCTCTGTAGCGTACACATGTGATTGGTCAGAGTGAGTCATGATGCGTTACTCCAGTATCGCTGTCTTACAGAGCGAGCTCGTTACATGACTCCTACAAAATTACAAAACAAACCGAAATGTCTTAACACCAACATTTCAGCTTCGTTTTTCATTGCTCTTATCCACTCATGCAATACATTCCCTTCATCTTTTCTGACATAGTTGAGAGAGAGAGAGAGAGCGATGAACGTAATCATTTTAAATGAGATTAAGCATATTAATCTGACATGCTCCCGACGGCCACCTCCAGGAAAATATTTGATCAAATTAAACACACAATAGCCTCCTGAGTGGCGCAGTGGTCTAAGGCACTGCATCGCGTCACTACATACACCCTGGTTTGAATCCAGACTGTATCATAACCGGCCGTGATTGGGAGTCCCATAGGGTGGCGCACAATTGGCCCAGCTTTGGCCGGTGTAGGCCATCACTGTAACTGACTTGCCTAGTTAAATAAAGGTTAAATTTTTTATTTATTATTCTGATAGCAAATCAAGGCTATTGAAAAATAGACTACAAAGTATCCATTCTATTCTATTTCTAAGCAAACATATTTATATTGTACCCCCCCACACACACACACCCACAACGCTACAGGACTCAGAGAGTCTGGTATTCTACTACTGGGCATTGTTCGACGGCCACGCCGGCTCCGGGGCTGCAGTAGCGGCCTCCAAGCTCCTCCAACACCACATCGTTGAGCATCTCCAGTCTGTCCTCGAGGTCCTAAGGAACCATGCCGTTTTACCGCCCACCATCTTCGGTGAAGAGTCTAACCACCACATGACCCCCGGGATCCACCGGGCCACCCTGACCCGGGCCGCGTCACTCCGTGGAGCCACTGGCGCCCCCAGCACCCCCTGCACCCCTCCACCACAGAGGTTCTTCACAGAGAAGAAGATCCAGCACGATAGCCTGGTGATGGGAGCCATGGAGAACGCCTTCAAGGAGATGGTGAGTACCTACCATGGCTGTTGTGTTGTGTAAATCTCAATGAGGCGCTATTGTTTGAGGGAGACTATCAGAGTTGCAGAGATGTTGCCTCTGTCCTGGTTAGATGTGCCTTGTAGGTATTTTTCCTCACAGACCTCTCCCTCCCTCCTCAACCCCGACCCCTCATCCCACCACCACCTTCACCCATTTCTAACTTATCTAGTCACAAATCCTCTTTCTATCCTCTCCATATCATTTCTTCACCATGTCTATTCATCTCATCACATCATCCAGGTCTCAATCCACACAGAGAATTGCCCACCATCTGGTGCAGTGTGAGTCCCATAGGCGGAAATCCCAGGGGGGACGGGGGGGACACGACCCCCCCATCCTGGGAAAAATATGATTTGTCCCCCCCAATATATCACTGTAAACATAACTATGTAATTTCAATAATATTAATAATACGCAATGAAAGCACTTGTGCTGATTATAGACACTTAATAGCGCGTTTTTACGTTTCACAAGATTGCGACCCCCCCGCCCTTTGCCTCTCAATGATTTGATCCACTGCCAGTTCTTTAGCTTGCAAGGTAATAGAGGGTTTGTATCTACTGTCCGAAAGGCACTCAATGTACGTAACTGACGTGAGGTAATCCAGTCAATCGCGCCATAGCAATGTATATATTTTTTTAATGTTGCAGGGTTCACACACTAGCTGAATTTGCAGAGCTAGCGCGCAAACTAAAGCAAACATTAACTATCAAGCTAGCTAGTACCTATTCCATTTATGTGGCGTCGTCAAAGATGGAATATTTGCTATCGTCAGTTTATTCCAAGATTAGCATGCAGCTGTAGTGCTTCAAAGTCCCTGTGATAAGGTTAGCGATAAACTGAAGTCCAAACTGAACAGAACTACACTCTCTTATACCATTGTCTTAAATATATTTAATGGTCTCGTTGCAAAAGCTAAATTGTCGCTAGTGAATTTTTTTTTTTTTCACCTTTATTTAACCAGGTAGCAAAGATTATAGCAAACACCACAGAAACGGAATTGGTGCTCGCTAGCTTTGCAAATTCAGCTATTGTTGGAAACCTGCCAATATGAAACAAACTATGTTAAAATTTCAAAACGTTGCAGCATGTGTTGTGTAAATGTGTGTGTGTGCAGCTAGACCGGCCAGCCAGGTAGAAACATGTCAGAAAAAAGTTAAAAGACGGACATCAGAGTATTTTTCAGTACACCAAAACGCAAAGTAAGAACTCTAGTAGCCTAATATCTCAAAGACGAGTTGATAAAATTTTCATAAGAAAGAAGTGAAATGCTAATGGAAATGTTTCACAATGATGTCATTAGGCAGAGCAGGCAACAGATGGCACACAGACAGCAGAGCTGGGGACAGATATGCAGGGACAGATTGGCAGAGACAGAGTCTCAGGTAAGTTTGTTGAGTCTTTGTTTGGCAACATTATGAAAGGTTCTCAATTTTTTTGATTTGTAAAATAGGGACATAATTGGAAAATGCCATGGATACCCCCACTCAACTTAAACTGGTGACTAAACTAAGATTTGTTTAAGGCAATGGTATTGCTGTTGTGATTAATTGTGTAGTTTTGGGTACCGGTAGTTAGGAGTACAGCAAACACCTTATTTCTTTTCTAGGAGACAGACTGTGAGGGTGGTGAAAGGGAAAGAGCCAAGGAAAGAGACTTCAGAGGACAGTGTCACAGCCACGGCAGGACCAGGTGTCACCCTTGTTGCCAGCAGCACCAGTATAGGGGACAGTGGCACAGCATCGTCCAGTTACCTCAGTGATGGCACAAAACCATATCAGCCACACCCACAATTTATAGAACCGCAAACTCTTGCAAACAGAGTGTTGACGTTTCAAGAGATGGTTTCGCGATTTCCCCTGGCTACATTATAATCCATCAATAAAAGGAGTGTTGTGTTTTCACTGTAGCCAAGGGTTTTTAAGCCAGCCATCTTTTGGCCAAAGAGCAGATGCTGCCTTCATTAGTGCAGGATTTAGGAACTGGAGAAAAGCCATTGAAAAATTCACAGCACATCAAAACTGCCAAACCCACCGCCACTTTGTAACTGTAACAGCACACCAGCTAAATCCAATCAGTGTCCAGTTATCCAGCGCGTGGGGTAAACAGCAGGAGGACGCAAGGCATTGCTTGATGAAAATTGTTAGTTCGGTGTGGCATGTAGTAAGACAGGGACAAGCCTTTAGAGGCCACACGGATGACAGTGGGAATTTATACCAGCTTTTGAAACTCAGGGCAGAAGAGGATGACCCCATTTTACTGAAGTGGTTAACAGAGCGTACCACAATGTACACAGGCCCCAAAGCACAGAATGAAATTCTGAACATCATGGCCAATACAGTCATTCGAGGCATTGCAGCTGAGATTAGGTCTCTTCCGATTGTACAATTTTCATTAATTGTTGATGGTACTCAAGATGTCTCTGGTGCTGAACAGGAGAGTGTCTGTCTGCGTTATGTTGACCATGACCTTGTCCCTCACGAGGAGTTTATTGGGCTATACAGGGTGTCGGAGACAACAGGCGAGGGCATTGCGAAAGTGGCAACTGATGTGTTGTTGAGGCTCAATTTGCCCATGTCTGGCTTACGTGGGCAGAGTTACGATGGTGCCTCAAACATGGCAGGAAAATACACAGGTGCACAGGCAATTGTGAGGAGGCAGCAGCCATTAGCCCTCTATGTCCATTGTGGAGCACACTGTGTAAATCTGATTACACAGGCTGGCTGCTCAGCCTCCCCACTGGTCCGGGATTCCCTTTCTTGGGTCCATCAGTTAGGTGTCCTCTATGGCCAGTCAGGAAAGTTTAAGAGCATGTTTGAATCAATTGCCACGTCCAAAGATACAAATCTGACCACCCTGAAACCCCTATGTCCAACAAGGTGGACTGTGCGGAATACTGCTATTAGAGCTGTGCTAGGGCAGTATGAGCGGGTACTCAGCAGCCTAGAGGAGATGGCAAAAACTGCATCCAAGACAGCTTCAACTGCCAGTGGCTTATTCGAGCACTTCAGCAAAGACAAGACTGTGTTGGGCCTCACACTTGCCTCTGCTGTTCTTGGAGAGCTTGAATGTCGAAACATTTCACTGCAGAAGAAAACTCAGACTGTCTCTGGTATGCAGGCTGCAGTCGAGTGTGTGCGGTCATCTCTTAGGGGCAAGAGAAATGACGAAAGCTACCTTGCACTGTATGAGAAAGCAACAACTTTGATTGACTCTATTGAATCCATTGAGACGCACTCAAGACGATTTGCTGGCAAAGCAGTGGATCACTATAGGGCAGAATTTTTTAAAGTGTTGGATGGTGTGGAGGTTCAGTTTGGCGACCGTTTTGACCAGGACAGTCTAAACGTCCTGCAAAAGTTGGAAAGAGCGCTTCTCACGGGGGAGTTGGATGAGTCTCTAGATCAGTACCCTGAGCTGAACATAGATTCTCTTTCAGTGCAGATCCCTCTCTTTCACAACAAATACCCCTGTAGCAGCAGTGGAGAGGCAGCAGAGGTCCTTAGGAGGCTTCCAGTGGAGGTACGGGGGTTGTTTGACCAAGTTGAGGTGCTGATCAGAATTTTGTTTGTGGTGCCAGTGTCTTCATGTGAGGCTGAGAGGAGTTTCAGTGCACTCCGCAGGTTAAAGACTTGGCTACGGGCTAGCATGGGCCAAGAGAGACTGAACGGTGTAGTTGTCTGTAATGTACATAGAGACAGGCTGGACAGTCTCAAGAGGGAAAATATCTGCCAGCAATTTGTTGGATCCATTGAAACCCGCAAACATATGTTCGGTTCTTTTGTTCAGTAGTGTGTATAGCAGTGGTTCTCAACCTTTTTTGGGTACTGGAACCCCTGCATATTTTGAGGCAAGGCAGGCAAGGTTTTCAGCGGTCCTCAGGGACCACCACCCCTTCTATATTATATGTAAACTTACTGGAAACCTTGTGGTACTGACTACATTCATTACACTTTTTTATTTCACGGACACCTTGCAATTAGTCCATGGACCCCTGTTTGAGAACCCCTGGTGTAATTGATATTTGTTCTTTTGTTTAGTCGTTTTCAGTTTTTAGTACATGACAGTACACTTACAAATTATTTATTTCATGTTATTTTATTTAAAATTGCATAATTTGTGTGACATACTTGTCCATAGCTGCTGTTTGAAGAGTTGAGACACTGACTGAAGGATATTTTGTTTGATTTATTTGGGTTTTTCATTGAAGTAGTTATTTTGCTTTTAGAACTGTACTTATTTTAAGCTTTTTGTTCTTGTAAAGATATTGTAGTAGACTCAGGCCAGGTGCACATATTTAATGACTATATAAATGTATCACAAAGTCAAATTAAAAGGTCAATTCAATACGGAGACCAACTTTGTGATGGTTCTCAATGGAGATTCTTTACGATGAGATCACACCATGTTCATTGTATTTATGAAAACTGCTCCCATACAGTGTACAGTACCATTGCCGCCTACTGGCCTTTCTTGATATTGCTGGTTGTAAGTACGAATACCTGCATACATACTGGACTGATAAGGAACACTGCTATAACTATTATTAGTAGTAGTATTATAATGATTTAAACAAGTTGGGACAACCCTTCAGTTAACTACTGTACCTACAATTATCCAGTAGTAGTGATTATGGTCCCTCAATATACATTTAACATATTACAACGTAGGCTGTGTTACAGCACTACTTTTGGTGTCCCCCTCAGGAATTGCTCCTGAGAAAATTTCATGTAATTGTCCCCTCCAAGGTTGATATCAGATTTTCGCCCCTGAGTGTGACATATGTATCAGTACATACAATGCTCAGCCTAACAATACAACTGATTGTCACTGAGTGTACTAAGACCTAATAAATTGATAGCTTCAGTTCCATCTGTATGTTTGACTTAAAGAGTAATTGATTATTGAACCATGTTATCAACCATCTAAATCGCTGTACAGTATTTCTTTAAAACAACTCAAATGTGATAGCTTCCTAGATTGTTTCCTCCTGTTGTCTTCCTGAGGATATGGCTTTATCTCTACTTTCTTTATCTATTCTTTATCATACTTGTGGTTTACATATCCTTAAAGGAGAAATCTGCAGTTCAAACAATAGCAAAGCGAACACCCCACCACTGACTTGGTAAATAGCTGAGGGATGGGGCTGGAGAAATATAACCACTCTCAAATTCATAGACAGGACTATGGATGCAAGGACGGACCATTCACAAGATCAAAATGATAGTTTTAACGATGTTTTGAGGCTATACAGTGTTAGTTTACAATTACTTTGTTTACAAACAAAGGAGTAAAACAAGCGTATATTGTGGGTTCTGATGGCCTAGCACATTTGAACTAAGCTCATGAGGCATTTATAAATGATGTTCTTTAGAAAATCTATCGCAGATTGCCCCTTTTTAATCCCAATGCACACAACTGTCGTCTCTGACTATGATTAAATTATGACATGCTATTTTATCAAATCGATTACCTAACGTTTAATTGATTACGTGATTGAATTAAACCATGCAACAATTAAACCATTAATAACTTGGGGCACCACGGAAGCATTCATTTATATAGAGCGGTTATCTCCTGAATCAACTCTCTTAAAGACCTGAAGATCTTTTATATCAATAGCAGTCAATTATTAATCGTCACCTCGATCGGTCTCATTCTGAGTACTTGGTTATCTGCATGAACCCTAGCTAACAAGTTGAATCAGCAATACACAAATTGGCTTAATTATTTATTTACTAAATACCTAAATAATCACACAGAATCACATATATATATACACAGGATAGATCATACATCGATTACTAATCATGTCATGAAAAGCCCCTAGTGGGCTAACCCGATGTGACGGCTGGTTACACAAAGGAAGGGGGTTGGGTTTGAATGAAAGAGCGGGAAGACTGAGGGACAAAGGGATTGGGTCTCTATCGGACCTTGAGACGCTATGCTACCGTAAATACAGAATATTATGCATTCTAATAACCGCCCTTTCTGAAAAGGAAAATGCAAGATATATATTTACTCTGAGCTGCACTTCGATAGATGGGTCGAAGATTGAAGACTGGTTTTCCCAGCAGAGATCACCATTGTCCTTTTGAAGAATCTTTCTGGTCGTAGTGTTGTAGAGCGGATACGTAAAGTTCCCTGTTGTTCTTAGGAGATTGTCTGTCCTTTCCTAGGCCACGTACGTTTACAGCTGCAGCTGATAATTCAACATCTAGGAGGTATCACTTCTTCTTTAGTGAATAATAGTTCAAAGTTTATACCAAGTTGCCATAATCAGCTCGAGCTGTATTCTGGCTGGTCTATTCAAAATTCACCATTCCAGCGTGGTCATCTCCTTGTTGAAATTCGCCCTTTTAAACGTTAGGACAGCAGTCCTAACATTTCTGGAACTAAATGTTAATTTTGTTAGGGTGTAGTTGAAATTAGCCCTTTTAAACGTACGGACACCAGTCCTCACGTCATCGGGAACTGAGGTTTACATCCGTCAACGGGCTTTTGTATTGGGGGAGAGAAGGGCGTGTTTCATAGTTCTCAACCGATGTCTGTTCACTTGGGTGTGGCCACTGACTGGGCCTACGTTTTACTATGAAACAATCTTATTTAGGAGGCTAAAGTTACATTTCATCATTTCACAAATAGTTTCATATTTAAACATTTAAATTGCACAACAATCCCATGTGAATCTGATAACTAGAATGTGTAGACTTTCCAAGATACAATTTATGTCGTCCAATCATCAGATATAATGTCCCAGACACGAACTGATCTGACATCATATTCTTTAAAAGTACCAACGGACACTTTCAACTGGTTGAGAAAGTGAAATATTGTTCCATTCCCCAGCCTTTTGATGTTACCGTACTTTCTCTGTGGTAACACAAGGCTTTCCAAGAGTCCATTCTGTAGAGTGGAGAGAAATGGGGGAAAGGTATTTATGGGGGGTCATAAACCTCACCCAACAGGGCAACTTCATGACACAACACAAATGATTAAGTGCATTTTATGCAACACATTCATATAAAATCCCAAGTGGCAGATAATTACAGTCAGAGATGGGCAGTATTTGTGTTGCATGTATTTGAGATATGTATTTCAGTTACTTCTAAGTATTTTGTAATTTGTAATACACTTGGCTGAACTACACCCCAATGTATTTTGTAACAACATACAAAATACTTCTCTATACCGTTTTTTATAACGGTTCACACTTTTGTGGCCCCCTTTCAACCTGCATTGGTATCAGAGGTCTAATGCACTATGGTGTGATAAGAGCGCCTGTTAAATGTATATGTAAAAATGAACAATTGCAAAGCATGCTGGGAATTATTCTAGTGAGCTCCGCCTGGAACGTGGCCAATAGAAGTATGTTTATTTTCACATGTACATTTTGTTCATTTAGCAGACACTCTTATCCAGAGTACATTCAACTAAGGTAGATTAACAACAACATATCACAGTCATAGCAAGTAAAAAGTTTATGTAACCGTTACGGATTAAACAACAACTAGAGCTGAACTGTTTTCTCTAGTATACATCGTTTTTCCTATACTGACCAGTATATAGCCTTTTGTGTAATTCCTTGCTCTGTTGAGTTTCTGATTATCGCCATGGTGTGCTTTCTGTGTGTGTTTTTGTACAATGTATTTTACGCACCAGTGCATAGTCTGTCTTTTACGCACGCAACTCTGATAGAGTATCTCTTTACCCATGTCCTTTGTATACATTCCTGTGTGCTATTTTTCATGTTGCCTTCATTTTTCATTTTTCATGTTGCCTCTATACACTGACGTGATAATGTTGAAGATTTGTTTTGTATATAGTTATTTACCTGTCATGTGCCATTTACCTGTCCCCACTCCTATTTCTAGACACACGTCAGCTTCCGTCCACAACACTGCCTAATTATTTTATTAAATAGATTTTAAAATACAAGTATTTTGTAGTTTATTTTGAGACATTGATCTTAATATTATTTTGTCATTGTATTTTGTCATTTTTGCCCAGCCCTGATTACAGTCAGTTACCAACAGCTGTTTTGTAGGCAGCTAGGCAGCTGTCTATTCCTTGTGACTTTACTTATAGTATTTTTCATATTCAGACTCAACGCTCGTCATCTCTCAGAAATTGTATACTGTATATGGCCTCTAGATGGCAATGTAAGTTAATATAGGATGCTCTCAAGTCTCCCACCCTGAGCTCCTTCCCATGTAAATTTAATCTGCCTTACTCAAGCTTAACCCATCTCATGTTCCCTTAACATTTAGTAAGGCTAAGGCCAGTGAAACTGCCTGCATTTTGAAGAGCCTGAGGCTCAATCACCCAGGAGCAAGATACTGTAACCTTTAAAGAGCATCACCTGCTGCACTGCTTAGTTATACTATCCATCAGGGCAGAAAGGATGTATAGTACAGTAGTATGGGAGATGAATTTATGAACATATCCTTTCTCTAGACTGAGCACACTGTAGGCTTACTCCGGCTGACCTTACTGTATGCGTTGGCTGTTTTTTAAAAACTCATACCGACTTAAACTGTCTTCTAACCCCCACAGAGTTTGAAAGGATCTATTTATTGTTGCATATCTTTACTTTGTCTCAGAATGTCCTGCGTTTCCCAGTGTTCCATTGGTTCCGTTGCGCCAGGCAAGATCAAGCAAAAAATGATGTACCACAACTAGATACTTTTTTCTGTCACGATCTTTCAAGATCGAACCCAGAAGCAGACCCGGACAAGGAGCGTAGGAAGAAGGTGAGTATTTATTTACAGTGAAATGTGAAAAGGTAGATATATCCAGATGGCGTAGCGGGCAGCGGTGGTGAGTAGATGAGAGGAAATAGGTGAATCCAATGTAGTAGCAGAATCCTCTGTCAACCAGGCGGGAATGGAGTGAATGATCCAGGTGAGTAACTGAAGACAAAACAAACGGAGGTAAGTTCAAGGCAAGCAATACGTAAATGAAAACAACAAAACAAATTCTATCCAACTGGAGTCTGGTACTCAGGCACAACATACTGTTCATGGCTAACGATCCGGCAGGGAATGGAAGTCAGGTCAGAGCTTTTGAAGGGTAGAGATGATGATCAGGACAGGTGTGCAGATTACTGACGGGAAACAGGTGCGGGTGAAATCAATCTCCCAATGAGCTAATTCGCCCGGCAACCAGACAGGATGCGTTCCAGGACACCTGAAACACACTCCAGGACAGACACACAGGCAAACCCAGACTCAGGAAGCGGGATTCGTGACATTTTCAGTCTAAATTGACCATAATTAGTGCTTGTAAAGTTACTGCCATCAGAGGTATTATGAAGTTCAAAACTAGAGCTTTCAAATGTCTGATATTTAGAACTCAAGAAATAGGTTCTAGCAATATGTTTTATTCCCTTGCCTGTTTGCCTGTAAGCCAATGCCACAGATGTTTGAAAAGTGAGACAAAATATTATGTGTGTAGTAAATCTGAGTAAGTTGATGTGTATGATATTGGATGTGATTTAGTGAGAGTGTGTACGATGTCTGTATAAGAGTAAGACTATAATGTGTGCTGTCCAAATAAATAATAACCCTGCCAATTTGCATGGTTGAGTGTCTATGTGTGTAACATGTAGTGCGTATAGCCTTAATATTCATGGTGATAATTGTAATCAATATCGTATCACCATCATAGTTGCAATTAAATGTGCTAAGGTAAAAGGATGAAAACTCATGAAAGAACTCTTAGATGGCATCTCCCTATAGGGGAAGGATGAGTCAGAGCTGTGCGTTTGCACGCTCATGTTTATCATCTGTTGCCTGTACGGCTGTAACTTCTGGATGCTTTTCCAAGACCAGTTAATTTTTTCCCCTGCTACACTCCTAGAAACAAAGGTTTAGATTTGTTCTTAAAGGGGTACAAACACTAGTCACTGTAGTGGTACCATGTAAGATACACCTTTGTACCTTTAGTTATAGGTACATAATACTTCAGATATTTCCTTTCTTACATATAGTCCACAGGTACAGAATAATGCCTTTTATAATAGGTACATTTTGCCTTTGTAGGGTACCACCACAGTGAAAGAGCCATTTATTTATTGTAAATGGCAAAAATGTACCTGTGACCACTCTACCATAGACCACTTAAACTGATACAACACTTCCACTAACGGTTGGCAAAAAATAACTGACTGAAAGCCACGCCTCCAATATAATTTCCCAGTGTGCCTTGCCTTTTCAAGTGAATTGTTAATTTCCACCCATAACAGTTTTTTTGTGACGGTTCTTAATTCGTTAATTTTCAGTCCTGTGGCCTGAGTGAGTTTCTAGACAAACAGCATTCAGATGTAACTCTTTATGACAAATTACATAGCTCATAAGGCCTTATTTTGAGGCCTAGTTTTACCCTAATTCAGTGGCCTGAAACTCATGGTTTACAGGTCATATCAGGCTTGTAAGTAGTTACCCTACCTGCAAGTCACATTATTCTGGATTACAAAGTGATGTGTAATTCCTATTGGACTCCAGCCAGAGTTAGGCTATCCAACAGTTGGAATTTGTATGACTGCCAGCGTTAGAAACATACAGGAGAGTACCTAAGCCATTTAAACTGGAACTATTTAAGTAACGGGTGCAAAATATCCGACTAACTGATTGGATTAGTTGAGAAAAATGTATGTTATTTATCTTTGTGTAGCATAAGATTAATCAATGTATATGCAAAAGCACAGATATTCAAAAAATAAAAAATCTACCTTATATAGAGCATGCTGGGAAATACATATTTGCCTTTTAAGATATCGCCACAGTGACAAAGCTGTTAGTTCCTTTTAAGTGGAATAAAGTCCTCGTTGTACTTTATGATGGATATTGAGGGTTCACAAAATATGTTTGTACCCTGGGAAACAGAAATGTACCTTCACCTTGGAGTGTGATTGTTCCATTTTTATATTCAAAATATTGGTCACAGAAATGTACCATTTATACTAGATTATCCATACAAGTACCCAAAAGGATACCAAACAGAACGTTGTGAGATCATTGTGTGCCTCTGAAGGTACATGATGTGTATTTTGTACAACCGGGCTCAGTTTTTAAAATATTATCTAATCGGATTCGGCACTCGGATAGGATTAAATGCATAGACATACAATGAATAGAATGGGCATATCGTTGACTAGAATTGGGACACCCATTCTATTCATTATATTTCTATGCATTTAATCCTATCCAATTCCTGAAATCCAAATCAGAAAACTTTTGGAAAACTTGGCCAAGGGAACTATTTGTAGCCTAACCGTAGGGTGAAAAAAATTGGAGTTGAAGCGTTTTTGGATAATTGATGTTAAAGGTTTAAAAATTGCATGTTTATTAAAACCCTTTTTTTCAATAAATTATTCAGTTGTTTGAAAACCCTGTTTGTAAGCTTTTAAATTATATCAACGTCTAATGGTAGGGTGGGGAATGCAAAATGGTTCAACTTTGAGCACCTCTATATCCTTAATGTTTTGTCATTCAGTTAAAAAATGTAACTTTCTGACCAATTCTACGCATGGCAAGTTTTGTTCAAATCAAATGGGGTGCGGTCAAAAAGTGATTACAATTAAATAGAATGACCCCTTACCCTTATTTCTAAGAGTGTAAGTAGCTAATCCTGTGTGTTTGGTATGTGCTCCCCTCTCCTCCAGGGTGATAAACGCAGGTAAGAGTTCCCTGAATGAGGACCAGGCGTGTTGTGAGGTGGTGGTGGTGAGAAAGAGACCAGGAGACTCCACCACCCCCATTAAGACCCCCACCGCCAAGAGAAGATCCTCGCTGCCCAACGGAGAAGGCCTGGGGTTGAAGGAGAACAGCGCTGTGAGAGACAGAGGCAAACACACACAGGCAGACACACGCATGGGTGCCCATACATGTACAGTGCATTCGGAAAGTATTCAGACCCCATGACTTTTTCCAAATTTTGTTACGCAACAGCCTTATTCTAAAATGTAATAAATAAATAAATATCCCTCATCAATCTACACACAATACCCCATAATGACAAAACAAAAACAGCTTTTTAGAAATTTTGCAAATGTATTAAAAATAAAAAACAGAAATACCTTATTTGCATAAGTATTCAGAGCCTTTGCTATGATACTCAAAATTGAGCTCTGGTGCCTACTGTTTCCATTGATCATCCTTAAGATGTTTCTACAATTTGATTGGTGTCCACCTGTGGTAAATTAATTTGATTGAACATGATTTGGAAAGGCACACACCTGTCTATATAAGGTCTCACAGTTGACAGTGCATGTCAAAGCAGTAACCAAGCCATGAGGTCAAAGGAATTGTCCGTAGAGCTCCAAGACAGGATTGTGTCGAGGCACAGATCTGGGGAAGGGTACCAAAACATTTCTGCAGGTCCAAAAGAAGGTCTCAAAGAACACAGTATCTTCCATCATTCTTAAATGGAAGAAGTTTGGAACCACCAAGACTCTTCCTAGAGCTGGCCGCCAGGCCAAACTGAGCAATCGGGGGAGAAGGGCCTTGGTCAGGGAGGTGACCAAGAACCCGATGGTCACTCTGACAGAGCTCCAGAGTTCCTCTGTGGAGAAGGGAGACCCTTCCAGAAAGATAACAATCTCTGCAGCACTCCACCAATCAGGCCTTTATGTGGTCAGACAGAAGCAGCTCCTCAGTAAAAGGCACATGACAGCCTGCTTGGAGTTTGCCAAAAGGCACCTAAATACTCTCATCACCATGAGAAACAAGATTCTCTGGTCTGATGAAACCAAGATTGAACTCTTTGGCCTGAATGCCAAGCGTCACGTCTTCACCAACCATACTGTGAAGCATGGTGGTTGCAGCATTATGCTTAGGGGATGTTTTTCAGCGACAAGGACTTTGAGACTAATCAGGATCGAGGGAAAGATGAGCAAAGTACAGCGAGATCCTGGATGAAAACTTGCTCCAGAGCGCTCAGGACCTTAGACTGGGGCAAAGGTTCACCTCCCAACAGGACAAAGACCCTAAGCACAGCCAAGACAATGCAGGAGTGGCTTCAGGACAAGTCTCCTAATGTCCTTGAGTGGCCCAGCCAGAGCCCGGACTTGAACCACGATCAAACATCTCTGGAAAGACCTGAAAATAGCTGTGCTGTGACGCTCCCCATCCAACCTCTCAGAGCTTGAGAGGATCTGCAGAGAAGAATGGGAGAAACTCCCCAAATACAGGTGTGTCAAGCTTGTAGCGTCATATCCAAGAAGACTTGAGATTGTAATCGCTGCCAAAGGTGCTTCAACAAAGTACTGAGTAAAGGGTCTGACCACTTATGGAAATGTGACATTTCTAAAAACCTGTTTTTTGCTTTGTCATTATGGGGCATTGTGTGTAGATTGAGGGGGAAAAAACTAGTCCATTTTAAAATAAGGCTGTAACGCCAAAAAAATATGGAAAAAGTCTAGTGGTCTGAATACTTTCCGAATGCTCTGTACATACACACACACTCTCTTTGTCTCTCTTTCTCTCTCTCTCTCTTCCACCCATTCTCTCTATCGATGCGTAAGCACACAGACACACTTGTCTCTTTCCTTTAATCCATGATAGATTTAACCCAGAGGCCATGCACATCCACTGGCCTTTCTTTTTCTCAGAATCCTATACCTTCTCCAGAGAGGATGTCAGTGGTCTCTGATCTACTGCTTCCTGTGTTGCCTATTGCCCTGAGCAGGCCGGGGTGACTGTCACTCAGCCAGTGCCAGCAGGCACACCACAGCGCTGCTCAGTGGTTGGTTTGACCTCTGTAGCGTACACATGTGATTGGTCAGAGTGAGTCATGATGCGTTACTCCAGTATCGCTGTCTTACAGAGCGAGCTCGTTACATGACTCCTACAAAATTACAAAACAAACCGAAATGTCTTAACACCAACATTTCAGCTTCGTTTTTCATTGCTCTTATCCACTCATGCAATACATTCCCTTCATCTTTTCTGACATAGTTGAGAGAGAGAGAGAGAGCGATGAACGTAATCATTTTAAATGAGATTAAGCATATTAATCTGACATGCTCCCGACGGCCACCTCCAGGAAAATATTTGATCAAATTAAACACACAATAGCCTCCTGAGTGGCGCAGTGGTCTAAGGCACTGCATCGCGTCACTACATACACCCTGGTTTGAATCCAGACTGTATCATAACCGGCCGTGATTGGGAGTCCCATAGGGTGGCGCACAATTGGCCCAGCTTTGGCCGGTGTAGGCCATCACTGTAACTGACTTGCCTAGTTAAATAAAGGTTAAATTTTTTATTTATTATTCTGATAGCAAATCAAGGCTATTGAAAAATAGACTACAAAGTATCCATTCTATTCTATTTCTAAGCAAACATATTTATATTGTACCCCCCCACACACACACACCCACAACGCTACAGGACTCAGAGAGTCTGGTATTCTACTACTGGGCATTGTTCGACGGCCACGCCGGCTCCGGGGCTGCAGTAGCGGCCTCCAAGCTCCTCCAACACCACATCGTTGAGCATCTCCAGTCTGTCCTCGAGGTCCTAAGGAACCATGCCGTTTTACCGCCCACCATCTTCGGTGAAGAGTCTAACCACCACATGACCCCCGGGATCCACCGGGCCACCCTGACCCGGGCCGCGTCACTCCGTGGAGCCACTGGCGCCCCCAGCACCCCCTGCACCCCTCCACCACAGAGGTTCTTCACAGAGAAGAAGATCCAGCACGATAGCCTGGTGATGGGAGCCATGGAGAACGCCTTCAAGGAGATGGTGAGTACCTACCATGGCTGTTGTGTTGTGTAAATCTCAATGAGGCGCTATTGTTTGAGGGAGACTATCAGAGTTGCAGAGATGTTGCCTCTGTCCTGGTTAGATGTGCCTTGTAGGTATTTTTCCTCACAGACCTCTCCCTCCCTCCTCAACCCCGACCCCTCATCCCACCACCACCTTCACCCATTTCTAACTTATCTAGTCACAAATCCTCTTTCTATCCTCTCCATATCATTTCTTCACCATGTCTATTCATCTCATCACATCATCCAGGTCTCAATCCACACAGAGAATTGCCCACCATCTGGTGCAGTGTGAGTCCCATAGGCGGAAATCCCAGGGGGGACGGGGGGGACACGACCCCCCCATCCTGGGAAAAATATGATTTGTCCCCCCCAATATATCACTGTAAACATAACTATGTAATTTCAATAATATTAATAATACGCAATGAAAGCACTTGTGCTGATTATAGACACTTAATAGCGCGTTTTTACGTTTCACAAGATTGCGACCCCCCCCGCCCTTTGCCTCTCAATGATTTGATCCACTGCCAGTTCTTTAGCTTGCAAGGTAATAGAGGGTTTGTATCTACTGTCCGAAAGGCACTCAATGTACGTAACTGACGTGAGGTAATCCAGTCAATCGCGCCATAGCAATGTATATATTTTTTTAATGTTGCAGGGTTCACACACTAGCTGAATTTGCAGAGCTAGCGCGCAAACTAAAGCAAACATTAACTATCAAGCTAGCTAGTACCTATTCCATTTATGTGGCGTCGTCAAAGATGGAATATTTGCTATCGTCAGTTTATTCCAAGATTAGCATGCAGCTGTAGTGCTTCAAAGTCCCTGTGATAAGGTTAGCGATAAACTGAAGTCCAAACTGAACAGAACTACACTCTCTTATACCATTGTCTTAAATATATTTAATGGTCTCGTTGCAAAAGCTAAATTGTCGCTAGTGAATTTTTTTTTTTTTCACCTTTATTTAACCAGGTAGCAAAGATTATAGCAAACACCACAGAAACGGAATTGGTGCTCGCTAGCTTTGCAAATTCAGCTATTGTTGGAAACCTGCCAATATGAAACAAACTATGTTAAAATTTCAAAACGTTGCAGCATGTGTTGTGTAAATGTGTGTGTGTGCAGCTAGACCGGCCAGCCAGGTAGAAACATGTCAGAAAAAAGTTAAAAGACGGACATCAGAGTATTTTTCAGTACACCAAAACGCAAAGTAAGAACTCTAGTAGCCTAATATCTCAAAGACGAGTTGATAAAATTTTCATAAGAAAGAAGTGAAATGCTAATGGAAATGTTTCACAATGATGTCATTAGGCAGAGCAGGCAACAGATGGCACACAGACAGCAGAGCTGGGGACAGATATGCAGGGACAGATTGGCAGAGACAGAGTCTCAGGTAAGTTTGTTGAGTCTTTGTTTGGCAACATTATGAAAGGTTCTCAATTTTTTTGATTTGTAAAATAGGGACATAATTGGAAAATGCCATGGATACCCCCACTCAACTTAAACTGGTGACTAAACTAAGATTTGTTTAAGGCAATGGTATTGCTGTTGTGATTAATTGTGTAGTTTTGGGTACCGGTAGTTAGGAGTACAGCAAACA
Organism: Salvelinus namaycush; assembly: GCF_016432855.1. Classification (NCBI taxonomy): domain Eukaryota; kingdom Metazoa; phylum Chordata; class Actinopteri; order Salmoniformes; family Salmonidae; genus Salvelinus; species Salvelinus namaycush. The sequence goes on along the minus strand of NC_052344.1, from coordinate 601,019 downwards.
CCTTATTTCTTTTCTAGGAGACAGACTGTGAGGGTGGTGAAAGGGAAAGAGCCAAGGAAAGAGACTTCAGAGGACAGTGTCACAGCCACGGCAGGACCAGGTGTCACCCTTGTTGCCAGCAGCACCAGTATAGGGGACAGTGGCACAGCATCGTCCAGTTACCTCAGTGATGGCACAAAACCATATCAGCCACACCCACAATTTATAGAACCGCAAACTCTTGCAAACAGAGTGTTGACGTTTCAAGAGATGGTTTCGCGATTTCCCCTGGCTACATTATAATCCATCAATAAAAGGAGTGTTGTGTTTTCACTGTAGCCAAGGGTTTTTAAGCCAGCCATCTTTTGGCCAAAGAGCAGATGCTGCCTTCATTAGTGCAGGATTTAGGAACTGGAGAAAAGCCATTGAAAAATTCACAGCACATCAAAACTGCCAAACCCACCGCCACTTTGTAACTGTAACAGCACACCAGCTAAATCCAATCAGTGTCCAGTTATCCAGCGCGTGGGGTAAACAGCAGGAGGACGCAAGGCATTGCTTGATGAAAATTGTTAGTTCGGTGTGGCATGTAGTAAGACAGGGACAAGCCTTTAGAGGCCACACGGATGACAGTGGGAATTTATACCAGCTTTTGAAACTCAGGGCAGAAGAGGATGACCCCATTTTACTGAAGTGGTTAACAGAGCGTACCACAATGTACACAGGCCCCAAAGCACAGAATGAAATTCTGAACATCATGGCCAATACAGTCATTCGAGGCATTGCAGCTGAGATTAGGTCTCTTCCGATTGTACAATTTTCATTAATTGTTGATGGTACTCAAGATGTCTCTGGTGCTGAACAGGAGAGTGTCTGTCTGCGTTATGTTGACCATGACCTTGTCCCTCACGAGGAGTTTATTGGGCTATACAGGGTGTCGGAGACAACAGGCGAGGGCATTGCGAAAGTGGCAACTGATGTGTTGTTGAGGCTCAATTTGCCCATGTCTGGCTTACGTGGGCAGAGTTACGATGGTGCCTCAAACATGGCAGGAAAATACACAGGTGCACAGGCAATTGTGAGGAGGCAGCAGCCATTAGCCCTCTATGTCCATTGTGGAGCACACTGTGTAAATCTGATTACACAGGCTGGCTGCTCAGCCTCCCCACTGGTCCGGGATTCCCTTTCTTGGGTCCATCAGTTAGGTGTCCTCTATGGCCAGTCAGGAAAGTTTAAGAGCATGTTTGAATCAATTGCCACGTCCAAAGATACAAATCTGACCACCCTGAAACCCCTATGTCCAACAAGGTGGACTGTGCGGAATACTGCTATTAGAGCTGTGCTAGGGCAGTATGAGCGGGTACTCAGCAGCCTAGAGGAGATGGCAAAAACTGCATCCAAGACAGCTTCAACTGCCAGTGGCTTATTCGAGCACTTCAGCAAAGACAAGACTGTGTTGGGCCTCACACTTGCCTCTGCTGTTCTTGGAGAGCTTGAATGTCGAAACATTTCACTGCAGAAGAAAACTCAGACTGTCTCTGGTATGCAGGCTGCAGTCGAGTGTGTGCGGTCATCTCTTAGGGGCAAGAGAAATGACGAAAGCTACCTTGCACTGTATGAGAAAGCAACAACTTTGATTGACTCTATTGAATCCATTGAGACGCACTCAAGACGATTTGCTGGCAAAGCAGTGGATCACTATAGGGCAGAATTTTTTAAAGTGTTGGATGGTGTGGAGGTTCAGTTTGGCGACCGTTTTGACCAGGACAGTCTAAACGTCCTGCAAAAGTTGGAAAGAGCGCTTCTCACGGGGGAGTTGGATGAGTCTCTAGATCAGTACCCTGAGCTGAACATAGATTCTCTTTCAGTGCAGATCCCTCTCTTTCACAACAAATACCCCTGTAGCAGCAGTGGAGAGGCAGCAGAGGTCCTTAGGAGGCTTCCAGTGGAGGTACGGGGGTTGTTTGACCAAGTTGAGGTGCTGATCAGAATTTTGTTTGTGGTGCCAGTGTCTTCATGTGAGGCTGAGAGGAGTTTCAGTGCACTCCGCAGGTTAAAGACTTGGCTACGGGCTAGCATGGGCCAAGAGAGACTGAACGGTGTAGTTGTCTGTAATGTACATAGAGACAGGCTGGACAGTCTCAAGAGGGAAAATATCTGCCAGCAATTTGTTGGATCCATTGAAACCCGCAAACATATGTTCGGTTCTTTTGTTCAGTAGTGTGTATAGCAGTGGTTCTCAACCTTTTTTGGGTACTGGAACCCCTGCATATTTTGAGGCAAGGCAGGCAAGGTTTTCAGCGGTCCTCAGGGACCACCACCCCTTCTATATTATATGTAAACTTACTGGAAACCTTGTGGTACTGACTACATTCATTACACTTTTTTATTTCACGGACACCTTGCAATTAGTCCATGGACCCCTGTTTGAGAACCCCTGGTGTAATTGATATTTGTTCTTTTGTTTAGTCGTTTTCAGTTTTTAGTACATGACAGTACACTTACAAATTATTTATTTCATGTTATTTTATTTAAAATTGCATAATTTGTGTGACATACTTGTCCATAGCTGCTGTTTGAAGAGTTGAGACACTGACTGAAGGATATTTTGTTTGATTTATTTGGGTTTTTCATTGAAGTAGTTATTTTGCTTTTAGAACTGTACTTATTTTAAGCTTTTTGTTCTTGTAAAGATATTGTAGTAGACTCAGGCCAGGTGCACATATTTAATGACTATATAAATGTATCACAAAGTCAAATTAAAAGGTCAATTCAATACGGAGACCAACTTTGTGATGGTTCTCAATGGAGATTCTTTACGATGAGATCACACCATGTTCATTGTATTTATGAAAACTGCTCCCATACAGTGTACAGTACCATTGCCGCCTACTGGCCTTTCTTGATATTGCTGGTTGTAAGTACGAATACCTGCATACATACTGGACTGATAAGGAACACTGCTATAACTATTATTAGTAGTAGTATTATAATGATTTAAACAAGTTGGGACAACCCTTCAGTTAACTACTGTACCTACAATTATCCAGTAGTAGTGATTATGGTCCCTCAATATACATTTAACATATTACAACGTAGGCTGTGTTACAGCACTACTTTTGGTGTCCCCCTCAGGAATTGCTCCTGAGAAAATTTCATGTAATTGTCCCCTCCAAGGTTGATATCAGATTTTCGCCCCTGAGTGTGACATATGTATCAGTACATACAATGCTCAGCCTAACAATACAACTGATTGTCACTGAGTGTACTAAGACCTAATAAATTGATAGCTTCAGTTCCATCTGTATGTTTGACTTAAAGAGTAATTGATTATTGAACCATGTTATCAACCATCTAAATCGCTGTACAGTATTTCTTTAAAACAACTCAAATGTGATAGCTTCCTAGATTGTTTCCTCCTGTTGTCTTCCTGAGGATATGGCTTTATCTCTACTTTCTTTATCTATTCTTTATCATACTTGTGGTTTACATATCCTTAAAGGAGAAATCTGCAGTTCAAACAATAGCAAAGCGAACACCCCACCACTGACTTGGTAAATAGCTGAGGGATGGGGCTGGAGAAATATAACCACTCTCAAATTCATAGACAGGACTATGGATGCAAGGACGGACCATTCACAAGATCAAAATGATAGTTTTAACGATGTTTTGAGGCTATACAGTGTTAGTTTACAATTACTTTGTTTACAAACAAAGGAGTAAAACAAGCGTATATTGTGGGTTCTGATGGCCTAGCACATTTGAACTAAGCTCATGAGGCATTTATAAATGATGTTCTTTAGAAAATCTATCGCAGATTGCCCCTTTTTAATCCCAATGCACACAACTGTCGTCTCTGACTATGATTAAATTATGACATGCTATTTTATCAAATCGATTACCTAACGTTTAATTGATTACGTGATTGAATTAAACCATGCAACAATTAAACCATTAATAACTTGGGGCACCACGGAAGCATTCATTTATATAGAGCGGTTATCTCCTGAATCAACTCTCTTAAAGACCTGAAGATCTTTTATATCAATAGCAGTCAATTATTAATCGTCACCTCGATCGGTCTCATTCTGAGTACTTGGTTATCTGCATGAACCCTAGCTAACAAGTTGAATCAGCAATACACAAATTGGCTTAATTATTTATTTACTAAATACCTAAATAATCACACAGAATCACATATATATATACACAGGATAGATCATACATCGATTACTAATCATGTCATGAAAAGCCCCTAGTGGGCTAACCCGATGTGACGGCTGGTTACACAAAGGAAGGGGGTTGGGTTTGAATGAAAGAGCGGGAAGACTGAGGGACAAAGGGATTGGGTCTCTATCGGACCTTGAGACGCTATGCTACCGTAAATACAGAATATTATGCATTCTAATAACCGCCCTTTCTGAAAAGGAAAATGCAAGATATATATTTACTCTGAGCTGCACTTCGATAGATGGGTCGAAGATTGAAGACTGGTTTTCCCAGCAGAGATCACCATTGTCCTTTTGAAGAATCTTTCTGGTCGTAGTGTTGTAGAGCGGATACGTAAAGTTCCCTGTTGTTCTTAGGAGATTGTCTGTCCTTTCCTAGGCCACGTACGTTTACAGCTGCAGCTGATAATTCAACATCTAGGAGGTATCACTTCTTCTTTAGTGAATAATAGTTCAAAGTTTATACCAAGTTGCCATAATCAGCTCGAGCTGTATTCTGGCTGGTCTATTCAAAATTCACCATTCCAGCGTGGTCATCTCCTTGTTGAAATTCGCCCTTTTAAACGTTAGGACAGCAGTCCTAACATTTCTGGAACTAAATGTTAATTTTGTTAGGGTGTAGTTGAAATTAGCCCTTTTAAACGTACGGACACCAGTCCTCACGTCATCGGGAACTGAGGTTTACATCCGTCAACGGGCTTTTGTATTGGGGGAGAGAAGGGCGTGTTTCATAGTTCTCAACCGATGTCTGTTCACTTGGGTGTGGCCACTGACTGGGCCTACGTTTTACTATGAAACAATCTTATTTAGGAGGCTAAAGTTACATTTCATCATTTCACAAATAGTTTCATATTTAAACATTTAAATTGCACAACAATCCCATGTGAATCTGATAACTAGAATGTGTAGACTTTCCAAGATACAATTTATGTCGTCCAATCATCAGATATAATGTCCCAGACACGAACTGATCTGACATCATATTCTTTAAAAGTACCAACGGACACTTTCAACTGGTTGAGAAAGTGAAATATTGTTCCATTCCCCAGCCTTTTGATGTTACCGTACTTTCTCTGTGGTAACACAAGGCTTTCCAAGAGTCCATTCTGTAGAGTGGAGAGAAATGGGGGAAAGGTATTTATGGGGGGGTCATAAACCTCACCCAACAGGGCAACTTCATGACACAACACAAATGATTAAGTGCATTTTATGCAACACATTCATATAAAATCCCAAGTGGCAGATAATTACAGTCAGAGATGGGCAGTATTTGTGTTGCATGTATTTGAGATATGTATTTCAGTTACTTCTAAGTATTTTGTAATTTGTAATACACTTGGCTGAACTACACCCCAATGTATTTGTAACAACATACAAAATACTTCTCTATACCGTTTTTTATAACGGTTCACACTTTTGTGGCCCCCTTTCAACCTGCATTGGTATCAGAGGTCTAATGCACTATGGTGTGATAAGAGCGCCTGTTAAATGTATATGTAAAAATGAACAATTGCAAAGCATGCTGGGAATTATTCTAGTGAGCTCCGCCTGGAACGTGGCCAATAGAAGTATGTTTATTTTCACATGTACATTTTGTTCATTTAGCAGACACTCTTATCCAGAGTACATTCAACTAAGGTAGATTAACAACAACATATCACAGTCATAGCAAGTAAAAAGTTTATGTAACCGTTACGGATTAAAACAACAACTAGAGCTGAACTGTTTTCTCTAGTATACATCGTTTTTCCTATACTGACCAGTATATAGCCTTTTGTGTAATTCCTTGCTCTGTTGAGTTTCTGATTATCGCCATGGTGTGCTTTCTGTGTGTGTTTTTGTACAATGTATTTACGCACCAGTGCATAGTCTGTCTTTTACGCACGCAACTCTGATAGAGTATCTCTTTACCCATGTCCTTTGTATACATTCCTGTGTGCTATTTTTCATGTTGCCTTCATTTTTCATTTTTCATGTTGCCTCTATACACTGACGTGATAATGTTGAAGATTTGTTTTGTATATAGTTATTTACCTGTCATGTGCCATTTACCTGTCCCCACTCCTATTTCTAGACACACGTCAGCTTCCGTCCACAACAGCTGCCTAATTATTTTATTAAATAGATTTTAAAATACAAGTATTTTGTAGTTTATTTTGAGACATTGATCTTAATATTATTTTGTCATTGTATTTTGTCATTTTTGCCCAGCCCTGATTACAGTCAGTTACCAACAGCTGTTTTGTAGGCAGCTAGGCAGCTGTCTATTCCTTGTGACTTTACTTATAGTATTTTTCATATTCAGACTCAACGCTCGTCATCTCTCAGAAATTGTATACTGTATATGGCCTCTAGATGGCAATGTAAGTTAATATAGGATGCTCTCAAGTCTCCCACCCTGAGCTCCTTCCCATGTAAATTTAATCTGCCTTACTCAAGCTTAACCCATCTCATGTTCCCTTAACATTTAGTAAGGCTAAGGCCAGTGAAACTGCCTGCATTTTGAAGAGCCTGAGGCTCAATCACCCAGGAGCAAGATACTGTAACCTTTAAAGAGCATCACCTGCTGCACTGCTTAGTTATACTATCCATCAGGGCAGAAAGGATGTATAGTAACAGTAGTATGGGAGATGAATTTATGAACATATCCTTTCTCTAGACTGAGCACACTGTAGGCTTACTCCGGCTGACCTTACTGTATGCGTTGGCTGTTTTTTAAAAACTCATACCGACTTAAACTGTCTTCTAACCCCACAGAGTTTGAAAGGATCTATTTATTGTTGCATATCTTTACTTTGTCTCAGAATGTCCTGCGTTTCCCAGTGTTCCATTGGTTCCGTTGCGCCAGGCAAGATCAAGCAAAAAATGATGTACCACAACTAGGATACTTTTTTCTGTCACGATCTTTCAAGATCGAACCCCAGAAGCAGACCCGGACAAGGAGCGTAGGAAGAAGGTGAGTATTTATTTACAGTGAAATGTGAAAGGTAGATATATCCAGATGGCGTAGCGGGCAGCGGTGGTGAGTAGATGAGAGGAAATAGGTGAATCCAATGTAGTAGCAGAATCCTCTGTCAACCAGGCGGGGAATGGAGTGAATGATCCAGGTGAGTAACTGAAGACAAAACAAACGGAGGTAAGTTCAAGGCAAGCAATACGTAAATGAAAACAACAAAACAAATTCTATCCAACTGGAGTCTGGTACTCAGGCACAACATACTGTTCATGGCTAACGATCCGGCAGGGAATGGAAGTCAGGTCAGAGCTTTGAAGGGTAGAGATGATGATCAGGACAGGTGTGCAGATTACTGACGGGAAACAGGTGCGGGTGAAATCAATCTCCCAATGAGCTAATTCGCCCGGCAACCAGACAGGATGCTTTCCAGGACACCTGAAACACACTCCAGGACAGACACACAGGCAAACCCAGACTCAGGAAGCGGGATTCGTGACATTTTCAGTCTAAATTGACCATAATTAGTGCTTGTAAAGTTACTTGCCATCAGAGGTATTATGAAGTTCAAAACTAGAGCTTTCAAATGTCTGATATTTAGAACTCAAGAAATAGGTTCTAGCAATATGTTTTATTCCCTTGCCTGTTTGCCTGTAAGCCAATGCCACAGATGTTTGAAAAGTGAGACAAAATATTATGTGTGTAGTAAATCTGAGTAAGTTGATGTGTATGATATTGGATGTGATTTAGTGAGAGTGTGTACGATGTCTGTATAAGAGTAAGACTATAATGTGTGCTGTCCAAATAAATAATAACCCTGCCAATTTGCATGGTTGAGTGTCTATGTGTGTAACATGTAGTGCGTATAGCCTTAATATTCATGGTGATAATTGTAATCAATATCGTATCACCATCATAGTTGCAATTAAATGTGCTAAGGTAAAAGGATGAAAACTCATGAAAGAACTCTTAGATGGCATCTCCCTATAGGGGAAGGATGAGTCAGAGCTGTGCGTTTGCACGCTCATGTTTATCATCTGTTGCCTGTACGGCTGTAACTTCTGGATGCTTTTCCAAGACCAGTTAATTTTTTCCCCTGCTACACTCCTAGAAACAAAGGTTTAGATTTGTTCTTAAAGGGGTACAAACACTAGTCACTGTAGTGGTACCATGTAAGATACACCTTTGTACCTTTAGTTATAGGTACATAATACTTCAGATATTTCCTTTCTTACATATAGTCCACAGGTACAGAATAATGCCTTTTATAATAGGTACATTTTGCCTTTGTAGGGTACCACCACAGTGAAAGAGCCATTTATTTATTGTAAATGGCAAAAATGTACCTGTGACCACTCTACCATAGACCACTTAAACTGATACAACACTTCCACTAACGGTTGGCAAAAAATAACTGACTGAAAGCCACGCCTCCAATATAATTTCCCAGTGTGCCTTGCCTTTTCAAGTGAATTGTTAATTTCCACCCATAACAGTTTTTTTGTGACGGTTCTTAATTCGTTAATTTTCAGTCCTGTGGCCTGAGTGAGTTTCTAGACAAACAGCATTCAGATGTAACTCTTTATGACAAATTACATAGCTCATAAGGCCTTATTTTGAGGCCTAGTTTTACCCTAATTCAGTGGCCTGAAACTCATGGTTTACAGGTCATATCAGGCTTGTAAGTAGTTACCCTACCTGCAAGTCACATTATTCTGGATTACAAAGTGATGTGTAATTCCTATTGGACTCCAGCCAGAGTTAGGCTATCCAACAGTTGGAATTTGTATGACTGCCAGCGTTAGAAACATACAGGAGAGTACCTAAGCCATTTAAACTGGAACTATTTAAGTAACGGGTGCAAAATATCCGACTAACTGATTGGATTAGTTGAGAAAAATGTATGTTATTTATCTTTGTGTAGCATAAGATTAATCAATGTATATGCAAAAGCACAGATATTCAAAAAATAAAAAATCTACCTTATATAGAGCATGCTGGGAAATACATATTTGCCTTTTAAGATATCGCCACAGTGACAAAGCTGTTAGTTCCTTTTAAGTGGAATAAAGTCCTCGTTGTACTTTATGATGGATATTGAGGGTTCACAAAATATGTTTGTACCCTGGGAAACAGAAATGTACCTTCACCTTGGAGTGTGATTGTTCCATTTTTATATTCAAAATATTGGTCACAGAAATGTACCATTTATACTAGATTATCCATACAAGTACCCAAAAGGATACCAAACAGAACGTTGTGAGATCATTGTGTGCCTCTGAAGGTACATGATGTGTATTTTGTACAACCGGGCTCAGTTTTTAAAATATTATCTAATCGGATTCGGCACTCGGATAGGATTAAATGCATAGACATACAATGAATAGAATGGGCATATCGTTGACTAGAATTGGGACACCCATTCTATTCATTATATTTCTATGCATTTAATCCTATCCAATTCCTGAAATCCAAATCAGAAAACTTTTGGAAAACTTGGCCAAGGGAACTATTTGTAGCCTAACCGTAGGGTGAAAAAAATTGGAGTTGAAGCGTTTTTGGATAATTGATGTTAAAGGTTTAAAAATTGCATGTTTATTAAAACCCTTTTTTTCAATAAATTATTCAGTTGTTTGAAAACCCTGTTTGTAAGCTTTTAAATTATATCAACGTCTAATGGTAGGGTGGGGAATGCAAAATGGTTCAACTTTGAGCACCTCTATATCCTTAATGTTTTGTCATTCAGTTAAAAAATGTAACTTTCTGACCAATTCTACGCATGGCAAGTTTTGTTCAAATCAAATGGGGTGCGGTCAAAAAGTGATTACAATTAAATAGAATGACCCCTTACCCTTATTTCTAAGAGTGTAAGTAGCTAATCCTGTGTGTTTGGTATGTGCTCCCCTCTCCTCCAGGGTGATAAACGCAGGTAAGAGTTCCCTGAATGAGGACCAGGCGTGTTGTGAGGTGGTGGTGGTGAGAAAGAGACCAGGAGACTCCACCACCCCCATTAAGACCCCCACCGCCAAGAGAAGATCCTCGCTGCCCAACGGAGAAGGCCTGGGGTTGAAGGAGAACAGCGCTGTGAGAGACAGAGGCAAACACACACAGGCAGACACACGCATGGGTGCCCATACATGTACAGTGCATTCGGAAAGTATTCAGACCCCATGACTTTTTCCAAATTTTGTTACGCAACAGCCTTATTCTAAAATGTAATAAATAAATAAATATCCCTCATCAATCTACACACAATACCCCATAATGACAAAACAAAAACAGCTTTTTAGAAATTTTGCAAATGTATTAAAAATAAAAAACAGAAATACCTTATTTGCATAAGTATTCAGAGCCTTTGCTATGATACTCAAAATTGAGCTCTGGTGCCTACTGTTTCCATTGATCATCCTTAAGATGTTTCTACAATTTGATTGGTGTCCACCTGTGGTAAATTAATTTGATTGAACATGATTTGGAAAGGCACACACCTGTCTATATAAGGTCTCACAGTTGACAGTGCATGTCAAAGCAGTAACCAAGCCATGAGGTCAAAGGAATTGTCCGTAGAGCTCCAAGACAGGATTGTGTCGAGGCACAGATCTGGGGAAGGGTACCAAAACATTTCTGCAGGTCCAAAAGAAGGTCTCAAAGAACACAGTATCTTCCATCATTCTTAAATGGAAGAAGTTTGGAACCACCAAGACTCTTCCTAGAGCTGGCCGCCAGGCCAAACTGAGCAATCGGGGGAGAAGGGCCTTGGTCAGGGAGGTGACCAAGAACCCGATGGTCACTCTGACAGAGCTCCAGAGTTCCTCTGTGGAGAAGGGAGACCCTTCCAGAAAGATAACAATCTCTGCAGCACTCCACCAATCAGGCCTTTATGTGGTCAGACAGAAGCAGCTCCTCAGTAAAAGGCACATGACAGCCTGCTTGGAGTTTGCCAAAAGGCACCTAAATACTCTCATCACCATGAGAAACAAGATTCTCTGGTCTGATGAAACCAAGATTGAACTCTTTGGCCTGAATGCCAAGCGTCACGTCTTCACCAACCATACTGTGAAGCATGGTGGTTGCAGCATTATGCTTAGGGGATGTTTTTCAGCGACAAGGACTTTGAGACTAATCAGGATCGAGGGAAAGATGAGCAAAGTACAGCGAGATCCTGGATGAAAACTTGCTCCAGAGCGCTCAGGACCTTAGACTGGGGCAAAGGTTCACCTCCCAACAGGACAAAGACCCTAAGCACAGCCAAGACAATGCAGGAGTGGCTTCAGGACAAGTCTCCTAATGTCCTTGAGTGGCCCAGCCAGAGCCCGGACTTGAACCACGATCAAACATCTCTGGAAAGACCTGAAAATAGCTGTGCTGTGACGCTCCCCATCCAACCTCTCAGAGCTTGAGAGGATCTGCAGAGAAGAATGGGAGAAACTCCCCAAATACAGGTGTGTCAAGCTTGTAGCGTCATATCCAAGAAGACTTGAGATTGTAATCGCTGCCAAAGGTGCTTCAACAAAGTACTGAGTAAAGGGTCTGACCACTTATGGAAATGTGACATTTCTAAAAACCTGTTTTTTGCTTTGTCATTATGGGGCATTGTGTGTAGATTGAGGGGGAAAAAACTAGTCCATTTTAAAATAAGGCTGTAACGCCAAAAAATATGGAAAAAGTCTAGTGGTCTGAATACTTTCCGAATGCTCTGTACATACACACACACTCTCTTTGTCTCTCTTTCTCTCTCTCTCTCTTCCACCCATTCTCTCTATCGATGCGTAAGCACACAGACACACTTGTCTCTTTCCTTTAATCCATGATAGATTTAACCCAGAGGCCATGCACATCCACTGGCCTTTCTTTTTCTCAGAATCCTATACCTTCTCCAGAGAGGATGTCAGTGGTCTCTGATCTACTGCTTCCTGTGTTGCCTATTGCCCTGAGCAGGCCGGGGTGACTGTCACTCAGCCAGTGCCAGCAGGCACACCACAGCGCTGCTCAGTGGTTGGTTTGACCTCTGTAGCGTACACATGTGATTGGTCAGAGTGAGTCATGATGCGTTACTCCAGTATCGCTGTCTTACAGAGCGAGCTCGTTACATGACTCCTACAAAATTACAAAACAAACCGAAATGTCTTAACACCAACATTTCAGCTTCGTTTTTCATTGCTCTTATCCACTCATGCAATACATTCCCTTCATCTTTTCTGACATAGTTGAGAGAGAGAGAGAGAGCGATGAACGTAATCATTTTAAATGAGATTAAGCATATTAATCTGACATGCTCCCGACGGCCACCTCCAGGAAAATATTTGATCAAATTAAACACACAATAGCCTCCTGAGTGGCGCAGTGGTCTAAGGCACTGCATCGCGTCACTACATACACCCTGGTTTGAATCCAGACTGTATCATAACCGGCCGTGATTGGGAGTCCCATAGGGTGGCGCACAATTGGCCCAGCTTTGGCCGGTGTAGGCCATCACTGTAACTGACTTGCCTAGTTAAATAAAGGTTAAATTTTTTATTTATTATTCTGATAGCAAATCAAGGCTATTGAAAAATAGACTACAAAGTATCCATTCTATTCTATTTCTAAGCAAACATATTTATATTGTACCCCCCCACACACACACACCCACAACGCTACAGGACTCAGAGAGTCTGGTATTCTACTACTGGGCATTGTTCGACGGCCACGCCGGCTCCGGGGCTGCAGTAGCGGCCTCCAAGCTCCTCCAACACCACATCGTTGAGCATCTCCAGTCTGTCCTCGAGGTCCTAAGGAACCATGCCGTTTTACCGCCCACCATCTTCGGTGAAGAGTCTAACCACCACATGACCCCCGGGATCCACCGGGCCACCCTGACCCGGGCCGCGTCACTCCGTGGAGCCACTGGCGCCCCCAGCACCCCCTGCACCCCTCCACCACAGAGGTTCTTCACAGAGAAGAAGATCCAGCACGATAGCCTGGTGATGGGAGCCATGGAGAACGCCTTCAAGGAGATGGTGAGTACCTACCATGGCTGTTGTGTTGTGTAAATCTCAATGAGGCGCTATTGTTTGAGGGAGACTATCAGAGTTGCAGAGATGTTGCCTCTGTCCTGGTTAGATGTGCCTTGTAGGTATTTTTCCTCACAGACCTCTCCCTCCCTCCTCAACCCCGACCCCTCATCCCACCACCACCTTCACCCATTTCTAACTTATCTAGTCACAAATCCTCTTTCTATCCTCTCCATATCATTTCTTCACCATGTCTATTCATCTCATCACATCATCCAGGTCTCAATCCACACAGAGAATTGCCCACCATCTGGTGCAGTGTGAGTCCCATAGGCGGAAATCCCAGGGGGGACGGGGGGGACACGACCCCCCCATCCTGGGAAAAATATGATTTGTCCCCCCCAATATATCACTGTAAACATAACTATGTAATTTCAATAATATTAATAATACGCAATGAAAGCACTTGTGCTGATTATAGACACTTAATAGCGCGTTTTTACGTTTCACAAGATTGCGACCCCCCCGCCCTTTGCCTCTCAATGATTTGATCCACTGCCAGTTCTTTAGCTTGCAAGGTAATAGAGGGTTTGTATCTACTGTCCGAAAGGCACTCAATGTACGTAACTGACGTGAGGTAATCCAGTCAATCGCGCCATAGCAATGTATATATTTTTTTAATGTTGCAGGGTTCACACACTAGCTGAATTTGCAGAGCTAGCGCGCAAACTAAAGCAAACATTAACTATCAAGCTAGCTAGTACCTATTCCATTTATGTGGCGTCGTCAAAGATGGAATATTTGCTATCGTCAGTTTATTCCAAGATTAGCATGCAGCTGTAGTGCTTCAAAGTCCCTGTGATAAGGTTAGCGATAAACTGAAGTCCAAACTGAACAGAACTACACTCTCTTATACCATTGTCTTAAATATATTTAATGGTCTCGTTGCAAAAGCTAAATTGTCGCTAGTGAATTTTTTTTTTTTTCACCTTTATTTAACCAGGTAGCAAAGATTATAGCAAACACCACAGAAACGGAATTGGTGCTCGCTAGCTTTGCAAATTCAGCTATTGTTGGAAACCTGCCAATATGAAACAAACTATGTTAAAATTTCAAAACGTTGCAGCATGTGTTGTGTAAATGTGTGTGTGTGCAGCTAGACCGGCCAGCCAGGTAGAAACATGTCAGAAAAAAGTTAAAAGACGGACATCAGAGTATTTTTCAGTACACCAAAACGCAAAGTAAGAACTCTAGTAGCCTAATATCTCAAAGACGAGTTGATAAAATTTTCATAAGAAAGAAGTGAAATGCTAATGGAAATGTTTCACAATGATGTCATTAGGCAGAGCAGGCAACAGATGGCACACAGACAGCAGAGCTGGGGACAGATATGCAGGGACAGATTGGCAGAGACAGAGTCTCAGGTAAGTTTGTTGAGTCTTTGTTTGGCAACATTATGAAAGGTTCTCAATTTTTTTGATTTGTAAAATAGGGACATAATTGGAAAATGCCATGGATACCCCCACTCAACTTAAACTGGTGACTAAACTAAGATTTGTTTAAGGCAATGGTATTGCTGTTGTGATTAATTGTGTAGTTTTGGGTACCGGTAGTTAGGAGTACAGCAAACACCTTATTTCTTTTCTAGGAGACAGACTGTGAGGGTGGTGAAAGGGAAAGAGCCAAGGAAAGAGACTTCAGAGGACAGTGTCACAGCCACGGCAGGACCAGGTGTCACCCTTGTTGCCAGCAGCACCAGTATAGGGGACAGTGGCACAGCATCGTCCAGTTACCTCAGTGATGGCACAAAACCATATCAGCCACACCCACAATTTATAGAACCGCAAACTCTTGCAAACAGAGTGTTGACGTTTCAAGAGATGGTTTCGCGATTTCCCCTGGCTACATTATAATCCATCAATAAAAGGAGTGTTGTGTTTTCACTGTAGCCAAGGGTTTTTAAGCCAGCCATCTTTTGGCCAAAGAGCAGATGCTGCCTTCATTAGTGCAGGATTTAGGAACTGGAGAAAAGCCATTGAAAAATTCACAGCACATCAAAACTGCCAAACCCACCGCCACTTTGTAACTGTAACAGCACACCAGCTAAATCCAATCAGTGTCCAGTTATCCAGCGCGTGGGGTAAACAGCAGGAGGACGCAAGGCATTGCTTGATGAAAATTGTTAGTTCGGTGTGGCATGTAGTAAGACAGGGACAAGCCTTTAGAGGCCACACGGATGACAGTGGGAATTTATACCAGCTTTTGAAACTCAGGGCAGAAGAGGATGACCCCATTTTACTGAAGTGGTTAACAGAGCGTACCACAATGTACACAGGCCCCAAAGCACAGAATGAAATTCTGAACATCATGGCCAATACAGTCATTCGAGGCATTGCAGCTGAGATTAGGTCTCTTCCGATTGTACAATTTTCATTAATTGTTGATGGTACTCAAGATGTCTCTGGTGCTGAACAGGAGAGTGTCTGTCTGCGTTATGTTGACCATGACCTTGTCCCTCACGAGGAGTTTATTGGGCTATACAGGGTGTCGGAGACAACAGGCGAGGGCATTGCGAAAGTGGCAACTGATGTGTTGTTGAGGCTCAATTTGCCCATGTCTGGCTTACGTGGGCAGAGTTACGATGGTGCCTCAAACATGGCAGGAAAATACACAGGTGCACAGGCAATTGTGAGGAGGCAGCAGCCATTAGCCCTCTATGTCCATTGTGGAGCACACTGTGTAAATCTGATTACACAGGCTGGCTGCTCAGCCTCCCCACTGGTCCGGGATTCCCTTTCTTGGGTCCATCAGTTAGGTGTCCTCTATGGCCAGTCAGGAAAGTTTAAGAGCATGTTTGAATCAATTGCCACGTCCAAAGATACAAATCTGACCACCCTGAAACCCCTATGTCCAACAAGGTGGACTGTGCGGAATACTGCTATTAGAGCTGTGCTAGGGCAGTATGAGCGGGTACTCAGCAGCCTAGAGGAGATGGCAAAAACTGCATCCAAGACAGCTTCAACTGCCAGTGGCTTATTCGAGCACTTCAGCAAAGACAAGACTGTGTTGGGCCTCACACTTGCCTCTGCTGTTCTTGGAGAGCTTGAATGTCGAAACATTTCACTGCAGAAGAAAACTCAGACTGTCTCTGGTATGCAGGCTGCAGTCGAGTGTGTGCGGTCATCTCTTAGGGGCAAGAGAAATGACGAAAGCTACCTTGCACTGTATGAGAAAGCAACAACTTTGATTGACTCTATTGAATCCATTGAGACGCACTCAAGACGATTTGCTGGCAAAGCAGTGGATCACTATAGGGCAGAATTTTTTAAAGTGTTGGATGGTGTGGAGGTTCAGTTTGGCGACCGTTTTGACCAGGACAGTCTAAACGTCCTGCAAAAGTTGGAAAGAGCGCTTCTCACGGGGGAGTTGGATGAGTCTCTAGATCAGTACCCTGAGCTGAACATAGATTCTCTTTCAGTGCAGATCCCTCTCTTTCACAACAAATACCCCTGTAGCAGCAGTGGAGAGGCAGCAGAGGTCCTTAGGAGGCTTCCAGTGGAGGTACGGGGGTTGTTTGACCAAGTTGAGGTGCTGATCAGAATTTTGTTTGTGGTGCCAGTGTCTTCATGTGAGGCTGAGAGGAGTTTCAGTGCACTCCGCAGGTTAAAGACTTGGCTACGGGCTAGCATGGGCCAAGAGAGACTGAACGGTGTAGTTGTCTGTAATGTACATAGAGACAGGCTGGACAGTCTCAAGAGGGAAAATATCTGCCAGCAATTTGTTGGATCCATTGAAACCCGCAAACATATGTTCGGTTCTTTTGTTCAGTAGTGTGTATAGCAGTGGTTCTCAACCTTTTTTGGGTACTGGAACCCCTGCATATTTTGAGGCAAGGCAGGCAAGGTTTTCAGCGGTCCTCAGGGACCACCACCCCTTCTATATTATATGTAAACTTACTGGAAACCTTGTGGTACTGACTACATTCATTACACTTTTTTATTTCACGGACACCTTGCAATTAGTCCATGGACCCCTGTTTGAGAACCCCTGGTGTAATTGATATTTGTTCTTTTGTTTAGTCGTTTTCAGTTTTTAGTACATGACAGTACACTTACAAATTATTTATTTCATGTTATTTTATTTAAAATTGCATAATTTGTGTGACATACTTGTCCATAGCTGCTGTTTGAAGAGTTGAGACACTGACTGAAGGATATTTTGTTTGATTTATTTGGGTTTTTCATTGAAGTAGTTATTTTGCTTTTAGAACTGTACTTATTTTAAGCTTTTTGTTCTTGTAAAGATATTGTAGTAGACTCAGGCCAGGTGCACATATTTAATGACTATATAAATGTATCACAAAGTCAAATTAAAAGGTCAATTCAATACGGAGACCAACTTTGTGATGGTTCTCAATGGAGATTCTTTACGATGAGATCACACCATGTTCATTGTATTTATGAAAACTGCTCCCATACAGTGTACAGTACCATTGCCGCCTACTGGCCTTTCTTGATATTGCTGGTTGTAAGTACGAATACCTGCATACATACTGGACTGATAAGGAACACTGCTATAACTATTATTAGTAGTAGTATTATAATGATTTAAACAAGTTGGGACAACCCTTCAGTTAACTACTGTACCTACAATTATCCAGTAGTAGTGATTATGGTCCCTCAATATACATTTAACATATTACAACGTAGGCTGTGTTACAGCACTACTTTTGGTGTCCCCCTCAGGAATTGCTCCTGAGAAAATTTCATGTAATTGTCCCCTCCAAGGTTGATATCAGATTTTCGCCCCTGAGTGTGACATATGTATCAGTACATACAATGCTCAGCCTAACAATACAACTGATTGTCACTGAGTGTACTAAGACCTAATAAATTGATAGCTTCAGTTCCATCTGTATGTTTGACTTAAAGAGTAATTGATTATTGAACCATGTTATCAACCATCTAAATCGCTGTACAGTATTTCTTTAAAACAACTCAAATGTGATAGCTTCCTAGATTGTTTCCTCCTGTTGTCTTCCTGAGGATATGGCTTTATCTCTACTTTCTTTATCTATTCTTTATCATACTTGTGGTTTACATATCCTTAAAGGAGAAATCTGCAGTTCAAACAATAGCAAAGCGAACACCCCACCACTGACTTGGTAAATAGCTGAGGGATGGGGCTGGAGAAATATAACCACTCTCAAATTCATAGACAGGACTATGGATGCAAGGACGGACCATTCACAAGATCAAAATGATAGTTTTAACGATGTTTTGAGGCTATACAGTGTTAGTTTACAATTACTTTGTTTACAAACAAAGGAGTAAAACAAGCGTATATTGTGGGTTCTGATGGCCTAGCACATTTGAACTAAGCTCATGAGGCATTTATAAATGATGTTCTTTAGAAAATCTATCGCAGATTGCCCCTTTTTAATCCCAATGCACACAACTGTCGTCTCTGACTATGATTAAATTATGACATGCTATTTTATCAAATCGATTACCTAACGTTTAATTGATTACGTGATTGAATTAAACCATGCAACAATTAAACCATTAATAACTTGGGGCACCACGGAAGCATTCATTTATATAGAGCGGTTATCTCCTGAATCAACTCTCTTAAAGACCTGAAGATCTTTTATATCAATAGCAGTCAATTATTAATCGTCACCTCGATCGGTCTCATTCTGAGTACTTGGTTATCTGCATGAACCCTAGCTAACAAGTTGAATCAGCAATACACAAATTGGCTTAATTATTTATTTACTAAATACCTAAATAATCACACAGAATCACATATATATATACACAGGATAGATCATACATCGATTACTAATCATGTCATGAAAAGCCCCTAGTGGGCTAACCCGATGTGACGGCTGGTTACACAAAGGAAGGGGGTTGGGTTTGAATGAAAGAGCGGGAAGACTGAGGGACAAAGGGATTGGGTCTCTATCGGACCTTGAGACGCTATGCTACCGTAAATACAGAATATTATGCATTCTAATAACCGCCCTTTCTGAAAAGGAAAATGCAAGATATATATTTACTCTGAGCTGCACTTCGATAGATGGGTCGAAGATTGAAGACTGGTTTTCCCAGCAGAGATCACCATTGTCCTTTTGAAGAATCTTTCTGGTCGTAGTGTTGTAGAGCGGATACGTAAAGTTCCCTGTTGTTCTTAGGAGATTGTCTGTCCTTTCCTAGGCCACGTACGTTTACAGCTGCAGCTGATAATTCAACATCTAGGAGGTATCACTTCTTCTTTAGTGAATAATAGTTCAAAGTTTATACCAAGTTGCCATAATCAGCTCGAGCTGTATTCTGGCTGGTCTATTCAAAATTCACCATTCCAGCGTGGTCATCTCCTTGTTGAAATTCGCCCTTTTAAACGTTAGGACAGCAGTCCTAACATTTCTGGAACTAAATGTTAATTTTGTTAGGGTGTAGTTGAAATTAGCCCTTTTAAACGTACGGACACCAGTCCTCACGTCATCGGGAACTGAGGTTTACATCCGTCAACGGGCTTTTGTATTGGGGGAGAGAAGGGCGTGTTTCATAGTTCTCAACCGATGTCTGTTCACTTGGGTGTGGCCACTGACTGGGCCTACGTTTTACTATGAAACAATCTTATTTAGGAGGCTAAAGTTACATTTCATCATTTCACAAATAGTTTCATATTTAAACATTTAAATTGCACAACAATCCCATGTGAATCTGATAACTAGAATGTGTAGACTTTCCAAGATACAATTTATGTCGTCCAATCATCAGATATAATGTCCCAGACACGAACTGATCTGACATCATATTCTTTAAAAGTACCAACGGACACTTTCAACTGGTTGAGAAAGTGAAATATTGTTCCATTCCCCAGCCTTTTGATGTTACCGTACTTTCTCTGTGGTAACACAAGGCTTTCCAAGAGTCCATTCTGTAGAGTGGAGAGAAATGGGGGAAAGGTATTTATGGGGGGTCATAAACCTCACCCAACAGGGCAACTTCATGACACAACACAAATGATTAAGTGCATTTTATGCAACACATTCATATAAAATCCCAAGTGGCAGATAATTACAGTCAGAGATGGGCAGTATTTGTGTTGCATGTATTTGAGATATGTATTTCAGTTACTTCTAAGTATTTTGTAATTTGTAATACACTTGGCTGAACTACACCCCAATGTATTTTGTAACAACATACAAAATACTTCTCTATACCGTTTTTTATAACGGTTCACACTTTTGTGGCCCCCTTTCAACCTGCATTGGTATCAGAGGTCTAATGCACTATGGTGTGATAAGAGCGCCTGTTAAATGTATATGTAAAAATGAACAATTGCAAAGCATGCTGGGAATTATTCTAGTGAGCTCCGCCTGGAACGTGGCCAATAGAAGTATGTTTATTTTCACATGTACATTTTGTTCATTTAGCAGACACTCTTATCCAGAGTACATTCAACTAAGGTAGATTAACAACAACATATCACAGTCATAGCAAGTAAAAAGTTTATGTAACCGTTACGGATTAAACAACAACTAGAGCTGAACTGTTTTCTCTAGTATACATCGTTTTTCCTATACTGACCAGTATATAGCCTTTTGTGTAATTCCTTGCTCTGTTGAGTTTCTGATTATCGCCATGGTGTGCTTTCTGTGTGTGTTTTTGTACAATGTATTTTACGCACCAGTGCATAGTCTGTCTTTTACGCACGCAACTCTGATAGAGTATCTCTTTACCCATGTCCTTTGTATACATTCCTGTGTGCTATTTTTCATGTTGCCTTCATTTTTCATTTTTCATGTTGCCTCTATACACTGACGTGATAATGTTGAAGATTTGTTTTGTATATAGTTATTTACCTGTCATGTGCCATTTACCTGTCCCCACTCCTATTTCTAGACACACGTCAGCTTCCGTCCACAACGCTGCCTAATTATTTTATTAAATAGATTTTAAAATACAAGTATTTTGTAGTTTATTTTGAGACATTGATCTTAATATTATTTTGTCATTGTATTTTGTCATTTTTGCCCAGCCCTGATTACAGTCAGTTACCAACAGCTGTTTTGTAGGCAGCTAGGCAGCTGTCTATTCCTTGTGACTTTACTTATAGTATTTTTCATATTCAGACTCAACGCTCGTCATCTCTCAGAAATTGTATACTGTATATGGCCTCTAGATGGCAATGTAAGTTAATATAGGATGCTCTCAAGTCTCCCACCCTGAGCTCCTTCCCATGTAAATTTAATCTGCCTTACTCAAGCTTAACCCATCTCATGTTCCCTTAACATTTAGTAAGGCTAAGGCCAGTGAAACTGCCTGCATTTTGAAGAGCCTGAGGCTCAATCACCCAGGAGCAAGATACTGTAACCTTTAAAGAGCATCACCTGCTGCACTGCTTAGTTATACTATCCATCAGGGCAGAAAGGATGTATAGTACAGTAGTATGGGAGATGAATTTATGAACATATCCTTTCTCTAGACTGAGCACACTGTAGGCTTACTCCGGCTGACCTTACTGTATGCGTTGGCTGTTTTTTAAAAACTCATACCGACTTAAACTGTCTTCTAACCCCCACAGAGTTTGAAAGGATCTATTTATTGTTGCATATCTTTACTTTGTCTCAGAATGTCCTGCGTTTCCCAGTGTTCCATTGGTTCCGTTGCGCCAGGCAAGATCAAGCAAAAAATGATGTACTCTTTGAACTCCGGTCTGGTGAGGGTGGAAGGGCATTATCCTGGCAGTGCCCTCAGCTGCCCCCTGTCTGTGCTGGTCAGAGTCATCAGATGGCCGATCAGCATACAAGCAGAATGCGTAGGAGAGAAACCACACCATAGCTCCTCTCTCCCGCACAGACACCTTCTGCACAGACGGCACCTGCTTAGCCCCAGATCACTGTTTCTTGCCTTTTAGTTTATTCTCTTCCTCAGAAACCTCTGAAGGAAGTCTTATTGCTTGAACTAGGTGTTAATTGCATGTTATATTTGTATTCTGTCACCTATTAGTTTCATAGATTTTTTGGGGGTCAAATTCAAAACATACATGTTATTCACTGTATTCACAAACCCAATTTTAGGTTGACTAATGTGTGTGTGTCTGTGTGTGTGCGTGTGTTTTCAGGATGCCCAGATAGAGAGGGAGAAGCATGTGTATAATATCACTGGAGGATGCACAGCACTGTGTGTTGTTTATCTGCTTGGAAAGCTATATGTGGGAAACGCAGGAGACAGCAGGTTAGTGTGTGTGTGTTGTATCTATCCTGATTTGATCCTGAGCTGCCTTGTCCCAAAAATGCACAAACCTACTCTTAACATATTGGTGGTACGCTAGGCTAATCTAACGTGTCAGTGTTTCCCCTATATTCATTTTTTCCATGTTGTTAATATTTCTTCCAAGAGGCTCTTTTTAAAGGGATAAGTACTAGATTTTGGCAATTAAGGTCAATGTACTCGCTTCCACGGAAATCGAATTAGCATAATACAAAAATCCCCATAAAAATCCCTCAGTTTAAGCTAGAGATATTTTATTTTTTTGCGGATTGGATGAGTCTCAATCCATGGATCTGTGACAGCGCTAGAGCAGTGTTTGTCAGACCATGAGACATCCCAAAAATCTGTCTTCTTACAAAATCGTCTGTAGTGTTCGAACGGTTTGGACTACAAACTATTATGACCCCTCTATGTAAAGGGGAGAATCTCACCCCCACAAGCGTCTTGAGACTCATCTGAATTGGTACAGCCAATCTGCACACTTCTGTTTGTAGCGTCCAAACAGTTTGGGTTACACGCTAATGCCCACAGGCCTCACAAGACTCATCTGAAGGTTCTCACTACCAGTTAAAAAAAATCAATGGAAGTATATATGGAGACAGTTTAGTGCCAAAATAAGGGGTTAGATACATGTAAATATATATATATATATATATATATAATCTTATATCTCTGATATAGGACAGACACTTCAGAACAAACGCCCTCTAGATTTTTTTGGGGGGGACTGTCTGTTATTCCATGTAGTGAATCTGTTATGCAATGTATTTGTATGGGCTAATAGCAGTAAGGCCCCCAAAAACATTTTCATCAAGTCATTTTTGGTATATCTTTTTTTTATACTTCAAGCAGTCTTAAAAATCAAATAGCAAAAGGATCCTTGGTATGACCTTCCATGTAGCTTAGTAGAACCCCCCCCCCCACCCCCCCACCCCAGTTTAGATAGGGCTTAGACTTTAATGGGTTAGTACAATATTTTTTTCCTACTTACCCAGAGTCAGATTAATTCATGGATACCATTTTCATGTCTCTGCTTGCAGTTTGAAGTTAGCTGTTCTGGTACTGTATATTTTTAGCAAACAGAGTGAACAGTGGCGCGAATGAGTGCCCTACAAGTGCAGAGGCATGTATCGTATTTCAGGTGGTCCAACATAATTACATTTTCATGCATTTGGCTACATTTGCCATCCCCTGCTGAAAAAAATCTGTGTGTACGTTATTAATTGTACCCTTAAGTGTTGAAGGCACCATAATATATTGTGTTGTAAATGAAAGAGTATGTGTGGAGAAGCCTGGCAGTTACAGTATGTCTAAATACCTCGGGCCCACTGACACCGTACTGTACGCACCCAGGAGATGTGAACATAATATTATGCTCAGTCAAACCAGTCAAATCCAGGTATATACTGTAACTTCCTACATGCACACTGTAAAGGGGTTACCATGAATTTGACAGTAATTTACAGGCAGCTCAGTGGCAAGTAAAATTAAGTATTTAATATTGCATTACACCTACTGTAATATAAATACGGTATCAAAGCAAGTACTGTGTAATGACACAGTACAATACCATAAAATTTACTTTATTATACTGTAAAAAAGTCAATGCTACCTTAAGAGAAGAGGGGTTTGTATTTCAGTATTTTACTATAATTACAAGGGATTGGTTCAAGCAGGTTGGCTGCTAGGGAAACTGACTTGCCTAGTTAAATAAGCGTTAAATAAAATAAAAATAAAAATGAAAGGAAATGTGCACAATCTGTATTTTCTTTTGATGATTATTTTCTGGCAGAATGTAGCTCAATTGGGGATTTGCGCCATTCTGCTTGAATTTTTTTATTTATTGGTTGGACCTTTAATATCTTTATTTTGTGTGTGTGTGTGTGCTCGTGCGTTTGTGCGTGTATCCCCAGGGCGATCATTATAAGGGACGGGAAGGTCATACCCATGTCCACAGAGTTCACTCCAGAGTCAGAGAGACAACGGCTACAGTTCCTGGTGAGAAGAGAACCGTGGCTCACTTTTTTTCATGGACACCAGTCATTTACATTTATAATATATAGCTAGCTGTGATTATAGGTCAGGATACCTTGGACTTGCTCTCCTTTCTCTGCATGAAAGGTTACAGTGTGTGATTCTATACAATATCATGAGACTCCCTTATTGATTTTTTTCAACAAGGATCTTTTAGAAATGTCTTGACAGATTACATTGGCTGTCAGGGCATAGATTGCCCTGTCTGAACATAGCCAATGTAATGTAACATTTTCTGTCTGTGTGCAGGGCTTCATGCAGCCTCACCTATTGGGAGGAGAGTTCACCCATCTGGAGTTCCCCAGGAGAGTACAGAGGAAGGAGGTGGGCAAGAGGATGCTCTACAGAGACTTCACAATGAATGGATGGTCAGTACACTTCATCTACCAGATTGAATCCTCCCAATCTGTTACAAAACACATGTAAACTGAACAATACAGCCTTCTAAAAGCAGTCTCTGTATGGGTATCTTTCCATCATCTTTATCCACTGTACTGTATGTAGGCCTACCTATAGTTATTGTGTGCCTGTTCTCTCTACCCTATCTCCTTCATTGTTAATCACTATATATAGCTATACTTATCACCCTCCTTTTTTCTCTCCCTCTCCATCTCCATTCATACCAAGTATCTATCACTATTGCTCCCCTTTTTCACTCCATCGTAATTCACCCTAAGTATCTCTCCCTCTATCCCCCCCTTTACTCCCCTGGTGTGTGTGTCAGGCAGGGTGCTCTGTGCAGTACTAGCATGGTTGTTAGGCCCGCCAGGCAGGATGGGCGGTGCTCTCTCTGTTTTGTGTCTCTGCAGTGTGTTAAAGGGATGGATGGTGTGTGCCTAGTGCATGTACAAACACCCTTCCTCCCTGTTCTTTAGATGAACCGTGGAGGAAGGGGAGAGAGAGAAACAGGGGGAGAGACAGAGGGAGGTAAAGAGAGGCATGGGTAGGGGAGAGGAGGAGAGAGGCTGGGATGGGGATGACGGCAGAGGGAGCATGTGGCTGGTGCTACAGTGTGGAGCTCCTTTATACAGTGATGAAGCTCTGCTCTCCTGGGACACAGCATGCAGCTCAGATTGGACCAGGATGGACTAGACAACTCACTGTGGGGAAGCAGGCCATGTCACATAATGCGTTATGTCGAATCCTCTGTGTTTAAGGCAGCCAGGTCACACCAAATCCACTTCAGTATTCAACGTGTGTCGGGGTCCCCGGGATGTCAGGAGATGCCTTCAATACTGGTCACTAGGGGCAACGTAAGCACCTATTACCATAGAGGAATGGCTTAAACCTCACTACGACTCCGAGGATCACGGGTTCAATCCCGGTGCTAGGCACTTGTTTAAATGTTTTCTCTTTTAACCCTGTCCCTTACCTTATCCAGTTTGAATTCATGTTTAACTTAAAGGGACACTTCACCCTGGCTCTGCATATAGTCATTACTATGTTAACAACATTAAGTTTTTGTCATAAACATAAACAATTATCCATACCACAAGCATTTCACTGGTAGTCAGGAAGTTTTGACTTCCTGTGTATTTGTCTGCTCATAGTGAAGCACAAAGTCCGACATTCATAGCGAATGCAGATACAGCACCGCTAGGTCGATGGGGCGTGCCCACAAACTTGGATTTAGATAGTGTTGTTACCTCAAAAGAACACCACAGGGAAACGTTTGATAACGTTTGTCATCATGCCAGTGTGGTGTTTGCTCTGTGCCTGGCTGTGCTAATTAAAAATGAGTTATCTTTCACCGTTCTACCAACCAGAGATTTAACCTGATGCTTCCAGTGGCTTGTGGCTATGAAGAATGAAGTTTACGGTGACCAAAGATTATCAGAGGGATTTTTTAGGCTGAACTGATGGGGAATTCATTTCGACGCCAGCTTTTTTTCCTTCACAACAAAACAGAATATTCTCAATTTAAGGTAACCTACCATTAGCTAGCTTGCTAGCCTAGCTGGACTAAATTAGCTAGCTCGCTACAGTGCTGTATTGAACTCTGAAAGCCATCAATTAAATCGCTATCTTTTGGATACACACTACTGTCAATCAATTTAGCCTAAGCAATGCTAGTCACTGCTAGACTGGTAGCTACCTTCAGCAGATTAAACATCTTTGACTAACGTTAATGTAAGCTAGCTAACATTTGCAAATAAGAGTATGTGAATCTTGTAGCCAGAATTTTCACTCTTGTCTGGAAAACACTTGTTACTAAAAATAGAATTGCCAACATAGCTAACTCACTCTCTGTTTGTGTGTTGTTAGCAATGATGAATGTGTATCAATTGTCTACGGTTGGTTAGCTTGTCGGTTCTCAGCTGGCTAGACATCTTGCTGCCAATTTAGTGATGCTAACTAGCTAACAGCAAGCTGACAATATTAAAATGTCCATGTTAGGTGTGCTAAGCTAGCCAGTCTAATACAGATCAATACAGTTAGTGGTGTGGTTTAATTGTGTATTGGTATGCATTTTGTTTTAGGTGGTACAGAATCTGATTCCACCAGGATGCTTTTCCAACCGCTGGCTCTGCACAAGGTGAAGGTAAGTTGGCAGATTCTCAAAAAACACAATACAAAAACATTACTACAAAAATCCCCCTGCCAAGAGCAACTATTGACAAGAATGATCTGTCAAAGTCAATGGGCTGGGGGAAGTTTACAAACAGGTCTTTGAGATGAGGGAGTTTTTTTTGGTTGCGCAGGGTTGTGTTTAGAGACAGAACATGTACTGTTGTGTATGAGAGGTATTGAGGTGCCATTTCTCCTCAATCAGTGTAAGAACTGCACTCCTAAGAATTTTCAGACCTATTGCAGCCTTTCCTCTTAAATGCAGCTCCCAATGTCCCTAATTGTCCCAAACAATACACTAGCCTGTCTCTGAACACTTAGGTCCCATTCAGTTGACACTTTTATCAATAAAGTAGTGCCCTACGTCCCTTCCCCCAAATGAGTGTAAAATGCTAACACCACAACCATGTCTTTCCAGGAGACGTGCAGTACCAGCAAATCTTCTGCAAGAGATCCAAACAGTTGGTGTTTAAGAACGTCTACGAGCCCTGCACTCACCACTTCTGGCAGAGTCTTATCCAGCTGGCTGTACACCGCAGACAGGACAAGACCATTCACCACAAGCACAAAGAATCTTAGCTTCCCCAGCCCACCATGCCAAACAACACCATTGCCAGTGTACCGAAGCCGGATAAAGGACAGTGTGGCTCAACATAAGACCATGTAGAACCACCATAAAATAAATACAGATATTTTATATTAATCTTAAAAATGTGTCTGCCTTTATTGGATTCACACAATATTTGTATTTAAGTTATACAGGGCTTTATAGCATCAAACAGATGTTAAGGCTGGTTTACAGTCCGTATATTGACATGCCTGTAGACAATTGTCGTAGCAACATCATGAACATTCTATTGTCGTCCGACATCAAACTTGTCGTTGTCGTTCTGAAAAAGTATAAACACAAAATGACAGCCTCTGCATGACATCAGCAGCCCGGTGCTCCAAATAGCATACTTTCTCTATTTTAATAATAGAGATTAAACACATTTGTTTAAAAATATATTCAGTAAATGTCAACCAATCAAGCCAGGCAACTAAAAGCAATTTTCTAAACAATATTTTGGTTTGTTGCTAGCTAGTGTCTAAACGTCTAGACTTTAGTTACTTTTTATTCATTATTACAGGTAAATAAACCCACAACATCATTATTTACAAGCTAATGGCGAGCTTACAGAAAATAGGTTACTGCCACAGTGTGATGAAATAAAAGTCGGTCATTCTATCTGACAATTTTAGAACTCCTACATCATCTGGTCTCAGGAGGATTTGGTTTGGTTGCTGTGGCAGTCTGGTAACCACGTCAATGGACATTGCGACAGTCGCAGAGACTTAAACTTTTTTCATGTTTACAGACATTCCACCACCGGAGTATAAACTGGCCTTTAGACATTCAGATATCCCCCCCAAAAAGATTTGTCAAATTCTAAAATACAGGGGAATGTACACTATTTAATGCTAACTCAAAATGAGAACTGATGGATCAGCAGATGATGAGAGAGATGGTCATGATGAAATTGCCATTCACAAAGAAATATTCAGGAAGAAAATACAGTATGATCAATGTAGTAAAGTGCAGGGAATATATGTCTTGAGGTGTAAAGTGCAGACATCTGTTGATTAGCAAATGATGGGAGGGGTGTTGTCATGATTAAACTGCCATTCAGCTCCTCTTGTCATCTATTGCTTAAAATCTAGCATAATGTCCAATCCATTGAGAGGGATACAGTTCTGCTCCAATGAAAACACACAGGCAAAGGAATTATGTTTCTCTCTATCTAGAATCCACTCCAGGAAGAAGCCCAGGTACCACATGGTATTGTCTGTAAGACAAAAATAGATTTACAACTGTCACGATCGTTGAAATGAGCGGACCAAGATGCAGCGTGGTATGTTTCCATCCTTTATTTTGGAATAGAAAACTTAAAGAACAAAACAATAAAGCGAACAAACGACACATGAAGCTCAGAGTAGTGCTCACAGGCAACTATACCTAGACAAGATCCCACAAAGCACAATGGGAAAATGGCTACCTAAATATGATCCCCAATCAGAGACAACGATAAACAGCTGCCTCTGATTGGGAACCATACTAGGCCAACATAGAAATATAATTCACCTAGATAACCCACCCTTAATCACACCCCGACCTAACCAACATAGAGAATAAAAGCTCTCTATGGTCAGGGCGGCAACAGTACCCTCCCAAAGGTGCGGACTCCGGCCGCAAAACCTGACTCAATAGGGGAGGGTCCGGGTGGGCATCTACCGTCGGGGGCGGCTCCGGTGCGGGGTGAAGTACCCACTCCGCTCGTGGACACGTCATCGGAGGAACCAGACCGTGGCTCGTCGCCGGAAGAACCGGAACGTGGGTCGTCGCCAGGGGAACCGTAACGTGAATCATCGCCGGATGCTCCGGACCGTGGATCGTCGCCGGAGGAACCGGACCGTAGATCATCGCCGGGGACTCCGGACCATAGATCGTCGCCGGGGACTTCGGACCGTAGATCGTCGCCGGGGACTCCGGAACGTAGATCGACGACGGAGGCTCCGGACTGAGAACCCTCGCTGTGGGCTCCGGACCGCGGACCGTCGCTGCGGGCTCCAGACCGCGGACCGTCTCAGGAGGTTCCGGACCGTGGACCGTCGTAAGAGGTTCCGGACTGTGGACCGTCGTTGGAGGTTCCGGACTGTGGACCGTCGTTGGAGGTTCCGGACTGGGAACTGTCGCCGGAAGCACTGGACTGGGAACTGTTGCCGGAAGCTCTGGACTGTGGAGGCGCACTGGAGGCCTGATGCGTGGGACCGGTACAGGTGGCACCGGGCTGATAACACGCACCTCAGGGCGAGTGCGGGGAGGAGGCACAGGACGTACTGGACTGTGGAGGCGCACTGGAGGCCTGATGCGTGGGACCTGTACAGGTGGAACCGGGCTGATGACACGCACCTCAGGGCGAGTGCGGGGAGGAGGCACAGGACGTACTGGACTGTGGAGGCGCACTGGAGGCCTGATGCGTGGGACCGGTACAGGTGGCACCGGGCTGATGACACGCACCTCAGGGCGAGTGCGGGGAGGAGGCACAGGACGCACTGGGCTGTGAAGGCGCACTGGAGACACAGTACGTATGGCCGGCCCAGGATATACTGGGCCGTGGAGGCGCACTGGAGGTCTGGAGCGTAGAGCTGGCACAACGCGTCCTGGCTGGATGCTCACTTTAGCCCGGCAAGTGCGGGGCGCTGGCACAGGACGCACTGGGCTGTGAAGGCGCACTGGCGACACAGTGCGTAGGGGCGGCGCAGGATATCCTGGACCGAGGAGGGGTACTGGAGACCAGGAGCGCTGAGCCGGCACAACCCGTCCTGGCTGGATGCTCACATTCGCACGGCAAGTGCGAGGAGCTGGCACAGAACGCACCGGGCTGTGGATGCGCACTGGAGACACATTGCGTATCTCCGCAAAACATGGTGCCTGACTGGTCCCACGCTCCTCACGGCGACTGTCTTGCTCCAGACACCAAAACATCCACTCTACCTCATCACTCCCCTCAAATATCTCACAATACTCCTCGCTCAGTCTATCCCAATATTCCTCTTCGCTCTCAGACGCGTCCCTCGGCTTTGCCGACCAACCTCGGGCTTCCGTCGTGGTCGTGAACTTCGGAGTCGCCGTTGATCCTCCTTTGCTGCCTCCTGCGTCTGCTTCCATGGAAGGCTTTCGTCTCCTGCCATTATCTCCTCCCAAGTCCAGGATGTCTTCTCCTCCTGGCCATGCTGCTTGGTCCGTTTGTGGTGGGATCTTCTGTCACGATCGTTGAAATGAGCGGACCAAGATGCAGCGTGGTATGTTTCCATCCTTTATTTTGGAATAGAAAACTTAAAGAACAAAACAATAAAGCAAACAAACGACACGTGAAGCTCAGAGTAGTGCTCACAGGCAACTATACCTAGACAAGATCCCACAAAGCACAATGGGAAATGGCTACCTAAATATGATCCCCAATCAGAGACAACGATAAACAGCTGCCTCTGATTGGGAACCATACTAGGCCAACATAGAAATATAATTCACCTAGATAACCCACCCTTAAATCACACCCCGACCTAACCAACATAGAGAATAAAAGCTCTCTATGGTCAGGGCGTGACAACAACAGTAAATTATTGCATTATTGTTTCTCCTCACTGTTAGTAAACCTAGCTGGCTGGATAGCCAATAATTGTTATTTACATCTGTTTGGAATGCTATCATGTGTGATGCTTATAGTTTTTAGATTGGTTATGATTAAGATAGTGGATGCATTTCAATGTCAACCTTTGTCAATTATGTTCCATAGCTAGCTAGTAAAATTATTTACAGGTGTTGATGTTACACATGTTTGCTAACAGGTTACAAATGCGAGTGTCACGCCCTGACCTTAGAGATCCTATTTATGTCTCTATTTTGGTTTGGTCAGGGCGTGAGTTGGGGTGGGTATTCTATGTTCTATGTTTTGTAGTTCTATGTTTTGGCCAGGTAGGGTTCTCAATCAGGGACAGCTGTCTATCGTTGTCTCTGATTGAGAACCATACTTAGGCTGCCCTTTTTCCCACCTGTGTTTGTGGGGAGTTAACTTTGTTTGTGGCACATAGCCCTTAAGCTTCACGGTTGTTTATTTTGTTTATTGTTTTGTTGGCGTAATTTTTATAATAAAAAGGATAATGTATGCTCACCACGCTGCACCTTGGTCTGCTTCTGTTGACGGCCGTGACAGAACTTCCCACCAACAACGGACCAAGCAGCGTGGTAAGGAGGAGCAGCGTGTCCAGGATTCATGGACTTGGGAGGAGATCCTGGACGGTAAGGAACCATGGAGGCAGGCTGGGGAGTATCGCCGTCCACGGGAGGAACTGGAGGCAGCAAGAGCAGAGCGGCAGCGTTACGAAGGGACTCGGCTAGCAAGGAAGCCCGAGAGGCAGCTCCCAAAAAAATATATATATTGGGGGGGGGGGGGGGGCACACATGGGGAGTGTGGCTGAGTCAGGTTGGAGACCTGAGCCAACTCCCCATGCTTACCTTGGCGAGCGTCGTACTGGTCAGGCACCATGTTATGCGGTGGAGCGCACAGTGTCTCCAGTGCGCGTGCAGAGCGCCCGGTGCGCTACCTTCCAGCTCCCCGAATCGGCCGGGCTAGAGTGGGCATCCAGCCAGGTTGGAGGATGCCGGCAGTACGTCACTACGGCCCAGGATATCCACTGTGCATCTGCACAGCCCAGTGCGTCCTGTGCCAGTGCCTCACATCTGCAGGGCAAAAATAACCATCCAGCCAGGACGGGTTGTGCAGGCTCTACGCTCAAGACCTCCAGTGCGCCTCCACGGCCCAGTGTATCCTGTGCCTGTCCCCAGAAGGACAGGGCCTCCTGTATGTCTCTCCAGCCTGGTGAGTCCTGTGCCTGCGCCTATAACTAATCCTCCTGTGTGTCTCCCCAGCCTTGTGAGCACTGTGGCAGCTCCACGTACCAGACTGCCCATACGTCTCCTCACTCCAGTAATGATCCATGGCAAGAAGCCTCCAGTGATGGTCCATGGCACGAAGCCTCTAGTGATGATCCATGGCAAGAAGCCTCCAGTGATGATCCATGGCACGAAGCCTCCAGTGATGATCCATGGCAAGAAGCTTCTAGTGAAGATCCATGGCAAAAAGCCTCCAGTGATGATCCATGGCACAAAGCCTCCAGTGATGATCCATGGCAAGAAGCCTCCAGTGATGCTCCATGGCACAAAGCCTCCAGTGATGATCCATTGCACGAAGCCTCCAGTGATGATCCATGGCAAGAAGCCTCCAGTGATGATCCATGGCAAGAAGCCTCCAGTGATGATCCATGGCAAGAAGCCTCCAGTGATGATCCATGGCACGAAGCCTCCAGTGAGGAGTCATGGCACGAAGCCTCCAGTGATGATCCATGGCACGAAGCCTCCAGTGATATTTGAAGCATCTCAAATATAAAACATATTTTGATTTGTTTAACACTTTTTTGGTTACGACATGATTCCATAGTGTATGTGTTATTTCATGGTTTTGGTGTCTTGTACAATGTAGAAAATAGTAAAAATAAAGGAAAACCCTTGAATGAGTAGGTGTCCAAACTTTTGAATGGTACTTTATGTATAGAAAATATATACACTACCTTACAAAAGTTTGGAGTTACTTAGAAATGTCCTTGTTTTTGAAAGAAAAGCACCTTTTTTGTCCATTAAAATAGCATCAAATTGATCAGAAATACAGTGTAGACATTGTTAATGTAGTAAATGACTATTGTAGCTGGAAACTGCAGATTTTGAATGGAATATCTGCATAGGCGTATAGAGGCCCATTATCAGCAACCATCACACCTGTGTTCCAATGGCACATTGTGTTAGCTAATCCAAGTTTATAATTTTAAAAGGCTAATTGATCATTAGAAAACCCCTTTGCAATGATGTTAGCACAGCTGAAAACTGTTGTCCTGATTTAAAGAAGCAATAAAACTGTCCTTCTTCAGACTAGTTGAGTATCTGGAGCATCAGCATTTGTGGGTTTGATTGCAGGCTCAAAATGGCCAGAAACAAAGCCCTTTCTTCTGAAACTCATCAGTCTATTCTTGTTCTGAGAAATTAAGGCTATTCCATGCGAGAAATTGGCAAGAAACTGAATATCTCGTACAACGCTGTGTACTACTCCCTTCACAGAACAGCGCAAACTGGCTCTAACCAGAATAGAAAGAGGAGTGGGAGGCCCCGGTGCACAACTGAGCAAGATGACAAGTACATTACTGTCTAGTTTGAGAAACAGACGCCTCACATGTCCTCAACTGGCAGCTTCATTAAATAGTACTCATAAAAAACACCAGTCTCAACGTCAACAGTGAAGAGGCGACTCCGGGATGCTGGCCTTCTCGGCAGAGTTCCTCTGTCCAGTGTCTGTGTGCTTTTGCCCATCTTAATCTTTTATTTTTATTGGCCAGTCTGAGATATGTCTTTTTCTTTGATACTCTGCCTAGAAGGCCAGCATCCCGGAGTCGCCTCTTCACTGTTGACGTTGAGACTGGTGTTTTGCAGGTACTATTTAATGAAGCTGCCAGTTGAAGACTTGTGAGGCGTCTGTTTCTCAAACTAGACATTGAGTTGGAGGCGTACTTGGCCACGCAGTCATGGGTGAACAGGGAGTACAGGAGGGGGCTGAGCACGCACCCTTATGAGGCCCCAGTGTTGAGGATCAGTAAAGAGGAGGTGTTGTTTCCTACCTTCACCACCTGGGGGCGACCCATCAGGAAGTCCAGGACCCAGTTGCACAGGGCGGGGTTCAGACCTAGGGCCTCAGGCTTGATGATGAGCTTGGAGGGTACTATGGTGTTGAATGCAGAGCTATAGTCAATGAACAGCATTCTGACGTAGATATGCCTCCTGTCCAGATGGGACAGGGCAGTGTGCAGTGTTGTGGCGATTGTATCGTCTGTGGATCTATTGGGGCGGTAAGCAAATTGAAGTGGGTCTAAGGTGGCAGGTAAGGTGGAGGTGATATGATCCTCGACTAGTCTCTCAAAGCACTTCATGATGACAAAGGTGAGTGCTACGGGGCGATAGAAAGCAAAGGTAATTGAACTAAATGACTTAGGTATAGGGACAATGGTGGCCATCTTGAAGCATGTGGGGACAACAGACTGGGATAGGGAGAGATTGAATTTATCTGTAAACACACCAGCCAGCTGGTCTGTGCATGCTCTGAGGATGTGGCTAGGGATACCATCTGGGCCGGCAGCCTTACGAGGGTTAACATGCTTAAATGTCTTTCTCACGTCGGCTACAGAGAAGGAGAGCCCACAGTCCGTGATAGCGGACCGCGTCGGTGGCACTGTATTATATCCTCAAAGCGAGCGAAGAAGATGTTAAGCCTGTCTGGAAGCAAGACGTCGGTGTCCTTTTTCCTTTTATAATCCGTGATTGTCTGTAGACCTTGCCAAATACGTCTCGTGTCTGAGCCGTTGAACTGGGACTCATCTTTGTCACTATACCGACGTTTATCCTGCTTGACTGCTTTGCGGAGGGAATAACTACACTGTTTGTATTCTTCCATATTCCCAGTCTTCTTACCCTGATTAAATGCGGTGGTTTGCCCTTTCAGTTTTGCGCGAATGCTCCCATCTATCCACAGGTTCTGGTTGGGGTAGGTTTTAATAGTCACAGTGGATACAACATCTCCTATGCACTTCCTGATAAACTATTTCACCGTATCGGTATATATTTTTTTCTGAGGCTACTCTGAACTAATCCCAGTCCGCTTGATCAAAACAATCTAGAAGCGTGGATTCCGATTGGTCAGACCAGCGTTGAATAGTCCTTACCACGGGTGCTTCCTGTTTGAGTTTCTGCCTATAGGAGGGGAGGAGCAAGATGGAATCGTGGTCCAATTTACCTGAATGGAGGGTGGGGGAGGGCCTTATATGCATTCTGGAAGGTAGTATAACAATGGTCGAGAGTTTTAGCAGTGTGAGTACAACAATCAATATGTTGATAGAATTTCGGGAGCCTTTTCCTTAAAATCCCCAGCTACAATAAATGCAACCTCAGGATATGTGGTTTCCAGTTTGCATAAAGTCCAGTGAAGTTCTTTGAGGGCCGTCGTGGTATCGGCTTGAGGGGGGATAGACCACTGTGGCTATTATTGACGAAAATGATCTCGGGAGATAGTACAGTCGGGAATTTGATTGTGAAGATATTCTAGGTCGGATGAACAGAAGGACTTGAGTTCCTGTATGTTATCACAGTGCCGTGGAATCGGTACATCGAAAATCTCTTCCCAAATGTTTTGCGATTTATATGGCACAGCTGTCGATATTTTGGTCCTTAAAGGAAATTGGTATATATTTTTATTCATCACAATTTTCTTTAACCATTTATGGTCTCCGACAGACAAGTTCCTTACTTTTCCCCCTTCTACTTGCCTCTTCCATTTTTGTGGTAATGCTGCAATTTGTTGGTTGTAATTTTGGGTAGAGCAGACATTTCCATATGTCTGTGTTACCTGCATGTGTGACATAACTCCACCAGTCCTATTTATGATATAATTTACAAAAATTATACCTTTTTTAAACATTTTATTGAAAAATCGTTTTTTTTTTTATCAATTAGTATATTTGAGTTTAACCACAATATTTGTTGTAATATTTGTTCTATCTTTTCAGGTGGATTAAACTGAAATTGCAACCAATTCTGAGGCTTGTTTAAAAATAACGATATTTTGGAGATTTCGTTTTCTAATAACCGAAAGTGAGCAGTTGTAATCTGAATAAAAGGAAAAAGGCCATTCTTGAACATGGGGTGAGAACCATTTCAGATTGAAGTATAATTTTTGTATGACTGATGCCTTTAGTGAGAGGTCTAATGCTTTAATATTTCATAATTTATGCCCTCCGAATTCATATTCATTATATAAATAGGCCCTTTTAATTTTGTCTGGCTTGCCATTCCAAATAAAGTTGAATATTTTTTGTTCATATAATTTAAAAAGCAGGTCACTAGGTGTAGGCAAAACCATAAGCAAATAGATAAACTGTGATATGACTAAAGAGTTAATCATGGTGATTTTTCCACAAATAGACAGGTATTTTTCTTTCCATGGTAGCAAGATCTTATCTATTTTTGTTAACTTTCTATTAAAATTTATTGGAGTGAGATCATTTCTTTCTTTCGGGATATGTATACCGAGTATGTCCACATCACCGTCAGACCATTTTATTGGTAAACTACACGGTAATGTAAAAGTTGAATTTTTTTTGTGATACAATAAGTAATAAAGTACACTTTTAATCCAGGAAGTTTAGCAAAATTATCTAGATTCCCTCCTGTGGAAGGATTCTAATTGTGGTTTAAAAAGAAACATGAATCATCAGCGTACAGCCACAGATTTCTAATCTCTTAATATTATTGTTGGATCTAATTTTAACAGCTAACATTTTGATACCAATAATAAATAGATATGCCGATAGTGGACAACCTTGTTTTCTATTTTTTGCAGTATTTCTTAAGTGACTTGTTGCAAACAGAATGCATGTTTTGGAATCTTTTTTATTCGGTACGGACTTCCTTTTTTTCACTCTGTCATTTAGGTTAGTATTGTGGAGTAATTACAATGTTGTTCATCCATCCTCAGTTCTCATATCATGACCATGACCATGCGATCAGTATGAAATAGAGACTCCGCAAAATGCCACAAGCATGACTAGATTTATTTTCAGATCTTGCACCTTCCATCCCAATACACTGAAAGTCGTCATAGGGTGCATTGTTTGGCGTGCAAACAATGCACCCTATCACTGACATAGAAATCCCTCTGTCATGATCAAAACAAACCCATGGTCCCCCAGGGTGAAATCCCTCTTTTAACCGTCTCTAAACCATGAGCTACAGCTCAGAGGATTACGGGTTCATTCCCAGTGCGAGGCCCTAATTTGTATTTTTTCTGTTTTAACCTTATCCCAAACCTTAACCCTTACTTTAACCAGTCGGAATGAATGCCTTAATTTAACTGTTGAGTTTTGAAGTGAGATCGTGAGATCTTGTTGGTTTAGAGAGATCCGGCATTCTGCTGGGATGTGCATACGTCTACGCACTCCATTCACTAATTAATGTCCTTGGGAAGGCAGAGTGGTTATAATGAGTGAGACAGTGTTTCACCTTCATCTCTGTAGTATACCCAGAGCCTTGGGTCTTGCACGAGAGAAAGGTAGACATAACGGAGAGATGTGGGCTGGGCAGAGCCTGTCTGTTTAAATATGCTGTTTGATGTTATGTGAGTACAGTATATTATCATTACCACAGTGAGCTGATTCAGGAAGGTTCAATCGAGGCTAGATGAGGAGGGGGAACTTGTTCAGTATCGCTCTCCAATATATGGATGTGTACTGATATTTTTTACAGCTATTGCTCTGGATGGTACAGTTTCTCTATGGGTCACATTAAATGTTATTTTATTGTTATTATATTGTTATTATTGGAGTAGTCAACATGATCTGCCCTTCCAGTGTAACTCCAGTTACAGGAATAGAATGACAATCTATTTCTATTCCATCTTCGGTATTGTGTACTACTGCAACGTTCTTTGTGTCACAGTCACAGTAGTAAACAAGCCTTCATATCAGTCACTAACCACGTTTCCTCCACAGTTTTTATGCTAGTAAATTCCTGGCGTATAAGAAAAAAAATCAAGACGTGTAATGGAAACAGGAAGTGTCGGTACAATTTCATAAATGTTGACAGACAATTTGTTCGTTCGACATGACCTTTTTGTGTAGGTAAAATTAATAATGCAACGAAATGCACAATTGCTGATAGAACCATAATCATTTCAAGGTAAATGTGCAGTCATGCGATATTATGTTGTGTGCGAATTGAAAAAGCATGCACAGTTTAGGCTACAGGTTGGTGAAAGTGCACGGTGATGAGCTCAATGCTCCTTTCCAATAAATATCAAGGGTCTTAATTTGTATGCTAGTGACATGATGATCGATGCTTAGCTGCCATTAACAAACAATTATCTATCTCATAATCTGTCCCGTGTCCACTTTATCAGCGAACTGCTGTCTAGAGACCATGTGCGAAAACCAATTTGGGCAAG
This sequence comes from Salvelinus namaycush, assembly GCF_016432855.1. Taxonomy (NCBI): domain Eukaryota; kingdom Metazoa; phylum Chordata; class Actinopteri; order Salmoniformes; family Salmonidae; genus Salvelinus; species Salvelinus namaycush. The sequence goes on along the minus strand of NC_052344.1, from coordinate 562,346 downwards.
TTTGTCATTTATCGCAAAAGTTTGTGTGACAAAACTATCGGTAGAGTGGACAATGTAATTCAATGGAAACACAGGCATAAGTGAAGGGGTCGCCGGCAGTTTTTTGGAAGTCAGTCGAGGTCTCAATTTATTGATGAGAGTTAGAATAGTAGAATATACAGGGTGCAACTTTGAAATTCGGTTGTGCATCAGCAGTTTTTATCTCATGTCAGTCACTGACAGTCACTCAATTAGCCATTAAAACTGCAAAAACAAATCTCCACTCCCTCCATGGTAAAATGGGCAGAATTGCAGGAAATTTGCTGTAAAACTGCAAAAAATGTCTCTGCCCCATGGCAAAATTTGTAGAACTGCAGGAAATTAACTTTAAAACAAATGTTTCTCTCTGCCATGGGGGGGGGGGGGGGGGGGGGATTATGGTAACATTTACTTTTTACAGCATAATACAATCAATTCTACGGTATTGTAATGTGTGTCATTACACAGTGCTTGCATTGAGTGTATTTAGATTACAATAGGTGTACTGCAATATGAAATACAGTAACTTACTTGCTAGTGAGCCGCCTGGAAATTACTGTGAAATTCACGCAAACTCCTGTTTAACCTTTATTTAACTAGGCAAGTCAGTGAAGAACTAATTTTTATTTACAATGACGGCCTACACTGATCAAACCCGGACGACGCTGGGCCAATTGTGCGCCGCCCTATGGGACTCCCAATCACGGCCGGATGTGATACAGCCTGGATACGAACCAGGGACTGTAGTGATGCCTCTTGCACTGAGATCCAGTGCCTTAGACCACAGTGTGTGTATGTGAAACTAGAGGAAGGGTCATGATTAAACTTGCTGACTGTGGCTCTGAAGAACCATATTGGCTAAAACTACATGAACTCTAACATAATTGAAAGAGCTCTCTGAGGTCTCCATCTGCTTCCCTCGTTCTCAGCTGATTTTCACTGTTTTCGTTCTCTGTCATCTCGCTCCATCTCTCGCGTTCTCTCTCCACCTCGCTCTCCCTCTCCTCCCTTCAGCGACAGGTATAATGAGGAACATCAAATACAGTGTGTAATGCTCAGCGCTATAAACCATGAAATAAAAACCCATTATTGTCTCCTCTTTCCACACAGGGCGTATAAAACCATAGAAGATGAGGACCTGAGGTTCCCACTGGTCTACGGCAAAGGGAAAAAGGTTGTTTGTGTGTGTGTAACGTGCGTGAATGCGAGAGAGTGTGTGTGTCTGTGTTTAAATGTGGATGTGAACAGAATTTATAACAGAGTTTATTACATAGGAAAAACTGATGTATATCTTAGTTTAATAGTATACTAACTGGTGTCTTTAAAACTTTTCCTCAGGCCAGAGTAATGGCCACTATAGGAGTGACCAGAGGCCTTGGTGACCATGATCTTAAAGTCCACGATTCCAACATCTACATCAAGCCTTTCCTGTCCTGCTGTCCAGAGGTAAATCCAATTATGACACACTGTGTGTAGCATCCTGGCACCATTCTACCCACACACACACACACTATCTTGTACAGTGTCTTGCAAAAGTATTCGTCCCCCTTGGCGTTTTTCCTATTTTGTTGCATTACAACCTGTAATTTAAATAGATTTTTATTTGGATTTCATGTAATGGACATACACAAAATAGTACAAATTGGAGCAGTGGCTTCTTCCTTGCTGAGCGGCCTTTCAGGTTATGTCGATATAGGACTCGTTTTACTGTGGATATAGATACTTTTGTACCTGTTTCCTCCAGCATCTTCACAAGGTTCGTTGCTGTTGTTCTGGGATTGGTTTGCACTTTTCGCACCAAAGTATGTTCATCTCTAGGAGACAGAACGCGTCTCCTTCCTAAGCGGTATGACGGCTGCGTGGTCCCATGGTGTTTATACTTGCGTACTATTGTTTGTACAAATGAACGTGGTACCTTCAGGCGTTTGGAAATCGCTCCCAAGGATGAACCAGACTTGTGGAGGTCTAAAAAACAACAAATCGGAGGTCTTTGCTGATTTCTTTTGATTTTCCCATGATGTCAAGCAAAGAGGCACTGAGTTTGAAGGTAGACCTTGAAATACATCCTCAGATAAACCTCCAATTGACTCAAATGATGTCAATTAACCTATCAGAAGCTTCTAAAGCCATGACATAATTTTCTGGAATTTTCCAAGCTGGTTTAAGGCACAGTCAACTTAGTGTATGTAAACGTCTGACCCACTGGAATTGTGATACATTGAATTATAAGTGAAATAATCTGTCGTAAACATTTGTTGGAAAAATGACTTGTGTCATGCACAAAGTAGATGTCCTAATCGACTGGGTGAAATAAATTACTTGTTTCAAAAAATTCTAAAAAAATAAAAACCTGGAAAGTGGTTCTCAGTAAGTAACTTAATTGAATTAAAACATAAGTTAGTTGAAATAAAATAAAATAATTTAAATACAGTAAGACATTGTTAGTGTGGCAAAAAAAAACTAAGCCAACATGTGGGTTAAATCATTTGTCTAATGGAAAATAATTGAAAAAAGGCAGATGACCTATGTAGCAAATTAGGCTAAAGTATCATTTGAGGGCCAAACCCTGCTGCTACCTGGTCTGTCATTCTGCCTGACTAAAGAGGACACCCAGCTGGATGTGTAACAGCCACACTCTATCCTTGATTTATTTTAGAGCTGTCATTTAACTGTCATTTAACAATTAAGTTACTCACATACAGTGGGGAGAACAAGTATTTGACACACTGCCGATTTTGCAGGTTTTCCTACTTACAAAGCATGTAGAGGTCTGTAATTTTTATCATAGGTACACTTCAACTATGAGAGACGGAATGTAAAACAAAAATCCAGAAAATCACATTGTATGATTTTTAAGTAATTAATTAGCATTTTATTGCATGACATAAGTATTTGATCACCTACCAACCAGTAAGAATTCCGGCTCTCACAGACCTGTTAGTTTTTCTTTAAGAAGCCCTCCTGTTCTCCACTCATTACCTGTATTAACTGCACCTGTTTGAACTCGTTACCTGTATAAAAGACACCTGTCCACACACTCAATCAAACAGACTCCAACCTCTCCACAATGGCCAAGACCAGAGAGTTGTGTAAGGACATCAGGGGTAAAATTCTAGACCTGCACAAGGCTGGGATGGGCTACAGGACAATAGGCAAGCAGCTTGGTGAGAAGGCAACAACTGTTGGCGCAATTATTAGAAAATGGAAGAAGTTCTAAACAACTGTTGGCGCAATTAGCTTCAGGGTCTACAGTAGCCTGCTCCCACACTGTTGTATGGTATGATGATAGAAGAGTTGGCTAAAGCACATACACTACGGGTTTAGGGTGTACAGTACCACAGTTCCTCTGTCATGGTCAAACCAAGGTTGTCTGATATCAGACTCAGAGATCCTATTCGATTATATATGTAATTGGTGTTCTCTCCTGAATAAGACCCTGTTGTTTGTTACAGGTGAAGGTGTACAATAGGGTTCTCTAACTGGTGGGCAGGCCGCAGGTGGTTTTATCTGGCACCGCCAAGTTTTCAAATTTTTATTGTTGGACATAAGACTTTAAAAACACCAGGAAATTAGCTCCAGATGATTTTAATTTGGGAAATTTGTTCCCAAGTATTCCCAAGCATTATAGAGATACACGTGATCGTATACAAATTTAAGCATGTTTTGAGATGATTATGTTTTATATATGTTTGGGCTTCTTGCAGTCAATTTGCAGTCGGCCCATGGCTGAATCTAGTTGATGATCCCTGGTGTACAACCTGACTCAGTACGAGCATGGCGCTAACTCAGTCTGCTATTGCTGTTATTGTGCACAACCTGACCCATTTTGTTGTTATTCTTTCTAGGTGACGGTGTACAACCTAAACCAATACGAGCACGGTGCTGACGACGTCCTGGTGATGGGAACAGATGGCCTTTGGGACGTCCTGTCCAACAAGGAAGTCAACGAATCAGTCTCCACCTTCTTGGCCAACTGTGACCCCGACGACTTATACAGGTAGGTGTGTGTCTGTGTGCAAGTGGACCTGCGTGCGTGTAAAAGTACATTTTTCAATAGTTTTCCATGACATCCTTCTGACATTGTATTATGCAATTTTGTAAATTGAGTAAACATCCAACATCTTACAAAGTAAATACAACTATTGACAGTGGACCATTTTTGCCATAACACCCCTCCACTTCATGTCTGTGACCAGGTACACGATGGCTGCTCAGGATCTGGTGATGAGAGCGCGAGGAGTACTGAAGGACCGAGGCTGGCGGATCACTAATGAACGGCTGGGATCTGGAGACGACATCTCCTGTTACATCATCCCTCTGATGTACGGAAACCGCCAGCCCTAGAACCACCTACAGGCCATGATTGGAGCAGACTCCCATCTCTATGGCAGGCTCCCTCCTCAACCAGCAGTACTGTACTCCTCTCTTTTTGACTCTCTCTGTGTATCACCCCCCTCTCAGTGCTGTACTATAAGTGATATTCAAGAAACTAATCCTTCAAGATGTTACAATGTTCCCTTCTTCCCTAAACGGGTATGAGCTTCAGATTGTGGTATGTGACCTGAGATCCCAGTCATGTGATGTTGGACTGTGCTGACCTGTGCAGCTTTGTTTCCTGCTTTGCCACAGTGTGGCTTCAGAGGAGTCACTTCCTGAAGTACAGTATTTCTTTCAGACCTACCAAGGTTCAGTACAGACAGGTGTTTGTCTGGCACAAAATGGTTTCTACTAAAATTATTATGTATGTAGTTTTCTAAAACATGTCACTCATCTCAACTGGAAAGGGAGGCTGAACGTAGTGAAGATCACATTTTTTGACTTGACGTAGCCTATGTAATGAAGATAGATTCTGTATCCCTCACCGTAATCTGACTGAGCAAGGTGCAATAGTTTACTATGGTACTGTTTCTGTATGACTTGATCTCGTTTTTCCTCATTGGTGTAAAAATGGTCATAGTCATTAAAAAAACAATAAGTTAAGAGTTCTATCTTATGTATTCATAGACCAAGACCCAAGTTCTGTTACAAATCGTATGATGTAGCTGTATATTTATTTCTGTTAGATCATTATTTTAGGCTGATAATGTTCAATATGTTTATTTGCATGTAATGCTGCTTGCTTTGGGAAATAGTTTTAGTAGTTCAGACTGAACCCAAAGAAAAGAGATCTCTTTGCTGAAGGATGTTTTTAGGTGTCATATACTCAATGGATTATTAAGTATGTTGGCCTACACCATTGCCACTTCAGTTTGTGCCATTCTATGCGTCTTTTACTTTTCAATATTGTAAGAGGATTTATTTATACTGACTGATCTATTGTCACACTTGATCCTTCAATTCAGTGCCAGTAATCCACATATGTCATACGGCACCATTGTTTTATTATTTTCATACATACCATGATAAAACATATGAATTGATGTAAACATACTATATCATTTCCTACATGTTACATTACATATTTTGGTGACATTGGTAGCTTTGATGTATTGTTGAGGGTGGCTGAAGTTTTCACAGATGCCGTGCTCGAAGATGCTTTCCTAACATAAGATACTCAGTTCTGGCTCTTGACTCTGCTATCTACCAATCAGTAGACCATGTGCTACATTTAGGGCTATTTCCAATCCTTAACCCGCAATAACCGACAACTGCATAGCAGGTTGTGTTTTTATTTCGAGGATTTTAGAGGTGTAACATCGTTGGAGCTGTCAAATCAGCAAGTGACTCCCGGCATTATAGCTATAGCAGACATTGCCATTGGATGCACGAGTCGCATTAGTATAAATCCCATGCAGCCTTGTTGTTTCAAGCTGAAACATTGGAATGTGTGCTGTAATCTACACCTCAATTAGGCTGACATCAATCCTTATTAATTTGTTTAATGAGTTTCAATTTGAGTGTCACTTTCTATATAGCCTCCACTTTCTCATTCTGAACTTCCAATGCGGGTGGGTTTTATAGACGGGTGTGGTTTGGTGACATGATGACAAGAGCTGCTCCAATGCAGTTACACCTCTGACATCACCTAAACAAAAGCAAGGAAATTGCTATGCAGTTGTCGGTCATGGCAGGTTTACACTGAAACTGATTGAATAGGCCTGAAAGGTCTTGCACAGTCAAAATCATGTTAATGAAATTTGATGATATTTGGATGAAACCAGATCAAAGTAGGATGGCCAAAGTATGAAAAATGACTATTGCTTCTACATTGATAAAAGTTTGATCATATAGTTACTGGTCCATTCCCCCATTTGGATTCAGGAGGCGGATTATTAAGGGCTTTTTGTGACATCACAAAATCCTCTCATTTTAATACACCAATTTAAATAGGTACCGCCTTGTAACCAATATCGCAGAGGGGAGTGGTTTAGGTAGCTAGTTTAGTGGTGCTAAAATTTGACTGCAGCATGTCTGCAAATATGAGGTTTCCCCTATTCATCTAAGGCAAATATACTTAGGTTTGTACTTTCATCTGTGTCTGGTGTTAGCTAGGAACTGGCTAGCTCGGTCTTCAGCCAGCATGGAACAAAAGCGGGGGAAGGGTTGCCCAAAACTCAGATACAGTTGTCCAGTACTTACACATGTCAAACGGGAGATTCATCTAAACTTCTTGACTATCGTTAATAGTCATGATATATGGACATTGCCTGACTCACCGGACATTTTTTTTTTTTAGGTACACTCATTTAGTCCCGGGTCAGACCACCCTTTGCCTCCAGAACAGTTTGAATTCCTTGTGGCATGGATTCCACAAGGTGTCGGAAATGTTCCACAGCACCACGCAGTTGCAGCAGATTGGACGGCGGAACGTTTGGTACGTTCATGCTGTGAACAGGTTTGGTCAGTGACAATGTTCAGATACGCTGTGGCGTTCAATCATTGCTCAATTGGTATCAAGGGACCTAGTGTGTGCCAGGAAAAAATTCCACACACCAGTACACCACCAGCCTGTACCGGTTGACACCAGGCAGGATAGGTCCATAGACCCATTCTGCTTACGCCAACTCCTGACTCAACAGGAACTGGGATTCCTCGGACCAGAGGATGTTTTTCCACTCCTCAATTGTCCACTGTTGGTGATCGCGTGCCCACTGGAGAAGCCGCTTCTTGTTTTTAGCTGATAGGAGTGGAACATGGTGAGTTGAGGAGTTGTGCGTTCCGAGATGCCGTTCTGCACGCTACTGTTGTACTGCGCCGTTATTTGTCTGTTTGTGGCCATCATGAAAGCTTGTACGATTCTTGCCATTCTCCTTTGACCTCTCTCATCAACAAGCTGTTTTCGCACACAGGACTGCCGCTGACTGGATATTTTTTGTTTGCTGCGAAATTCTCGGTAAACCCTAGACACTGTCGTTTGTGAAAAGCTCCGTAGGGCGTCCGTTTCTGTGATACTGGATCCGGTGCGCCTGGTACAGACGATCATACCACGCTCGAAGTTGCATAGGTCACTTGTTTTGCTCATTCTAACGTTCAATTGAACAGAAACTTAATGGCTCAATGCCTGTCTGCCTACTTTATATAGCAAGCCACGGCCATGTCACTCAGTGTCTGTGTCACCATGTGCCATTGCTTTGTGTATCAGCAAATTTACTTGAGATAATCTCACCGCAACACTGCGTCCATGTTGCTTGACATACAGTTGAAGTCGGAAGTTTACATACACTTAGGTTGGAGTCATTAAAACTTGTTTTTCAACCACTCCACAAATGTCTTGTTAACAAACTATAGTTTTGGCAAGTCGATTAGGACATCTACTTTGTGTTATTTCACTTATAATTCAATGTATCACAATTCCAGTGGGTCAGACGTTTACATACACTAAGTTGACTGTGCCTTAAACCAGCTTGGAAAATTCCAGAAAATTATGTCATGGCTTTAGAAGCTTCTGATAGGTTAATTGACATCATTTGAGTCAATTGGAGGTTTATCTGAGGATGTATTTCAAGGTCTACCTTCAAACTCAGTGCCTCTTTGCTTGACATCATGGGAAAATCAAAAGAAATCAGCAAAGACCTCCGATTTGTTGTTTTTTAGACCTCCACAAGTCTGGTTCATCCTTGGGAGCGATTTCCTGAAGGTACCACGTTCATTTGTACAAACAATAGTACGCAAGTATAAACACCATGGGACCACGCAGCTGTCATACCGCTTAGGAAGGAGACGCGTTCTGTCTCCTAGAGATGAACATACTTTGGTGCGAAAAGTGCAAACCAATCCCAGAACAACAGCAACGAACCTTGTGAAGATGCTGGAGGAAACAGGTACAAAAGTATCTATATCCACAGTAAAACGAGTCCTATATCGACATAACCTGAAAGGCCGCTCAGCAAGGAAGAAGCCACTGCTCCAAAACCGCCATAAAAAAGCCAGACTACGGTTTGCAACTACACATGGGGACAAAGATCGTACTTTTTGGAGAAATGTCCTCTGGTCTGATGAAACAAAAATAGAACTGTTTGGCCATAATGAGCATCGTTATGTTTGGAGGAAAAAGGGGGATGCTTGCGAGCCGAAGAACACCATCCCAACCGTGAAGCATGGGGGTGGCAGCATCATGTTGTGGGGGTGCTTTGCTGCAGGAAGGACTGGTGCACTTCACAAAATAGATGGCATCACGAGGCAGGGAAATTATGTGGATTTATTGAAGCAACATCTCCAAACATCAGTCAGGAAGTTAAAGCTTGGTCGCAAATGGGTCTTTCAAATGGACAATGACCCCAAGCATACTTCTAAAGTTGTGGCAAAATGGCTTAAGGACAACAAAGTCAAGGTATTGGAGTGGCCATCACAAAGCCCTGACCTCAATCCAATAGAACATTTGTGGGCAGAACTGAAAAAGCTTGTGCGAGCAAGGAGGCCTACAAACCTGACTCAGTTACACCACCTCTGTCAGGAGGAATGGGCCGAAATTCACCCAACTTATTGTGGGAAGCTTGTGGAAGGCTACCTGAAGCGTTTGACCCAGGTTAAACAATGTAAAGGCAATGCTACCAAATACTAATTGAGTGTATGTAAACTTCTGACCGACTGGGAATGTGATGAAAGAAATAAAAGCTGAAATAAATCCTTCTCTCTAATATTATTCTGACATTTCACATTCTTAAAATAAAGCGGTGATCCTAACTAACCTAAGACAGGGAATTTTTACTAGGATTAAATGTCAGGAATTGTGAAAAATTGAGTTTAATGTATTTGGCTAAGGTGTATCTAAACTTCCGACTTCAACTGTAGGCTTTTTCCCAAGAACTGTCAGTAAAGGTGAGCTGCCCACCCACTCAGCCTATTAGCTCCCTGCCCACTCAGTGTGTCTTTTCAGGCTTCCTGGTTGTTTGACATGAGAGAAAAATGACTTTTACTCAGATATTGAGCATTGTTATTGTAAAAATATATATATATTGTGGGTGATGTTTCAGTCACTCAAAAGGCTATTTTACATGGGAATCAGAATGATTGTTCAGGACCATAAATCATGTTTTGTATTGTAACGGTTTTGACTAATTGTTTGTAGGGGTGACCGATCATTTATTTTGGTAATATAACCAATGCAAAAGAACACATTTGTTTTAAAGTTATTTCCAATGTTTTATGGGTTTATGAAAAGTGTATGTCCATACTGACTTTTACATGAGTCCATTGTCTTGGTGTAGACTTGATGGACCAGATGGGACACATTACCTCTCAACCAAAAAGGAGAAATCTATATTTTCTCTGGTAGGCACAACCTACCTGGCACCCCCACAAAAACAATTAACCTCAAGTCAAAACCATTACAATACAAAACATGATTTAAAGTCCTGAACAATCATTCTGATTCCCATTTAAAATATCATTTTGAGTGACTAAAACATCATCCACAATATATATTTTTTTCTGTATGTTTTTTGGGGGTATTTCTAGGAATGGGGGTTTCAAAGAAAGTGAGGAAATTGGATATGCAGTATTGTATTTATTATCCCAAAGTGTCCAGAAGACTGACTAATGTACTGTAATATAACTTACGTTGTAACCTATTTATGGATTGTTCATACTTAACTATGTGGTATGAATTTATAGTTAATGTGTTAAGCCTTAACTACTTAACTACTATATGTGAAGAAAGAATGAAGACTGTGCCACCCACACCTGCACATGGAGGCCAACTCAAGTTTTTGGTAGTTTGGAAGTCAAAAATATAATAGCTGTACTGGAATTAATACATTGCTGAAGGCAGTGGACTATTTGATATGAAGTATTTGTTTATGAATTTGTACATTTTCTAGAGTAGAACAACAAGTAAAACAGAAAGGGTATGAAACGAAAAGTGCATTTTGACATTATTACTCTGTATCAGGAGATATATTTAACCTAGCCTGGTAGCAGATTTGTATGTTTTTTTTATCAAACTCCTCTGTTAGTCTTTGTATGCCATAAACTGTTGCTTACACGGCAGTGGAGTTGGTTATAAAGCACAAACTGGGCTGGTACCAGGCTATATTTGCCTCTCCTGTTGCTGTATATTTTAGTAGCCTACCAATTGCTGTTGTTTTGTTCCAAATCATCTCGCAAACCCAAACTCATCCATGTGACTGATAATGAAAGGGATTAGAATTTAGGCCATTCCCTGGTGATGAGAAGATTGAGGAATGTCTTTGTGTATTTCTCAGAACAAATGAAGGAGAGTGGTGAAACGCTATACATTTTCATGACAATTTTTGACTAATCTAATTTCTTCTACACTCCTACCCATTTCATTTATTTTGTAAACTAGAGGTAATTTAAGTCAAATAATATTTGTAAATGTTTTATGGTATGTATTTATGTGCAATGACGACTTTGGGGAAATGTTTTACCTTGTGTTTTTTTTCAGAGAATAAAAACAATAAAATTAAATGTATGTGAACACTTGAACCCAAAATGTGTGTCTTGTATCTTGCATTATTAGAGGACTTCTATTGGGACCAGAGACTGTCAGCAGGCCTGGCCAGAAATAGTAGTAGTTCCAGAAAGCATTAAGTTTCAGTCCAAATCTGGAGGCCAATCAATCAATCTGAAGTGGCATTAAAATGGCGCTGAGGCACAAAAACAAATCAATGCCATTGCTCTTTGCATTCCCACTTCTTCTTGAGGAGAGTAAAATCAACATACCAAATCAATATTGCTCTAACAGGTAATTGTCAGAGGGGTTTGGACATGGAGGGGGTTCAGTCCTGATGATGATTTAATGTACAGTGGCTTATGAAAGTATTCACTCCTTCACATTTTTCCTATTCCTTTGCCTTACAACCTGGAATTAAAATTGATTTTTTTGGGGGGATTTGTATCATTTGATTTACACAACATGACTACCACTTTGAAGCTACAAAATATTTTTTCTTGTGAAACAAACAAGAAATAACACAAACAAAACTGAAAACTTGAGCGTGCATAACTATTCACCCCCCCCAAAGTCAATACTTTGTAGAGCCACCTTTTACAGCAATTACAGCTGCAAGTCTCTTGGGGTATGTCTCTATAAGCTTGGCACATCTAGCCACTGGGATTTTTGCCCATTCTACAAGGCAAAACTGCTCCAGCTCCTTCAAGTTGGATGGGTTCCGCTGGTGTACAGCAATCTTTAAGTCATACCACAGATTCTCAATTGGATTGAGGTCTGGGCTATGACTAGGCCATTCCAAGACATTTAAATGTTTCCCCTTAAACCACTCGAGTGTTGCTTTAGCAGTATGCTTAGGATCATTGTCCTGCTGGAAGGTGAACCTCCGTCCCAGTCTCAAATCTCTGGAAGACAAACAGGTTTTCCCCAAGAATTTCCCTGTATTTAGCACCATCCATCATTCCTTCAATTCTGACCAGTTTCCCAGGCCCTGCCAATGAAAAACATCCCCACAGCATGATGCTTCAACATGCTTTACTGTGGGGATGGTGTTCTCGGGGTGATGAAAGGTGTTGGGTTTGCACCAGACATAGCGTTTTCCTTGATGGCCAAAAAGCAAAATGTTTGTCTCATCTGACCAGAGTACCTTCTTCCATATGTTTGGGGAGTCTTACACATGCCTTTTGGCAAACACCGAACGTGTTTGCTTATTATTTTCTTTAAGCAATGGCTTTTTTCTGGCCACTCTTCCGAAAAGCCCAGCTCTGTGGCGTGTACAGCTTAGTGGTCCTATGGACAGATACTCCAATCTCCGCTGTGGATCTTTGCAGAGCCTTCAGGGTTATCTTTGGTCTCTTTGTTGCCGCTGATTAATGCCCTCCTTGCCTGGCCTGTGAGTTTTGTTGGGCAGCCCTCTCTTGGCAGGTTTCTTGTGGTACCATATTCTTTCAGTTTTTTAATAATGGATTTAAATGGTGCTCCGTGGGATGTTCAAAGTTTCAGATATTTCTTTTATAACCCAACCCTGATCTGTACTTCCCCACAACTTTGTCCTGACCTGTTTGGAGAGCTCCTTGGTCTTCATGGTGCCGCTTGCTTAGTGGTGATGCAGACTCTGGGGCCTTTCAGAACAGGTGTATATATACTGAGATCATGTGACAGATTATGTGACACTTTGAAGCCCCTAAATAAGATCTGGTGCAACCAATTACATTCTGAAGTCACATAATTAGTTAAATAAAGTCCACCTGTCTGAAATCTAGGTGGGTGAATACATATACAACACACCACTTTTCCATTATTTTTAAATATTTTTTTGACTATTCCATTACATGAAATTCAAATAAAAATCCATTTAAATTACAGGTTGTAATACAATAAAATAAGAAAAACACCAAGGGGGATGAATACTTTTGCAAGGCACTGTAAGTGATTGCTGCAGCAAAACAGTGAAAATGATTTTATGTCGGGTATATCACCTAAAACAGAAAGTTTGTTTTCTTCGTTATATGTATTACTTTAAATGCATTTAGATGCATCTGATTCGTTTTTTCAAGAAAGACTGGAGACCCCTACTTACTCTATTTGGAATATGAAAACACTGTGCACCTTGAAGTGTGTGTGTCTTACCTGTCCCCCCCCCCCATTTTTTCCTTAAGTAACCATCAGTCATTTGGCATGGTTACATATCATACTATGGTGAGTGTCCCAGATTTACATGTGCTATGTTTTGTCTACTCGGAGACCATGCTATGCACTGGCAGGATTGACTCTGTAATTTGATATGTAGTAGGCCTAGTAGTAGTATTGCTATTTCATTAACAACTAAGAGCCCCTGGGTGAATGAGAAACTGCAAGTTAATATTTTTACTTTATTTAGAATGGAACAAAAAAACAAGTGCTCAAGCTGGTGGTGATGACAACCACCTACACTACATGACCAAAAGTATGTGGACACCTGCTCGTCAAACATCTCATTCCAAAATCATGGGCATTAATATGGAGTTGGTCTCCCCTTTGCTGCTATAACAGACTCCACTCTTCTGGGAAGGGCATTGTCATGCTGAAGCAGGAGAGAGCCTTCACCAAACTGTCGCCACAAAGTTGGACGCACAGAATCGTCTAGAATGTAATTGTTGCTGTAGCGTTAAGATTTCCCTTCACTGGAACTAAGAGGCCTAACCCGAACCATGAAAAACAGCCTCAGACCATTATTCCTCCACCAAACTTTACAATTGGCACTTTGCATTTGGGCAGGTTGCATTCTCAGGGCATCCCCCAAACCCAGATTGGTCTGTCGGACTGCCAGATGGTCCATAGTCCAAAGGCGGAGAGCTTTACACTACTCCAGCCAACGCTTGGCATTGCGCATGGTGATCTTAGGTTTGTGTGCTGACATTGCTTCCAGAGGCAGTTTGGAACTCGGTAATGAGTGTTGCAAACGAGGACAGACCATTTTTACACGCTGAAATAGCTGAGTACACAAATTTGAAGGGGTGTCCACATACTTTTGTATATATAGTGTACCCATCTATAGGCTAACACTTCTGTCATTAATATGCCAAACAATTACACACATAGGCCTAATTGAATGGTAAATAAATTACAACAGCACAAATCCAGTTACTCAGAATGCCAAAAAAGTAATTTGGATCGGTCTGATCCAAACATGTTTTTGCTCTAGAAAAATAATAATCCAGGTTTCTTGATGTGCATATCACCAGCGCCGGCAAGGTAGTAGTTTGCACAGTTATCTCCACAGCAGGCCATGTCACAACCCGACCAACAGCACAAACTACTACCTCAGCCGGAGCACAGCGGAAAGGAACGAACCAGCGGTGTCATCCGTGTGTCTGCCTCCTGTCCAAACGGTTCAGAATGACCATATGAATTAACTGTTCCATGATGACGCGGTCATATACAGTATCTGTATCGTTAAGCACTTCCCATGAGTAAAACGCAATTGAAACCCCACCCAAGTCCCCGACCCAGTCTCCTGATTTCACTGCCCTTGCCCTAAAATGACTTGGCTGGACATTGCATCATGTCTCGGCCAAGTTCTCGTTTTAGACCTAGGCTACACAGCGAAGCAGCGGTCCCGAATGAAAGATGCGACATTTTACAGACCGTAGGAATTAATACAGGGAGAATATTGAATAACACTATAGCCTAACACTTTACGACAAAGCTTTATCACAATCCAATAATTACGAACAGTTAAATGGCATACACACAACCGTATAATTGTGATTGGTTGATCCAGCCCAGCAATGCAATATTGTCTTGTGCGCACACCGTATTGTCGGCCCAAGTAGCAGCCAACCATCTCTCCATATCCTTTGTCAAGAAAAAAATAAAGGCAGAACAATTATCTGTGCAGTCGAGCTTTTAAGATAAATACACGCGCAGCTCAGTCTTGCACAGCCACGCGCACGTTGCCGCATACACTGTCAGTATGTTCCAGCTCCTTCCCGCGGTCCGTGTGGAAAAGGAAGGAGTAGTATGCGATCAACTGTGGATAAAATTCGCGGGAAACGTCAGACTGGGCGTAAAGAACAGCTCCATTCGCATTGGGTTGTAGGAAAGGGAGTATTTCAATTCACGCGCAAAATGTTGGCCATTGCGATTTTGGGTGAAATTCTAAAATGCACCAGACCAATTCTGAAGAAGTCTCTAATAGATAAGTCAGTCAGATAAAATGGTCATCCATGTTTGTGCTGAGCTTCAACACCTCAGAACCTCAGACAAAATATGTTTTAGTACAGTATGAATAGACCATAATATCCAGTCATGGTCCAGCTTCAACCACAAGAGGGCCTCTATTTCCAATTTCTCTGTTGAGCCAGGAATGCTCCTGTGTTATACATTTACCTCCAGAGGGCACGAATACCCAATCCATTATCAGAGTCATTATCCATGAAGTTAAATACACTGCTCAAAAAAATAAAGGGAACACTTAAACAACACAATGTAACTCCAAGTCAATCACACTTCTGTGAAATCAAACTGTCCACTTAGGAAGCAACACTGATTGACAATAAATTTCACATGCTGTTGTGCAAATGGAATAGACAAAAGGTGGAAATTATAGGCAATTAGTAAGACACCCCCAAAAAAGGAATGGTTCTGCAGGTGGTGACCACAGACCACTTCTCAGTTCCTATGCTTCCTGGCTGATGTTTTGGTCACTTTTGAATGCTGGCGGTGCTTTCACTCTAGTGGTAGCATGAGACGGAGTCTACAACCCACACAAGTGGCTCAGGTAGTGCAGTTCATCCAGGATGGCACATCAATGCGAGCTGTGGCAAAAAGGTTTGCTGTGTCTGTCAGCGTAGTGTCCAGAGCATGGAGGCGCTACCAGGAGACAGGCCAGTACATCAGGAGACGTGGAGGAGGCCGTAGGAGGGCAACAACCCAGCAGCAGGACCGCTACCTCCGCCTTTGTGCAAGGAGGTGCACTGCCAGAGCCCTGCAAAATGACCTCCAGCAGGCCACAAATGTGCATGTGTCTGCTCAAACGGTCAGAAACAGACTCCATGAGGGTGGTATGAGGGCCCGACGTCCACAGGTGGGGGTTGTGCTTACAGCCCAACACCGTGCAGGACGTTTGGCATTTGCCAGAGAACACCAAGATTGGCAAATTCGCCACTGGCGCCCTGTGCTCTTCACAGATGAAAGCAGGTTCACACTGAGCACATGAGCACATGTGACAGACGTGACAGAGTCTGGAGACGCCGTGGAGAACGTTCTGCTGCCTGCAACATCCTCCAGCATGACCGGTTTGGCGGTGGGTCAGTCATGGTGTGGGGTGGCATTACTTTGTGGGGCCGCACAGCCCTCCATGTGCTCGCCAGAGGTAGCCTGACTGCCATTAGGTACCGAGATGAGATCCTCAGACCCCTTGTGAGACCATATGCTGACACATGCACATTTGTGGCCTGCTGGAGGTCATTTTGCAGGGCTCTGGCAGTGCACCTCCTTGCACAAAGGCGGAGGTAGCGGTCCTGCTGCTGGGTTGTTGCCCTCCTACGGCCTCCTCCACGTCTCCTGATGTACTGGCCTGTCTCCTGGTAGCGCCTCCATGCTCTGGACACTACGCTGACAGACACAGCAAACCTTTTTGCCACAGCTCGCATTGATGTGCCATCCTGGATGAACTGCACTACCTGAGCCACTTGTGTGGGTTGTAGACTCCGTCTCATGCTACCACTAGAGTGAAAGCACCGCCAGCATTCAAAAGTGACCAAAACATCAGCCAGGAAGCATAGGAACTGAGAAGTGGTCTGTGGTCACCACCTGCAGAACCATTCCTTTTTTGGGGGTGTCTTACTAATTGCCTATAATTTCCACCTTTTGTCTATTCCATTTGCACAACAGCATGTGAAATTTATTGTCAATCAGTGTTGCTTCCTAAGTGGACAGTTTGATTTCACAGAAGTGTGATTGACTTGGAGTTACATTGTGTTGTTTAAGTGTTCCCTTTATTTTTTTGAGCAGTGTATATAGCTAGCCTACACAACCTTAAGGTTGGTAATTCCAAATAGTTTACAGAAAAAACAGAGTTCTAGGCTTTACACAACTTTATTGAAGTTTGTGTGTAAATACACATGCACATTTCAAATGTAAACCCAAGTGAACTCAAGCGCAGCCAAACCTGGAAACCCCCATGTCATGCAAAGGATGCCTGAATATATTCACCTTTACAAAAAAAGTCAGAACAATAGAACATCCTTTCAAAAAGATCCAATCCCCCAGAAGAGAAAAGCACTGGTAAGAATTCTGTGCCTCCCCCAAATGGCACCCTATTCCCTATATAGGGCACTACTTTTGACGAGAGCTCTATGCGGTATAGGGCGCCATTTCGGACAAAACCCTGAATTTGTGGTCTATAAACCCAAATCCCCATTACATCTTCGATCTTGCCACGGTCTTTAAATATATTTTTTATTATTTTTTAAATGCTTACATATAAATAAATACATGTTGTTATCAAATGTGCACTCACAGAGTGAACTCTTATGTACAGTACTATATATCCTATATGTAATCACCACATCTCACCCACTCAGGCTGATCAGTAATTCAACCATCCACCCATCCCTCCCACTCTCTAGAGAGAAAGACCTTACTCCACACACCAACCACAATGAAGCATTATTTTCCCTTGGAAGAGAGGACACATACAGCAGTACCCAGGTAACCCCCTACTACCCCCCCCCCCCCTCACATTTAACCAAAGCAAGACAAGAGGCAAAAAAACAACCTGGACCAGTTCAAGTCAGTCATTCAGCATACATTCCGGCTCTCATGTTTGACTTTTTTACATTTTTTTTAATTGGTTGATTTCCGGTAGCAGCGGTCGCTATTCATGGATGTTTCTGTTGGGGACAGCAAAGATAGGGTGTGTACATAAGTGTTCCTGTGAGTGTAGGAATGAGTGTCAGCTCGTATCTGTGTCCTGTTTAAGTGTAGGTGCGTGTGTGTTTCAGCTTGTGTATGTTTGTGTTTCGGGGCCATGCACAGACAACGTGACGTGATAATGTGCTAAAGGCTACAATCTGAGATTAAGAGTTAAGGCTGAGGTGATCCAACCAAGAGACAGAAATCTAATGTATCACCAATATTCATAATCTCAAAAAGCCTCTAGAAGGAGCAGGTAGTGGAGGAGAGGCTCAATAAGCCGTGTAAAGCTAATAACGCAACATAACGCCTAAGAGAGGTGGGTCCGTTCCAGAAAAGCCCCTACCTCCTAAGCAAACACGTCTCCTAATCACTTATGAAGATCTGAAAGAATTGGATGTGAGCAATTTGGTAGTAGCTCCACCTTGTCATGTGACAGGTGAGGTGAATTTTTCACCCCATTTCTCATCCCTATCTGATCATTTCAGATCTACAAAAGTGTCTCGGGGTTTAAGGGTTGTTTCTGGACCTTGACCTTGTCATGCGGCTTACAGGATACTTACTGTAGTGACCAGCAGAAGAAAAAAATAACAAAACTTAATCACAAGGCTCATATTGTGTACATTAGTTGTGTGTCTAAAATGGAAGTTCACCACATTACTAGTTTGGCTGTTTTACATTATGAAATGTATTTTGCTCTTCTTCCTCCTCTTCACATACACAAAGCCGAGTAGGAGGGCTGATTAGGATCAGGTCTCCCCTGTCCATATAACCTTATTCATTATGATCCTAAAGGTGAAAATGATCCTAGATCAGCACTCCTAATCTACACAGAGCAGTCACTATGTGTGGATGCGTGTTCTGTTGACCACAGTGTTTAAAGGCAGCATTCAAAGCGTTTTAACTGAGAAGACCTTGGCTCAGAGTAATTTGTAAAACAATTGCAGTACGTGGCACTAATATACAATTCATTATAAAAAAAAAAAAATGGGAGTGGAGGTGATTGTGCAACAAAATAAAAGTGTAAGGACGAATCCCCCAAAAGGCTTCAGCGCATCATGAAAACTTAATAATAATAATAATAATTCAGTGTTCATTCAAAAAACCTATTTACAAGGCCTAGCTTAAAAATAATGGTAAAATGGTATGCCAATGCATTGCTCTCTCAGAAACATAAAAACATCACAAAATTAAAGCAGGTGGGTGGGAGAGAGGGAGTATCGGTTCGAAGCGCCAAAGCAGTGACACCACTGCACTGTGACATTCTGTGTTTGATACTATGATGAACTGAACTCTGGCCTTCCTAACACTTCTAATGGATCCATTCGATTTCAGTATGATGTCATTGTTCAGAATCAGAACAGAGCTTGACATCTTTTTCCTCCAGAGTGGATGATTCATGTCGAATGGACATGGAGGAGAATCACTGCGACCCGAACAACTATAGGCCCTGATTTCTTTAGTAATGTTGCTTCGGTGTTCCAGCACTGACAAACTTCTCAGTGGTTAGTTTCCCCTGGTAGCCCACTCATTGTAGGCCTGGATGGTGTCAGAGATCAGCCTCAGGCCTGGCACACTGCTCTGTGTCTGTCGATATGGCTTAGGATGGATATTATTGTCTCTCGCTCTGTCTCCGTTTCACCAGCTCATTTGGATTTCATGGTGACATTGTCGTTGACATCCTCTTCGTCGCTCTGAACTGAAGCAGAGGCCCCCTGGGATGAGGCGACGCTCTTCCTCTCCTCCTTCCCTTCTGTGTTCTCCACCACCTTCTCTCCATCCTCCTCTCTCTCCTCCTCTTCTTCTTCTTCTTCCTCCTCTCGGTCCAGATTAAAGTAGCCTGTTCCCTTCACTGTGTCCTGGCGCTGGTAGAACAGCACGTACGCTGCTTTGGACTGAACACACACACACACACATATATATATATATGAAGTGCACATTCAATTCACACTGGGCAGTGCTGTGTATCTGACAAGATGTTAGAAGACTTTGGAACTCACCACAATCTGATCTTCGTTGGCTGGAGAGACACTGCTGTCGTCAAAGTTGTACCACTTGTCATCATCCTTGTTCTTCGCATAAGCAGTATCTAAGTGTCCCAAAGATAAGATGAGAAGATGAGTATTTGTCTGCTAAAAGCAAGCATGGAATTAAGACTGTTGATTCAACTTCCTTGTTTGAATCAACTCGGATAAGATTATGGCTAGCAATGTATGAATTTACAATTTTGAATACACATTACGTTCAAATTCACATTACGCTTCTAGTGTTTATGACTAAATTGTCAAATAAAAATACTTAAAATCAGACTTACAGTGTCCTCCTCCCATGCCTCCGTAGTGGTTGGAGACCGCAATGAGATCGTAGCGACAGGGACCAGCATTAGGGTCGATCAGGAACTCTGACATTTCCATGTCACTGGAGAAAGAATCACACAAAGAACCATTCATGAGGGGGAGAATTCCTTGTTTTATTTTCAAGAGATATTTAACATTTGTATAAGTGATTTACAACTTAAAGGGATACTTTGGGATTTTGGCAATGAGGCCCTTTAACTAGCTCCCCAGAGTCAGATGATACCATTTTTATGTCTGTGTCCTGTATGAAGGAAGTTAGAGGTAGTTTTGTGAGCCAATGCTAACTAGCGTCAGCACAATGACGAAGTGTATGGGCATGCAGGTTAGCAACTTCCTTCAAACTGCTCGTAGAGACAAATTTCATCCACAAGTTCATCGGACGCTGGGGAAGTAGACCAAAATCCAGAAGTATCCCTTTAAGCCATAGGAAAACAGCTGAATGTTTTTAATTTACACAATTATACTTGTTCATAAACTTTGACAACATAGCTTACTTTGACAGAAAAGTATGTCCGTCTGGTCAAAACCGTACCTGAGTGGGAAATCGACTAGTGAATCCAGCTTGTCCCTCATATATCTGCTGTAGGAGAAGCGTTTCAGATGGACCACCAGGACTGGAGGCAGAGACCACAGGTCCAGCTTCTTAGTGGCCTGCTGGTGCTCCTTGCAGTTTGGACAGTACCTGGGATAGATTAATTAATTATTATATTTTATGTGACAATTTTAAAAAGCATATACTTTCTTAGTACCTGAGACGGCCAGGATAAATTACGCATCAGCCCAAATTACAGAAGATTTTAGTTCTGGGTTAATGGAGATTAATATCATGTTAAAACATGTTAATTCTATTTTTGAGAGAACTATTCTTTTAAATGTTCATTATTTTCTTTATTAGCCTTGACAATATGAAGTTAAGTCTCACCATGGGTCCTCAGCTCCGAGCTTCTCTTTGGTGGTGAAGAGCTCGATGCAGTCTTTCAGTTTGAAGAAGGCTTTCTTCTGAGGCTTATACTCCATGCTCTCATGCTTCTCAAAGTCCTGTTCACAGACAGTGAGATTTGTTATTACTTATTTAGTACAATATTATTACCATCCAAGGCTTAAAGAGAGACATTCATTCTACAACAGTGTTCCCCAAGCCTCTCCTCAAATACCTCCAGCCATTCTAACTATTTGATCTACAAACTAGCACACAAGGTTTGGGAAACACTGTTTCAGTTTGAATGCATAAGGACAGACACAGTCTGACATGAATTGATATACTGTACACTCCTCTGTATTTATTTAGACAGCGACGCAAACATTTGTAAATTTGGCTCTATACTCCAGCATTTTTGATTTTAGATCAAATGTTTCATATCAGGCGGCAGTAATCAATGTCACATGTCATAATGATGAGTGAGAAAGTTAGAGGAACAAAAATCATACCCCCCCCCCCCCAAAAAAAATGCTAACCTCTCACCATTACCAATAACAGGGGTGGTTACCATTTTTGGGGGATAATGATCTCTGTGGCTCTCACGTATCATTATTCATGATCATCCATAATCATGGTTCCATTCACATTCATGTCTTTTAAAAATAAAAATACAGCCCCCATCCCCGCAGGCCGTCATTGTAAATAAGAATTTGCTCTTAACTGACTTGCCTAGTTAAATAAAGGTTAAATAAATAAAAAATATTTTAAAAAATGTAGAAGTGTTCAGAAACATGTATTCTTATTTACAATAAAAGTGACTCCAAATTGACAATACATTATTCACCATTGAGCTCCTACTGGGCAAAACATTATCCAAAACACAACCAAAACAAACTGCAAATACATACAACAAGTCTGTAGAGTCACAAGCTTGATGTAGTCTAGGAATATGGGACCAAATACTAAACTTCTGACTACTTTAATACACTATAAGTTAATTTGTCCAAATACTTATGAAAAAAAAGTATTCCAATGGGGGGACTAGATACATAGTGACTTCATTTCTAAATGGTAAAACATATGTACGAATATACACTCAAATAAAAAGGTGACATTCTGTACTGTCACCCCTTATATGAAACATTTTATCTAAAATAAAAAAATGCTGGAGTATAGGGCCATATTTTCACATTTTACCTTCTTTGTCCAAATAAATAGAGGGTAGTGTAAGTAAAATGGTTTCTAGTGTTAGAGGAGAGTAGAAAGCCTTACCTCTGTGATACCCTCATCAAAGTGTTTTTTCTTGACCTCTGGTTCCCAGTCCAAAGAGAGATAGGACTGGTCTGTTACAGAGAGAGAGCAATATACCCTTAAAGACTCATTGTAAAAGGTGAGAATATAATAGAACGAGAAAGGTGGATTGTGCATTAAGAACTAGTAGAGGCACTGCTTAGTGCTTACAATAAGTATAATGTTGTTACTAGAATGTTACCATGTTTTTATCTTTATTGGAGGGTTTCAACTTCATCTGCGTACCATATGTAAAATGCCCATCTTACCACTGAGTCTGAGGTGTCCCTCGTCGAACCGGATCTGCCGCGGTTCCTCCTTGATTAAGCTGAAGTCAGTCTTGCCCATGTTGTTAAACTGGAATGTAAACAATCTCTTCTTCTCCCCCATTGTCATAGACGTTTGGTTCTGGTGACCTTTGGTCCCCGAGTTCTCTCCCCCTGGACCAACCCCGTTCTCCAGCTCGTTGTCCCCACCACCCACAGAGTCCTCTGATTGGCTGTTGTCATTCTCAGAGGGCAGCTCCTGGTCCTGACTGGATTCGTCGTCTCCATCCTGCTCATCAGTCTCCATCTCGCCTGGAATTGAGTGGATCAGCCGATCAGATTTTGGAATAGCTTTATCGACAGGGGTTACATATTTTATTTAACGCTATAGTCTCTTTCGCAGGCGAGCCCTGCATGAACACATCAATAAAACAATTACACTATACATATCTATTTACACATCAATTACAAAATACATCAAAGGGAAACACAAAACACAATCATATGAAACAAACACATTCTTCAGGGAAAAGTCTCAGGTGAGTGCATGTGTAAGTGTGTGTGTGTGTTACGTACTGGGAGAGCCCTCCTCCAGGACCCCATTGGTAGCATTGCCATTGACAATATGTTGTTTAGAAGAGGGGGTTGTCTCCTCAGTGTCCTCCTCCTCAACGACAGAACGCACAAACCGACTGCACCATACAACACAAAACACACAATACTAATATAATCAGTTCCCATTCAAAACATACAGACATAGTCCAACAACATCTAACTGCTCAACATCATTTATATGCTCCCCCCGAAGAAAGAAACATCCACCCTCAGTGCTGTTATTACTCAGTTCATCAGTGCTCCCGGAGTAGAAAACATTTAATGAGAAAACATTAAAATCGGGACATTGTGTCAAAGCCTTGTTTCCACTAGAAACTAAAAAGGTTCCTTAGAAACAATGAAAAGAGCAATCAAATGTATTCATATAGCCCTTTTAACATCAGTCACAATTAGGCTAAGTAATTAACAAGAGCGCAAGGTTAGTTAACGGCAGTTTCTGAGATGGTTACCTACCCACCAGAGGCGTAGCAGTAGCATGTTGTAAAGCTTGTTGTAGTGCATGTATGTGATTTTTGGATTAAATTGTATTTTTCCCTCAATCTACACAAAATACCCCAAAATGACAAAGCAAAAACTTAAATATCACATTTACATCAGTATTCAGACCCTTTACTCAGAACTTTGTTTTAGCACCTTTGGCAGTGATTACACCTGTATTTGGGGAGTTTCTCACATTCTTCTCTGCAGATCCTCTCAAGTTCTGTCAGTTTGGACGGGGAGCGTCAGGATCGAGGGAAAGATGATGAAAAGAGCAAAGTACAAAGAGATCCTTGCTGAAAGGCTGTTCCAGAGCACTCAGTACCTCAGACTGGGGCGAAGGGATCACCTTCCAACAGGACTCTAAGCACACAGCCAAGACAACACAGTAGCGGTTTCGGGACAAGTCTCTGAATGTCCTTGAGTGGCCCAGCCAGAGACCGGACTTGAACATCTCTGGAGAGACCTGAAAATAGCCGTGTAGCGACGCTCCCTGTCCAAACTGACAGAGTTTGAGAGGATTGGTAGAGAAGAATCGGAGAAACTCCCCAAATACAGGTGTGCCAAGCTTGTACCGTCATACCCAAGAAGACTCGAGTCTGTACTCGCAACTAAAGGTGTTTCAACAAAGTACTGAGTAAAGGGTCTGAATACTGTTGTAGAGCATGTGTGTGTGCGTGTGACCCACCAGAGGTGTAGCAGCAGTATGTTGTAGAGCTTGTCCTCGCTGAGTGTTCTGGGGACCGTGATGAGGAAGGGCTGGCCAAACAGAGGAGTGGAGGTGTGGTTGTACCCTGACTGCTTGTACTTTTCTCTAAGGTGGACTGGGATCACCACATGGTCTGTGTCCTCCAGCCGGTTCACTGCCACCTCAAAGCTGTACAACAAGGAGAGTTATTTTTCCCCCCATTAATTTAACTTTTATTTACTATGGCAAGTCAGTTAAGAACCACCCTCTGCGGGCTTGGAAACAACCAGATGCATCCGGTTTTCATGGGAAATGGAAAGAGCCTGTGACATGACTACCGCTTTTGAATGTTAACAAGGCAACACTCCATCTTAACTCCTCCTCCATATTTACTGGATTGGTTGAACAGTGCACAAGAGAACCTGTGCAGATTTTTTTCTTTCTTGTCTGGACAAGAAGGAAAGAAACCCCGCTCAGATGCATGCTACGTTAAGTTAGTTACTAAGAACAAATGCACTGGCACCTCAAAACTACAGAACTATAGGGTAGGGTGAATGTGTTTCAGATGTTTGCATCTTCGGTAAGTTAAGGGTCGTATTCATTCGGGCATACCGTAGCAAAACGTTTTGCAAGGGAAAACAGTGTTTCCTATTGGACAGGTTCAGGTAGTCCCTTCCGGTTTCAGTCCATGCCGTTCTGTTTGGTGCCTAATGAATATGACCCAGATTTCTCAGATCTAACACTGGAGGGAGAGTAGACAGTGCTTCATCCAACTGCCTTCATCAGAAAGTCTGTATCTGACACTCACACATAGATGTCGTCCCTCTCCATGATGCTGCTGAGGTTCTCATTGGTGGCAAAGATACGATGGAACCGGTGGTTGTAGATATCTGTTACAATCATCTGAATTTGGAAAGAAAATAAAAACATCTTAAGTACACATAGTGCATTCGGAAAGTATTTAGACCCCTTGACTTTGCCCACATTTTGTTACGTTACAGCCTTATTCTAAAATTGATTAAATTGCTTTTTACACACAATACCCAATAATGACAAAGCAAAAACAGGTTTAGATTTTTTGCAAATGTATAAATAAAAAAATGAAATATTACATTTACATAAGTTTTCAGACCCTTTACTCAGTACTTTGTTGAAGCACCTTTGGCAGCGATTACAGCCTTGAGTGTCCTTGGGTATGATGCTACAAGCTTGGCACACCTGTTTTTGGGGAGTTTCTCCCATTCTTCTCTGCAGATCCTCTCAAGCTCTGTCAGGTTGGATGGGGAGCGTCGCTGCACAGCTACTTTCAGGTCTCTCCAGAGATGTTTGATCGGGTTCAAGTCCGGTCTCTGGCTGGGCCACTCAAGGACATTCAGAGACTTGTCCCGAAGCCACTCCTGTGTTGTCTTGGCTGTGTGCTTAGGTCGTTGTCCTGTTGGAAGGTGAACCTTCGCCCCCAGTCTGAGGTCCTGAGCGCTCTGGAGCAGGTTTTCATCAAGGATCTCTCTGTACATTGCTCCATTCATCTTAGCCTCATTCCTGTCTAGTATCCCAGTCCCTGCAGCTGAAAAACATCCCCACAGCATGATGCTGCCACCACCATGCTTCACCATAGGGATGGTGCCAGGTTTCCTCCAGACGTGACGCTTGGCATTCAGGCCAAAGAGTTCAATCTTGGTTTCATCAGACCAGAGAATCTTGTTTCTCATGGTCCGAAAGTCCTTTAGGTGCCTTTTGGCAAACTCCAAGCGGGCTGTCATGTACCTTTTACTGAGGATTGGCTCCCATCTGTCCACTCTACCATAAAGGCCTGATTGGTGGCGTGCTACAGATATGGTTGTCCTTCTGGAAGGTTCTCCCATCTCCACAGTGGAACTCTGCCAGAGTGACCATCAGGTTTTTGGTCACTTCCCTGACCAAGGCCCTTCTCCCCCGATTGCTCAGTTTGGCCGGGCGGCCAGCTCTAGGAAGACTCTTGGTGGTTCCAAACTTCTTCCATTTAAGAATGATGGAGGCCACTGTGTTCTTGGGGACCTTCAATGCTGCAGAAATGTTTTGGTACCATCCCCCAGATCTGTGCCGACACAATCCTGTTTCGGAGTTCTACGGACAATTCCTTCGACCTCATGGCTTGATTTTTGCTCTGACATGCACTGTCAACTGTGGGACCTTATATAGAAAGGTGTGTGCCTTTCCAAATCATGTCCAATCAATTGAATTTACCACAGGTGGACTCTAATCAAGTTGTAGAAACATCTTAAGGATGATAAAAGGAATCAGTTCAATTTCGAGTCTCATAGCAAAGGGCATGAATTCTTATGTAAATAAGGTATCTTTTTTATTTGTAATAAATTTGCTGAAATGTAAAAAATAACTGTTTTCACTTTGTCATTATGGGGTATTGTGTGTAGATTGATGAGGAAAAACACAATTTGATCAATTTTAGAATAAGGCTGTAATGTAACAAAATCTGGAAAAAGTGAAGGGGTCTGAATACTTTCCGAATGCACTGTACACCATTCCAGAGCGTACATTTTAATTTAGCCTCTATTTAACCAGGCATAAAACTCCTTGAGGTTAACATTTTTTTTTTGAGGGAGAACTGATTTAGTTAAGAGCAGAACAGACGTGTGTGTGTGTGTGTATCTTACCTTCTCAGCAGGGACACCAGATAGAGTGGAGAGCGATGTACAGAGGTTTGATATGTAGCCCACCTTGGGCACAGTCAGTTTATACTGAAACACAAAGAAAGACAAACGGCCATTAAGCCGGGGTCCTAAGATTAACTCATAACTTAATCCGCAGGAGCAGAATTTACCAAAACCCCATGAAGAATGAATAGCTGCAGATTCATTAAATATACACCAAGCCTTCAAAAGGTATTGATAAAAAGGACCTCCCTCCAGATTCCATCTGGCCCTATTCAGAGCATAAGCTGATTACAAATACTCAAATCCACTTCAGAGGATATCCCTTAAAAAGCAGAGAATATTGTGGGTGACCACAATATGTGAAGGATGACTAATTTCTAGGTAGGCTTAACAGCTCAGTACCTGTGTGGGTTTGGCTAGGGGGTCCAGACTGACCGTAGTCATATTCACTAGGTACAGAACAGAAGCAAACAGGCCAAAACAGGGAGGTGCTATCCAATAAGAAACATGTGTTTTTGTTTTCAGTTGTAAAAGCTTTTGCTACAGTGTGCACTAATGAATACAACCCAGATACTGTAGTTACCTGTGTGGGTTTGGCCAGGGGGTCCAGCCTGACCAGGTAGACCTCCAGAGTGCGTTCCTTTTTCATGGGCAGCGGCAGCGTCAGGTAGCAGAAGGGGTCAAAGGTGACGGAGACCTTGGCGCAGACAGGGCACACCAGGGTGGACTTGAAGAGGCCGTGGAAGATGTCCACGATGATGGAGTTGTTCCTCTTGACGTGGTTCTCCCACGCCTCCTCGGCCACCACCTACAGACACACAGAGGGGAGGGAAGATAGTGAGGAACCATTTTTGACAAAGGGTGAGATAGCAACAATGGAGTGTCTGGAGGAGGTATAGTACTATGATACCGTTTATTCCCACTACTGGTTTTGCTTTTCTCCTCAGCCACTACATACAGTTACACAGAGGGGAAGGGAAAGACTCAAACTATTTAGATACGAGGTGAAGGGACCCATGGATTGTGTGGTGGTACAACTATTCCCAAACCTCCTAGGGAAACACATACAGTAGTCACACAGAGGGGAGGGATATTGCTGAGAAACCATTTTGACATAAACCAAGAGAATACTATGGAGTGGTACACTGTTTTTATTAATTGTTTATACTCTAGAAACAAGCCTACAGTTTTACAGAAGGGAAGAAAAGCAATGCCATCAGAAACATAGCCGAGACAGACTATACACTATACTAATGGTTGTTACAGCCATGTCTCAAGGCTATGAGACACCATTTCAACAGACTAAAATGACACAGTGGAGTGACTGGAGGTATGAACACTGTTTGTTCCCACTGGTTCTCCTCCAGAAACACATTGGCTACAGAGTTGATAATGAGGTTATAGAGTTTGCGCAAGATCTGGCATATTTCCTGCCATTCAATTGGTCATTTCAAATAATGATATACCCATTGATTCTTGAATATAAATGCCTCATTGGGCTGAAACACCAAACTCAAGATTGTGGCTTTAAAGATAAAGATTTCCAATTTAACAATCAACGCACAACAACAACTGAATGAGTGTTGAGTGCCAGAGATAGCAAGACTACCTGGGACTACAGAGAACAATTTGCCCAGCTGTGTACTGTAGCTATGGTGCAATGTATTTGTTGTGCATGGTCCCTGACAAATAGTAAAGTGAATGAAACTAAACTAATAAAATAAAGAGTGACAGCAAGCTAGCAGTAACAGACCTTGTCAGGCCTGCCCTCGGCATCTTTGAGCAGGATGTAGGGTTTCTTCCTGATACGGTTCAGGTCCTCGTGTAGACCATCCAACAGGAAGGCCAGCAGCTCGTGAGAGTCCTGCTGCTGGTAGCCTGAGAACTGGGGGGCGAAGCGACCCACCTGGGTCTGGAGGGAGGGGAGAATAGACACACACAACAGGTTCAGCAACAGATCTATAGGAAATTCCAAATTGACACTGCACCCCTAGGGAACTTGTGTAGATTGAATTGGTGGAAGCAAGCAAAATAGCACAGATTCCACCAACCTGTAGCCTGTCAGTTAGCAAAGTAGGAATATTGCCATATTTCTTATATATGTGTGATCCTTTCTGATCTACTCTAGAGCAGTGGTGTAATCGAGGGTAAACGCACGTAAACACCGTTTACCCACCTATTGCAGAAAACCATATTGAAAGTACAGGGAGCGTTACTTTATTCACCACGAATGGAAATCAGAGTTTACCCACCCATTCTTTCTACCACTACATCACTGCTCAAGAGACTCGGTTGTTGTGGCTTGTGGGTCTAAGGGTCAATTTGGGATTGGGCACATCATAGCTGCATTTCAATCTAGAATCAAGGCAGAAGTGAGGGCACAACTTTCAGACCATGTGAATTTCATAAGTTGGTATGGGTACAGTACAGGGTTGGAGTCAATTCTATTTAAATTCCAGTCAATTCAGAATGTAAACCAAATTCCAATTACAGATTTTCCCAATTAAAAAGCATTGAAGATAATTGGAATTTCAGTGTACCTTCTGAAATGCCTGGAATGGAAATGGACTTGACACCAACCCTGGTACCGTAAATTACCTTGAAAGGCCGTGGTGTGACGTAGCTGTACTTCCCAGACCACGACTGCTTTGTGATCTCAGCGTAGGCCTTGGCGATCTCCCCTTTCATTCCCAGAGGGTTGTCCTCATTCAACTCATCGTTGTACTTGTCTTTCAGGAAATACTCGGTGAGAGGAGGTACATTACTTAAGCACTGCAGAAAAATATAAAATATATAAAAACGATTAAAGTTGGGAAAAGAAGCAGTAAAATATGCAAGAGACAGGGCATAATGAGAAAATCCAACAGTCAAAGGAATCACCTACACCAACAGTATAATACAATGCCAAAGGTCAATCAATACCCGCAGCTGTTCCTGCCATGATACAATTAAAACCAATGCATACACACCAGAGTTCAGAGTTAACAGTTTAATGTATATTTTTATTTAACCGTTACTTAACCAGTCAAGTCAGTAAAAAACGAATTATTATTTACAATGTTGGCCTACCAAAAGGTAAAAGACCTCCTGCAGGGGCAGGGGCTGCGAAAAAAAAAAAGGGACCAAATACAGATCGAGACAAGAGAGACACCACAACACTACATAAAGAGAGACCTAAGACAACAACAAAGCATGGCAGCAACACATGACAACACACCATGGTAGCAACACCACATGACAACACAACATGATAGCAGCACAAAACATGCTACAAACATTATTGGGCAAGTTGAGGGTATGGTACCTGCAGTGCAGAGTTCATGAAGCAGGTGTTTCCCAGGTTGGAAAGACCACACAGGCCAGCCCGCTCACTCTGCCTGCCCTCGGAGCACTCATAGCTGTTATAAGGGTGGTAGGACGGAAGGCTGTAGCTGGAGTTTTTCACACTGAAGAGGATACATAACATCAGTCAGGAATAAATAGAGAACATGGACTTAGCCTATTTCATATGGCTGGGTAAAATGACTGGATGTTACAAAACAAATGCAGGCATAAAGTACTTATAGTGGTGTAATAATGTGCTGTTTGTATGACGTACCGTTTAATTTATTTTTGTTAAGTAATTGCCTTAATCTTGTTTGGACCCCAGGAATAGTAATGGGGATCCTTAATAAATACAATATACAAAGGCTAGTGCCCACACACAAACCTTAAACATTTCTATTCAACCCCCCCCCCACTCAATATCTTCCCATAAGGTCTTTCTCACTTCTCATTCAGTGTGGGGAGAAAGGTACACAGTAAGAAAACACAATTGTACAATAAAAAGCTGAAACCATCATAAAAAATGTTAAACACCTACAGTATATAGCACAGCTGCCAATAGGGTCGGGTGATATTACCATAGCATTGTCTAGCGACAATTATTGACAGCCAACAGATGGTGACGACTTTGTAATGTGATAGATGAAAATAAAAACAATGACAAAAATAAAACATGCAACATTAATTATGCCGTAATCTATGGATTTCACGACTGGGCAGGGCTGCCAACTGGGGAGCCAGGCCCAGCCAATTCTTCTCCACAAAAAGGTCTTTATTACAGACAGAAATACACCCAAGAAATCCCCCACCCCTCAGATGATCCTGCAGGTGAAGAAGCTGGATGTGGAGGTCCTGGGCTGGCGTCGTTAAACATGGTCTGCTGTTGTGAGGCCGGTTGGATGTTATGCCAAATTCCCTAAAACGACGTTGGAGGTGGCTTATGGTATAGAAATGAACACTCAATTCTCTGGCAACAGTTCTGGTGGACATTCCTGCAGTTAGCATGCCAAATGCACACTCCCTCAAAACTTCAGACATGTGGCATTGTGTTGAGACAACTGCGTATTTTAAAGTGGCATTTTAATGTCCCCAGCACAAGGTGCACCTGTGTAATGATCATGCAGTTTAATCAGCTTCTTGATATGCCACACCGGTCAGGTGGATGGATTATCTTGGCAAAGGAGAAATGCTCAATAAACAGGGATGTAGACATAATTTGTGCACAAAATTTAAAGAGAAATAAGATTTATGTACGTATGAAAGATTTCAGGGACATTATTTCAGCTCACGAAATATGGGACAAACACTTTACATGTTGCGTTTAAATTTTTGTTCAGTGTGTGAGATACTTTGTCTTGTGGTGTGTGTGTGTGGGGACACCTGCTCGTCAAAAATCGAATTCCAAAATCTTGGGCATTAATCTGGAGTTGGTCCCCCCTTTGCTGCTATAACAGCCTCCACTCTTCTGGGAAGGCTTTCCACTAGATGCTGAAACATTGCTGCGGGGACTTGCTTCCATTCAGCCCACAGAGCATTAGTGAGGTTGGGCAGTGATGTCTGGCGATTAGGCCTGGCTCGAAGTAGGCGTTCCAATTAATCCCAAAGGTATTAGGTGGGATTGAGGACAGGGCTCTGTGCAGACCAGTCAAGTTCTTCCATACCGATCTCAACAAACCATTTCTGTATGGACCTCGCTTTGTGCACGGAGCATGCTCAAACAGGAAAGGGCCTTCCCCAAACTGTTGCCACAAAGTTGGAAGCACATAATCATCTAGTACATCATTGTATGCTCCCCATTGGGGCGGAGGAATAATTGTCTGGGGCTGTTTTTCATGGTTCCGCCACACCCAGATTCGTCCGTTGGACTGCCAGATAGTTTAGCCTGATTCGTCACTCCAGAGAACGCGTTTCCACTGCTCCAGAGTCCAATGGCGGAGAGCTTTACACCACTCCAGCCAACGCTTGGCATTGCGCATGGTGATCTTAGGCTTGTGTGCGCGGCTGCTCGGCCACGGAAATCCAAATCATGAAGCTCCCGACGAACAGTTCTTGTGCTGACATTGCTTCCAGAGGCAGTTTAGAACTCGGCAGTGAGTGTTGCAGCCGAGGACAGACGATTTTTACATGCTTCAGCACTCGGTGGTTCCGTTCTGAGCAGCTGAGACGCTTTTGCTCCTAGACGTTTCCACTTCACAATGTCAGCACTTACAGTTGACCGGGGGAGCTCTTGCAGGTTAGACATTTGACAAACTGACTTGTTGGAAAGGTGGCATCATCCATGACGGTGCCACATTGAAGGTCACGGAGCTCTTCAGTAAGGCCATTCTACTGCCAGTGTTTCTCTATGGAGATTGCATGGCTGTGTGCTCGTACATACATGGGATGTTCAGACATTATATGGATAGAAAATGTAGTATATCTGAATAGTATATGTACAGCAATAGTTAAAGAGTATAGGGATCAACTAGAATAAAGTACATACACTATAAACAAAAAAGTATGTGGACAACCCTTCAAATGGCTATTTCAGCCACACCCGTTGCTGACAGGTGTATACAATTGAGCAGATAGCCATGCAATCTCCATAGACAAACACTGGCAGTAGAATGGCCTTACTGAAGAGCTCAGTGCCTTTCAATGTAGCACCTTCTTCATAATCACCAAACAGTGCCCGACAAGTCCCTACAGCAATGTTCCAACATCTAGTGGAAAGCATTCCCAGAAGAGTGGAGGCTGTTATAGCAGCAGAGGGGGAACCAACCCCATTTTAAATGGCCATGATTTTGTAATGAGACGTTCAACAAGGTGTCCACAAACTTTTGGTCATGTAGTGTACATATTAAGTGGGTAAAACAGTATGTAAACATTATTAAGTGACCAGTGTTCCACGACTATGTACAGCACATAGGACAGCAACGTCTAAGGTGCATGGTAGAGTAACCAGGTGGTAGCAGCACAGTTGAAAAATATATGGCAAGTAGAAATCAAAACTGGATGGGTAAGAGATAGATTGAGAGGTTGAGGGTAGCTGAAGGGTGGGACTATAAGGAAAAGAGGGATAACTGAAGTAAAGTGGCCGTAAAAAGTATTCAGTGCATTTGGTAAGTATTCAGGCCTTGACTTTCTCCACATTGTTACGTTACAGCCTTATTCTAAAATGGATTAAAATAGTTCCCCCCCCCCCCCATCATCAATCTACACACAACACCCCATAATGACAAAGTCCACACCAAAAAAACATGTTTGCGAATGTATCAAAACAGGAAAAAAACTGAAATATCACATTTACATAAGTATTCAGACCCTTTACTCAGTACTTTATTGTAGCACCTTCGGCAGCAATTACAGCCTCGAGTCTTCCTGGGTATGACGCTACAAGCTTGGCAGACCTGTATTTGGGGAGTTTCTCCCATTCTTCTCTGCAGATCCTCTCAAGCTCTTTCAGGTTGGATGGGGAGCGTAGCTACACAAATATTTTGTTTCAAGTCCAGGTTCTGGCTGGGCCACTCAAGGACATTCAGAGACTTGTCCCAAAGCCACTCCCACGTTGTCTTAGCTGTACAGGATCTCTGTACTTTGCGCCGTTACTTTTATAAATTTAACCTTTATTTAATTAGACAAGTCAGCTAAGAACAAATTCTTACTTACGGGTTTGGCCGGTGTACCCCTTCCTCACCGGCCAAACCCGGACGATGCTGGGCCAATTGTGAGCCGCCCTATGGCACTCCCAATCACAGCTGGTTGTGATACAGCCTGGATCTTTCCCTCGATCCCAATTGCTCAATTTGGCCGGGCAGCCAGCTCTAGGAAGAGTTCTGGTGGTTCCAAACCTCTTCCATTTAAGAATGACGGAAGCCACTGTGTTTTTTGGTACCCTTCCCCAGATCTGTAACTCGACACAATCCTGTCTCGGAGCTCTGCGGACAATTCCTTCGACCTCATGGCTTGGTTTTTGGCCTGACATGCACTGTCAACT
Organism: Salvelinus namaycush; assembly: GCF_016432855.1. Lineage (NCBI taxonomy): Eukaryota > Metazoa > Chordata > Actinopteri > Salmoniformes > Salmonidae > Salvelinus > Salvelinus namaycush. The sequence continues at coordinate 528,013 of NC_052344.1, read as the reverse complement.
GTGGGACATTATATAGACAGGTGTGTTCCAAATCATGTCCAATCAATTGAATTTACCAGGGTTGGACTCCAATCAAGTTGTAAAAACATCTCAAAGATGATCAATGGAAACAGGATGCACCTGAGCTCAATTAAGTCTCTTAGCAAAGAATCTGAGTACTTATTTACATAAAAGGTATCTGTTTATTTTTTTATACATTTGCCAACATTTCTAAAAACCTGTTTTCGCATTGTCATTATGGGGTATTGTGTGAAGATTGAAGCGATAAAAAAAAAAAAAAAATGTAATACATTTTAGAATAACAAAATGTGGTGAAAATCAAGGGCTCCGATTACTTTCTGAATTAACTGTCTGTGTGTATGTATGTATGTATGTATGTATGTATGTATGTATGTATGTATGTATGTATGTATGTATGTATGTATGTGAAGTAGAAGTCTAAGTTTTGTTGTCCATTAGTTTACTCCAATTAGGGGAGGGGTGGTAGGCTTAGGGAAACATAAGGAAAATATATTGAAATAAAATATGGGGGATTGGAAATTAGGCAAAAAATTACATTGATAGAACTCAGTCTGCAATATTAAAGCTGATCAACACGATCATGTGCATCTAAATAATTACTAATATATTTTTATTTATTTATATACAGTAGACTGTAAAAAAATTTTTTTTACAGTCTACTGTATATAAATAAAAATAAGTAATCAAGAAACTCAGATTTGATCCCATATACCTTGTCATTGAGATAATTATGAAACCATTGGCAAGCATCAGTTCCCAACCCTATCGAGGACAGCTTATTCAACAGACATGGCAGCACAATTCTTTAAGGCATTTGCAATATAATTTACAACAAGCATGGTAGCCGTAGTGGTGCTATGTTTAGTTCTGAATCCGTATTGATTAACATTAAGTACACCATTTACAGATAGAAAATAATGTAGCTGTTTGTGGTCCAATGATTCTAGTATTTTAGAAAGACATGGGAGCCTGGAAATGGGTTGATAATTATCGAGATCACTACTATCCACACCCTTATGGAGTGGTAGCACCAAAGCTGCTTTCCACACTTGGAATATTTCCTGATACTAAAGTAATTTTTTTTTTTAAAGTGTGTGTTACTTTGCCAGCAATTAGAGGCGCTGCATACTTAAGCAAAGACGGGTCCAAAATGTCAGCCTCTAATGACTTCTTGGTGTCAATATCTAATAATGCAGCAATAACTTCTTTTTCTGTGAGTTGCCAAAAAGAAAAACCGAGACTACCATTTCCCAAGTCACGTGAGGTTGACTGATTACCCATCGAGGCAACTGGAGCTGTATGTGGGAAGAACAGTCAACTGACTGGCCAAAACCAGTATGATGACCATTTCTTTAAATAGGAAACCAGCAGAGATAAAATGCTGATTAAAAGCATCATAAATCTTAGCAGTTTCCTACATTATTACTGAAAAAGTTTAGGCAGGGAAGTAGCAGAATTACCTGGCTTCAGTGAATTAACTGTTTTCCAGAATTTAGCGTGTTCACTAACAGTCTGCCATAGCGCTTAGGAAGTAGTTTGATTTGGCCTGTAACCTAGCTCACTACGTACGGTAAGACAGCTCGTTCATCATCAGACAGTCACTGCTCCCCAAAGATTTGCCATTGCCTGAACTTAGCCTCTGCCCAGGCTTTCAACATCTTTCGTCAAAATCCATAGTTTCATTCGATTTCGTGCCACAGCCCAACTTTTGTTTTAGTGGATGTTTAAAAAGCTTTTTTATTTGTTATTTTACTTTTTGGGGGTGTGGCTAATGGGGGCGATAGAGTCAAATATCAATGTTTTATGGGTACATAATCACGATAGGACAAAGGTTGTTGTCGCCCAACCCTAGCGCCCAATAATTACTCTAAACCTGAGGACACAGTCAGCACATTTTAAAGACAACACACTTTGCATATAGCCTCAAACCTAAAGCCTTGAGGTACAGCAAAAGGCCTTGCAACAGCAATAACAGTCAGACCTCTGGGAGTGGGGCGACGCTGCGTCCCATTGATCAAGGGGTGGTGTAGCAGCACCACCAGTAATACCACCACCGGCCCCAGCCGTAGAAGTGTTAGCATTAGCAGCCTGCTCACAGCTCAGCACTCTCTCCACCACCCTGCTCCTGTCTAAATCTGTCGAGGCGTTCGTCCTCAGCTCTGTCCTCAGCTCTGTCCTCAGGCACCACCAGCAGCACAGGAGCATCTCATCTCAAACGCTTTAACCATCCGACACTGGCCTCACAAAATCCATCTCCATAACTCGGCCCTAGTCCGGGGCTTAGTTCGATCCAGCCCTAATCCGATCCCAAAGTCCAGTTGTAGATCAGCTCACTCCTTGCCCAGGCCTTGGTCCCAGAGCTCAATCCCAGTTCAGTTCAGACACGCAGCAGAGAGGCACAGTAAAGCGAGGCCCGTCCCGAGCGCAACACTGTCAAACACAGCTAACAACAAAAAAAACTCCCTCCTCCGTCAGTGTTCAAGTTTTGCAGTGCCTCTTCTCGCTCGCCGAGCCCTGCTATGTGACGGTGTCAACCCCTGCCCTGCCCTCTAGCATGCCCCTGCCCTGACGTGTACTCTGCCTTGCTGCTACCACAGGATAGCCTATTTATAGCAGCAGCTAGCTAAGCTACGACGATGGTCAAGAATCCGCTTCAGGAAGTAGAGGTACATAGATGGAGAGAGAGAGCGAGGGGGGGGGGCGAGAGAGTGGTAAAGGGAGAGGGGAGACAAGAGCAAAGGAGAGACAAGAGGTGGAGTACAGAGTGGTACAGGAGAAAGATGTAGGGTGAAAGAGAGGAAGGGGTACAGGAGAGAGACGGATGGGTAAAGGAAAGAAAGGGGATGTTCCTATCAAGATAGAGGGATGAGAGAGCTCAAGAAAAGGGAGGGTAAATAGCAGAGGGGGGTGACAGAGGGGGCCTGACAGCAGAGAATTCCTGCTGAGGCTGAAGAATGCATTGTTGCCAAATAGGCAGGTACTTTCTCTAGTAGCTAGCTAGCTTCTTTAATATGCAATTAGGTATTCATATAACTGGGTCTCCTTAAGAATCTACTGTAGCCTGAGTAGAGAGCATAGCTGGAGGAGGATGTGAGGAGAATAATTAAGTAGGCATCTGTGTCGCAACCAGGCGAGAGAGAGGGTGGAGGTGGAAAGGGGGAGAGTGCAGATGAAATGAATTCTGAAGGTCACACAGGGACTGCAGAATATGCAGCACAATAAACTCAGGAAGAAGAGAGAATGCATAGAAAATGCGAACGAGAGGACTGTCACTGTACACAGGGAGTCTAGGGACAGTGGCTCAGAACAAATGCATCTTGTCCCACCCTATCCACAATCAAACAGTCAAAGATGCATCATTGCATACTTAATCCTGGTTTGAAACATCCAAGATTAAAATAGCACCCTATCCATTATTCAATCCCAGAGCGGACCAAGCTGGCGCTGTACAGTGAGGAGTGGGTTGACAGGAAGGGGATCTGCAGGGAGATCCTATTACCACATCGCCACCATGGAGTCCACAGAAACAAAAACACAATATGGAAATAAATCTACCATTTGTGTGCAATGGTGAAAAGTTACGTGCTCGAACTGTAAGTGTGCTACATACATACATACATACATCTCTCAGTAGTGTGCCCGTATTTCTCAGATGCCGGGTAAAATAAAATTGCACGTAGCCTATATCCACACAGAAGCCTTCAGTGAGAATAACCTACAGTGTTGAGTGACACTGATATTACACCCATTCCAGCATGCAATGGTTCACAACTACAGTGGAAAATAAAACATTACTCTATTAGGCTATTGTTCAACTACTGGACAGTGACAACACATTCCACACCGACAGCAGTGGTGTCCAACCAAGGTGTCAGAGTTTCTAGGTTGCATGAGGTTCACACTAGCTATTGATTCTCACTGGAAGCACCCACACAAAATTACTCTTCTTAAATCTTGTTAGTTAAGATTGAAATATCAATGAATCCATAATTCCGTCAGTAGATAATGATTTAATCTGAGATGATTCAAATACAGTTTACTACGCAGAAGCTCTTTAGTCCCATGATAGAATACACTGCTGTGAAAACACAGATAAAAACCAGAAACCATGCAGGCAACTGCAAATCCCCGCATAACCACCTCAAGCCTTAACCCAGAGCCATAGATGTACGGAGTCCACAAACTATCCTCCATATTGGCACCAAACATTCCATTAAATCAATAACATTCTAATTTGGACTCTTTGCCTAGAATGAACCTTTGGAGCCAAGACCGCTGACGTTCAAAACTCGACATCTTCAGAGTTTGCTGAATTCCGTAGTGTCTCTCTATGGCTCTATATGCCCCAGCCCAGTCAGTCAATTAGACAACCCTCTCTATGTTCAATAGTCCTTACTTCCTGCTGTTGAAGCTGCTGTTATGATTGTTTGTGAGGGATGAAGGGGAGATCTTTGGCAAAGCAGAAAGATTGGAAGTACCAGATGACCTTCAAAAGATAAAGAATATCATGAGTTAGAGAGAAAGGATAAAGGCTCTCAAAGAAGAGGATTTTGAGAGCTGAGGGTTAATTCAAAAAGTATGGAAATAGGTTAAACCAGGGGTTTTCAAACTAGGGTCCAGGTACTGCAGTGCGTCTGCCATTTCTATCAATATCACAAGCTGCAATAGAATATCATCGTGGATACAATGTGTCTCTGCGTCCAGTATGAAGTTAGTTAAAGGTAGTTTCACGAGCCAATGCTAACTAGCGATAGCGCAATGACTGGAAGTCTACAGGAACAGTTATCATGCCTCAAATTCTGGGGAAGTAGATAAAGGGCTTCATTGCCACAATCTCCAACTATCCCTTTAAAATTGAGGAAATTATAGTAATTGGAGCTGATCACAGGGTTTTCTCTATATAGGAAATTCTTAGGCGGGCCATCTAAGTGGTCATTTTAGGGATGGAAAAACAGTTGTGTCAACTTAAATGACCAAACCCAGATAAAAATCATGCATAAAAGATATTGAACTATGATTTAATAATACCAACTTTGAGAACTAACAAAGAAAGCTAGAGTCAGGGAGATCGAAAACTCCGAATACGGGGCATTCAATGCACATGCCCATTGATTTTGTTATGTTTGAGCAGAAGAACAATGCATTAGCCATTGGAAAATGCATAAAACTGAAAGAAATATGCTTAGAAATAACCAAATTATCTCTCAGCTCCATGCCAAACCATGTAGAATTCCTGGAAATTTGATGAAAAACTGCTCAATTCTCTCAGCTCAATAGAAAAATGTGTAGAATTGCAGAAAATGTGCTCTGGAACAGCAACACTTTCTCTACACCGCCAAGACACCTTTCTAGCTAATAGACTGTGTTAGAGCTTACCCTTCCAATGAACTGTGGGGAGGTCAAAATAATGAAACTGTTTACCAAATCTATTCATTTTTAAAAGTTGATTACTTCTCCCTGCCATTATCATTCACCTGATGAGACAAGACATAACGTATTATGGGAGTACCTATGTCGCCGGTTTGCCTGGGCGAGGGTCCCTGGGCAAGAAGAGTTTGAAAACCCCTGAGTTAAACGATAAGAGATATGTGAGCAACTAAAGCCAAGCAAATAAGATAGACGCAGATATATGATAGGGAGTTGAAATTCAAAGACGAAAGACTGTAGGAAAATAGTAGCAAAAATAATCATAAGGGCCTGCTGGGTTGAACATAAATGTCTACATTGAACGTATAAAACAAACTTGGCAGAATAGACTAGCATAGAGAAAGCTCAGCCTCAGAAGAACCAATGTCTTTCAATCCCCATGCCAAGTGAGAGTAATTCCTAATTGGAAGTCCAGCTAATCACTCCCATAAACTAAGGTCATGGACCCAGCCAGACACACTCACTTAGGTGCAGAGGAACCTCTAGGCCACGATCCATCCTCATTCTTCTGCTCTATTACCAGGACCTGCATGGATATCAGAAATAGAAACATAATACACATATAAATATATGGAAACATAATACAAACGCCACTATGTCAACAAACTTTCTTCGTCAGATTGGCCTACTGTGCCATAAATGTAGTACTATGGCAACACTCGTCTTGTAGTATTTCCAAATCTGTTTTACAATTTCCTCTACTTACAGTAGGGATACATGATATCGGCAAAACAATCTGAAAGCTATTTTACCAAATATTGCGATTTTACTTCCGATAAAGATCAAAGACTTGGGAGAATGTTTTTTTTTGTGAACTGTTGGAATCATAGAAATATAATGATTTTATGTCAAGAAGCAAGGTGGAAAGCAACATTGCTCTTGTTTGGAACAATCTGTTGACTGCATTTGACCTAATAGAACAGCATGCAAACTTATTGTGAATCTACCAGCGAGGAGGAACTGTGCTGCTTGAGTGACAGGGGGCGAGGCTTGGTGTGTGTGGTAGAGGTCTTGGACCCATTACGAAATGGACCTGGGGCTTTCCTTTCCCACCCGATACGGATAAATATATATATTTTTTAAGAGAGAGACCCGTTCCGAACGGACCCGAGGACAACTAGAACCATTCCGTATAGACCTGGTCGGATCCAGACCCGGTCCGATCCGAGTGAGGGAAGCAGCAGTAAAGTCATTTTTCAAGCTACTTCATTAGCAGAGCTGAAAAAGTGTGAGAGGAGGGAGAGATCGGCCACTCTAGCAGTTACAAATAACTCAATTCAGAATCTTAGTGCTGCATCTCAGTGCTTGAGGCGTCACTACAGACACCCTGGTTCGAATCCAGGCTGTATCACAATCGGCCATGATTGGGAGTCCCATAGGGCGGTGCACAATTATCCCAGCGTCGTCCGGGTTTGGCAGTCATTGTAAATAAGAGTTAACTGACTTGCCTAGTTAAATAAAGGTTAAATAAAAAAAAAATGGGGGGACAAATAAAAAAATAAAAAATAAACTGTCACACACTGAGGTTCTATGACTGTAGTCTATTGCCACTTTCATGACTTATGATTGGCCAACAACAAGCTACAAGCTCCACTCTCGTGAAACTCAAGTGCAGCAGCATAAATTATGAAATGTCTCTTGCTCTCCCTTCTGCAGCAGTCACGTTTGGATCTGTACAGTCCCTTCCAGACAAGTCGGTTAAAATTACACATGCCCGAGACCCGTGACACTCTTATCAGACCCGACCTAGACCCGTAACATTATCTAGCTTGGGTCCCGGATAGGGTCTCGGGTATTCGGGTACAGGTGGATCCGTGAAGACCTCTAGTGTGTGGGAAGCAGTCGGAAGGGTAGAGAGGGATAGAGACAGAGTACAATGTAAAAACAGACATAACAAGGCTGAGTGGCGTTTCAGAATATTGCATGCAACATGGATTTCTATGTGAAATCGATTGGAAATGCAGAGCTGCTGCACAATCTGTTTAATGAATCTACTTGTACTTCTGTATATCTCAAATCGGTTTACTGCATCTAGTTAGGAGTAGTAATTTCCCAATCTCTTAATACAGGGGAAAAGGGAGATGAATCATATCCCCAAGTATACCTTTGCCTCTTAATTGGCTTTGTCGTGGGCAGACTGAAAAGCCAAAGTGGGGGCCTGGGCAGTGTCCAAAATGTAACCTTATTCCATATTTAGTGCACTACTTTTGACCAGGCCCCAAAGGGCTCTGGTCAAATGGTATGGCACTCAGGGCTCTAAAGTGTGACCATTTCGGTCAAATATGCTCCGAGATATTTTTCTATGAGACCCCCAAAAATAAAATGTAAAAAAATTAAAAAGATAACTGCTAGTGGTCACTCATATTGCGAGGGTCTGAAGCTCATTGGTTGAACTCAAATTGCTAGGGGGCTGGCCCACGTGGTGGAAAATGTAGGGGGGGGAATTTAAATGGCACAGCACAGATTCCAGAGAAACAGTTGCTTTCAAACTAAGAAAGGGAAAGCCTTAATCGACATCCACGTCTCTGGTGCCCGAGGAACAGTGGGTTAACTGCCTTGCTCAGGGTCAGAACGACAGATTATTACCTCGTGGCTAATTGAGCAAAGACAGCAATTCTGCTGATAGATTATGCATATATGAACTGCACATTGACACATTCGGCCCAAAGAGGGAGGTTTAAGAAAGCCTTAGTAGTCGCCAAAGTTCCGGAGCATGTCTAAAGAATGTATCAGTGATATGTATTTCTTGCAACTTTCTCAAGACATAACTGCATGGGCCTACCACTTTGTGTTGCCAGTTAGCGATGCCGAAACAGTCATTTATGAAGGCTTTCCCATAAAACTTTCCAAATTAAATATTAAACTGCAAAGTATACCTGGCAAAATGATGATATCAATATGATTTGTATCCATCGGGTGGTCTTTTGTTTCGTAAACTCTGCTATCGCCATACAGAAACACCGCGCGCCAAACACCAGTCTCTTGACATGCACAACTGAAATTAAAGGGCAACTATACACCAAAATGTTTTACTTTCTTTCCCAGACATCAAAAGATGTGATTTAAGCATTGTTGTGGACTTAGAAAACAAACAAAATTAGATGTTCTATTAAGTGTGATTTTGAGAACGAAAACCTGCAAAAAAATATAAAAGGGGAAATCCAAAACCTGGAAAAACAAGGCCGATAATAGTTTTTTGGTGCTATGCCAAATGTATTGGCTGGTAGATTTTCCCCCCAATTTTTTCTTCATTAAGTTTGTTTTTGGTAATATTCATAAACCATGTTGTGGATCGTTCAAAATCCACTTACATTTGTTTACACCTTGTTCAGTCACGTTAGCTAGCTAACAACCTTGTTACTTTAATAGTATATCTAAACACTTGGGGGCACAGAAAATACAGGAAAAGGGATAGCTTCATTAGAAGATAAATTATCATAGCATTTAATGAATGACTGATTTCATGCATGTCCCCACTCAAACTTGAGGCTCTTAAAATTTGATATAACTCATCTCAATAGGTCCTTCAAACTCAACCTCGATGCCAGTTTGACTGCAATTTTTCATTGTTCCTCTTCAATTAGACACCGATTTAGATCTGGTCACCAGGTGGGTGCAATTAATTATCAGGTAGAACAGAAAACCATCAGGCTCCATACCTCGTAGGGTAAGAGTTTATACCCCGTCAATAGGTAGAGCTTTTACACAATGTAGAAACCTAATATTGCAAAAATGACTTTATAATTTCAATGGCAGGTTTTTGTATCAACATTCTAGCTTTTAAAAACCAATGTCTTTACACGGTTAAATATTAGTTAGAGCACAGCATATGCTTCAAAAGTAGGTTGTCATGACGTTGGCCTGTTGGGGGAGGTTTATGACCCCCATAAATACCTTTCCCCTTTTCTCTCTCTACTCTATAGAGTTGACTCTTGTAAAGCCTTTGTAACATAGAATCTGGTAACATCGAAAGGTGGGAAACGGAACCATATTTCGGTAATCCAACCAGTTGAAAATATGCGTTGGTACTTAATGAATATGATCTCAGATCAGTTGTTGTCTGAGACATTACTACTAATGACAGGATGACAAACTGTATCTTGGAAAGTCGACTATCTAGTTATCAGATTCACATGGAATTGTTATGCAATTTAAATGTTTAAATATGAAACTATTTGTGAAAAGATTAAATGTAATTTTAGCTTCTTAAATGAGAGAACGGTTTGTCATAGGGAAACTCTGCTCACTCAGAGGCCCCGCCTAAGTGAACAGACTTTGGTTGTAAACTATGAAACACGCTTTTCTTTCACCACTATATAAACCCGTTGACGAAAATTCTACTTTCTATACCGAGGACGTGAGGACGACGGTCCTATGTTAAAAGGGCTCAGATAATAACCTAACGAAATTAGCACCGTGTTCAATGTGAAGGTGACGATCGACACGCAGAAAGGATGAACTTCCAACTATACCACCCAGAATATAGCACGAGCTTAAAAGTATGGCAACTTGGTATGAACTTTGAACTCTTCAGTCCAGAAGTGATACCTCCTAGCCGTTGAGTTAGCAGCAGCCGCTGTAAACGTGGGCTATGAAAGGACGGATGATGTATCCAGTCTAACACACAACGATACTACAACGTATGCAGTTTACAAACAGACGTTCTTCAAAGGACAAGAGATCCCTGCTGGGCAACCTGGCCATCCATCTACGACCAACCTATTGAAGCGCAGCTCAGAGTAAATATGTATTGCATTTTCCTTTTTCCAAATGGGCAGTTATTTAGAATGCATAAGATTCTGTATTTACGATAGCATCCCTTGTTACTCAGTCTTCCTGCTCTTTCATTCAAAACCCAACCCCCTTTTCTTAGTGTAACCAGCCGTCATATCTGTTCCATCCGCTAGGTACGGTTTCCTTAATGACATAATTTGTAATCAATGTATGTCCATTCTGTGTAGACGTAATACTCTGTGATTATTTAGGTATTTAGTAAATAAATGATTAAATCAAATTTTGTATTGCCGATTCAACTTGTTAGCCAGGGTTTGTGAAGATAACCAAGAATTTACTACTTTCAGATGAGACTGAATAAAGTGCCGATTAAATATTGACTGCTACTGATGTAAAAGATTACTAGGTCTTTAAGAGTTTATTCGGAAGATAACAGCTCTATAGACATTATTTCGTGGTGCCCCGACTTTCTAGTTAACTACATTTACCTGATTAGCAACTTCTTGTCAATAGGGGGGCGCTGTTTTCACTTTGGAAAATATCGTGCCCAAATTAAACTGCCTCGTACTCTATTCTAGATCGTACAATATGCATATTATTATTACTATTGGATAGAAAACACTCTCAAGTTTCTAAAACTGTTTGAATTATATCTGTGAGTAAAACAGAACTCATTTTACAGCAAACTTCCAGACAGGAAGTGAAAAATCTGAAAACGAGGCTCTGTTTCAGGGCCTGCCTATTCAATTGCCTAATATTTATCGATATGCATGCACTTCATACGCCTTCCACTAGATGTCAACAGGCAGGGTGTCTAGCTTGATCTGAGGTCGAACAAGAGCTCTTGGAATGACGTGTCCAGAATTTCCTTTCTCTACCTAGGCGCGGGAAGCACCTCCATATTGTCTTATGATAAGCGTTCGGTATACACGGCTAATATCTCCGGCTCTGTTTTTATTTGATACATATTAGAAAAACATCATAAAGTAGTTTTTTTCAACCGAGTTTCATCAGTTTATTGGGACTGAGTTTTCCGTTCTTTGCGTCGAGAGAAACTGGGAACGTCATCAACATTGGCTAGCATTGTGGCGCGAATTCGACAGGAGAAAAGGACATTCTAAAACCAAACAACGATTTATCCTCGACCTAGGACTCCTTGTACAAGATTCTGATGGAAGCTCAACAAAAGAACAATTTATGATGTTATTTCGTATTTCTGTGGAAAATGTTATTCCTATTCTCTGCCGTTTTGGCGGGTGCTGTCTCGCAATAACGCAAGCTGTTTGTTATGGTAAAGTTATTTTTAAAAATCTAACACGGCGGTTGCATTAAGAACCAGTGTATCTTTCATTTGCCATACAACAAGTATTTTTATGTAAAGTTTATGATGAGTTCTTTGGTCAGATTAGGTGAGTGTCCAAAATAGCTCCGGACATTCTGGTGAATCGATGCTACATATTCACAATGTATAACCACGGTTTGCAGCTCTAAATATGCACATTTTCGAACAAAACATAAGTGTATTGTATAACCTGATGTTATAAGACTCATCTGATGAAGTTGGTCAAGGTTAGTGATTAATTTTATATATTTTGCTGGTTTTTGCCGAATGCTATCTATGCGGTGAATAAATGCGGTTGTGTGGTTGGCTATTGTGGTAAGCTAATATAATGCTATATTGTGTTTTTGCTGTAAAACACTTAAAAAAATCGGAAATATTGGCTGGATTCACAAGATGTTTATCTTTCATTTGCTGTACACCATGTATTTTTCATAAATGTTTGATGAGTATTTAGGTATTTCACGTTGCTCTCTGTAAATATTCTGGCTGCTTTGGTGATATTTTTGTTGGTAGCTGCAATGTAAAACTATGATTTATACCTCAAATATGCACATTTTCGAACAAAACAAATTTATTGTATAACATGTTATAAGATTGTCATCTGATGAAGTTGTTTCTTGGTTAGTGACTAATTATATCTATATTTGGTCGGTTTTGTGATAGCTACCTATGCGGTAGAAACATGGTGAAAATATGCGGTTGAGTCTTTGGCTATTGTGGTTAGCTAATAGAAATACATATTGTGTCTTCCCTGTAAAACATTTTAAAAATCGGAAATGATGGCTGGATTCACAAGATGTTTATCTTTCATTTGCTGTATTGGACTTGTGATTTCATGATATTTATATGCTATTATTTACTTGTGGCGCTATGCTAGGCTATGCTAGTCAGCTTTTACTGATGAGGATGCTCCCGGATCCGGGATGGGTGTTAAGTAAAGGTTAATCAGGTAATATTAATTACAGACAAAATTATTTTATAGAATAGCATGTCATATCACAATCCGGCATAGCCAAAAACACGACAAGGTAATCAATTTTATGTTCTACTCTTAACTTTAAGTTGGAGGCACTAGCACTACCAATGACATTTTAATTTAGAGTCCTGTGTAGGGAATAGCATGCCATTTGGGACACATTCCTGTATATCCTCTAGAGCAGCTGTTAACATTGACAGGAACGTCCCTCCAGTGACCCATTGCCCAGTTGTCTGGATTAATCCCTGCTTGTAAATGGATGTTTAGGCCTAGGCTACTTCTGGTAAAGGACACTTGCAGCTTCGCTGTTCTTTGGAGCCAGACACTTAAGATGTGTATAATAAGACGTGTTGGGCTATATGTACAGTTGAAGTCAGACGTTTAGATACACTTAGGTTGGAGTCATTAAAACTCATTTTTCAACCACTCCACACATTTCTTGTTAACTATAGTTTTGGCAAGACAATTAGGACATCCATTTTGTGCATGACAAGTAATTTTTCCAACAATTGTTTACAGACAGATTATTTCACTGTATCACAATTCCAGTGGGTCAGAAGTTTACATACACTAAGTTGACTGTGCCTTTAAACAGCTTGGAAAATGCCAGAAAATTATGTCATGGCTTTAGAAGCTTCAGAAAGGCTAATTGACATAATTTGAGTTCATTGGAGGTATACCTGTGGATGTATTTCAAGGCCTTCCTTCAAACTCAGTGCCTCTTTTCTTGGCATCATGAGAAAATCAAAAGAAATCAGCCAAGACCTCAGAAAAAAAAAGTCTGGTTCATCCTTGGGAGCAATTTCCAAACGCCTGAAGATACCACGTTCATCTGTACAAACAATAGTACTCAAGTATAAACACCATGGGACCACGCAGCCGTTATACCGCTCAGGAAGGAGACGCGTTCTGTCTCCTAGAGAAGAACATACTTTGATGCGATAAGTGAAAATCAATCGCAGGACAACAGCAAAGGACCTTGTGAAGATGCTGGAGGAAACAGGTACAAAAGTATCTATAGCCACAGTAAAAAGTCCTATATCGACATAACCTGAAAAGCCGCTCAGCAAGGAAGATGCCACTGCTCCAAAACCGCCAGACTATGGTTTGCAACTGCACATGGGGACAAAGATAGTACTTTTTGGGGAAATGTCCTCAGGTTTGATTAAATAAAAATATAACCTTTTGGCCATAATGACCATTGTTGTGTTTGGAGGAAAAAAAGGGGGAGGCTTGCAAGCCGAAGAACACAATCCCAACCTTGAAGCACGGGGGGGGCAGCATTATGTTGAGGGGGTGCTTTGCTGCAGGAGGGACTGGTGCTCTTCACAAAATAGATGGCATCATGAGACAGGAAAATTGTGGATATTTTGAAGCAAAATCTCAAGAATACAGTCAGGTAGTTAAAGCTTGGTTGCAAATGGGTCTTCCAAATGGACAATGACCCCAAGCATACCTCCAAAGTTGTGGCAAAATGGCTTAAGGACAACAAAGTCAAGGTATTGGAGTGGCCATCACAAAGCCCTGACCTCAATCCTATAGAAAACTTGTGGCCAGAACTGAAAAAGGCATGTGCGAGCAAGGAGGCCTACAAACCTGACTCAGTTACACCAGCTCTGTCAGGAGGAATGGGCCAAAATTCACCCAATTTATTGTGGGAAGCTTGTGGAAGGCTACCTGAAGCGTTTGACCCAGGTTAAACAATGTAAAGGCAATGCTACCAAATACTAATTGAGTGTATGTAAACTTCTGACCCACTGGGAATGTGATGAAATAAATAAAAGCTGAAATAAATTATTCTCTCTACTATTATTCTGACATTTCACATTCTTAAAATAAAGCGGTGATCCAAACGGACATAAAATGGGGAATATTTACTAGGATTAAATGTCAAGAATTGTGAAAAACTGAGTTAAATGTATTTGGCTAAGGTGCATGTAAACTTCCGACTTCAACTTTAGGTACTTTATTATAATTACAGTGGATACTACACTGAACTAAAACAATAACGCATCATGTGAAGCGTTGGTCCCATGTTTCATGAGCTGAAAAAAAAAGATCCCAGAAATGTTCCATACAACATACAAAAAGTGTATTTCTCCCAAATGTTGTGCACAAGTTTGTTTACATCCCTGTTAGTGAGCATTTCTCCTTTGCCAAGATAATCCACCACCTGACAGGTGTGGCATATCAAGAAGCTGATTAAACAGCATAATCATTACACAGGTACACGGTGTTAAGATGTCACCGAAGAGGATTGCTGACGTTTTACATACTTGTAACCAACTGTGCTATTTTGTTAGTTTTCTTGCGTTGTTTAACTTATTTTGTACGTATTGTGGCTGCGACTGTCTCTTATGACCGAAAATAACTTGACATCAGAACAGTGATTACTCACCTCGAACTGGAAAACCTTTTTCCTTTAATGTGTCTGACGAGAAGGATATACTGCTTTCCCGGGAACAATAACAAATCCCCATCATTTGCGTGAAGCAGGAGAAAAAGAGAAGTCGGGCTGCCTTATGAGAATTTGTAGGCGGGCAAGTAAGCTCCCACCCGTTCTTTTGGCTAACGTGCGACCATTGGAAAATAAAATGTATGACCTAGAATTTAGATTATCCTACCAACGGGACATTAAAAACTGTCATATCTTATGTTTCACCGAGTCGTGACTGAACGGCGACACGGACAATAGAGCTGGTGGGATTTTCCATGATCCAGCGGAACAGAGAAGCTACGTCTGATAAGACGAGGGGTGGGGGTGTGTGTCCATTTTTCAATAACAGCTAGTGTGCGATGTCCAATATAAAGAAGTCTCAAGGTATTGCTCGCCTGTGGTAGAGTACCCTATGATATGCTGTAGACAACACCATCTATCAAGAGAGATCTCAACTATATTATTCCTAGCCGTCTATTTACCACCATAAACCAATGGTTAAAGACCGCACTCAAACAACTCTATAAGGCCATAAGCAAACAAGAAAATGCTCATGCAGACCACCTTTAATCCACACAGATGCATACAAAGCACTCCACCACCATCTATTTGGCAAATCTGACCATAATACCTTCTGATTCCTGCTTACAAGCAAAAACTAAAGCAGGAAGTACCAGTGACTCGCTCAATACGAAAGTGGTGTCTATGCTACTGGACTGTTTTGCTAGCACAGACTGGGATATGTTCCGGGATTCATCCAATGGCATTGAGGAGTATACCACCTCAGTCACCGGCTTCATCAATCAGTGCATCGAAGACGTTGTCCCCAGTGACCGTACGTACATATCCCAACCAGAAGCTATGGATTACAAGCAACAACTGCATTGAGCTAAAGGCTAGAACTGCCGCTTTCAAGGAGTAGGACACTAATCCAGACGCTTATATAGGCTGTCTCATTGTTGTCGGTGATCAGGCCTACCACTGTTGTGTCGTCAGCAAACGTAATGATGGTGTTGGAGTCGTGCTTGGCCAGGCAGTTGTGGGTAAACAGGGAGTACAGGAAGGAACAAAGCACACATCCCTGAGGGACCCCGTGTTGAGGATCAGCGTGGCAGATGTGTTGTTTCCTACCCTTACCACCTGGGGGCGGCCCGTCAGGAAGTCTGGGATCCAGTTGCAGAGGGAGGTGTTTAGTCCCAATGTCCTTAACTTAGTGATGAGCTTCATGGGCACTATGGTGTTGAAAGCCAAGCTGTAGTCAATGAATAGCATTCTCACATAGGTGTTCCTTTTGTCCAGGTGGGAAAGGGAAGTGTGGAGTGCCATCGAAACTGCGTCATCTGTGGATCTGTTGGGGCGGTATGCAAATTGGAGTGGGTCTAGGGTTTCGGGATAATGGTGTTGATGTGAGCCATGACCAGCCTTTCAAAGCACTTCATGGCTACCGACATGAGTGCTACAGGGCAGTACTCATTTAGCTTTGTTGGGCACAGGGACTATGGTGCTCTGCTTGAAGCATGCTTCAGTGTTGATTGCCCGAAGCGAGCATAAAATGGCATTTATCCCATCTGGTAGGCTTGCGTGACTGGGCAGCTCGCGTCTGGGTTTCACTTTGTAGTAGTTTTCAAGCCACGCCACATCCGACGAGAGTCAGATGTTCTAGTAGGATTGAATCTTAGTCCTTCATTGACGCTTTGCCTGTTTGATGGTTCATCTGAGGGCAAAGCGGGATTTCTTATAAGCGTCCGGATTAGTATCCAGCTCCTTGATTTCGGCAGACCTATCCTTTAGCTTGGTGAGGATGTTGCCTGTAATCCATGGCTTCTGGTTGGAATATGTACGGACGTCGGGACGAAGTCGATGCACTTATTGATGAAGCTGGTGACTGAGGTGGTATACTCCTCAATGCCATTGGATGAATCCCAGAACATATTCTAGTCTGTGATAGCAAAACAGTTGTGAAGCGTGGCATCCGTGTCATTCGACCACTTCCGTATTGAGCGAGTCACTGGTACTTCTTGCTTTAGTTTTTGCTTGCAAGCTGTTCTGTCCTGCCAATGCACGGAAAACCCTGCCAATTGTATATTATCTGTGTCATCGTTCAGCCACGTCTCGGTTAAACATAAGATATTCGTTTTTAATGTCCTGTTGGTAGGATAGTCTCGAACGGAACATATCCAGTTTATTCTACAGTGATGGCTAATAGAACGGATGGTAGAGGCAGGTTACCTACTCGCCGATTAATTTTCACAAGGCACCCTTGATCTCCTCCATCTGTATTTCCTTTTCTTCAGGCGAATGACAGGGATTTCGGCCTTGTCTGAGAGAAAAATGATATCCTCATTAAAGAAAAAATCTTTGTCCAGTTCGAGGTGAGTATTCGCTGTTCTGATATCTAGCTCTTTTCGGGTCATAAGAGACAGTAGCATCTACATTATGTAAAAAATAAGTTACAAACAATGCAAAAAAACACAAAATAGCACAATTGGTTAGGAGCCTGTGAAACGGCAGCCATCCCCTCCGGCGCCATTCCGAGTAACAAGAGCATAGAGAATTTCCTTGTCGGTTTGCATGGTGTGGAATAATCTAGATCCTATATAACTGGTGCGATGACAGGACAGGAAGTAGAAAATGTACAAATAGCCTGGTATCCAAGGGTTATTTCATACCTGTCCTTGGTAGAGTCCTGCGTCCTGTATAGTGCTGTCCGGTTTGTTCAGAGGCTCGAACGTGTTGCTCATGTACTTGTTCCACAACCTGGTCTCTTTCTCGTCTGGGATACTGAACAGTTTACGCATCTCCTTCTCAATGGTGTCTGCATCACAGGAGGTTATAGAACAAAGGTAACAAGTAAGCAACACACATTGAGTATACAAAACATAAGGAAGACCTTCGTAATATTGAGTTGCATCCTCTTTTTGCCCTCAGAACAGACTCAATTTGTCAGGGCATGGACTCTACAAGGTGTCGAAAGCGTTCTACAGGGATGCTGGCACATGTAGAGTCCAATGCTTCCCACAGTTGTGTCAGGTTGGCTGGATGTCCTTTGGGTGGTGGACCATTCTTGATACACATAGGAAACTGTTGAGCGTGAAAAACCAAGCAGCATTGCAGTTCTTGACACAAACCGGTGCACCTGGCACCTACTACCATAGCCCGTTCAAAGGCACATATCTTTTGTCTTGCCCATTCACCCTCTGAATGGCACACAAACAATCCATGTCTCAAATGTCTCGAAGTTTAAAAATCCTTCTGTAACCGGTCTGCTCCCCTTCATCTACACGGATTGAAGTGGATTTAACATTTGACATCAATAAAGGATCATAGCTTTCATCTGGATTCACCTGGTCAGTCTCATGGAAAGAGTAGGTGTTCCTAATGTTTTGTACACTCGGTGTAGGTGACAAAATGAAAAAATTACACACATGCACCTGCATACTTAGGGCAGAGAATAATTGGTTGTATAAATCGCTCATGCTCTGATAAATTGGCAGCAGATTAATTCATTACTTTATAGTAACACTCCCTGCCCATGTAATTGCTGATTACTTGTGTGCGCTTTAGGGAGCAGAGTTTTGGCAGTTATTTTGGGAGCGCATCATTTTGCAGTAGTCAAAAGCAAAGTCAGTGTTCATAAGAGGTCGACAAACAAAACAGAGATATCAGTGACCTTCCCCTGTGATTTCACTGGTTAAATTGACCATTAAAAGGCTGGCAATGCATTCGATTTTCATAAACTTAAAAGACGTTTTGTATTATCAGTGAAATAACTAAGAGCAATGGGTCACGGGAACCAAAGTATACCACCAACAAGTCAAATGAAGAACTACAGAACATGTCAGGATATAAATATAGAATCCTCATATCAGGAAGAAAATGAGTGGAATTGACGCACAAAAAGGAAAAAGGAGAGCTTCTCTGCATTTTAAAACAAATATATTACTTATTCATTCTCTGTGCAATCACTATGACTGGTGCTAATGGATGGGAATGATCGATTCATTCATTCTCTGGGTGAGAAAAGTGGCCAGTTGCTACATCTGTCAGGTTAACTGTACAATGAAAATAATGGTCATACCAATGCTTACTAGGGTTACACCAATATAATGGTACTCTATGGCTCAGTTGGTAGAGTATGGCGCTTGGTAAAGCATGGGTTTGATTCCCAGGACTACCCATACGTGCACGCATGTCTATAAGTCACTGTAGATAAGTGTTAAATTATAGATAAAACTATTATAATGGCAGGGGCTCTTGAGTGGCGCAGCGGTCTAAGGCACTGCATTTCCGTGCTTGAGGCATCACTACAGTCCCTGGTTCGATTCCAGGCTGTATCACAACTGGCCGTGATTGGGAGTCCCACAGGGCGGCGCACAATTGGCCCAGCGTCATCCGGGTTTGGCCGTCATTGTAAATAAGAATTTGTTCTTAACTGACTTGGCTAGTTAAATAAAAGGTAAAAGAAAATAAAAACAGGGTAGAAAACAGGTGGAAATAATCCATGAGGAAAAGACACTAGAGTTTCTTCTAAATAAAGATACTATCTGCTCAATTCATTCTGTTAGGGAGAATAACAGTCTGCCTACCTATCGTGTCTGCTTTGCTGAAGCGTCTGGTGACCACGTTGTCCATGTCGCGGTCTTCACACAGCTTCAGTTCTGTGAGGTACACCTCCACCTTGCAGTGCTTCACAAACATACCCTGTTCTACCACCTGTCGAAATATGTCAATAGAGTGTGTTTTACATCATGACAGATGGCAAAAGAAAAAAACTCATTAACAAATATGTTTGTTTTTCAAATTAAACACTTGACAATGTTAAAGTTCTCTTACATGACAGATGGCATGAGAAGAAAATAGTTATCACTCGGTTACAATTTTGGCAATTAAACTCATTACATTGTGAATTTTGTTCTAATCATTTGTTGTACATGACGGCATATGAAAGAAACAAAAATATTTTTTGCTAATTAAACTCATGACATTGCTCCAATATGGGCAAGATTTGCATTGCTGATTGAGTACAAGTTGGAACTTGCTAAAACTCTTCAACATTGAACAGAGAAGCAATCACCAACTTCACCAAGGAAACAAGAAATAAAGAACACAGCATATGGCAGTAGAAACAGAAACAAATTAAGAATTTGGCTTCCCAGTTAATAGGACTATCTATACACTGAAAGCATTGTAAGTGTATAAACTATAGGCTACACTTTCTAACTCCGTTGATAGGAGCGTGTCACGGAGACTCTTAATATAGCCCCAGAGCGTAGACACAGCTAAAGGGTCCATTCCTATTCATTTCACACAGCCCCTCCGCTGGTGGCTGGCCCCACACCGTAGGGTACAGACCCGCCCTAACCCCAGGCAATGAGATCAGCTGTAGGCATGGGTCAGATTCACCCACCAGACATCACCCACGGCCCTCCTTATAAAATGAATGCCCAGCCATGTGTCCCACACAACGCAGAGATAACAGGCAAGTTAAGTCTCACAGTAACAAACTGACAGAACAGCCAATTTCGAAAACAGCTATGCTAAGAACCAACCCCGATCCACCCCGCCCTTTGCTTAGGCTCTCTCCCTTGTTCGCTCTTCCTTCGCTCTTAAAAAGCCTCTGCCGCTCTCTCTGTTTGACCTCAGGCAGCATTCCGCTATTTGGAAAAACAAGGACACTCTAGAATCACTCCCCAGATGATAGCTTCAACGTAGAGAACCTGAGTGGAACCGCAATAGGAGAACCCGGAAAATCAATTCCAACAGTCTAACACAGGAAAAGAAACCCCCAAAAGCGAGAAAGAAAGAAAACCTCCTGCATGTTGTGTCTCGTAGCTCGCTCCATGTTGCGGTGTTCCAGTCATCCAGAGCAATCTCTGAAAATAGAAACGGCCAGGGCCACTTGATACCCCCCGCAACATACATGGCAAAAAGGGGAGGATCGAAGGGGGGAGAAAAATTAAGCACTGCAGCAGCCATGATGCCATGACTGGCTAGATTTGAAAATGCAGAAAGCCATGTCTGGGCTCACGGAAGTACAGTAGGCCCGGCTGGCAGTTAACGTAGGGTTATTTCTAACGTCTATCATAACCCCTTTGAAGTTTCCAGGAACACAATCCTTATGTAAGTTACTGGCTTATACTGTAGTTAGTTGTCAGAGTTAAACCAAAAGCACACTGAATAAAAAAGCAACTAAATAATATCAATGTAGCCTACTTCCACTTTAGAAAATCTGATCTTCTGAAGACAACATTGAATCAGTAAGCATCTGTACTCGGGACCACTTTAGGTTTAAAAACCAATCAAGTCCTTATACAGAATGTTAGTGTCGGTCCATGTATTACAAATAATAGCTAGCATATTTGGAATACCGGTAGCTAAATTGTATCAAAAACAGTCCAGCTGCTTTTCTCTTGAAGAAGACGGTGAGAGAGACATAGGCTAAACATTGAGATAACTTATGCTTGAGATTCAGTTACTAGCTGGGAGGGACTTAATATCGATCTAGAAATCAAAGTTATCCTGGTATCCTTTTTCACAATCATCCCAATCTGACCTGTGTTGAAGTATATTGATCAATCCAACCCTATAGAACACAGCCGAGATTGAATCAAATGGAAACTTCTCAATTACTCCTCACACCACAATAACCTCTTCAGCTACAAGTAGGTTATCAACAAACAGGCCAAACGGCAACCACTGAAATGTAATTGTGTACTGACCATATTATCTAATCTCATACTATTCACCACTTCACATAAAGTACCTGAGCCTTGTGCTCTGACTGATCTTCTCTTTCATCTGACTACTGCTGAGGCACTAGTGCTACGTACACTGTACCCAATCAGCTCTTATACCCATACAATAGGTCTACATTTTATTTATTTGACCATTTAAAAACAATGATATTGGACCACACCAGCCATAATTAGCCACTAATAACATCACCCATCCTTACCTTGCGTGAGATAGGTTCTTGTCCCTCCATCAGTGGATACCAGCTCACTAGCTTATTCCAGCCTTCTGTTGGGATCAGGATGTAGTCCAGCTCATCAATGAGGTGCTCCTTGATGGCCAGAACATCCCCATCTACTCGAGAGAGCGAGAGAACCGGGTCATGTTCATTAGGCAACAAACAATAGAAAATGGACTGACACGGAAGGACTACCTGAACCTGGCCAATAGCAAACATTAATTTTTGTTTGTCTGTTTGTCATAATGAATATGACTCAGGTTTTGTGGCGAAAGTGGGTTTACTAAAGGGAAACATTTTAGGACAATGTATGTCTAGGGTTATAATGGGGTTGTTCAATTGGGACAGCTTCGATGGTGGTAGCCTACTCATAATGGCAGTTTCTCATACAATAAAACCAAGCAACAGATAGTTTTATATAGACCAGAGTAAGGCTACCCTTGACCATTTTCATTGATGTTTAGAGTATATTATAGACCTACTTTTTCTGTCATACTTAGCTTATAGAAATTGCATGTATAACAGCATTTAGTTTGATATATTAGGTAAGATACATCATGTTGTTCACTCTAAACATCCTGTACTGCGCAAAACAGTGGTGTGTTCATCTGGACACACTGGGGATGAGTAAAAGAGCATGTTATGAAGTCACCATTTCCACTATTCTCTCCAGAGATAGACCTCCTTGAAGCAATATTTATTGCCTGAGTGTGGTGCATCTTACCACTTGTAAGGAGCCCCGAGTTGTCCACTGGTCCAGGGTAGACATTCTGGTCTCCCATCTGATATTTGTCCCAGCTGTCAAAGCCCACATATTTCTTCCACTGTTTGAACCAGTGGCTGTCCACTAGGTACCTATGTAGAAAGAGAACTGATTATTTAGATTTGAGATCATGCTAGACTAGATCTGAGTTTGGGGTAGCAGATGGTATCTGATAAGTTTAAAAAAATAACAAATAAAGTGTGTAGCTCCAAAGTACAGGCATGGTACCCACTAACCAGCACAGCTGAGAGAAAGACAGTTACAAAAGTTTCTGTGTTTCTCATTCAGTTGATCTTTGTTAATTAGAGAGAACTCGAGACAAAGCGGTCATTTCAGAATGACCAGCAGCTGATCTGTTATTAGATTAAAAAAACTTTCATTGACATTCATTTGGAGTAACGTTAAACAATGTAAAGAATGTTACAAATACCATAAAACAGATGCTTGCCAACAGTGTGAGCTAGACAAAAGTTAGCTAGTTGGGACACTTGATTGTCACTAAACATCAATTGTCAGCAGCTAACTGTTTGATACTGGCACGTTTGTGTGTTAGTTTGCAAGCCAAGTAATTTTGACAGTTGCTTTTCATGACTCCTCCCTGACTTGCCAGATGAGCTCACGTCACGGGCAAAAACTTGAAATCAAGCTAGCCAGCTTTGAATCGCAAGATCATGAAACTGAAATCATTGGGAAAATAAATGTATTTTACTAAGTTAGCTACGTTGGTAACGTACCTATGTGTCTAGACAATCCCATGTTGGCAAATAACTTGGTCACTAGAAACTGTGGAATGTAGCGAACCCGCTGGCTAGCTTTAGCTGACAGAAGCTGACTGACTTGATAGCTAACGTTAACTGGCAAGGTAACTGTCAACACGGCCTGTCACACCCGCTCTCCGCTGCTTTAGCACTTTGACAGCCACGATAAGGTCAGCCAGCACCTTCCTAAGACCTTTAAAAAGTTATCAGCAAACTCTTACCAAGTATCTCCCTTTCGTAGCTGTGTTTTCAGCAGTGCTGCGACTTCTCCTCTCTGGGTATCCAGATCAGCCGCTCCTCCTTCCGCCATCTTTCCTTGAACATCACCCGCTGCATGGTGGGATAGAGAAGCGTCTCACACGGGCGTAAGACAGCCCTTTTCAGCCAATCATCAACCCGAACTGGAACTGTGCCTAGTAGTCAGCGTGGATAACGCGACTTCTAGTGGTTCACAGCATGTGCCCTGAATATTGCTAGATCATTCTTGCTCTGATTTATAAAAGATCTATACCTAGAATAGAATTTGGTCCAAGAAAGACAGGAAAATACTTGAATAGACTAGAACAATACTGTGAAGTGATTGTAAAGCCTTCCCTAGTGAAGAGTGATCTCACAAGGATCATAATAATAGCATAGGATATACTGATACTACACATTTTGTTTATTTCGAAACAGAGATTCATATTTATTTTGTACAGTCTTTTGTAGTCATGTTACACAGAAAATCAATCATTAACATATTGTACACGTTTTCTATTAGCCCAACCGTTGTTAGCTCTTGTTAAATTGACAAAGATGACAATACATCCTCGTTTAGCAATGATCCACATTCTAACAACATCAACGGTTATTCATCTCATTTGTAATGTACAGCTTCCTTTACCCTCCCACTGGGCACACAGTGGTTGAATCAATGTTGTTTCCACATAATTCCAATGAAATTACATTTAACCAACGTGGAAGACGTTGAATTGACATTGTGCCCTGTGAGATGATTCCTTTAATACATGGAATACAGTACAGTAGGCCTAACAACAATCTATCACTTGGCAATAGACCAACAATAAAATACATGTGGAGATCAGTGTCCATTGAACAATGAGAAAGAAGCTTTTGTAATTGAACAGTTGACTTGTTTTATACCTGAAAGCACATTGGGTTGTGTAAAAGAGCAAAATTGTTCCTTTCTCTCATTGCTTATCGGGCTGCCTGATACACTTTATCTTGAATTGGAATTTCAGTTCATTTCCCAAAATGACTAAACTGAATTAGTCACTCCAATGGTGTAACTGGGGTCTTATTAGCAGTGTGAGTCCTTCACCCCCACTGGGAGGTAGCCATCTTTGATTGGTACCCCTACTGGCTCCATGCCTCCCTCGTCCTTGGGGTCAAAGGTGGCCAGCATCCTCTCCTGTTCTCTCTTGGTTTTGGGTAGGTCGTTAGAGGGCTGGAGGAGGATGTGAATGCGCTGCAGAGAAGATTTGAAATATTTATAAAGAATAATGGACTGAGTAGATTGAGATAATGTTAGTAATGTTGTGTATCAGAGAGGAATGAAACAATGGCCATAAAAACACTGGACTGAGAAACGTAATGTTACTTGCTTAACCCTGGTTCTCTGATAATATGGGTGAGACATCTAACGGTGGGGTTCACCAGAATAAGTAGCTCGAAGGACCAATTTTACACAAGTGTTGGACACAGACAGGTCGCGTGGTGAATGAGGGCACTCCTCCTTCCCTCATACTAAAGAGTCACTCGCCTGCCCTCTGATCACTCTTGAACGAGACAAATTTCCTCAGACGCTTGCGACTAGGGGAATGTGGTGAGATGTCGCACTCATAATATTAGAGAACTGGGATTACACAAGTAACCTTAACCTCTTGACGCTAGGGGTCAGATTTGTATTATTATTTTTATTTTTTATTTTTTAAATAACTTTCCCAAGGTAAACGGACTATTTCTCAGGTCCAGATCGTAGAATATGCATATAATTTACAGATTAGGATAGAAAACACTCCAAAGTTTCCAAAAGTGTCAAAATATTGTCTGTGAGTATAACAAAACTGATTCTGCAGGCGAAAACCTGAGAAAATCTAACCCGGAAGTGATATTTTTTTATCTGTGTTTCCTGGCCCGTCTTTCTTCCATTTAAAGGGGTATCAACCAGATTCCTTTTCCAATGGCTTCCTCAGGCTGTGACCAGGCTTTAGACAATTTCAGGCTTTTATTTTGAAAAATGAGCGAGATTTTTCTAAACTAGTCAGGTGTCCTCTGATTAGTTCCTGCGAGCGAGAGAGGTAGCTCTCCATTTTCTTTTTCTCTCTTTTATTGAATAGGTTACGGTCAAAATATTATCGATTATGTTTGTTAAAAACAACCTGAGGATTGATTATAAAAAACATTTGACATGTTTCTACGACCATTACGGATACTTTTTGGAATTTTCGTCGAACGGAACGAGGCTTTGGTTTTCTGAACATAACGCGCAACCCAAATGGCGTTTTTTTGTTATAAAAGTAATATTTATCGAACAAAAATAACATTTGTTGTGTAACTGGGAGTCTCGTGAGTGCAAACATCCGAAGATTATCAAAGGTAAGCGATTAATTTTATTGCTTTTCTGACTTTCGTGACCAAGCTAACCAAGCTAATATAAGGCTAACTGTTCTAGCATTGATTGATACACTCACAAAAGCTTGGATTTCTTTCGCTGTAAAGCATATTTTCAAAATCTGACACGATAGGTGGATTAACAACAAGCTAAGCTGTGTTTTGGTATATTTCACTTGTGATTGCATTATTATAAATATTTTTTGTAATATTTTGCGCCCAGCAATTCAGCGGTTGTTTAGGAAAATGATCCCGTAAAAGGGATCCGTAGCGCAGAGAAGTCAAGTTATCTTTCAATTATTTGTTTCGACATCTCACTGTGGGATATGGCCACCTCCCGTATCGCACATGCTCTCTGAAGCCATGCAGTCTCAATATCAACCCCCAGAGGCCCGACACCGAGGACAGTATGCACCAATGAAGGCGCAGTGACATCTTGTGACACCCCTCATACCTCAAAAGTATGAGGGGATGCCCAACAAGCCACATCACAAATCTCCTGCAAGGAGATGCCCTTCAACAGTTCCCAAGAGGTGGCCATACCTCTGGTGGAGTGAGCTCTTAGGCCCTCCAGAGGCTGTAACCCTTTGCTATTATAGTCCAACACAGCTCAGCATTCAACACCATAGTGCTCACAAAGCTCATCACTAAGCTAAGGACCCTGGGACTAAACACCTGCCTCTGCAACTGGATCTTGGTCCTCAAACCGGTTCCCCTCAGGGGTGCGTGCTTAGTCCCCTCCTGTACTCCCTGTTCACCCACGACTACGTGGCCAAGCACGACTCCAACACCATCATTACGTTTGCTGATGACAACGGTGGTAGGGCTGATCACTGACAACAATGGGACAGCCTATAGGGAGGTCAGAGGCCTAATCAGTATGGTGCCAGGCCAACAACCTCTCCCTCAATGTGAGCAAGACAAAGGAGATGATTGTGGACTACAGGAGAAGGCTGGCCGAACAGGCCCCCATTTACATCGACGGGGTTGAAGTGGAGCGGGTCGAGAGTTACAAGATCCTTGGTGTCCACATCCCCAACAAACTATCATGGTCCAAACACACCAAGAGAGTCATGAAGAGGGCACGATAACACCTTTTCCCCCTCAGAAGACAAACGATTTGGCATGGGTCCCCAGATCCTCAAAAAGTTCTACAGCTGCACTATCGAGAGCGTCCGGACCGGTTGCATCACCACCTGGTATGGCAACTGCTCGGTATCTGACCGTAAGGCGCTACAGCGGGTAGTGCGTACGGCCCAATACATCACTGGGGCCAAGCTTCCTGCCATCCAGGACCTATATAACAGGCGATGTCAGAGGAAGGCCCAAAAAATTGTCAAAGACTCCAGTCACCCAAGTCATAGACTGTTCTCTTTGCTACCGCACGGCAAACGGTACCGGAGCGCCAAGTCTAGGTCCAAAAGGCTACTTAACAGCTTCTACCCCCAAGCTATAAGACTGCTGAATCAAATGGCCACCCAGACTATTTAAATAGCTAGCGCTATTTAATCTCCACACTTTCCAACGGCTCAAAAGGCTGCTATGAAACAGTCTCAAGCACAATAGACACATTACAAGACAGGGGTAAAGGCTTGGGAACTGTA
Organism: Salvelinus namaycush; assembly: GCF_016432855.1. Taxonomy (NCBI): domain Eukaryota; kingdom Metazoa; phylum Chordata; class Actinopteri; order Salmoniformes; family Salmonidae; genus Salvelinus; species Salvelinus namaycush. The sequence goes on along the minus strand of NC_052344.1, from coordinate 500,368 downwards.
CGTAAGCGACAGGCCCCCTTAATGAAACAACATGACGGGATGTTTTCCCACTGTGTTTTTGTGGAAGCCTATTTAACAGGCCCAGATAGCAGCTAGAAACACCTTAAGAGTTGAGAAAGCCTTCCCTCTGTCCAAAAGATCCTGCAAGAAGCATAACACCTTGGATACAGAGCATTGGTAAGGAATGATCTGTTTTTGGTCACACCACTTCTCAATAATCCACCACTTATTTCCATACAGTGAGCATGTAGAATCATCAATGACAAGAGGCAAGGCTGTCACATCCAGATTTAGCCTCAGAGGGCCATGGATCCGGCTGAGGGTGGAAAATCTTTTGTTTGCTTGGGACAGCAGATACCTGCGTAACGGGAGTTGACAAGGCTCGTTGTATTGCCTAGCCATGGCAGGGCTACCAAGATGAGGGATAACTTCATCTTGGCCAGAGTGGGGAGTATGAAGCTGAGGGGAAGAAAGTGTTCTTGCAACACAAAGACCTCTACGGACGCTTGACCATATTTCGCCTAGATCTGTCTCACCACTTGAGGAAAGAGTCTCCAGTCCCTTAGATGGGGATTCCCTCTGGACAATAAGTCCACTCATATGTTCAGTACACCCGGGACATGAGTCGTGCGTCAGGATAGTAGGTGTGCTCTGCTCCACAGAATAATACAGACGAATAATCTGTGTAAGCAAATGGGGTGAGTGCCACCCAACTACAGTCGTATTGTCCGTTCTGATCAAAACGTGACAATTACAAAAGGGAGGGTAGAAAGTGTTTCAGTGAAAGAAACACTGTCAGCAGATAAAGGTCATTTCTGTGAGCAATTTGTGAAGTGGGGTCCTTATTACATTTCCCTCATGAACTGTGCCCCAGCCCGTGAGTAATGTCACCACTTCCCTCGTTGCCACTACAGTTAGGGGAGTGCCAGGAACGAATATCGAGGGGCTCTTCCAGTGACGGAGAGCCAAGAGATGTATGGAGCGATTGAGGTGAAGCCATGAACACAGACGTTGGGCAAACACCCAGCGCTGGAAGTCTCTCATGCTAAGTAAGCCAAGAGGTACTACTGAGATGGTGGACGCTATCAACCCCAGCACTCGGAGGCACGTCTTGAAAGTGGCAGAGCGCCCCCTGTGGAACCGAGAGGCATTTCCGGAACAACGCAATGCGGTCTTCCGAGAGTGTTGCCTGATGAGAGAATCCAGCATTACACCTAGGTATTCTATTCTCTGTGATGTGACCAAACAGTAATTTTTCTGATTGATCTTGAACCCTAGCTTGGAGAGGTACTGCTTGCTCCCGGGATAGGGAGCAAAGCAGGTAAATGTCTATGTTGGCGGAGCCTCTCGACCCCTTGTTTCTTAGGGGTGCGAGTTGCCTCTACACACACTTGCTGAATGTTCAGGGAGCTAGCGGAAGCTTGAATGGGATAGCAAGGTATTCGTGCGCTGTGCCTTGAAAAGCAAACCTCAGAAACCTCCTGTGTGCTGGCTTATTTTATGTGAAAACAAGCGTCCTGCAGGTCGACTGAGGTGAACCAGTTGCCTTGATGAGACAGCTCACTGAACATAAGCCTATGGAACTTGAATTTCGTCAGATAGCTGTTGAGGAACTTATGTCTAGAACCCCTCTCCCTTTTTTGGGAACCAGGAAGTACCTGGAGTAAAAGCAGAGGTGGCTCTCTGCCGCCGGTACCGCCTTGATAGCCCCTTTGCTTAATAGAGAAGAGAATTCCTGCTCTAGTTTGCGTGCCAAGTCCCCAGTCACTACTGATTCTAAAATAACATGGGAAATGGGTGGTCTCAGAGCGAACTGCAGTCTGTACCCCTTCATCACTGTGGACCGGATCCAGGGTTGGACTGCTCATGGGTGCCAGTTCCCTACTCCGCTGGCGAGTCCCCCACAGGTCGATAGACTCTTGCTCACCAGTGGTGCCGCTCCGGCATGCCCTCTGGTGGCGATGGAGAGTCATTTTCTCTCTATTTTCATGTTCTTGGCATGACACCTGGATACAGCAGAAACGTTTTCATCGAAAAGGGCAGTGTTGACACACTGGAACAGTGCTTGGTGGTTACTGATAATCAGTTTTCCTGTCCCGGCTGCCTGAACTAGAGGCGAGGGGAGAGCCGTGGCATGGAAGGTATTCTGGGGTAGAGTGGATTCCCAACATCTTCCTTGAGAGCAAATGCATCAAACTGAGTCGCTGCACAAAGGGAAGGGTTTTAGGAGCACAGATGTGCCTCTCCCCCTCTGTGCTCCACCCAAGAGGAGGCAGGCCAGAACACAGAGTGAACTGTTGTCTGCCCCTCTTTGCCGCAGGGGGCATACCGCTAGGTTGGGCACCCATTCTTCCACACAGGAAGACCTAACTGCGGCTTCAATGAAGGACTGTTTTCCCCACTGTTGGTCCATTAGGAGGGGTAGGCAGGTAGCCACGATTCCCGGGTCTACGGGCAGGGAAGTTGAAGGCTTTGCCCTCCTCCTTTCGAAGTTCTGCCGCATGGACGTGACAGCCGGCAAACAGTTCCTTCAGGAGCGTAAAGGAAACCTGCTTTCTCCCTGTATAACAGGCTGGACAGGTTGAGACAAAAATGTCTCTCACCTACCACTGCAAGGGTCATTGCACAGCTGAAGCCTTGAATGGCACCCCTGAAGGCTCGGCGGTTGAGGTATGTGACAACACAGATCTCATCCCACAGGTCTGGGTTAGGCTTGCCAATCGATATGAGATTGTGCATCTCCAACTCAAATTGCCCTGGTAAACCAGTAGTAGGAACATAACATTCAACGCCCGTACAGAACGTGTTGAAGACATAGACCTTTTTGTAAATAAACTCAAAGAAGCAAATGTGAACATAGCTAGCATTCGCTACGTGGGCTAGTTGCCTAGTTAGTTAGCCAAAGGAAGCTAGCGCTATGTTGGTCTTGCGACAAACAAAAGCATGGCTCTCGACAAATAAGCAATGTCTAGTCAATGCCGGCGAGAGAGCAAACTAGTAATTCTACCCTTCCAAGTAGAAAAGCCTTGCGGTGAGCTAGCCAGTTTAGCTAAGCCTTGCAACTAAGCTAGCTAAGTCTCTGCAGCTAGCTTTGTGACGCTAGCTACAACTGGAGACGTAGGAAGAAAATCAGTGAAGCAAAGTCTAACCCGAAATCGGAAAACTTTCCTGTTGGTAGTCACCCAACACAAAAGACGCAAACTGATAACCCTGTGCTTAGCGATGTAACCTTAACGCCACACCTGTGAACAGTTGAAAAGGATAACAGATCAAGTCGGGCGATTGGCTCTTCTGTCTTTGACAGAAGTGTATGATTGGTCCATCGAGCTATTTAGGATATTCTGGTGAATCTCCTGTATACAATCTCCTGTATACCACTCCTACCTTGTCACACCACAACTGATTGGCTCAAACGCATTGAGGTAAGAAATTCCACAAATTAACTTTTAAGAAGGCACACCTCTTAATTGAAATGCATTCCAGTGGATTACCTCATGAAGCTGGTTGAGAGAATGCCAAGAGTGTGCAAAGCTGTCATCAAGGCAAAGGGTGGTAACTTTGAAGAATCTCAAATATAAAATATTTTGATTTGTTTAACACTTTTTTGGTTACTACATGATTCCATGTGTTATTTCATAGTTCTGATGTCTTCACAATTATTCTATGTAGAAAATACACACGCGCAAAAGTATGTGGACACCACTTCAAATTAGTGGATTCGGCTATACAGGTATATGAAATCGAGCACACAGCCATGCAATCTCCATAGACAAACATTGCCATTAGAATGGCATTACTGAAGAGCTCAGTGACTTTCAACGTGGCACCATCATAGGATGCCACCTTTCCAACAAGTCAGTTCGAGCTTCCCCGGTCAACTGTAAGTGCTGTTATTGTGAAGAGGAAACTTCTAGGCGCAACAACGGCTTAGTGGTAGTGGTAGGCAACACAAGCTCACAGGCTCACAGCTGAAGCGCGTTAAAATCGACTGTCCTCGGTTGCAACACTCACTACAGAGTTCTAAACTGCCTCTGGAAGCAACGTCAGCACAACTGTTTGTCGGGAGCTTCATGAAATGGGTTTCTATGGACGAGCAGCCGCACACAAGCCTAAGATCTCCATGCGCAATTCCAAGCGCGCGGTCTCTGGGAGTGATAATCACGCTTCACCATCTGGCAGTCTGACGGACAAATCTGGGTTTGGCGGATGCCAGGAGAACACTACCTGCCCGAATGCATAGTGCCAACTGTAAAGACCGCCATAAGGTGATGGCCTTCATAAAGGTGAATATTCTACAGAGGTCGGATGAAGCAAATGGCTGAATGTTCACCTATTTGGCGATTAGGGTAATGGACGAATGTGTCTACCACTGCAGACTCAGTCTCTCTTTTGTAGATACTGTATAGCGTTGCCAGTGGTATCAGCTGATATTGTTATTATTAGGTAACGTTAGTGCCATAGTTCTTGAGTCAATTCTCCTTTTGTTTTAACGTTTTATTTTATTACCATGAAGCTGCCCATTTCTATTTATCGATGGTACCCGTATCCAGGGTAGATAAAGCACAGTTCTATTATTAGGTTACATAATTTCTTTAAAGATGCTGCAGCTAACTTAGTGGTATTGCTGTAAAATGTGATTTAGAAAATGTTTTATACTTTCTTTTAAAACAGCCTAGCTTTGGGTTTTAAAAGTATTTATTATTCATTTATTTATTATGTGCAACCTAACCATTTCAGCAGGGCTCTTTACACAATAGGTTTAGTGTTCCCCACTACAACCACATTGTGTGTGGATATTGAAAAATGTTTAATGGATCAGTTATGGTAATAGGGCATTATCCTTTTCCCGCCTGACTTTACATGGCTAGGCTTAAAATCATGAGAGAGAGAGCTGGTTGCTCAGTCACTTTTGCTCGCTGGAATGTTAAATCTGAATGTTAAATTTTCTCATTTAAAATCACCTTAAAGTAGATATCGCCTTTCGACAGGCACTTTTGAACACTCATTTCAAAGGAGGGTGGATCGGTCAATCATATCATTCCAATTTTCATTCTAAAACTAGAGCAGCGGCCATTTTAATTAGTAAAAACATACCGTTCGCAATGTCAAGTGGAGAGGCAGACTCAGCAGGCCGTTTCATTATTGTAGTAGGAAGACTGTATAATACACCTGTTATCTTGGCTAACATTTATGAACCAAACTGGGATATCAGTTCGTTCTTCAAATATATTTACTCAATTACCAAATACGCACACACACCACCTAACACTAAGTGGTGATATGAATTGTGTACTTCTGCACAATCTGGATTGTAGCTCTCCTAAAGTATAATTTTCATCAAAGACAGTATCCACAATTCAGCTATTTCTTAAGGCATATGGCATATCTGATGCGTGACGTTGACACAATCCCACAGCTTTCTCACCAGTTCATAAGACCTTATCACGTATAGACTACTTTTCCATAGAAAATAGATTTATGCTACTTATCACGGAGTGTGATAATAACCAAGCTATAGTCATTTTGGATCATTCTCCTCTTACTATGAAACTACTTATACCAAATACACAGCCTAATTATCGCCCTTGGCGGCTTAACTCACTACTGCTATAAGAAGAACAGTGTTGCTTTTATATAATCTCAAATGAAGCTATTTCTCGAGCTTAAACAAACCCCTGGAATGTCTCCTCCAACAGTATGGGAATCAATGAAGGCTTATCTAAGGGGACAAATGATTTCCTACAGCGCAAGATTAAAGTGCAATATTCAACACCTAGGGGATCTTACAAATAAAATCTTGGATTTGGATATGGCATATTCATAGTATTAATCCGCAGATTTACTAAAACAACATGTGACACTTCAGACAGAGCGCTCTTATTTCAACTCGACAAGCTGAAAATCTAATAAATTCATCTCTGCACAACAATTATGAACATGGAGAGAATTCAGGGGGAAATTATTATATATATATATATATATATAAATAAATAAAAATGTGAATCATATTTTAATACCCCTGACGGCATTGCACGTACCCCAGTTTGGGAATACCTGCTCCAGAAACTACGTATCTATATGTCGAAGACATGCTGTAATTCAATTTAAAATAGTTAAAATCGGGTGCATTGGTCAAAGGCAATACTATCCGAGATTAGACAAGAAATAGATTCCACTTGTGACCGATGTAAGCAGGCTCCTGCTACTTTATTACACATGTTTTGGACATGCCCGAAATTGACAGATTTCTGGATATACATTTTTGAGACAATTTCTAAGATACTGGAGAGACCTATTGAACATTCTGCCTTTATTGCATTATTCGGAGTGGCACCACAGGAGGCCCCTCAACAGTTCTATGGGCAACATGCTGGCATGTACTACTCTTCTAGCTAGACGTCTCATACTATTTAAGTGGAAGGATCGGTTTCCTCCTACTTTTAATTATTGGATAAAGGAAGTTATTCAACATCTCAAGCTAGAGAAAATACGCTACTCCGTTAGGGGATCTGCAATTATACTTTAAAATATCTGGCAACCTTTCCTATCCTTTGTAGAAGACATGAACCCAGCTAATTTCACAACTCAATAAACCAACCCAAATTAAAATTTGAATCATTATTTTTACTCTAACTTTGTTAAATAATATCTTTGTATTTTGTTTTGCCTATTTGATTAGATTACTCATTGTACATCAAACCTGCTTTAAGTCTGGTTTATGGGTGGGGCTCTGTTAAAACATGGGGGGTTTGGGGTGGGTTTGATTTGGTAGGGGACCCGTGTGAGTTCTGCACTGTAACTGTTCTGTATTATCTGTATAATCATAAAAAATGCCAAATTAAAAAAAACTTTGTTGAGATCGGTGGAAGAACTTGACAGGCCTGCACAGAGCCCTGACCTCAACCACATCGGACACCTTTGGGATGAATTGGAATGACAACTGCGAGCCAGGCCTAATCGCCCAAAATCATTGCCCAACCTCACTAATGCTCTTGTGACTGAATGCAAGCAAGTCCCCGCAGCAATGTTTCAACATCTAGTGGAAAGCCTTCCCAGAAGAGTAGAGGCTGTTATAGCAACAAAGGGGGAACCAACTCCATATTAATGTTCATGATTTTGGAATGAGATGTTCGACGAGCAGGTGTCCACATACTTTTGACCATGTAGTGTATGTTGTGTCAAGAGGAAATGTGCAGGTAAGCAAAGGAACCTAAATTCACCTCTCTGAACGTTCCATCTGTGGTGGAGAGTTTGTAGATAATCCAGAAAGGGATACAGACCATGGAGGCAAGAGCCAGGAGCCAGCCTATTACATAGCCCCACCAGGGGTACACATACTCATTGTTGTACTTCAGAGGGGTGTACTTGATGAGGGAGAACGCAAAGGTGGCCTAGAGGAAAAAAACAAGTATTTGATTTAGAAGTGGGCCTTGACTGGGGCCGTCAACATTTACAACTGTAACTGGTGTTTTTCGAGATCATGGGATCTGTCTAGGGCCCAGAGTTTTCCTGGTCAGGAAAAAAAATCCTTTCCCTAACCATAACTAACGACATTTTATACTGTATATGAGAGTTTACATGGGTGTGTAGGTTACTCACAATGCATGTGGCTGGGGTGACATACAGCCAGCAGTATTTAATGTAAGGTCCTGGACGGTAGCCAATCATGTCTTCGATGTTATCATAGAAGCGGTCGACACCTGGAACAACATACAGAGACAGGCTAACCATGCTGGGTTTGGTCATAAGAGCTGTGGACACAAATGTCAACAATTGAGACTATGAAGCAGTCTCTGAACAGTACTATCAAAGGTGAGGAATATACAGTGCATTCGGAAAGTATTCAGACCCCTTGACTCATTTTATTTTACAGCCTTATTCTAAAATTGAATTTTTTTCCCCTCTCTCATCAATCCACACACACAATGACAAAGCAAAAACTGTTTTTTCGAAATGTTTGCGAATTAAAAAATGGGTTTAAAAAAAAGTACATATCATATTTCCATAACAATTCAGACCCTTTACTGAGTACTTTGTTGAAGCACCTTCGACATCAATTACTGCCTTGAGTCTTTTGGGTATGATGCTACAAGCTTCGCATACCTGTATTTGGGGAGTTTCTCCCAATCTTCCCTGCATATATTCTCAAGCTCTGTCAGGTTGGATGGGGAGCGTCACTGCACACTTATTTTCAGGTCTCTCCAAAGATGTTCGATCTGGTTCATGTCCTGGCTCTGACTGTGCCACTCAAGGACATTTAGAGACTTGTCCCGAAGCCACTCCTGCGTTGTCTTAGCTGTGTGCTTAGGGTCGTTGTCCAGTTGGAAAGTGAACCTTCGCCCCAGTCTGATGTCCTGAGCAATCTGGAGAAAGATTAGTAATGAAAACTGTCTGTACTTTGAGATGTTCATCTTTCCTTGGATCCTGACTAGTCTCCCAGCAGCTGAAAAACATCCCCACAGCATGATGCTGCCACCACCATTGTTCACCGTAGGGATGGTGCCAGGTTTCTTCCAGATGCTACGCTTGGCATTCAGGCCAAAGAGTTCAATCTTGGTTTTGTCAGATTGGAGAATCTTGTTTCTCATGGTCCCGAAAGTCCTTTAGGTGCCTTTTGGCAAACTCCAAGCAGGTTGTCATGTGCCTTTTACTGAGGAGTGGCTTCCGTCGGGCCACTCTACCATCAAGGCCTGATTAGTGGAGTGCTGCAGAGATGGTTGTCCTTCTGGAAGGTTCTCCCATCTCCACAGAGGAACTCTGGAGCTCTGTCAGTGACCATTGGTTTCTTGGTCACCTCCCTGACCAAGGCCCTTCTCCCCTGATTTCTCAGTTTGGCCGGGCAGCCAGCTCTAGGAAGAGTCTTGGTAGTTAGAAACCTCCTCCAGTTAGGAATGATGGGGACCTTCAATGCTGCAGAAATGTTTTAGTACCCTTCCCCAGATCTGTGCCTTGACACAATCTTCCCTCAGAACTCTACGGACAATTCCTTTGACCTCATGGCTTGGTTTTTGCTCTGACATGCACTGTCAACTGTTGGACCTTATATAGACAGGTGTGTGACTTTCCAAATCATGTCCAATGGAAACAGGATGCACCTGTGCTCTCATAGCAAAGGGTCTGAACACTTTGGTAAATGAGAGATTATTCTTTTTATTTGAGCAAAAATGTCTCAAATCCTGTTTTGTCATTATGGGGTTTTGTGTGTAGATTCATGAAAAAAAACAGTAAATCAATTTTAGAATAAGGCTGTAACGTAACAAAATGTGGAAAAAGTGAAGGGGTCTGAATACTTTCCCGAATGCACTGTATTCTGGAATAAACCAGTTACAGTTCTGTCTTTGTGGGATTGATATGGTGTAACTATCTTTTGAACGGTTCCATCAGATATTTTGTTGTTGTTGTAGAATTGTATTCTAACTTACCATAGACCCATGCGATGGAGACCGTCTCAAAGATGGCCATGAAGAGAAGACACATGCCACTAGCTGCATAGTAGTCCATCAGCTGGAATACATATAACCCACCCTGAAGAGAGACAAGAAAACAACTAAAAAAGTCGAGATCAGTGTGGAAGAACTTGTCTGGCCTGCACAGACCTGTTAGGATTTATGTTTATGCACCATAGGCTGTTAGCATAATGGTTAAAGGTGAATGATGTTTTGTTGCACACACACACACAATTTAGAGGGGTGTGTGTGAGGGTGGGTAGGGATTGACCACCACAGGCCATAAAAGCTGTGGACAGTCTGGAGAGGGGAGGGGTGCATCTCTCTAGACCAACCAGGATGGTGAAGGGACTGGACAATACCATATTAGGAATTGTTTGAGGGAATAATCGAGGGGGACACAGAATGGAGCTGCTCTACCCAACAACCAGATGTGGAGAAGGAAAACGCCAAGGGGCTTGGACAAGTTTGGGGGCCCACAAAGGAGGAGCAAGAGTATGAACCATGCTAAACCTCTACTATGATAGGCCAACTGGAAGAGTTGAGAATAAACTTGTCATAGTATAAAACTACTATTTTGAGTACATTCCACAGTTCTCTGATCTACCCTGCGCGAAGATCCAGTGAACCCGTATATACGAAAATTGCATTTACCATTTATAGTTTGAGTTTAATTAAAATACTTAAAATATATTCGGTGACTATGAATCACATTTTGTCCTGATGCCAGATTTGAACTGACGCAAATCTCTTTCAGACCCCTGACCTAAACCCCATCGAACACCTTCAGAATGAATTGGAACGCTGATGGCAAGACAGGCCTAATCGCCCAACATCAGTGCCCGACCTCACTAATGCTCGTGGCTTAATGGAAGCAAGTCACCGCAGCAATGTTCCAACATCTATTGGAAAGCCTTCTGTTATAGCATCAAATGGGGACCAACTCCGTATTAAGGCCCATGATTTTGGAATGAGATGTTCAACGAGCAGGTGTCCATACTTTTTTTTTTTTTTTAACCCCCTTTTTCACGATATCCAATTGGTAGTTGCGATCTTGTCTCATCGCTGCAACTCCCCAACGGGCTCTGGAGAGGCGAAGGTCGAGTCATGCATCCTCTGAACCTGCTAAGCCTCGCCTTTAATTTTTTGTTTTTTATTTAACTAGGCAAGTCAGTTAAGATCAAATTCTTATTTACAATTACGGCCTACTGGGGAACAGTGAGTTAACTGCCTTGTTCAGGGGCAGAAAGACAGATTTTTACCTTGTCAGCTCGGGGATTCGATCCAGCAACCTTTCGGTTACTGGCCCAACGCTCTAACCGCGCTGCTTCGTAACACCTGCTTGCTTAACCCGGAAGCCAGCCGCATCAACATGTCGGAGGAAACGCTCAACTGACGACCAAAGTCAACTTGCAGGGGCCCAGCCCACCACAAGGAGTCACTAGAGCGCGATGAGCGAAGGAAAGCCCCCTGGCCAAACCCTCCCCTAAGTCGGACAATGCTGAGCCAATTGTGCGCCGCCCTATGGGACTCCCGGTCACAGCCAGCTGTGACACAGCCTAGGATCGAACCCCCAGGCAGTAGTGACGCCTCAACACTGCGATGCAGTGCCTTAGACTGCTGCGACACTCAGGAGGCCCCTGGTCAGTGTACCAACTGTCCTGAACACAGTGATGAGGCTGTTAATCACTCTAAAGTGGTTTCTGTCCGCAAAATGAAAATGTCCTAGGTAATAAAACAAATCAGAGTATATATTTGTTTTGTTTGCTTTGAACGCAATCTCGACCAGCCACCTGGTAAGTTAGACTTTATGTCTGTCTGCATATTACAGCTAAAGAACACAATGAAATAGGCCTTGAGGGTTTATTCCCAACCCAGTCCCCAGGCAGGTGTCTCCCCCCTAACTAACCCATGGGGGTTAATTCCAGATGTGATGCCTACCTCCATCAGCATGACCAAGCCCATGAGGAAGGAGATGAAGGCCACTAAAGCCAGAAAGAGCTCCCTGCGGTTCTTACGACGAAACACCTCGGGATACATGTCCACCATGGCCGTTGTCAAGCTCTCTACACACACAAACTAGAGAGAAAGGGAGATTTTATTTTAACACATCTCAGTTCTAGGCATGTTTGGTAACAAATAGTAAGCATCTCTGATATCATGTTAGGCTAGGTATGTTTGGTTACATAGATAACGATGCTCTTGGATCTCCTCTCAGTTCTCGTTGTACAGAAGTGGTCCGTTTTATCCTTAACCGGGCCAATTTTCTTGACAGTACGTTCGTAAACATTGTAAATTACTTCGGAAGCCTTACTTGACTGTCCAACCCTAGCAGGATGATCATGATGAAGAAGAAGACGGCCCATAGTGAAGAAAACGGCATCATGGCCACAGCACGAGGGTACGCAATGAAGGCCAGACCAGGACCTAATGAAGAGAGAACAGGGAATCATATATAATAGCGAAATAACATTATACCTGCATTTGAACAAATTATTGAAATTATCTTAATTAACAACTAGGTCACATTAAAACACACTCACCAGACTCTGCTACCTCTGAGATGGGGACATCCTGTTCATAAGCCATGAAACCCAGGATGGAGAAGATGGCAAAGCCTGACACAAAGCTTGTCCCACTGTTCAGGAAGCACAGGGCCAGGCAGTCTCTGCAAAACAAGATACCACAGACATGAAGATTTAAGGGGAGTTTGTTTCCCTCTTATAAGGGAATAAGAAAAACAGAACCAATAATTACCATAGTGTGTGTGTGTGTGTGTGTGTGTGTGTGTGTGTGTGTGTGTGTATGTGTGTGTGTGTGTGTGTGTGTTTGGTAAGAGTGTTTAATGCATCTTTAGCGTACTTGTAGCAGTTGTTGTTGTACTTGTTGTAACTCCCCAATGCTATGAGGGAGCCTAGACAGATGGCATAGGAGAAGAAGATCTGGGTGCCTGCATCCATCCATACCTGTAATACAGAGAGAGGTGAGGGCACAGAGGCCAGTCAAGCAACTACTGTAGGAGAAAAATGACTAATAAAGGCAAAGGTGTGTCATCTAGGGATGGTATTGGATCATACCTAAGCTCATGAATAATGATGCCACTTTAATAATGTTTACATATCTTACATTACTCATATCACATGTATATACTGTATTTTATACCATCTACTGCACCTTGCCTATGCAGCTCCACCATTGCTCATTCATATATTTATATGCACATATTCTCATTCATCCATTTAGATGTGTGTGTATTAGGTAGTTGTTGGGGAATTGTTAGATTACTTGTTAGATGTGTGTATTAGGTAGTTGTTGGGAATTGTTAGAATATTTGTTAGATATCACTGCACTGTTGGAACTAGAAGCACAAGCACTTCGCTACACTAGCATTAACATCTGCTAACCAATAACATTTGATTTGAATAAAACAGTGCAAATACAAGCCTCCTTTTACAAAGTAATGGAGAGTGACCCGTTTTTGTTTTGGCAGGTTTCCTGACTGTGGGCCACCATATATATATATATATATATATATATATATATATATATATATATATATATATATAAAAACGTTCCAAACGCATGATGCACGTGGTTCAAAAAACCACACTCCTTTAGTTGTGTGTTTTGAGAATGTGAGAGTTAAAGAGCAACCTCATGTGGAGCACCACATTGCATGCTTGTTTTACCTTCCTCTTTGTCCCTAATGAGTTTACCTAATCATTAAGGACCACTGACACTGCAGAGGTGAATTGTCAACCAGTCAGTTAAACGTCTTGTGGTCTAAACATTGATTAACAATCCCCACCTCTCAATCCACAACCAGAGACTGAAGATCTGAAAGGTGAGAATGGGGCAGCAAAGGGCCCTGGGATGATGACGTAATCAAATTATCTGCCCTGCTAGGGTGTAGATGGGTGGGCTTTGAGAAAGGGCAGGAGAAATCTGTGGTGTCATTGCCATGAATCCCACAGGCTCAAACCCCCTGCAGACAAACACAATAGGTTTTGGTACTGAGTTTGAAAAACTCTAAATCTATGGCATGAGCCATGCTGCGGCTGAGTCCCAATTCCCGAATTTCCCAGTCCACCATGTGGAGAAAAGCACTTTGATGATGCTGAACCTGAAAAGACCAGGCTTTGGTCCAGACCAGGCTATGGTCCAGACCAGGCTAAGCCAGTTGAGGGCTGAGCCCTGACACCCTGAGGGGGGAGTCTAGCAGCTGGAGGGTCCTGGAGGTCAGTGTTCCCCTTCAGTGCAGTGTCCCTGCCCCTCCGTGCAACCCCACCACTCACAGCCTCCTACAGACTCTTTCATGGAGCACAGATGGACCGAGCAGAAAAAAGCATTCCAGATAACCCTGGGATATCTACACTCACACCTGGAGGACCTTCACCCAAGGACCTTCTTCCAAATTCCCTAGTCTGGAAAGACATAGGGTAATATTGAGATAACTATTATGGACAACTTCTTTGAAATTATACCAGTCCCGAACATACCTCATTATGTTCTGATAGTCACCTCATTGTAAAATACTGAAAGTAGACTGTTTGCTATTCTGAGTATAAAATGTAATTTCATACCATTGCTCCCACAACAATAAGCTACCTGATGCAAGTGTGTGGTTCAGTCAACAGGTTTTCTACTACGTAACAGCAGGGGCCAGGGGTTATTATTGTTGTGGTACCTACCTGAGGGTCTGCTAGTCTTGACAGGTCAGGGTAAAGGTAGAACTTGATCCCTAGGTCCGCTCCAGGTAAAGTGACTCCACGAATCAGCAGAACTATTAGCATCATGTAGGGGAAGGTAGCTGTGAAGTACACCACCTGTAGATTGGATGGAATCATATTGAAAAGGTCAGTGATCTAACGCATCAGGGTCATGTTCATTAAGGGAAAACACTTTTTTTTTTAATTCAATGGAAGAAAGAAATGAACAAGACCAGGTAGTCCCTCCCTGTTTCACTCTGCTTCTTCTGTGTAGCTCTTTACACTCGTACCCGTATACGAGTTGAAAATAGAAGATTTGGACACTGATTTGCGCCTAAATTGGTACGCATTGGCTGTACGGTAACATGCTATACATGACCTCAGAGCTCAAGTCGTTTTGACTGACAGCGGTTCTGAACTTCAACACCGCACGTGACAAGAAGTTGCCCCCATCCCTCCTGCTAGTTGGGCAACTTTGGCAACATTTTTGTTGTCTGAATGAGGGAAACGCTGTAAATAAATAAGATGACGTATTTCGAAAGATGAGACGTTAAGGATTATAATGAATACAGCTTTGATGTCATACAAGCAAGCCAAACACCCATTAGTCCAAATGTGCACTTTACATTTCCATATCATAAAACCCATGTAATATACAGTGTCAACGTTTATGATCACTATGCTTGATGTACAGTTACAAGATGATATGGCGTCATACCATTGGTTGTTCTGAACAGAATGCCTGTTTGTGGTATTGTGAACACGCATTTGAATGCACTTGTCACCCTATTCTATGCACACCAAAATTACAATCAGCTTCTTTGAATTGCCTTGTGAAAGCCTAACACTAAGATCGTATTTTAAATGAACATGACCCTGAGCTAGCCATGTTGGCAATAGAACACTTTAAAATGATGCCCGCCTGACCAGATTGCGATTTATAATGGACCATTTGTGGAATGCACAACCAACAGTAATTGTGTAAAGTGCAGGATGCAGGGATGTGTTCATTTTACATTACATTTTAGTCATCGAGTAGATGCTCTTATCCAGAGCGACTTACAGCAGAGTGCAAACATTTATATATTTGTTGGTACTGGTACCCCATGGGAATAGAACCCACAACCCTGGTGCCACAGGAGGCTGCTGAGGGTAGAGCACCTCATAGTAATGTCCAGAACAGAGCAAATGAAATGGCATTAAACACATTGAAACCATGCGTTTCATATCTTTCCACTGATTCCGCTCCAGTCATTACCACGAGCCCGTCGTCCCCAATTAAGGTGCCACCAACCTCAAGTGCCATGCTCTACCAACTAAGCCACATGGGAGTTCCAAAGAAATCTAGTTCCTCAATGGCACAGCAAGGAGAGCACAAAAAAAGCACCTTAGTGGAAAATGGTTCTTTGAGTCATAAAAGTGCATTGAAATGACGTAGGAACGGTGCACACTTTGGAGAGTTGTGTGGCCACTTAGAAACTCCAGTTAGACCTTTCACTCAAAAATGTTTTGGGGGGGGATGCACCTACCCCAAATATACCATGAATATGCGTATCATGTTACTGAACAAATGTGGTGAAACATATATTTGCACCACAGTAAATGCACATAAAATCAACAGTGTAATGTTTGGATTCAATCTCGATTCAGATAAACTGTTTTGTCATCACCTTTAGTCTAATAATTATTTCCCCATAATCTGCAAACTGTTCCCTTTTGATTGCTACCACTGTTATGCATATACTTCCAATATTTCCTCTGTAATAAACATTTCAATTGATCCCTATCCATATAGGCCATTTCCCACAAGTATAAGGGGTTAATGCCTAATGAACATGACCCCGGTAAAGTAAATAAATAAAGACAGGAAGAATTGAAAGAAACAAGCCCACCTTCCCAGTGGATTTGACCCCTTTCCAGATGCAGAAGTAACACATGACCCAGGCGATGGCCAGACAGAAGGCCAGGTCCCAGTTCAGAGAGCCCATGTGGTCGATGCCGGACGACAGCCGCAAGGCTCTTCTCCTGAGTAAACACATAACACAGGGGGTCAGAACAAAATCACAATGGATGAAGTGCAATAACTAGTTTAGATATTCTGATTTTAAGCACCCTCAGCTACTCCAAAAAAGGTTAACATATTATAAAATCTTAGACTTGAGGGTCTGGTGTCCAGGACACGGATTAAGCCTAGCCCTGGACAAAAAAAAATATTTGAATTGAGATGTGTTGAGTAACAAAGAGAGGTGCTATGAATACTTACTCCCAGAATTCAATGACGGGGGATGTGGAGTTTTCGGGCAGGGTGTAGTTGACAGAATCGTTCCTCCTCTGAAACTCCACGCAATTTTCTTAGATAAAAATGTTTACATGTTGCATCATTACCACCATAAAATCACTGACAAGTGTTAAAAGCAGTAATATGGAATTCAATCATTTTTTATTTGTCATATCGCTCCATACAGCCAAGCCACTTAAAACAAAGTTGACATTTCCAATCTTATTGCTGTCTCACCTGTATTCCAGGTGTTGTTACAGGAGGACCAAGGGAGATCCCAGGAGAAGGAGAAAGACAGGTAGAAGATTCCCCAAGCCAGAACCACAATGTAGTAGGAGTTCAGCAGAGCCACAATGATCTGGGTGCCATAGCCAAGACCTGGATCAAAGACAGGGACAGACAGGGAGGAATGGATAGAAAGTAAACAAAAAGTCCCACTTTGTAGTGTCACTCAAACCAATAAAAAAACATGGTAGTAACTATGTAATTACAATATAAGTACACATTGTTTATTGCATAATGTATATAACAGTGACACATGAAAGTGTAAAAAGCTCAGGCACAAACCCTTATTGTATAGCATTACTTTATTTACAGTATAATGCCTTAAAGATATAGTCCCATAGGAAAGAGCAGGTTACCCTCAAACAGTGGACTGATCTTCCTCCAGCAGGTGATGCCTCCCTCGCTGGTGTACTGGCCCAGAGCAGTCTCCAGGAAGAACACAGGTATGCCACAGGTGAACAGGAAGATCAGGTAGGGGATGAGAAATGCACCTTGGGGATGGGAAATGGGGAGTCATCCAAAAAATATACAGTGTACAAAACATGCTCTTTCCATGACAGACTGACCAGGTGAATCCAGATAAAAGCTATGATCCCTTATTGAGGTCACCTGTTAAATCCATTTCAAAATCAGTGTAGATGAAGGGGAGGAGACACATTAAAGAAGGATTTTTAATGCTCGAGATATTTGAGACATTAATTGTGTGTGTGTGCGCCATTCAGAGGGTGAATGGGCAAGACAAAAGATTCAAGTGCCTTTGAACGGGGTATGGTAGTAAGTGCCAGGAGCACCGGTTTGAGTGTGCCAAGAACTGCAATGCTGCTGGGTTTTTTACGCTCAACAGTTTCCTGTGTGTATCAAGAATGGTCCACCAACCAAAGGACATCCAGCCAAAAGCAAGCCAATGGTCAAAAACGGGACATTGAGGAAAGAGGACAAAGGAATCTGACACAAATTGTGCATTACAGACATGCTACAATTAGTAAACTGACAGTCACGTACAACATTGTTGCCCAAAGACCCATAAAGGAACGCACGACTTGTCGTTCCTTGACACAAATGGGATATGGCAGCTGACGACCTTACAGAGTCCCACTTCCTTCAGCAAAAAACAAGAAACTGCGGTTGCAGTGGGCTAAGGAACGAAAACACTGGATACCGGATGATTGTAAAAACATTGCCTGGTCCGATGAATCCCAGTTCCTGCCATTACACGCTGATGGGAGGACTAGGGTATGGAGAAAACCACGAGTACATGCATCCATCATGCCACGTGTCAACATTTCAGGCTGGTGGTGATGGTGTGGGATGTGTTTTCATGGCACACATTGGGCCCCTTGATAAAAGTGCCGCAACGTTTAAATGCTACAGGATATCTGAACATTATTGCCAATCAGGTGCATCCCTTCATGGCAGTAGTGTATCCATTTGCAAATACATTTTTCAGCAGGATAATGCCCCATGCCACAAGACTAGGATTGTCCAGGAATGGTTCCACGGACATGACGCTTACTGCAGTGGCCTGCCCAGTCACCAGATCTCAATCCAATTGAGCATCTGTGGGATCAAATCAAATCTTATGTCACATGCGCCGAATACAACAGGTGTAGTAGACCTTACCGTGAAATGCTTACTTACAAGCCCTTAACCAACAATGCAGTTAAGAAAATAGAGTTAAGAAATATTTACTAAATAAAACTAAAGTCAAAAATAAAATGAAAAACAAGAAAATAACAAGGCTATATTTTATTTACTTAACTAGGCAAGTCAGTTAAGAACAAATTCTTATTTACAATGATGGCCTACCCCGGCCAAACCCTCCCCTAACCCGGATGACGCCGGGACAATTGCGCACCGCCCTGTGGACTCCCGATCACTGCGGGTTGTGATACAGCCCGGGATCGAACCAGGGTCTGTACTGACGCCTCTAGCACTGCGATACAGTGCCTTGGACCACTGCGCCACTCGGCAGCCCTATATACAGGGGGTACCGGTGCAGAGTCAATGTGCCGGGGTATAATTTATTTGAGGTAATTTGTACATGTACATTTAGGTCCTGGATGGCAGGAAGCTTGGCCCCAGTGATGTACTGGGCAGTACGCACTACCCTCTGTAGTGCCTTATGGTCGGATGGCGAGGTGATGCAACTGGTCAGGATGCTCTCGATGGTGCAGCTGTAGAACGTTTTGAGGATCTGGGGACCCATAAAATCTTTTGTCTCCTGAGGGGAAAAGGCATTCACAACTGTCTTGTTTGGAACATGATGGTGTCCACATCACCAACAAACTAAGGAACTTGAAACTGTCAACCCGCTCCACTATGAAACTGTTCAGCCAGCCTTCTCCTGTAGTCCACGATCAGCTCCTTTGTCTTGCTCACGTTGAGGGAGAGGTTGTTGTCCTGGCAACACACTGCCAGCTCTCTGACCACCTCCCTATAGGCTGTCTCATCGTTGTCGGTGATCAGGCCTACCACTGTTGTGTCGTCAGCAAACATAATGGTGTTGGAGTCTTGCTTGGCCAGGCAGTCGTTGGTAGGGAGTACAGGAAGGAACAAAGCACGCATCCCTGAGGGGCCCCCGTGTTGAGGATCAGTGTGGCAGATGTGTTGATGTCTACTCTTACCACCTGGGTGGTGGCCCGTCAGGAAGTCCAGGATCCAGTTGCAGAGAGAGGTGTTTAGTCCTAGGGTCCTTAGCTTATTGATGAGCTTTGTGGGCACTATGGTGTTGAACGCTGAGCTGTAGTCAATGAACAGCATTCTCACATAGGTGTTCCTTTTGTCCAGGTGGGAAAGGGCAGTGTAGAGTGCGATTGAGACTGCATCATCTGTGGATCTGTTGGTGCGGTATGCAAATTGTTGTGGGTCTAGTGTTTCTGGGATAATGGTGTTGATGTGAGCCATGACCAGTCTTTCAAAGCATTTCATGGCTATACATGAGTGCTACGGGGCAGTAGTCATGTAGGCAGGTTACCTTCGCTTTCTTGGGCACAGGGACTATGGTGGTATGCTTGAAACATGTAGGTATTACATACTAGGTCAGTGAGAGATTGAAAATGTCAGTGAAGACACTGCTCTGGGTGTCTTGGTAATCCGCTCTGACACATGCTCTGGGTACACGTCCTGGTAATCCGTCTGGCCCCGCGGCCTTGTGAATGCTGACCTGTTTAAATGTCTTGCTCACATCGGCTACGGAGGGTGTGATCACACAGTCATCCGGAACATCTTGTATGCTCATGCATGCTTTAGTGTTGCTTGCCTCGAAGCGAGCATAAAAGGCTGAGATGGAACGAGCGAGTCGGAGTAAAGATACACTACCAGCCAACTTGACAGAACTGTGGAAAGCATTGGAATCAACATGGGAACGATTGACACCTTGTAGAGTCCATGCCCCGACGAATTGAGGCTGTTCTGACGTCACAAGGGAGTGCATCCATTTAAAAAAACATATTTTTTTTAGCTCAGGTCATCCCAGGAATCGAAGCCTCTATCCTGGCGTTACAAGTACCATGCTCTACCAACTGAGATACCGAGGACCATGAGAGTCAGTGATAAGATACGCTTAAAGTCAGAATTACCTCATGTAGACACTATAAAAGGTGTTTCATCCATAGGGTTTCATTGATTTACATTTCATTCTGTGAATAATCTCAATGTCAACAAATGTTATTTTCACGCTGAGTTAATGACGCAACGGAGTCTGTCGACTTTTGACGTCAGCCAATCTGAGGATGTTTAGAGTGCTTGGATGGATGGATTTCCGGAGCATGGCAAACGCTGCAGGGGCTTGACCACAGGCTATTTAGGACAGAGGGGAAACAGCTGTGACATTCTCTGACCCCTAACCTCTGATCGCATACACCCCACAGAGAGAAACGTCTGATGTAGCACCTACATAAGCATTTCCCTAAACCCATGGCCTGATCTAAATAGGCCTGAGTCCCAATTAGACCCAAAAATGTTTTTATAGCTAGGCCTCAGTGTATGTTATTAATAACAAACAAATGTTATTAAATTAAAAATAGCCATTTGCAAATTGGTTGCTGGAGATACACGGTTGAAGCTCTGTGCTCCACTAGGACCTAAAATAAGTCAAGACAATAATTTGCAAACTATTATTTTCAATTAAGAACAAACCCTTATTTAAAATGACGACCTGTCAAACATTAATACATGCTCGTCTTTGTGACTCCAAATTAAACGTCTGTGACCTAGTCTGGGCTCATCCTTTAGAACTTACCTCCTCCGTTCTTGTAGCAGAGGTAAGGAAAGCGCCACATGTTCCCCAGGCCGATGATGGACCCCATGACAGACAGAATGAACTCCATTTTGTTGCTCCATTGGCCCCTCTCCTGCATCTTCTCCTCTGACAGGGGCTGAGGGACCGGGACCAGGTCCTTCAACCTGCTGCTGTTCTTGGCATTTGAGAGGCCCGCTATAACTATTTCAAGCAATAAAAACACAGAATGAGTTTCAAGACAAGTACCTACATGTAGTGATGCATATACACATGTATTTATTTTAAATGTAAAGTAACATGTAAGTAGCCTGGGTACCCGTCCGTTTGAGTTACTATTCCACTCCATGTCCTGCCATGTTGGCCAAGGAGTGGAAAGTTACCAAAACAGGTTCTAGATTTCAGGGTAACATGTAAGTACATGTCAAGTACATTGATACTGCACCAAAGCTTTTGTCTAATGACTCCTCAAATAATGTTTGTGGCTCTCTAAGTGCCATCTGAAGAACTTAATGTACTCAAAAAAAGGCAGAGCTTTACACAATCAAGTTCAGGCCAACCTTAAATTGATTAACATGTGGCATTGATCATCACGTCCCATTATGTCATGTACATACTGTACTGACATTGATCATGAATGGGTGGGAGCGGCAAAAGCCCCGAGACCGCATGCTTACAGAATTTAGATCTTTACAAATGTTCTACATTGAAAATCTAAAATCTGGGCAAACAGCCCAGGATGATTCCACACTAAACCTTAGATCTCACACTAAAATATGCCCAGAGGTGAAGTCATCTTACAACTTATTTGATACAAAATAAAACATAGAAAAGACATGACGTACCATGTTTTACACCAATGACTTAGAATTAAAATATTAGTCAAGTACGTACCATTCATTGTTTGGGGTGTCTCAAGTCTCAAGTTTGGCTCTCAGTCAGTGAATATTGATCTGTAGATATTCACATTTTAGTATTTAACATGAGGAGCAAATAGGGGGTGGGAGGTTGTAAATCCTAAATTTAGGCTCAGCCTCCAATCTACGCTCTGCCCATACGACCCCTCCCCTTAGATACTCCCACTTATTGAGTCAGTTGATTCTAAATACTTAAAATAGTCATTCACAAGGCATACAGGACCATGTAGTGAATACTGACATGCCAACAAATGAATCAAAGATTAATTATACAATTTGGTTTGGTTAATGATTCAGTGTCCAACTGCGATCACCTACGTCCTGTCTCGTGATCGCCGTTTGCCTCTCCGGTTAGCTTGTCTCTTAAAGAGGTGAGTGGGTGAAAGCAGGAGGTCAGGACTGGATTTTACTTGATTTTGCTTCCACTGGTTGTGGTGGGTTTCCATAAATACAGTAGCTGAAGCAGATGTGTTCAGAATCACATTACATGCAATTAACGCACTTTTACTGCATTCCCCTGCACAGGTACAAATAGAACACTAATGCGAATTTAAATCCTACGATTAGATATTTGCATGATTAGACTTATCACCAAGCCAAACAATGAATTAAAGAGGGCAGACAAAGAAAATGTAACGAGTTCATAGCATTGTTGCAAGACAATTGATTTCATATTGGTGCACAACAGTCAACTGACTGCCAATATTCAAAAAAAAAAATTTAAACTCTTAATGAACCTTCCCTTCTCCTTTGACAACTCCTACAGACTAAGACATACAGGTTGATCTGGGATTGGGCGTGAGACGAAAACATGTGAAAAATATGGGACGTCACATGCGGCCAGGGAGATCCTGCTCGATACTATGGATCTCTTGTCATGGGTTGAATACCAGAAGTTGTGGCCTGAATCCTTTGATCCCACGGCTCCTAACAGTCAGGCCTTCTGATGACCCACCCAAAACTAAGACATTGGTATTGACATTAAATTACATATCAAATCATCTCAAACAGGAAGTTGTATATAATGGTATTGAAAATAAGAGAAAGAAATGCTGCTCCTTACTCATTTGACTAGGAATTGTTTATTAAAGGTGAGAAAACAAAACAGCAACATCCAATCACTTAATTGCTTAAAACCTATATACACATTATAAATACGTATCACTACATACAACCATTGTTCCTAGTCCTACATGGAGCTGTTACTTATTGTTTGGGGCCAGGCAGAGAGAGGATACTGAATGTGCATCCCACATTTTTACATGTACATTTTTATCATTTAGCAGACACTCTTATCCAGATCGACTTAGGGTTAAGTACCTTGCTCAAGGGCACATCGATACATTTTTCACCTAGCCAGCTTGGGGGTTTCGAACCAGAGACCTTCCGTTAACTGGCCCGACACTCTAAAAAGCTAGGCTACCTTCCAACTCAGTACAGTCATCATGAATATATGGAGGTGGAACATGGCAGCCCAAATGGCACCCTATTCCCTTTATAGTGCACTACTTTTTACCAGAGCCCATGTAGCGCATAGGAAACAAGGTGTCTTTTGGGACACAGATTTACACCTCTACAGATTCATGATGACTGTACTGAAGCTTCTGACTGTAGTTGGACTGAGGCAGATTGGCTCCAAATATTTATCAAATATTTATCAGAGGGGTCTAGAGAACGTTACAGACCTGAAACTGAAACTCAAGAAACAGACAAAACAGCCCATGGTCATTCCGAGTCGTGCAGTAAAAACCGCTCTGATACTCTGTGCACACAGTGTTCTCTGGATTATAAGGCCTTCTTTAACAGTTCTGAATTAGAGCGAAACAGATCCTCATCAACAATTGGTTCCCATGAGAGAAGAGAAGAGGGAGAGCGGGAAAAAAAGTCATCTGGAGTTTCAGTCTGATGCAGAAAATACCTCTCTCGCCTCAAACAGGACCACAAGCTTTTAGCTTAAAGTCTAATTTCTTTGTAGTATTATTCTCATGCGAGTATCATCATCCAGTCTTGAGGATACCCCTTAATTTGAAGCTCTTTTACCACTAAATCAAGATTAGCGAAATATGTTGGTCAGAACAGGTCTGGAACAGAACATGTCAGGGTCTTCCAGACTCAAATGGTCTGACGCGAGCTTACCGGGTGTGTGTGTGTGTGTGTGTGGTGGCCGACTGTGTGAATGTGGTCTCTGTCCTGGGTCTGCGCTAGCTGCTCTCACGAGTGTCCGGCTGCTGCTGTTGGGGGACGGAGATAGAGGGAGGCATCATTTGGGTCTGGGTGGGGGGCATCATTATGGAGTGCGAGGGGGGCATAATGATCTGGCTCAGCCCGCTGCAGACTGGCGCTTCCAGCACCACTGGCTCCTCACAAACACGCTCCACCTTCACCACCGCTGTCACCCCTCCTCCTATGCCCATGCTTCTGCCCAAACTTCCAACTACGCCCCCACTCAAGATGGACGACTTGCGGGTGCAGTCGATGCAGATGTAATCCTCCTCCTCGGCCATCTCGCAGGTCACACCCACACACACCTGGTGGAACCACTCGTCACAGCCGCCGTCGCACTGAACCCAATCCACCTGACAGAGGGAAGAGAGACAAACATACAGGCGATCACACATTCTGCTAAAATCAGGATATAATATCATCAGCTAGTGGTCAGAAAAGGCCATTGCCCTTCAGATTCACAAGCATTATACTTGTAGAGTGTTTCTGTTTTTTAAAGGAATATAGCATTATGTACATGATGTATAATAAGCATGATATTTATGTTGCATTTTATTATGGTGCATTTAAGCCTAATCCAATCCAGTCCCCCTTAAAGTTCTGTAAAGCTGGAGGATATCACCATGCCTCTGATGTGTTCACATGGATGGGTAGGACTGGGAGGGTGGTTAGGCTAGTCATTGACTTAGTGTCTAATTTACAGTCACTTCCAACAGCACAAAGCTTGTCCTGTTAATACGTTATGTGTAACTCTCTTTAAGGTGTTCCAGTGCTGTTATCAGCTGTTGATATTCAATTGTTCCACGATGCTCACATCCAAAGATGTTTGCTTCACAGTGTCAAATATTAACTCGGCATACTTAGCGCTGCATCATAGTCAGCAAACAGAAATCCAAAGTGAGACATTCAGTTTTCGATCTGAAGAGCTAATATCATTAAACCCCCTAAAGGAAAGTATTCAAACCTCCCACTACTGTTTGTAAAGGTGATTGTGACATACTAAGAGAGGCGATTGCTGTGGAACAGTTAAAAATGAAACATCTTAAAACATCTTAAATGTCCAGTGATTTATTTGTGAAAACAGTTAGTGTCCCAACATTATGGGTGAATTGTAGAATGAAATGTTGATCTTAATTTAAGAAATGATACAAACTAATTGAAAACATTATATTAATAAAAATGACAACATGTCTAAGAATAGGAGCTACTCCTTAGTAAAGACACTAAGAAGTAGATCCTAATTCCCTTGACTGAATTTGACATTTTGCCGACGCATCTCTACTTGTACTTGGGTCAAAAACGGACTCGTGTTTGATAGGACACGCCCTCTCGCAGGCCACACACTGAACCCATCTCAGGCTCTCACTGACCTCTGTTGCACCCTGCTAACCAATAAACCCTCACACCTATCAATCATCTATGGAAATCACCTGTCAGAACGATTCTGAGTCGCTACATCCTCTCTCAAATGAGCCCCTCTCCCCTGGTCCAAAAATTGCTCCTTAGGCTATATTCAAGGTCTGACAGAAGATGCACTGCCCTCAGCTGGCAAAAGTAAGGTCTCAGTCAGTCAGTCTGGATGGGACATTTGAAAACCAGGGCAGAAGTCAATCCCTAGGCTGAGGTTGTACCCATAGACACAATAATAGCCCCACCTAGGTGTTCTGACCATTTTCCTTACACCCCTCCAGTTATTTTGAAATGTGCATCAAGTAGTGTATATTGGAGATAAGGGTTGCTACACACACACACTATAGCTGTGTATATGCTTCTTGTGTCGCTCTCACCTTGTCCTTGCAGGGTCTCATACAGTTCTTGGATGCACAGACAGCGTTCTCATCATTGGAGTCCTCAGCTCCGGACCAATCGTATTTTGACGGTATATCCAGGATCTTCTTCTCTTTCCTTTTCTCCAGTCCCTCCCTGACAGCCTCAGCCTTGATCACAGCTTTCTCCTTCCTCTTCCTCTCCTTCTCCTCTTTAGCCAGGCGCTTGGCCAGCTGTTTCAGTTCACGGTTCTTATCCGGGTTCAGCTTCAGCTTCTTCTTCTTGGGTTTCCCCAGCGGGTCTAAGAGGCTCCGTTTCGGATCCTTTGAGGACTTGGGGGACCGCATCATGTCTCCGACCCCAGAGACAGCTGCCATGAGAAGCTGGTGCTCCGCCCTCTCCAACTTCCTCTTCCTCTTCTTCTCAGAGTCCTTCATCTTGATCTTCACCGGCTTCTCAAACTGAGAATCCTCATGCTGGGAAGGGAAGACAGGAAAGAGGGATGGACAAAATTGCTCAATCAATAATCTCTACTGAAAGTGCTTTTAAGTCCATTAAGTAGACTTAATCAGGATCCAGGAAACAAGCCTTCGTATCACACATGTTCAGCTCAGATTCTAACATGTGTTTTCAGCCAGTGACTGTTTTCTTTACTGGAGCTGCCCTCTTGGCCAGATCTACCTTGACCTCAATGGCTCAACCTTGTTAAATAAAATAGCATGCACTGAACAAAAATATAAAACACAACATGCAACAATTTCAAAGATTTTACTGAGTTACAGTTCATATAAGGAAATCAGTCAATTGAAATAAATTCATTAGGCCCTAATCTATGGATTTCACATGTCTGGGAATACAGATATGCGTGTTGGTCACAGATACTTAAAACAATAGGTAGGGGGGGTGGATCATAAAACCAGTCAGTGTCTGGTGTGACCATTTGCCTCATGCAGCGTGACACATCTTCGCATAGTGTTGATCAGGCCTGTTGATTGTGGCTTGTGGAATGTTGTCCCACTCCTCTGCAACGACTGTGCAAAGTTGCTGGACATTGTCGGGAACTGGAACACGCAGTTGTACACATCGACCCAGAGCATTCCAAACGTGCTCAATGGGTGACATGTCTGGTGAGTATGCAGGCCATGGAAGAACAGACATTTTCAGCTTCTAGGATTTTTGTGCAAATCCTTGTGACATGGGGCCGCGCATTGTTATGGTGGCGGATGAACGGCATGCCAATGGGCTTTAAGGATCTCGTTATGGTATCCTCTGTTCATTCAAATTGACATTGATCAAATGCAATTGCGTTCATTGTCCGTATGCCTGCCTATAACATATCCCCATCGCCACCATGGGGCACTCTGTTCACAACGTTGACTAAAGCAAACCGCTCGCCAACACAACTTCATTCATGCTGTCTGCCATCTGCCCGGTACAGTTGAAACCGGGATTCATCAGTGAAGAGCACATTTCTCCAGCATGCCAGTGGCCATCGAAGGTGAGGATTTGCCCACTGAAGTCGGTTATGACGCCAAACTGGAGTCAGGACGACAAGCACGAAGATGAGCTTCCCTGAGAGAGTTTCTGACAGTTTGTGCAGAAATTATTTGGTTGTGCGGTTGTGGTAAAGAAATTAACATTCAATTCTCTGGCAACAGCTCTGGTGGACAGTCCTGCAGACAGCATGGCAATTGCACGCTCCCTCAACTTTAGACATCTGTGGCATTGTGTTGTGTGCCAAAACGGTACATTATAGAGTGGCCTTTTATTGTCCCCAGCACTAGGTGCACCTGTGTAATGATCATGCTTTTTATATCAGCTTCTTGATATGTCATACCTGTCACTTCACATGTTGCGTTTATATTTTTGTTCTGTATAAAAATAAGTGTATAAACCAGTGCTTCTCCTACCTCCATGACCTGTAGGAACCTCTCCTCAGAGGGAGGGTGTGTGGCCTCCAGGATCCTCCAGATGTGCTGGGTCTCATCCAGGGACACCTCTAGCAGGTCCCCCACCATCATCAGCTCCTCCAGCTGGGCCTTGGCCGGGGGGGACAGATCCAGCACAGGGGGCTCGAGAGAGCGGGGCACCAGGGGTGTCTTCCTGGGCTGCTTCCTGGGGGTGCTCTGATCTGGAGGGTAGAGGGTGAGAAGGAGTCATCAATCAACCAATGAAACACACATTTACCCCTTCAATATCTACAACATTTACATGTAGAGTTTAAGGTTAAGTACCTTGAGATGATCATTTCTAAATAAAGGTCCCAAAGACAATACACATAAGGAAAGGAAACAATACTCCAGAACAAAATTAATGGATGACACATTTATAAGTTACTACTTTATTTTTGGGGCTCCGGAGTGGCGCAGCGGTCTAAGGTACTGCATCTCAATGCTAGAGGCGTCACTACAAACACTATGGTTCGAATCCAGGCTGTATCACAAGCGGCTGTGAGTCCCATAGGGTGGCGCACAATTGGCCCAGCGTCGTCCGGGTTTGGCTGGTGTAGGCCGTCATTGTAAATAGGAATCTGTTCTTTAAAAAAAACTAGGCAAGTCAGTTAAGTATGACAGATTTGCGTAGCCATGTCTTACTCTGAGGGCAGGACTTGGAGGCAGAGGAGTAGGCGTGTTCAGCACAGAAAGAGGGTGTGGTGGGCCACATGTGACTGACTACTTCCTCCGACTTGACAGGGATCTCCTCATCACAAAACAGGTACGGCTTCACCTCACCTGGGTCCTGACACACACACACACACACACACACACATACACACACAGAGCATGAGAGAAAGAGAGCGCAAGAAAACGGGGCAAGTGAGGACACAATGCTAGAAAAGCAGGATTTGCTAAGTGCGGTGTCTTGCTTGAGACAAATTGAATAGTAATGTTTTACTGGCTTCGTTACCACTCCGTCTAAAATATTGCCTATAGAAAACTAGCATATACAGTAGTATATGGTTTCATTTTAATTGATTCAACAGGTATTTTTGATATTTTTAAAAACTCTTGACGTTTGAGAAAACTCTCCATAGGCCACACCACAGTACCTTCATGTCGTAGCCATATGTTTCCCTGATGTCCTCGTCTGAGTCTGTCTCCTCGTCATCGTAGTCGACAGACTGGCGTGGCGACGCTGCCCTGCTGAACCCTGCCTGCTGGAACGTCTGGATGTGACCCTACGTAGAGAACAGATCTCACAGTCATTCTGTTACTTCTCAGCAGTAGTAATATCACTACTGACATGAAGTTGCCTGTATATGAACCCCCCATAAATACCTTTACCCCTTTTCTCTCCACTCTACAGAAAGGACTCTTGGAAAGCCCTTCTGTTACCATAGAGAAAGTATGGTAACATCAAAAGGTTGGGGAATGGAACAATAATTCCCTTTCTCAACCAGTTGAAAGTGTTCATTGGTACTTAATTCTTATGGCTTAAATCCCGTTAACGGGATCGATATGACAAGTCAGTGAAAGTGCAGGGCGCCAAATTCAAACAACAGAAATCTCATAATTAAAATTCCTCAAACATACAAGTATTTTACACCATTTAAAAAATAAACTTGTTGTTAATCCCACCACAGTGTCCGATTTCAAAAAGGCTTTACGACGAAAGCACACCAAACGATTATGTTAGATCAGTAAGTTACCTAGTCACAGAAAAACACAGCCATTTTTCCAGCCAAAGAAAGGAGTCACAAAAAGCAGAAAGAGATAAAATTAATCACTAACCTTTGATCTTCATCAGATGACACTCATAGGACTTCATGTTACACAATACATGTATGTTTTGTTCAATAAAGTTCATATTTATATCCAAAAATCTCAGTGTACATTGGCGCGTTATGTTTTGCCTCCAAAACATCCAGTGATTTTGCAGAGAGCCACATCAATTTACAGAAATACTCATCATAAATGTTGATGAAAATACAAGTGTTATACATGGAACTTTAGATAAACTTCCCCTTAATGCAACCCCTCTCTCAGATTTCAAAAAAGCTTTACCGAAAAAGCACACCATACAATAATCTGAGTACGGCGCTCAGACACAAAAACAAGCCATACAGATATCCGCCATGTTGTGGAGTAAACAGAAGTCAGAAATAGCATTATAAATATTCACTTACCTTTGATGATCTTCATCAGAATGCACTCCCAGGAATCCCAGTTCCACAATAAATGTTTGTTTTGTTCGATAACGTCCATAATTTATCTCCAAATACCTCCTTTTTGTTTGCGCCTTTACTTCACAAACCCAAATTCATTAGGCGCAGGCCAGACGAAAAGTCAAAAGGTTCCATTACAGTTCGTAGAAACATGTCAAACGATGTATAGAATCAATCTTTAGTATGTTTTTAACATAAATCTTCAATAATGTTTCAACCGGAGATTTCCTTTGTTTTTAGAAATGCAATGGAACGCAGCTACCTCTCACGGGAGCGCGCCTGAATGAGCTCATGGCACTCTGGCAGACCTCTTACTCAATCAGCTTTCATTCTCCCCCACTTCACAGTAGAAGCCTCAAACAAGGTTCTAAAGACTGTTGACATCTAGTGGAAGCCTTAGGATGTGCAATCGGACCAAATTTACACTGTATCTTGGATAGGCAAAGACTTGAAAAACTACAAACCTCAGATTTCCCACTTCCTGTTGGATTTTTTCTCAGGTTTTTGCCTGCCATATGAGTTATGTTATACTCACAGACATCATTCAAACAGTCTAAGAAACTGTTTTCTATCCAAATCTACTAATAATATGCATATCTTAGCTTCTGGGCCTGAGTAGCAAGCAGTTTACTCTGGGCACCTTATTCATCCAAGCTACTCAATACTGCCCCCAAGCCATAAGAGGTTAAAGAATATGATGTCAGATAAGTTGTTGTCTGGGACATTATTACTGATGATAGGATGACAAATTGTATATCTTGGAAAGTCTACACATTCCAGTTATCAGATGCACATGAAATTGTTGTGAAATTCAAATGTTTAAATATAAAACTATTTATGAAAAGCTGAAATGTAATTTTAGCTTCTAAATGAGAGAATTGTTTTCATAAGTAAACTTATGCTCACTCAGTGGCCACGCCCAAGTGAACAGACATTGGTTGAGAACTATGAAAAACGCCCTTCTCTCCCCCAGTACAAAAGCCTGTTGACGGAAGTCAACGTTAGTTCCACAAATGTAGGACTGCTGTTCTAGCGTTTAAAAGGGAGAACTTCAACGTGGAGGTGACGATCACCACGCTGGAATGGTGAATTTTGACTAGACCAGCCAGAATACAGCACAAGCTGATTATGGCAACTTGGTATGAACTTTGAACTATTATTCACTAAAGAAGAAGTGATACCTACTAGACGTTGAATTATCAGCTGCAGCTGTAAACGTACGTGGCCTAGGAAAGGACAGACAATCTCCTAAGAACAACAGGGAACTTTACGTATCCGCTCTACAACACTACGACCAGAAAGATTCTTCAAAAGGACAATGGTGATCTCTGCTGGGAAAACCAGTCTTCAATCTTCGACCCATCTATCGAAGTGCAGCTCAGAGTAAATATATATCTTGCATTTTCCTTTTCCGAAAGGGCAGTTATTAGAATGCATAACATTCTGTATTTACGGTAGCATAGCGTCTCAAGGTCCGATAGAGACCCAATCTCTTTGTCCCTCAGTCTTCCCGCTCTTTCATTCAAACCCAACCCCCTTCCTTTGTGTAACCAGCCGTCACATCGGGTTAACCCACTAGGGGCTTTTCATGACATGATTAGTAATCGATGTATGATCTATCCTGTGTATATATATATATATATATATATGTGATTCTGTGTGATTTAGGTATTTAGTAAATAAATAATTATGCCAATTTGTGTATTGCTGATTCAACTAGGGTTCATGCAGATAACCAAGTACTTACGACAATCAGAATGAGACCGATCGAGGTGACGATTAATAATTGACTGCTATTGATATAAAAGATCTTCAGATCTTTAAGAGAGTGGATTCAGGAGATAACCGCTCTATATAACTTAATGCTTCCGTGGTGCCACAGGTTATTAATGGTTTAATTGTTGCATGGTTTAATTCAATCACGTAATCAATTAAACGTTAGGTAATCGATTTGATAAAATAGCATGTCATAATTTAATCATAGTCAGAGACACGACACTACCGTGGAACCAATCTTTCTGTTTTTCACTCTCTAATGCACTGAACAAACGAGGAGGAAAAGGAGGACATGAAAAAAAACACTTCCGTCTGTTCATCTCTTGACTTACCTTATCCCTAAGCATTTTGTTTAGAGGAATAACTGATCATGAGATCCATATAGAGAGTTAACTTCTTATGTCTGGGGGCAGTATTGAGTAGCTTGGATGAATAAGGTG
The DNA here is from genome assembly GCF_016432855.1 of Salvelinus namaycush. Classification (NCBI taxonomy): domain Eukaryota; kingdom Metazoa; phylum Chordata; class Actinopteri; order Salmoniformes; family Salmonidae; genus Salvelinus; species Salvelinus namaycush. The sequence goes on along the minus strand of NC_052344.1, from coordinate 468,125 downwards.
CCCAGAGTAAACTGCCTGCTACTCAGGCCCAGGAGCTAAGATATGAATATTATTAGTAGATTTGGATAGAAAACACTCTGAAAGTTCTAAAACTGTTTGAATGATGTCTGTGAGTATAACAAAACTCATATGGCAGGCAAAAACATGAGAAAAAATCCAACCAGGAAGTGGGAAATTTGAGGTTTGTAGGTTTAAGTCTTTGCCTGTCCAATATCCAGTGTATATGGGGTCATATTGCACTTCCTAAGGCTTCCACTAGATGTCAACAGTCTTTAGAACCTTGTTTCAGGCTTCTACTGTGAAGGGGGAGAGAATAAGAGCTGATCGACTAAGAGGTCTGGCAAAATGCCATGAGCTCAGTCAGGCATGCGCCCGTGAGAGGTAGCTGTGTTCCTTTTCCTTTCTAAAGACAAAGGAATTCTCCGGTTGAAACATTATTGAAGATTTATGTTAAAAACATCCTAAAGATTGATTCTATACATCGTTTGACATGTTTCTACGAACTGTAATGGAACCTTTTGACTTTTCGTCTGGCCTGCGCCTAATGAATTTGGGTTTGTGAAGTAAAGGCGCAAACAAAAAGGAGGTATTTGGAGATAAATTATGGACTTTATCGAACAAAACAAACATTTATTGTGGAACTGGGATTCCTGGGAGTGCATTCTGATGAAGATCAAAGGTAAGTGAATATTTATAATGCTATTTCTGACTTCTGTTGACTTCACAACATGGCGGGTATCTGTATGGCTTGTTTTGGTCTCTGAGCGCTGTACTCAGATTATTGCATAGTGTGCTTTTTCCGTAAAGCTTTTTTGAAATCTGACACAGCGGTTGCATTAAGGAGAAGTTTATCTATAATTCCATGCTTAACACTTGTATATTTTATCAATGTTTATTATGAGTATTTCTGTAAATTGATGTGACTCTCCGCAAAATCACAGGATGTTTTGGAAGCAAAACATTACTGAACATAACGCGGCAATGTAAACTGAGATTTTTGGATATAAATATGAACTTTATCGAACAAAACATACATGTATTGTGTAACATGAAGTCCTATGAGTGTCATCTGATGAAGATCAAAGGTTAGTGATTCATTTTTATCTCTTTCTGCTTTTTGTGACTCCTCTCTTTGGTTGAAAAAATGGCTGTGTTTTTCTGTGACTAGGTGCTGACCTAACATAATCGCATGGTATGCTTTCGTCGTAAAGCCTTTTTGAAATCGGACACTGTGGTGGGATTAACAACAAGTTTATCTTTAAAATTGTGTATAATACTTGTATGTTTGAGGAATTTTAATTATGAGATTTCTGTTTGAATTTGGCGCCCTGCACTTTCACTGGCTGTTGTCATATCGATCCCGTTAACGGGATTTCAGCCGTAAGAAGTTAACAGACAACTTTTTACACTGGATGCCATGTTAGCGTCTCCAAACTCACTATACATGGCTCTGAGTACCATACGGCACCATTAATCTCTTACCTGCAGGTCAGGGTTTGCGGCAGCCTTCTGCAGCTCAGCGTTGATAATCTTTTCGGTCTTCTCCCGGGCAGCCTGTTCTACCATCCGCTGACTGAGCACCGACAGCTTGGCCAGGGCCGAGGACAGCTCGTCTGTAGCCAGGGCCTGCCTGGCGCGGTCCTGCAAGTAGAGAGGATTTAGACGAATCAATTCCATTAATGAACAGAGATAAGAGTTGAAATAAACAAGATTTAGTTTGATTCAGAATGTGTGGCTTTTCACCCTTTCACATACACTTCTTACTATGTTTTGCAGGTAAAACTCCTACCAAACTTTGATTAAATCAATCCTAGCAACCATAAAATAATTGATTCTGAAAACAGGTGTTGAACTCATCCCTACCTGCCAGCCCATGGCCCTCTCTGTCAGGCACTGTAGGGCCTCCCCCTCAGGCAGACGCACCGGCAGCTTCTGGAGGGACACCAGGAGGGACAGGATGGTCTCCAGACGCGGGCGACGTGAGCGCTGGCACAACGGGCACAGGAACTTTGCCTCCTTGCTGTTGCTCTGCCAACCGGCTGTGCCCATGAGCTTCTTCTGAGAGCCTGTTTTCGGTAACGGCACGCAGGCTCCGTGGAACCAGTCCTTGCACAGTTCACACTGCAACATAAACCCGCTGGCGGTCTTACGACACAGACAGAACTTCACCTCCTCGATACGGTCAGACATGGCCATCTTAGCCAGGTTGGCAGCTCGGAGGGAGTGGATGGCCTCAACCTCTTTCTGCTCCTTGGATTTGAATGCCGCTACAACGGTGGCCGGGTCGCAGGCGTCTTCGTAACTCTCGTCCAGGTCACTGAGACCCTCCAGGTCCAGACCTCCTCTCTCCTTCTCAAGGAGCTCCTTGACTCGTTTGCGTTTGCCCTTGCTGTTGCCGTAGATACCAATATCCACACGCGGACTAAGGACCTAAGAGAGACAACACACAAGAATAGAGATTAGCAAAGACGCTATCTAACTACCAGTCCTATGATAATATTGGTCCTATTCCCAACTACCTACAGTATAGACAGATGGAATTCACAACAATTTGCGAATGGTGATTCACCAACTTCTGCATCATTCTACATAGCTTAAGCAAATATCTCATATTGCAATCTAGGGTCAGCATAGTCTGAAAAGGGCTGCTTGGTTGGGGAAAAAATATTTCAAACCACCATCTCAGCAACATACTCATCCATGCCTTCTCAGTGCCTATGTACAGCCAAACCCAGGGTATTACGACTTACCTGTAGCAGGGTGTAGGTGGAGTTCTTCTTGAGGAAGGTGCGTGCGGTCCTCTCCCTCCAGGCACGGGCCGAGGCCACCTGGGATTCGACCTGGGGCAGGGGGTCCAGCCGGACGGGGATGGAGCGACCCCTCGCCAGCAGGCTCTCCAGCTGCTCCAGGTATGCATAGTTACTGCCACTCTGGAGGGAGTGAAACACACAGGGGAAACATAGGGGGAAAATAATAATGTCAATACAAAAAAGGTGATGCATCGCACAGTATCACCCTTCCCATTCATCATTCATGTTCTGATGACAAGATAAATTACAAACGTATCTGGTAACAACAACCATGTTTCCATCCAACTATTTATATGCAGTAAAGTTCCTGTCGTATAAAAAAAAAATCTAATAATCACAACAGGCCTGATGGAAACAGTATAAATCGGCAGTAAACTTTCCAAATGTCGACAGAAAAAAACCGGATAATTGTTTTGTCTGTGAAATAGATAAAAAGGACAAATGCAGTGGAAACGCGTTGATGCGGATTTGTTGATGGTATAACCATCACGTTGCAGTAAATAATATGGTTGTGTGGTCCTCCCAGTATGTCTTGGAAAAGCATTCATTACTGCACAGTTTATTAGGCTACAGACTAAATAAGTTTTGATGAACTTCACAGGGTGGTGAAAGTGCACAGTGATGAGGAGCTTGTTGCTTCTTCCCAATAAATATTGAGGGTCTTAACTTTATGCTGGTGACATGATGATCGGTGCTTGGCTGTCAAGTAAAAATGATCTTGCTCTTATCCATAATCTCATCATGAAGCCTACCCTCTGCTTTTTATCTGCGAGCTATTTACTAGAGCACAAGTGCCAAGACCAGATTGGGCACATTTGTTGTTTATCGCAGACTTTGTGGCAAAACCATCGACAGAGTTAAAAAATGGGATGGAAACACGTAGTACGTCTATTTTTTATTCAGTAAATGAAAAGTTATGTGCTTTTTATTTGCACTACATCAAGCAGCACAGCTTTTAATTCACAAGAAGCCAGTTTGATGGAAGCCAGTCTGCTGGTAAAATGTACATATTTTTTGGTGTGAATATTCGCTTGAAAATGTAATTTTTTATTTCCAATTTCGTGATATCCAAATTGGCAGTTAGTGTCTTGTCCCATTGCTGCAACTCCCGTATGGACTCCCGTATGGACTCAACCGGCCTTTGCCGGACGTTAGTGCAGACGCTTCTACTAGCCCCGGCCTGCTAACTTTATTTGAACACCGTGTCTCCCGCTTGCTAGGGTAGTAACGACAACCTAGCGGCTTCCCTGTTTCATCTATTGCTGTTCACTGGACACTATGATCACTTGGCTACATAGCTGATGCCTGCTGGACTGTTTATTAATCACGGTACTCCATTTTTTGTATCTGTCAGCCCCAGCCTCGAACTCAGGAACCTGTGTGTAGTTAACTTCTTCGGGGTAGGGGGCAGCATTTTCACTTTTGGATAAATAGCATGCCCAAATTCAACTGCCTGCTACTCATCCCCAGAATATAAGATATGCATATTATTGGTAGATTTGGATAGAAAACACTCTGAAGTTTCTAAAACTGTTTGAATCATGTCTGTGAGTATAACAGAACTTATGTAGCAGGCAAAACCCCGAGGACAAACCATTCAGAATGTGTTTTTTTTTGAGGTCACTGTCTTTTCAATGATTTTTCATTGGGACACCAGATTTCTAAGGGACTTGTTTGCAGTTCCTACCGCTTCCACTGGATGTCACCAGTCTTTGGAAATTGGTTGAGGTTTTTCCTTTGCGTAATGAAGAAGTACGGCCATCTTAAATGAGAGTCACTTGAAGTAAATTGTTTGAGAGAGGCACATTACCAGAAAAGTTGCGTCAGTTTGTTTTCTTTTTGTGTTGAACACAGATCATCCCGTCTTCAATTTGATCGATTATTAGCGTTTAAAAATACCTAACGTTGTATTACAAAAGTAGTTTGAAATGTTTTGGTAAAGTTTACATGTAACTTTTGAGATATTTTGTAGTGACGTTGCGCAAGTTGGAAGCTGTGTTTTTCTGGATGAAACGCGCCAAATAAATTGACATTTGGATATATATTGATGGAATTAATCGAACAAAAGAACCATTTGTGATGTTTATGGGACATATTGGAGTGCCAACAAAAGAAGTTCGTCAAAGGTAAGGCATGAATTATATTTTTATTTCTGCGTTTTGTGTCGTGCCTGCAGTGTTGAAATATGCTACTCTTTGTTTACTGTTGTGCTATCATCAGATAATAGCATCTTATGCTTTCGCCGAAAAACCTTTTTGAAATCTGACATGTTGGCTGGATTCACAACGAGTGTAGCTTTAATTTGGTATCTTACATGTGTGATTTAATGAAAGTTTGATTTTTATATCATTTTATTTGAATATGGCGCTCTGTATTTTCCCTGGCTATTGGCCAGGTGGGACGATTGCGACCTACCCCAGAGAGGTTAACTGACTCTCTGCACATTCATCGCCATTTTACCTGTTGTCTTAGCGTAATAGCTGTTGTCTTACCCATTTTCTTAGCTAGCTCTCCCAATCAACACCTGTGATTTCTTAATGCCTCACTTTATGTCTCACTCTAATGTCAATATGCCTTGAATACTGTTGTTTAGGATAGTTATCATTATTTTAGTTCACTGCGGAGCCCCGAGTCTCACTCAACATGCCTCAGATACCTAATTTGTCCCACCTCCCACACATGCGGTGACCTCACGCAGCATAACTAGTGCGTCCAGAGATGCAACCTCTCTTATTGTCACTCAATGCCTAAGTTTACCTCCACTGTACCCGCACCCTACCATACCCGTCTGTATATTATGCCCTGAATCTATCCTACCACGCACAGAAATCTGCTCCTTTTATTCGCTGTCCCCAACGCAATAGACGACCAGTTTTGATAGCCTTTAGCCGTACCCTCATCCTACTCCTCCTCTGTTCCTCGGGTGATGTAGAGGTTAACCCAGGCCCTGTGTGTCCCCAGGCACTCTCATTTGTTGACTTATGTAACCGTAAAAGCCTTGGTTTCATGCATGTTAACATCAGAAGCCTCCTCCCTAAGTTTGTTTTACTCACTGCTTTAGCACACTCCGCCAACCCTGATGTCTTTGCCGTGTCTGAATCCTGGCTTAGGAAGTCAACCAAAAATTCTGAAATGTTCATCCCCAACTACAGCATTTTCCGTTAAGATAGAACTGCCAAATGGGGAGGAGTCGCAATCTACTGCAGAGATAGCCTACAAAGTTCTGTCATACTTTCCAGGTCTATGCCCAAACAGTTCGAGCTTCTAATTTAAAAAATGAATCTCTCCAGAAATAAGTCCCTCACTGTTGCCACCTGTTATAGACCCCCTTCAGCTCCCAGCTGTGCCCTGGACACCATATGCGAACTGATTGCCCCCATCTATCTTCAGAGATCGTTCTGTTAGGTGACCTAAACTGGGATATGCTTAACACCCTCACACAAATCATCAAGGAATCCACCAGGTACAACCCTAAATCTGTAGATATGGGCACCCTCATAGATATTATCCTGACCAACTTGCCCTCCAAATACACCTCTGCTGTTTTCAATCAGGATCTCAGCGATCACTGCCTCTTTGCCTGCAACCGCGGCCAAACGACCACCCCTCATCACTGTCAAACGCTCCCTAAAAATCTTCTGCGAGCAGGCCTTTCTAATCAATCTGGTCCGGGTATCCTGGAAGGATATTGACCTCAACCCGTCAGTAGAGGATGCCTGGTCATTCTTTAAAAGTAATTTCCTCACCATCTTCAATAAGCATGCCCTTTTCAAAAAATGGAGAACTAAGAACAGATATAGCCCTTGGTTCACTCCAGACCTGACTGTCCTCAACCAGCACAAAAACATCCTGTGGCGGACTGCACTAGCATCGAATAGTCCCCGCAATATGCAACTTTTCAGGGAAGTCAGGAACCAATACACGCAGTCAGTTAGGGGAAAAAAGGCAAACCTTTTCAAACAGAAATGTGCATCCTGAAGCTCTAACTCCAAAAAGTTTTGGGACACTAAAGTCTATGGAGAATAGGAGCACCTCCTCCCAGCTGCCCACTGCACTGAGGCTAGGTAACACTGTCACCACCAATAAATCTAAGATAATCGAGAATTTCAAAAAGCATTTTTCTACGGCTGGCCATGCTTTCCTCCTGGCTACACCAACCCCGACCAACAGCTCCGCACCCCCCGCAGCTACTTGCCCAAGAGTCCCCAGCTTCTCCTTCACCCAAAACCAGATAGCAGATGTTCTGAAAGATCTGCAAAACCTGGACCCGTACAAATCAGCTGGGCTAGACAATCTGGACCCTCTCTTTCTAAAATTATCCGCCGCAATTGTTGCAACCCCTATTATCAGTCTGTTCAACCTCTCTTTCGTATCGTTTGAGATCCCTAAAGATTGGAAAGCTGCCGCGGTCATCCCCCACTTCAAAGGGGGTGACACTCTAGACCCAAACTGTCACAGACCTATATCCATCCTGCCTTTCTAAAGTCTTCGAAAGCCAAGTAAACAAACAGATAACCGACCATTTCGAATTCCACCGTACCTTCTCCGCTGTGCAATTCGGTTTCGGAGCTGGTCACGGGTGCACCTAAGCTACGCTCAAGGTACTAAACGATATCATAACCTCCATCGATAAAAGACAGTACTGTGCAGCCGTCTTCATCGACCTGGCCAAGGCTTTCGACTCTGTCAATCACCGTATTCTTATCGGCAGACTCAACAGCCTTGGTTTCTCAAATGACTGCCTTGCCTGGTTCACCAACTACTTCTCAGAGTTCAGTGTGTCAAATCGGCGGGCCTGTTGTCCGGACCTCTGGCAGTCTCGATAGGGTTACCACAGGGTTCAAATCTCGGGCCGACTCTTTTCTCTATATATCAACAATGTCGCTCTTGCTGCTGGTGATTCCCTGATCCCCCTCTACGCAGACGACACCCTTCTGTATACATCTGGCCCTTCTTTGGACACTGTGCCAACAAGCCTCCAAACAAGCTTTAATGCCATACAACACTCCTTCCGCGGCCTCCAATTGCTCTTAAATGCTAGCAAAACAAAATGCATGCTCTTCAACCGATCGCTGCCCGCACCCGCCCGACTAGCATCACTACTCTGTACGGTTCTGACTTAGAATACGTGGACAACTACAAATACCTAGGTGTCTGGCTAGACTGTAAAATCTCCTTCCAGACTCATATTAAACATCTCCAATCCAAAATAAAATCTAGAACTGGCTTCCTGTTTTGCAACAAAGCCTTCTTCACTCACGCTGCAAAACATACCCTCGTAAAACTGACTATCCTACCGATCCACGACTTCGGCGATGTCATTTACAAAATAGCCTCCAACAGTCTACTCAGCAAACTGGATGCAGTCTATCACAGTGCCTTCCATTTTGTCACCAAAGCACCATATACCACCCACCACTGCGACCTGTATGCTCTCATCGGTTGACCCTCGCTACATATTCGTCCCCAGACCCACTGGCTCCAGGTCATCTATAAGTCTTTGCTAGGTAAAGCTCCACCTTATCTCAGCTCACTGGTCACCATAACACCAACCCGTAGCACACGCTCCAGCAGGTATATCTCACTGGTCATCCCCAAAGCCAACATCTCCTTTGGCCGCCTTTCCTTCCAGTTGTCTGCTGCCAATGACTGGAACAAATTGCAAAAATTGCTGAAGTTGGAGACTTATATCTCCCTCACTAACTTAAAGCATCAGATATCTGAGCAGCTTACCGATCGCTGCAGCTGTACATAGCCCATCTGTAAATAGCCCATCCAACTACCTACCTCATCCCCATATTGTTTTTAATTTACTTTTTTTTCTTTTGCACACCAGTATTTCTACTTGCACATCATCATCTGCACATCTATCACTCCAGTGTTAATTTGCTAAATTGTAATTACTTCGCTACTACGGCCTATTTATTGCCTTACCTTCTTACGCCATTTGCACACACTGTATATAGACTTTTTCTATTGTGTTATTGACTGTACATTTGTTTATTCCATGTGTAACTCGGTTGTTTGTGTCGCACTGCTTTGCTTTATCTTGGCCAGGTTGCAGTTGTAAATGAGAACTTGCTCTCAACTGGTCTACCTGGTTACATAAAGGTGAAATAAATAAATAAATAGGAGGAAACAACGTATAGCTGGCGACCAAACCCAGACGCTATAGCGCGATGGTACAAGGAAATCCCGGGCGGCCAAACCCTCCCCTAACGACGTTGGGCCAATTGTGCGCCACCTCATGGTTCACCCGGTCACGGCCGGCTTAGACACAGCCTGGGATCGAACCCAGGGCTGAAGTGACGCCTCAAGCAAATGAGCAAGCCGTTACATTGCGTATAAACAGAGCCGAGCGCATCACAGACAAATATTTAGAGATGCCTGCCTATACTGTAGCTACATCTATCACATCACAAATTGAATCTATACTCATCAGTAATTACCGTGTGACGCGACACTACCTGAATGGCATCCACCTTGGCACTCCACTCTTTGGCCTTGTGCAGAGCCTCTCGGAGGGCCAGGACGTTGGGCAGGTAGGCCGGGATGTTCCTGGCCTCTATCACAATGTTCTCCAGGGCTAGCATGCTGTGCCGAGGCCTGGGGGAGGAGAGACAAGAAATAATGGATTTAGAGAAATTAATCTCACAGGCATCCTTTGATGCAATATGCTGAACAGGAATTGGGTCACGTTCAGAAGGGGTAAAACGTTTTGAAACCGAGTGAAACTACCTGAACTTGTCCAGTAAGAAGACCAATTTGTTAACATTTTTGCAAAAGTGTACACTATTGAACGCGACCCAAGCATATGACACCAAAGCTGTAGGCAGGTGACTTAAGAACAGCATTATCATATTCGCATTTATCTGGCCTGTAAGGTTAGATGAGAGAACTGTCCTATAGGTATGTAAATGTGCATCTTCATCATTACCTGGCCTGTAGGCATGCGCGGGCCTTGTCCTCCCATCTCTCTGACACAGTGAGTATCTCCTGCAACTCAGTCATGGCCTTCTCCACAGCATGGTGTGGTGCCAGCCCCACCCCAGAGTCTATCAGCCGCTTCATCAGCTCCAGGGTCACCCGGTGGGGCTCTGCCAGCATCACACGCACCTAATCATAACAAAACGTTTCAATTGAGTATTATTCCTGTCCCAGAAAACAATTCTAGACTGCTGAAGAAACCACAAACAAACTGACGTAAAACACTACACTTATGTACAATAATATCATCAGTCATCACCTCATCCAGCCAGCGGGCCTGCTGCAGCTCCTGTTTGAGCCTGGGCAGCTCAGGTAGTTCCACATCCAGACCTCCACCCAGGTCTAGCAGGGCCTGCAGCTTGGAGGAGTCAGGCAGCTCGTCAGCCAGGGCTACCTGGGCTCTCTCATGGAAGTCTTCCACGTTCTCTAGTAACTCCTGGGGGAGGGAGGGATATGGTGTTATATACTAACAATCAAGGACTACTAATCAACGAATACTGGTTTGGGGACAGGTCAACATCAGTGTTGTAATACAAATAGAGTAGGATGTCAGAGGAGGAAAATTCCTGTACATCTCTTAATAATGGCCAGTGACTTATGTTTGGGACTTACTTTGACCTGTCGAGCCTGTCCAATGACACAGGGCAGTTTGAACAGCTGCTCTACAAAGACCTTCAGCTCCTCCACTGTCAGCTTGTTACGAGTCCTGCTGCTCTCTGGACGCTGCCTGGTACTGGAATACAGAGAGATATACTTTGAGTTTAATTATTACTCACAGGTAGGGGTATAAACATTAAAATGGTGCTTTAGGTTATGTCCCGATCTGCTACCCTTCTCCCAAAGTGCCCACTAGCACACTCTCCCTCACAGATTCTTTGGTGTAAAAACAATAAAGGAGAATGCTTACACCGATCCAATGTTTTTAATTCCATGGTGTGGAGTGTGCAAGTACACAATTCAGGAGAAGAGAACAGGGACATAAACTTCCGTGTGACATAACAGCGGTGTGTGTGTGTGTGTGTGTGTGTGTGTGTGTGTGTATCTTGTACGGACCTGTGTCTCTGCTTGCGGCTGAGCAGTAGCTGGGCCACAGAGGAGCAGGTTTCGGCCTCTTTCACCATTTCTCTGAGCCGACGGAACAGACTGTTCTCTGGGTACTTCCTGTCCTCTGCATCCTCCAGAAGAACCTTCAACTCTATCAGGTCTGACAAAGGGAGAGGGACAGAGACACAGACAGAAGAGAAAGATAAGAATAGAGGAGAGAGCAACATGAGGCATGGGGAATCATAGTACAATTTTTCTAATATTGTGCAGAGTATTTCCGTCTTTACAGTATAGATAGTCCACCTGCCTTTCTTGTTCTTGTGGTCAGCAGCTAAGGCCTCAGTGACCCGCTTGACCCAGGTGTCATAGGACTGGGCTCTGGACTTCACCCCATACAGCATGGAGGGAAACTCATCCAGATCATACCGGTAGCTGGAATAAAGAGACAGAGGAGCGTCAGCACCTATTTAATATTGATTGCGCTATGGGGTTAGTGACCCAGATTAAACCTATTCATAAATTTAAAAACTACTTTCAGTGGAGATTAGATTTATTCTGGGCCAGTGAAACTACATCTTGTTAGACTTCAGTGCAGCTTTTGACATTATCGATCATAGTCTGCTGCTGGAAAAACTTGTTATGGCTTTATACCCCCTGCTATAATGTGGATAAAGAGTTACTTGTCTAACAGAACACAGAGGGTGTTCTTTAATGGAAGCCTATCAAATATAATCCAGTTAGAATTAGGAATTCTCCAGGGTAGCTGTTTAGGCCCCTTGCCTTTTCAATTTTTACTAACGACATGCCACTGACTGAGTAAGCCAGAGTTTCTATGTATGTGGATGACTCAACACTATACACAGCTACAACAGCAACTGAAATGACTGCAACACTTAAAGAGCTGCAGTTAGTTTCAGAGTGGGTGGCAAGGAATAAGTTAGTCCTAAATATTTCTAAAACTAAAAGTACTGTATTTGGAACAAAACACTCACTAAACCATAAACCTCAAATAAATAATGTGGAAATTGAACAAGTTGAGATGACTAAACTGCTTGGAGTAATACTAGATTGTAAACTGTCATGGTCAAAACATATTGATGCAGTAGTAGCTAAGATGGGGGGAATTCTGTCTATAATAAAGCGATGCTCTGCCTTTCTTAACACTATCAACAAGGCAGGTCCTACAGGCCCTAGTTTTGTCGCACCTTGACTACTGTTCAGTTGTGTGGTCAGGTGCCACAAAAAAGGACTTAGGAAAATTGCAATTGGCTCAGAACAGGGCAGCACGGCCTTGGATGTACACAGAGAGCTAACAATAATATGCATGTCAATCTCTCCTGGCTGAAAGTTGAGATTGACTTCATCACTACTTTTATTTATGAGAGGTATTGACACGTTGAATGCACCGAGCTGTCTGTCTAAACTACTGGCACACAGCTCAGACACCCATGCATACCCCACAAGACATGCCACAAGAGGTCTCTTCACAGGCCCCAAGTACAGAACAGAATATGGGAGGCACACAGTACTACAGAGCCATGACTACATGGAACTCTATTCCACATCAAGTAACTGATGAAAGCAGTAAAATTAGATTAAAAAACAGATAAACAACTTATGAAACAGTGGGGACTGTGAAGCAACACAAAATTGGCAGACACAAACACGATAACATCCACATGGATTTAGTACTGTAGATATGTGGTAGTGGTGAAGTAGGGGCCTGTGGGCACAGTGTGTTGTGAAATTTATGAAAATATTGTAGTGTTTTAAAATTGTATAAACTGCCTTAATTTTGCTGGACCCCAAAAAGAGTAGCTGCTGCTTTGGCAGGAACTAATGGGGATCCATAATAAATACATCCCAGTCCTCACTGATGCATTGATTCTTATGGGGGCTTCTGAGCAGTACAGAGTTCATAACTCCTCTACTTCATTCATCCACCTATCCATTCCTTCTCACCGGAGACACTTGTAACTCCTTAAATTAATTTATTCACTCACCCAAAAACCAACCTACTCACTCACCCAAAAACCAACCCTCTCTTCGTATAGAGCTGGGACGATAAAAATTATCGACACCGACCATACCAATCACTTATCGTTCATTACGAAAAAAGTTTGAAATGAAATAAGTTTGTTAACATGGGTGATTCTTAATAGGACAATTATTAGCTACAACCATTAAACTAGTACAACAGATAAAACAAATAAAAACTGGCGCACCTTATGAACTTATGTCCATATCACCCAGCTGTACTCCTTACCGTAGACACTTGTTTCCCAGGGGACAGTCACAGAGTTCCTTGGCGTGGTGCAGACAGACGAGACGCTCTGGGCTACAGGGACACGTCAGAGCCGACAGGAAGCATGTGGTCTTACACTTCTGACACTGACGCTCGTCATCAGGGACCAACTCAAACACCTCCTGCTCCGAGGACAGCACACCCTGCAGTCACAGAGGGAAATCGAAATCAGAAAACAATCCACTTTAACTAGAGTGGGAGGACAATGTGAAATTACATAATATATTCACTTTTGGGGTGTTAATTTGAAACATATGGGATTTTGGGATTGTGTGATGTCAACATTGTTGTATAGTGTATCATCATAATGTATTCCCAAGTAAACCCCGCTTGCATTACTTCACCCTCTCTGTCTGTCCTGTAAAGTTTTCCTAAAGTGGCAAAAAGTTGTTTATATAGAAATCCCCCTGGGCCCTGTCCCTCACCATCTCCTGCACGGACTTTCTGAGCCGTGTCTCTTCCTCCATCATCTCTCCCATCTCTCTGAAGACTGCAGCAGCCAGCTCCACGTCCAGGCTCTCGGGGTCGGCAGCCATCTTGCACAGCAGCTCCTCGTGGGAGAAGACACAGTAGCGGTGGAGCCGCCGGTAGTGGGCCACACACTGACGACCCATCGGGAGCTGGGAGGGAACGGGGACACAGAGAGAGAGAGAAAGAGGAGAGAGACAGAATGTCAAGTCTTTAATCGATTCCTTGGATCTTTTCTCCTAGCCTCCTCAAAACATCGAGAAGCCAAGAGAACATTGGAGGGGGAATATCTAAGATGATAGTTTCACCAAGACAGCATTGCGGACAGTAAGAAGGGTATAAAATACTTGACTTAAAATAATTTAGTTAAGCTCCCAACCAGGCTTGGGCGGTATACCGGGGTATTTGGAAATAGCCATGTGATGGTTTTCCCAATACCATCAATAGTGTTGAAATTATTTATTTTATGTAGTTTTTTTATCAAATTGAAAATTTTAAGCTACTTAAATAAATACCTGCAGTCAACTTGCGCAATATGTTAGGAGATAAAGAAGATTGCGCTCTTCCATTTCACTAGTCACATAATTTCTCATTATGAAGCATAACGGTAGTCCCCAGTCACGTTGTGTTTTTTTGCCTTGCGAGTCACTGTTGTGCAGCATGCACCAGCTGATCTAGTTACAGCATAGAATTCACGACGTAATGTTTGCCAGCTAGATATCATAACTAAGTTAACTGTCTAAAATGTGCTAAAAGCTCTGCAGTTGTGCATATGGTTTGCTAATTTAGTAGCTAGTTGGCTAAGTGGTTAGCTTCTTACAAAATCAAGCATTCACTTAGTAACAGCAGATAATCCCCTCCTGGATCAAAGGCCTTGCTGTCTAAAATTAGTTTTTTTTGCGCGCAGCATTTTTTAGTTAGGTCAACGACTAAAATATTTGCTATGCGCTCGTTAGCATTCACTATGGGATTTTACATGTACTTGTTAGCATTGCTAACCTTCAGATTAAAGAGAATCAGTTGGGTTTGAAAACAGTCCTGGTATTACTGAATCTCCCAGTATGGCACAAGGTCGGTATGATAATCTGAATACAGCCCAAACCAACTTCCAATTTCCAATTCAACATTCTGGTAATATTTGTTAACACACAAATACTTGTTAACTTTAAACTCACCCAGTCTGCAGTACAGAAGTTGACAGCCTCAGCAAAGTTGTATCCCTGGTTGAAGCCACTGTGGTAGGCTCTGGGAAACGTCACCACAAATTCCCCTGCACACTGGTTGGTCCGGAAAACCTGAGTGGTACAAACACACACCAGTAAGACACAATGCAGACTTGGTCTCGTAAAAGCAGTGTTGGTAAAAGTACCCAATTGTCATATTTGAGCAAAAGTAAACATAGCTAATACAAAATGACTCAAGTAAAAGTATGGTTACTCAAATATCAAAAGTAAATGTAATTGCAAAAATATACTTAAGTATCTAAAGTTAAAGTAAAAGTATAAATAATTTCAAATTTCTTATATTAGGCAAAACAGACGGCACAGTTCTTGTTTTTTTAATTTATTGCTAGCCAGGGGCACACTCCAACACGCAGACATAATTTACAAAATTAAGCATTTGTGTTTTGTGAGTCTGCCAGATCAGAGGCAGTAGGGCTGTTCGCTTGAAAAGTGAGTGAACTGGACCATTTTCCTGTCCTGCTACGCAAAAATGTAACAAGTACTTTTGGGTGTCAGGGAAAATGTACGGAGTAAAAAGTAAACAATTTTCAAAAGTAGTCCAAAATATGAATAGTAAAGTACAGATAACCCAAAAAACTACTTAAGTAGCACTATGAAGTATTTTTACTGAAGTACTTCACATCCCTGCGTAAAAAGGGGCAGTATGATTCAAGCATCCAGGATCAGATCCCCACCCCTGTCCATATAAACGTATTCATTGTGATCCAACAGGCAAAACTGTTCCTAGATCAACACTCGTACTCGGAATCACTTGATACATACAGCCACTGATGATAACACACACTACATACAGGCACGCCGTGCTCCATGAGGACGTTGGGATTCATGATGGTGACAAGCTGGTGCAGCAGGTCAGGCTGAGAGTCAAACAGCTCTGGGGCCAGCTTCTTCATCACTGACTCCAGCTGCTCTGCCGCGTGGGCCGGGACACCATACCACGTCTTAGGCTCCCCCCTGGAGAGAGAGCGCGAGAGGCAGAGAGCGAGAGGCACAGAGAGAGAGAGAGAGAGGCAGTGAGAGAGAAAACAAATCCAGAATTTATTAAAAACATCAAGGGACAGGAAATCATAATCCTACTGGAAACATGGTGTCGTGGAGACATAGATACTGAGTGTCCCTCAGGCTATAGATTACTACCATCAACCAAACATAAAAATGTTAAAACAGGGCCGAGACTCAGGTGGAATCATCATTTGGCAATACTGAACAAGAATGGGAAGGAGTTAGTGCATCTCTGTCGAGCCTTAGGCCTGTACATGCTTAATGGTAGAATCAGAGGGGACTCTTTAGGTCGGTTTACTTACTGCTCAGCTCTTGGGACAAATGTAGTCGATTATGCCATCACTGACATTGACCCCTCCATTAGTGCATTCACTGTCAGACCACAGACACCATTGTCAGATCACAGTCAGATCAAAGTGTTTCTGAAGAAATTACCCGGCAATATTCATTCAAAAAACAGCCCAATAAACTCTACAACATAAACCAATCGTACAGATGGGGTCAAAACAGTGCAGAGAGATTCATTGAAACATTGAACTCAAATTAAATGAACTCTATGCAGTTCTTCAATAACTCACAATACCAAAACAATAAAGAAGGTGTCAATTCGGCTACCCAAAACATAAATTGCATATTCCAAAAAGCAGCATCAAAAGCAAATTCGAGAAGAAATGCAACAGAAACAAAAAACTAAATGTTTCTGAAAAATGGTTTGATAACGAATGTAAAACAATTAGAAAACACTTAAGACAAATGTCAAATAAAAAACACAAGCAGCAAAACAACCCAGAGCTATGCTATGAATACTTTCAAACAGTATAAACATACACTGAAACGCAAGAAATTGAATTATACTAACAAGACACTTGAAAACGCAATTGACCAAAATCAGTTCTGGGACATGTGGAACAATTTAAGCACAACAAAGCCACAAGAATTAGCCACACAAGATGAAGGAATATGGAAAATGTATTTTGATAATCTACACAAAAACATTCCACAAAAAGACTTACAACAGAACCAATTAGAAATTAAAGAAATTTAACATCCTTGAAACAGTCATTAAAAACAACCAAAATCCATTAGATTACCCAATAACAACTAAATGAAAAGCTTAAATCTATAAAATCAAAGGCAGCTTGTGGTCTAGATAACATCAGAAATGAAATGCTGAAAAACAGCACACCTGAGTTGCAAAATGCTGTGCTTAAATTGTTCAACAGTTTTAACTTCTGGCTGCTTCCCTGATGTCTGGAACCAGGAACTCATCTCCCCTATCCACAAAAGTGGAGACAAATCAGACTCCAATAGTTACAGAAGAATTTGCATGAACAGTAACTTGGGAAAGGTTTTCTGTAGCATTTTGAATTCAAGAATTGAAACCTTTCAAGAAAAAAATGTAATAAGCAAATGTCAAATTAGCTTTCTCCCTAACCATATATACACCTTACACACACTAATTAATAAACACGTCCACCCCCACAAAAAAAGGAGGGCAAAATCTTTGCTTGCTTTATTGACTTTAAAAAAGCTTTTGATTCTATTTGGCACGAAGGGCTATTCTACAAAATTCTACAAAGTGGGCTTGGTGGTAAGGTGTATTACTTAATAAAATGTATGTACACAGAAAACAAGTGTGCAATAAAAATCAAAAACCAAAGTACAGAATAATTTTCACAACGTCGAGGTGTGAGACAAGGCTGCAGTTTGAGTCCAAATCTTTTCAACATTTATATCAATGAATTAGCAGACATGTTGGACCATTCTCCAGCCCCAGGACTTACACCATTTGACACAGAGGTAAAATACCTGCTATATGCTGATGACTTGGTACTTCTATCACCAACCAAAGAAGGTCTTCAACAGAACCTTAACATTCTACTGCCCTGGCAGTACATTTCCAAAAAACAGATGTCAGAAACACAAATATAAATTCACCCTGAACACCACCATAATTGAACACACAAAAAATTACACCAACCTTGGACTGACCATATCTGCATCGTGAAACTTTAATATGGCAGTGAATGCACTCAAAGAAAAAGGCCCGCAGAGCATTGTATGCAATAAAAATGAAATTATTCAAAATCAACATCCTAATTAGAATTTGGCCATAATATTTGACAGTGTAATCCTACCAATAGCTCTTTACGGAAGTAAGATTTGGGTGCCACTCAAACTGGACTTTAAAATGTGGGACAAACATCCAATTGAACACCCTACACGCAGAATTCTGTCGGAAAATTCTACAAGTCCCTAGAAATACACCAACTAATGCATGTAGGGCAGAATTGGGCCGCTTTCCAGTAGTAAACTTTGGCTACATCTAAATTCAAGTCTGCAATTTAAAGCACTTAAAAACCAAGAGCTGAGCACAGAAACGAGCCCTCTCAGTCAGCTGGTGTTGGACTTAACCAACCAAGCACTGCTTCAAAAGAAAGAATTCCAATAAACAAAATCATGAACCAATCAAAGGACTCATATATACAACATTGGAAAAACGAAACAAAATCCCAAAGCCGACTAAATTGCTATCTGACCCTAAACAGAGAATATGAATTGGCTGATTATCTCTACTCTGTCAGAGATACGAAGCAGAGACAGATCCTTACCAAGTACAGGCTGAGTGATCACCGATTGGCAATAGAAACCGGCAGACATAAAAAGACATGGCTACCCACAAAGAGGAGCGTGTATGTGGTCACTGCCCGACAGGGGAGGTAGAGACAGAGAAGCACTTTCTCCTTTACTGTGATAAATATTCATCACCAATTGATTCATTATTCACAGAAATGACTACATTTATTCAACATTTTAACTGATATTTTAACCCAGAGGAAAAACAAAAAATACTCATGGGTGAAGGACCAATGGCTCCTCTTGCAGCCAAATATGTATTTGCCTGCCATAGCCTGAGGGACACTGAATAATAACATTTGCATAGTAAGCAGTAACTTACTTATTATTACTATTATTGTTATTACTATTATTATTGTTGTTTATCATTCCAAATAGTAGTGGTATGGGTGGTAATGGTAATGATAGCAGTTTAGTGATGGTGGTGGTGGTAGTAGTAATGATGACGGTAGTTGTAGTACTGATGTAATGGTGAAGATGACCGTTATTTAGTTAGTTTCATTTTCCATATTTATTACATTCTACTATTGACTGTTACCATTTTATTGTTATTTACTGCCATTTTATATTATTATTTGTTATTGTTTATAATTTTATTACAATAGAGAGAGACAGAGGCACACAGAGACAGAAAGGCACACAGAGACACACAGAGAGAGAGAGAGAGAGAGAGACAGGCACAGAAGACAGTCAGATGGGAGTACAATTGTATCTACGACCGATTGCAACATTGTATATGGTTTACATTGTTTTGTACATGTGTTTGTCGGTCTCCTCCCACTGAGGACTGTGTTAGACATTTTATGTATGTCCTTTGGACTAAAATAAACAGTATTACTCAATATTTGGGCAAGCGGTCGATTTAGGACAAGGCATTTCTGTTTGTTACTTTACCAGTGCAGGAAGTTGATGGAGTAGCTCCAGTGGTCCTCGATGTGCCAGCAGAATGAGGAGAAGCACATGCCCACGTAGAGCCAGGGCACCTTCATGCCAGAGATATCCACGTTTATGTGGGTAAGGACAGACTGCTCCAAAACTGGCATGTTGTTCAGATTCCAGCCTGAGTTGGCGTACTCCTACAGAAGAACAAGACAAAGGTGATGGAAGTTACTTACTGGTCATAAGTAACATAAAAGCCGTTAAGGGCGTGGATTTCATACCGTAGCTCTTTCTCAATCTTAGCACGATTCCTTGTGTCCTCTCTCTACTCCATAAAAGGCATTAGAGGACAAGGTCCGAATGTAGGAACAACGGATCTTCACCTCCAATGCGTTTTGAAAAGGCGGCGAAAGACTAACGAGAAAGAGCCTGGGTCCTTTGTCCAAGTTGGTGCAGTTACCTCTTGGTCTCCCAGTAGCCGTCTCTTGCCGTCCCTGACGGGGAAGCCACTGCCCACCTCCTTAGAGCTGATGTCAGCTCCATACTCCACAATGACATCCTCCTCGATGGAGCTCACCAGACGCCAGAACTCCTTCTCCACCAGCTCTGTAGGCACCATCTGGGGGTGCAGAGAAAGGAGAATACAAACACATGCATTGTTTACATGTGATTGGGCATTAGTGGGAGAGAAAGGTCAACTTCAAACAGCATGAAGGACCAAAACATCACCCAAAGAAAGTGGGTTGACTGCATCGGACTTGATTTTGAGATACAGACCTAACCTGAACATATGCATTCCAAAAGCATAGATGTTTTTTGATTCTTGCCTATAACTCAAGGTGACCGTTTGATTTTGATACGTACGTGCACGGGCATGTTGAAGTAGTCTGACTTGAAGTGGTCAGCCATCTCTCCAAAGCTCTGGAGGGTGTACTCCCTCACGGCTTGCTCAAAGCCAAACGCCTCCCGCGGCTTACTGCACTCCTGTAGGGTGAAACGGGGTGAGACAGCCAGTGAGAAAACATCATCCTATCCCATAGTCCTCAACATGATTTATGTACAGAACCAGTCAAAAGTTTGGACACCTACTCATTCAAGGGTTTTTCTTTAGTTTTACTATTTTCTACATTGTAGAATAATAGTGACGACATCAAAACTATGAAATAAAACATGGAATCAGGTAGTAACCAAAAAAAGTGTTAAATCAAAATATATTCTATATTTGAGTCTTCACCCTTTGCCTTGATGACAGCTTTGCACACTCTTGGAATGTTCTCAACCAGCTTCACCTGGAATGCTTTTCCAACAGTCTTGAAGTAGTTCCCACATATGCTGAGCACTTGTTGGCTGCCTTTCCTTCACTCTGTGGTCCAACTCATCCCAAACCATCTCAATTGGGTTGAGGTCGGGTGATTGTGGAGGCCATGTCATCTGATGCAGCACTCCATCACTCTCCCGCTTGGACAAATATTCCTTACACAGCCTGGAGGTGTTGGGTCGTAGTACTGTTGAATAACAAATGACAGTCCCACTAAGCGCAAACCAGATGGGATGGCGTATCGCTGCAGTATGCTGTGGTAGCCATGCTGGTTAAGTGTGCCTTGAATTCTAAATAAATCATAGACAGTGTCACCAGCAAAGCACTCCCACACCATCACACCTCCTGCTTCAAGGTAAGAACCACACATGCATAGATCATCCGTTCACCTACTCTGCGTCTCACAAAGACACAGCGGTTGGAACCAAAAATCTCAATTTGGACTCATCAGAAACAAGGATAGATTTCCACCGGTCAAACGTCCATTTTGCATGTTTCTTGGCCCAAGCAAGTCTTCTATTGGTGTCCTTTATTAGTGGTTTCTTTGCAGCAATTTGACCATGAAGGCCTGATTCATGCAGTCTCCTCTGATCAGTTTATGTTGAGATGTGTCTGTTCCTTGAACTCTGTGAAGCATTTATATGGGCTGCAATCTGAGGTGCAGTTAACTGTAATGAACTTATCCTCTGCAGCAGAGTTAAGTCTGGGTCTTCCTTCCCTGTGGCGGTCTTAATGACAGCCAGTTTCATCATAGCGCTTTTTGGTTTTTGCGACTGCATTTGAAGAAACGTTCAAAGTTCTTGAAATTTTCCGGATTGACTGACTTTTACGTCTTAAAAAGTAATGATGGACTGTCGTTTCTCTTTGCTTATTTGAGCCGTTCTTGCCATAATATGGACTTGGTCCTTTTCCAAATAGGGCTATCACAACACAACTGATTGGCTCAAACGCATTAAGAAGAAAATCAATTCCACAAATGAACTTTTAACAAGGCACACCTGTTAATTGAAATGCATTCCAGGTGACTGCCTCATGAAGCTGGTTGAGAGAACGCCAAGAGTGTGCAAAGCTGTCATCAAGGCAAAGGGTGGCTACTTAAAAGAATCATAAACATAAAATATATTTGGATTTGTTAAACACTTTTTTGGTTACTAGTCTTATTTCATAGTTTGTCTTCACTATTATTATAGAAAATAGTGAAAATAAATAAAAACCCTTGAATGAGAAGGTGTGTCCAAACTTTTGACTGGGTCTGTATATCAGTCATTCACTTCCATATCATCACAGCTTGACAAACACTACAACCTATTCATACGGAGCAAAAATTGTAACACGTGGCAGGCAGGTGTGAACTGCATCCACTTTGTTGTAATTCTCCTTGTGATTTACATTTTTGTATGTATTTATGCACTAAATATGGTGATGTTGTGCTGTTTGAGATGAGATACATTTTCCGAAAAGGATACAATAAAGAAATTATTATAACTCAAACTACTGCAAAAACCTTCCATGAAGTTAGCTGTCATGTATGTTTCTCAAGTGAGGAATCGGCTTGGGTAGTGGAAGAGTCACCAGAGTTCCATACCTCAGCGACACACTTGGGGCATCGCCAGTCCCCCTTGGGGACATCCTGTAGGGGCGGAATCAGACAGAAGGTGTGGTAGCTATCATCACAGCCGTCACACAGCAGGAGGCGATCCTCCTCGTCGCCTCGACCACACATCAGGCACATGTACAGGTCAATCTGGGGGATCTAGAACAGGAAATACAGAACAATAATAATCAGTCAAATGATTATATTCAAAAAGTGGTCCATGTAATTAAAAACATGTTTTGCGCCGTTGTCCACTAGTGATTCATTTGTGAGTTAGTTGAACAGGACAATACAGACAGAGAAGAAAAGTGGAAATCAACTCACACTTACAAAATTGAGATTATAGAATAATAGACAGACACAGATGAGGAAGTTAACTGGTGTGACACTCACAAAGTTGACCTCCAGGGTCTCCTTGCGTGGTCGCATCTTAATGGCGAAGGCCTGGGCCTTCAGGTGACGCTGCTTCTTATTCAACACATCGTCTGCTCATGTAACACAAGAGAACAGAATTGCTACAATAATGAGCTGAGGAAATTGACATAACACAACTTGTATTCCCCCCCCCCAAAAAAAAATATAGAAAAAAAACGTTGCACACTAATTATGCTCCAAAACATTTAATGGGTATAGCAACCAACGTTTCGGCACGCAGTGCCTTCTTCAGGGTTACATGGCAAATGATTGAACCAGGTTATGTAGACAAACAGTGCAATTAGCACAGCCAATGAACACAGTGAAGGGAGTATCATAGTAATTGAGGTAATGAGGGATGAAAAAGTGGAACTGTTAAAAAAACTAATATTTTACAGCATGCCAAGGTGTAAATAATTGCTCAATGTATTCAACATCATCTTATGTCAACATGATTAGATATAATAGAAAAATCTTGGTCCACCGAGAGTAGACTTCTTCCAACCAATCCATTGGTAGACATTTTAAAACACTGTATTTTTACGTGTATAGACACACCCTGTGTTTGAACGAAATGCACTGAGCTTCTCTGGTGCTTTAAGCACACTGTTGAAATAATTAAAAGGACACACAAACGACGAGGGGGCCCAATGGCCACTCTGCGTTAAAGAAAATTACTAAGTGCGCCTGTGTGACTGGCACACGTTCTCTCTCTCCTCTCCAGCGAGCAGGCACTACAGCAGAGCAAGTGTTCATCGTGCTGTCCGTGCTGAAGCTGCAACATAAGTACAGCCATTTAATTTCTTACTTGTTCCTCTGACTGAAAACTTCTGTTACCGAAATTGTTCAGGAAAACAATTCCCTCTATTCCATCAACCCCTGCTCTGTTTACGCAATGCATTGCATCCACATGGCCAATAGGCCTGACCTATAGACTATCATAATCACATCAACAAATTGGTTAAAAACTCCCAACACCGTGACAGCAAAATGGATGTGGAGGACGTGAAAAACAAACGTGAAAACGGGGGAATGTTTACTGGTTGCTCAGGAGGGAAAGGGGAAGTCATATCTGTGGAAGACATTTGACTTAGTTGTGGAAACTACTGGAGATCCAGACAAAAGGAGGGTATAGGAGCAAGCGTTGCATGAGTAGTGTGTGTCAAACAGGTGCTGTTAGATTAAAATATAATTGTTCTGCTTGTTTGGAACACTGTAAACACTAAATTAAATCATACCAGAGTCTGTTAAAATGTAATAATTTTTTAAAACTTTTATTACAGCATAGCAAAGATTTAAAACAGCCGAATTTGAGAAATTGCTTTACCCAACATATTGCGTTAGCATGAGGCTAGGTGCTCACAGAAATCAGTAGGCTATTAAACAAAACCAAACAGGCAACAGAAGCAGGATCTGTCTTATTTCTGTAGATATATATGGATGATTTAAAAAACAAGGCACGTTTAACAGTTATGCTATTGATTATAGGCCTAATTAAGTTGGAGTTTCCTCTTGCCTCAATTTTCATAGTCAATTAGAGCAAAAATTGTTTCCTCGTCTCTTCACTCCGCTGCTGCCTCCACCTCTTAGTTCACAACACCAATATGCTGGTTAACTTCGCTATTATGCACATAGCAACATATAGGGAAAGGCGCCAATTCAACGACGCACTGAAGATTGTGTTTCAGAACAGCAGACAGACAACTATCCATCCCGGGAGAAAACACATTTATCATAAAGTCAAATTGTGTTCACTAGGGCCTCCCGGGTGGCGCAGTGGTCTAGGGCACTGCATCGCAGCGCTAGCTGTGCCACCAGAGTCTCTGGGTTCGCGCCCAGGCTCTGTCACAGCCGGCCGCGACCGGGAGGTCCGTGGGGCGACGCACAATTGGCCTAGCGTCGTCCGGGTTAGGGAGGGTTTGGCCGGTAGGGATATCCTTGTCTCATCGCGCACCAGCGACTCCTGTGGCGGGCAGGGCGCAGTGCGCGCTAACCAAGGGGGCCTTCCGTTGGAGGCGCGCTGTGTTAAGAAGCAGTGCGGCTTGGTTGGGTTGTGCTTCGGAGGACGCATGGCTTTCGACTCTCCCGAGCCCGTACGGGAGTTGTAGCGATGAGACAAGATAGTAATTACTAGCGATTGGATACCACGAAAATTGGGGAGAAAACTTTTCTCTGTTCAGCTTTCCCTCGATCCTGACTAGTCACCCAGTCCCTGCCGCTTAAAAATATCCCCTATGCATCATGCTGCCACCACCATGCTTCACCTTAGGGATGGTATTGGCTAGGTGATGAGCGGTGCCTGGTTTCCTCCAGACGTGACGCTTGGCATTCAAGCCAGAGTTCAATCTTGGTTTCATCAGACTAGAGAATCTTGTTTCTCATGGACTAAGAGTCCTTTAGGTGCCTTTTGGAAATCTCCAAGCGGGATGTCATGTGCTTTTACTGAGGAGTAGCTTCCGTCTGACCACTCTACCATAAAGGCCTGATTGGTGGAGTGCTTCAGAGATGGCTGTCCTTCTGGAAGGTTCTCCCATCTCCACAGAGGAACTCTGGAGCTCTGTCAGAGTGACCATCGGGTTCTTTGTCACCTCCCCGTCCAAGGCCCTTCACCGATTACTCAGGTTTGGCTGACCGGTGTGTGCCTTTCCAGATATTGTCCAATCAATTAAATTTACCACAGGTGGACTCCAATCAAGTTGAAGAAACATCTCAAGGACGATCAATGGAAACAGGAGCTCAATGTCAAGTCTCATAGCAAAGGGTCTGAATACTTATGTAAATAACATATGTTTTACATTTTTAATAAATAAGCAAACATTTCTAAAAACCTGTTTTCGCTTTGTCATTATGGGGTATTATTTTTATAGTTCCTCAATGTTTTTTTCCCATACATTATTGAATAAGGCTGAAATGTAACAAAATGTGGAAAAAGTGAAGTGTCTGACACTTCTCGAATGCACTGTATAGTGCCATTATCTTTCCTACATACTTTATATCTGGTTTAAGTTTACACTGAAAGTATTTTAACATTCCGAAAATGTATTTACAAATTATTCAAAAAATTATGAATAAAAAGTTTGGACTTAAGCGTCCCAAATTTTTTTTGAAGCGGGCTGCCCAACAGTTTCAATAGTAGAAAAACCCCTGAACACATACTTGTCGTTGCAGCATCTGCTCTGAGTAAGTGAAGTCAAATAAATACTAGCTAAGTTCCTTACCAGCTGGTACAATCTCTAACCCAACCATCTTGGGAACACTGCCAAAGATATGCAGGGTCTTGGGCTCTTTGATTTCCCGCTAGGAGAGGAGACAAGAACATAATACAACATCAAGGAACGTTCCTGGGACAAGTCCAAAATGTCACCCTTTTCCCTATATAGAGCACTACTATTGACTAGAGCATTATGCAGGCCCGGTCAAAAGTAGTATAATATATAAGGAATAGGGTGCTATTTCAGATGCAGAGTCCTGGAGAGATGTCCAGGAAACAGTTAGATCCTGTTGGAATGACAAACATCAGCCACTGACCCCGTCGAGAGTTCCACTGACTGCAGCTGGGGAATCTAGGACATGAAGGGGCAGAAGCTGGGTTGCTGTTCAATTAAAAGGTAGCCAACAATGGTAATGTGATATTGGGCTTGGATAATCAATGAATCCATGGTGATACCTCTGTAGGCTGTATATTGTATGTCATTTGGATGTCTGTATGCCAAAATACACAAACAAAACTGTATTTTATTTGTCACATGCGCCAAATACAACAGGTGTAGACCGTACAGTGAAATTCTTACTTACAAGCCCTTAACCAACAATGCTTTGAGAAGAAAATTATGTAAACAAAATAGATAAGCAGAAAATAAAAAAGTAACAAATAATTAAAACAGCAGCAGTAATACAGTAAGTTAACTCTGGACTACCTCTAGCATGGTCTCCGTTAACTGGTAGTAGCCGGCTTCTGGCGGATAAAGGTTTTTTAAACGCAGAAAAATAAAATTGAAATGTGGCAAATTTTCTGGGAGAATAAGAAAAAAATCCCATTGCGAAATAGTGCTTCTCGGTCTATAGGTGAATTTGCATACTGTTATGGAATTAAATTGGCACGTGTACAGTATATTCGTTACGTATCTTATTCATCATACGTGTACAGATACAGAGCCTTTGAGCAGAAAATCTGTCAAGACAGCACAAGAGCTGCTGCTGCTACAGTATCTCAAACAGCAAATGCATAGGCAATGGTAGATAGGTTTCATCAGAGGATCACACACACCACTTTGCAATGAGCTTGAGACAGTATGCATTTTGAAAACATATACTTAATTGTTTGAAACCTGAACGTTTTAATACGAGGCACGTCTTACCTTGCTTAAAAGTAGTCGAGCAAAAATCAGACCATATCCACAAAGGCAATTATTTTATATCACTTTTCTTTCATTGTCCAGTAGCCAAAGGAACAATCATATTAGATCTGTCCTCTTTCTACATTTCTAATGGATATTTTCATCTCTGTCACATGAAACCACTCACATGTGCCCTTTTGACAGCCATGTTCTCACCAATTGCATTATGGAACAAACATTTGCGCGTAGCCTACCTCACATTGCTGCGCTTATGTGAAAAACTTATTTCTTCACATTACAAACAATTTTATCAACATTAAGCTACATTTTCTAACCTGTTGCATCAGACTAATTGCTTTTTAAAGTTTTCTATTTAGCCTAGACCTACTGTCCCAAAGTCAGTTTGGATAGGCTATTTCGTTCTCGACAAGCTGACCAATAGAATAGGTAAACTTTTCTACTTAGGGGTTTATCAGTTTGACATAGGCTAGTAATTTTGCTATTCGTTACGCGTCTTGTTGGCTAAGGAAATGTAAATATGGACAGTTATTCTAACATCTTCAAAGTGCACATCAGAACACCATACCGGCTTTGACGCTCGTCGGTTGTGGCAGAGCTTGAAAACTATTACAGACTACAAAGGGAAAGCCTGCCGCGAGCTGCCCAGTGACGTGAGCCTACCAGACGAGCTAAATGCCTTTCATGCTCGCGTCGAGGCAAGCAACACTGAAGCATGCATGAGAGCACCAGCCGTTCCGGGTGACTGTGATCACGCTCTCTGTAGTCAATGTGAGCAAGACCTTAAAAACAGGTCAACATTCACAAAGCCGAGGCTAGGCGAATTACCACGACATGAACTACAACTAGCAAGAGTCTTCACTGACTTTTCAACCCCTCCCTGACCGAGTCTGCAATACCTACATGTATCAAGCAGACCACCATAGTCCCTATGCCCAAGGAAGCGAAGGTAACCTGCCTAAATGATTACTGCCCCGAAGCAATCGTCTGTAGCCATGAAGTGCTTTGAAAGGCTGGTCATGGCTCACAACACCATCGTCTTGGAAACCCTAGACCGACTCCAGTTCGCATACCACCCCAACAGATCCACAGATGACGCAATCACTCCACACTGCCTTTTCCCACCTGGACAAAAGGAACACCTATGTGAGAATGCTGTTCATTGACTACAGCTCAGCGTTCAAAGCTCATCACTAAGCTAAGGACCCTGGGACTAAACACCTCCCCCCGCAACTGGATCCTGGACTTCCTGACGGGCCACCCCCAGGTGGTAAGGGTAGGCAACAACACATCTGCCACGCTGATCCTCAACATTGGGGTCCCCCCTCAGAAGTGCGTGCTTAGTCCCCTCCTGTACTCCCTGTTCACCCACGACTGCGTGGCCAAACACTACTCCAAAACCATCATTACGTTTGCTGACGACAACAGTGGTAGGCCTGATCACCGACAACAATGAGACAGCCTATTGGAAGGAGGTCAGAGACCTGGCAGTGTGGTGCCAGGACAACAACCTCTCCCTCAATGTGAGCAAACAAAGGAGCTGATCGTGGACTACAGGAAAAGGCTGGCCGAACAGGCTTACATTAACATTGACAGGGCTGTAGTGGAGCAGGTGAAGAGTTACAAGTTCCTTGGTGTCCACATCAACAAACTATCATTGTCCAAACAAGACAGTTGTGAAGAGGCACGACAACACCATTTCCCCCTCCGGAGACTGAATAGATATGGCATGGGTCCCCAGATCCTCAAAAAGTTCTACAGCTGCACCATTGGGAACATCCTGACCAGTTGCATCACCGCCAGGTATGGCAACTGCTCGGCATCTAGCTAAGGCGCTACAGAGGGTAGTGCGTACGACCCAGTACGTCGCTGGGGCCAAGCTTCCTACCATCCAGGACCTATATACTAGGCGGTGTCAGAGGAAGGCCCAAAACAATTGTCTAAGACTCCAGTCACCCAAGTCATAGACTGTTCTCTCTGCTACCGCACGACAAGCGGTACCGGACCGCCAAGTCTAGGATCAAAAAGCTCCTTAAAAACAGTTTCTACCCCCAAGCCATAAGACTGCTGAACAATTAACCAAATGGCCACCCAAAAGATTACAATTGACACGCTCCCTTTGTTTTTACACTGCTGCTAGTCGCTGTTTATTATCTATGCTTAGTCACTTTACCCCTACCTACATGTATACCCGCACATTGACACGGTACCAGTACCCCCTGTATATAGCCTCTTTATTGTTACTTTTACTATATTTTCTTAACTCTATTTATTGAACTGCATTGTTGGTTAAGGGCTTGTAAGTAAGAATTTCATGGTAAGGTTGTATTCGGAGCATGTGACAAATAAAATTCGATTTGATTGAAGGACCACACAATCGTTGCATCCTCGACTTCCATGTTCTGTTAATATGACGTGCCATAATACAAATGTGATTTCCTTCATTCTGAGCACCATGGGTGCATATGGGTCCATACATTAGATCAGTATCTCAGTTAGCAGCATATAAAAACTACAACCTAACGTCCTACAGAACTTGTGATAAGAAATATGTTGTGCTGAACTCCACAAGAGGAAAATTTAAAGATACTGTTTATTATCCATGCATGGTCACTTCAAATAAAATAAAAATATATATACTTTTATTTGTCACATAGACATGGTTAGCAGATGTTAATGCGAGTGTAGCGAAATGCTAGTTCCGACAATGCAGTAATATCTAACAATTCCCCAACAACCACCAAATACACACAAATCTAAAGGGGTGAATGAGAATATGTACATGTAAGTATATGGATGAGTGATGGCTGAGCGGCATAGGCAAGGTGCAATAGATGGTATAAAATACAGTATATACACTACCGTTCAAAAGTTTGGGGTCACTCAGAAATGTCCTTGTTTTTGAAAGAAAAGCTCATTTTTGTCCATTAAAATAATAACTTCATGATGACAGAAGTGAGTGCTAAGGGGAGATAGTCATTAAGTTCAGTTACCTTTGCCTTCTTAGGTACAGGAACAATGGTAGCCATCTTGGATCATGTGGGAACAACAGACTGGGATAGGGAGCGATTGAGTATATTCGTAAACACACCAGCCAGCTGGTCTGCGCATGCTTTGAGGACGCGGCTAGGGATGCCGTCTGGGCCAGCAGCCTTGTGAGGGTTAACACGTTTTACTCACGTCAGCCACGAATAAGGAGAAGGGGCGGGGGGGGGGCTGTACTATCCTCAAAGCGGGCAAAGGTGTTTAGTCTGTCTGGAAGTGTGACGTCGGTGTCCGTGACGTGGCTGGATTTTTTCTTGTAGTCCGTGATTTCCTGTAGACCCTGCCACATACGTCTCGTGTCTGAGCTGTTGAATTGCGACTCCACCATGTCCCTGTACTGGCATTTCGCTTGTTTGATTGCGGAGAGAATAGCTACCCTGTTTATAGTCAGACATATTCCCAGACGTCTTTCCATGGTTAAATGTGGTGCCCCCGCACATTAACCGGTGCCCCCGCACATTGACTCTGTACCGGTACGTCCTGTATATAGCCTCACTACTGTTACTTTATGGTTGATCCTTAATTATTATTATTTATTTTATATATATTTTTTACTTCAGTTATTTTTGTAAATACTTTTAACACTTCTTTTGTAGAACTGCACTGTTGGTTAAGGGCTTGTCAGTAAGCATTTCACTGTAAGGTCTACACCTGTTGTATTTGGCACTTGTGACAAATACAATTTGATTTGAATTAAAGCCCTTACAGTAACTACGTGACCCCATGACACAGGGTGACGAGCAGATTTGCCAAGAGAGAGATCTCTCTTGATGTTATGGGCACTTGATGTTATGGGCACACGCAAGGCTAAGGCTCTCTGGCTATTGAGAATGTAGCTAATGAGTCCAGAGCCAGCACACAGGCTGCAAAGGCCCTCTTGCTAATGAGAATGTATCTCCATCCAGCAATTGCATTTCCAGTACATTAAGTCCCCAAACAAGTTAGGCAAAAAAACAGAAGAGTAAAAATGCAGATCATTTTAGTAAATCACCATGTGAAATCAAAATGAAAGTGATAAAATAAAATATAAAAACAGTCTCCGGTGATCACCTCATCACCGACCTCAGACTTCAGGCGGCGGGAGCGTCGCTCAGGGAGCGGGCAGTCCTTGTTCGGAGTCCCGTCACTCAGGCTGTCCCTCTCTCTGTCCTCTTCATCCTCCTCTTCCCCCATGCCCTCGTCCTGCTCCTCTCCATCATCTCCCTCCTCGTACAGACGGTGGATACCCTGAGGGGGACAGAGAAGGCAGGGAGCAGAGGTAAAAGACCACAACAGAGGCAGAAGAACACCTACAAACCCACTTCACAACAAGGTGGTAGCAGATGTAAGGTGTTGGTTGCTAGCTTCTTGGAGTGGTTGAATAGAGCATGGTGTAGTAACATTTATAACATGGCATTGTTGAATACACATTTCTGATTGGCATTCTAGAGCATGCATTATTTAAGTGATAATGCCCAATAAGCCAGTGTTTGGAGGGTATATTGGCACGGGTGTTGTTAGGCCCAAGGGACGGCAAACCGTGCCAATATATCCTCCAAACACCGGCTTCAAGGGCATTATCACTTTTATACAACAGGTTACATATTCAAATAATGACTGACATATTTTAATTAAAAACATTATTTTGATTAATTTATTCATACTATTTAATCATTCTACAAGATATAGTCCCGACATAAAATCTAGGGTTGCTACCCAAGCCGGCTGGTCGTGCATTCTATTGGTTCAGTTGCTAGAGACACGACCCAGTCGTTCAGTCTTTTTGTTCGTTCAAAACGTTCCATTGCCTTACTGGCTGGCAAAGTTCTGATCCCGTGCTTGCTAACTTAGTCACGTCAAACAATGAGGTGCGATTTCACCTGGCATATAAACTGTGCTCTCGTCAGCACACTGTTGAGCAAGCCAACACACTAACACAATCACTTCAAACACTGAAGCTGTAAAGACTGCAAACTAGCTGCACTTTGTTTTGTTTGACCTTTTTTTCAATTGACATTTCTTTGTATATATATCCATAAAAATGATGCCAGCTGATGAATGATTTCAACTGACTGAGAAACGCTGCCTGCCTCGGTCTCGTCCTGACTCCCGACCCCTACACGTTCATTACTATGGGACAGCTGGAGATCCAATTTGAATATTGAAACAATATCACAAATGTCTGAGAGACAGACAGCAAAGTTTATACTAGTCTTCGCTGTTGAAAACTAAATGTTAGTCTAAAAGAAATGTGAGAATGTCTAGATGCTTTTTATAGTGGAGATCAAGTTTATAATTTGCCTGGCTGGGCTGATGAGAAAGTAGATTGCGCAGTCAGACGGAACAGAGTAAATAGGCATTTTAACATCATAGATTTAGCTGGTGGAAACTTGAAGAATAGACACTGGCTAAAATGAGCATTTAACCAATCAGCATTAGGCTCACCCGTTGTATAATTCCCTATAACACACGGCATATCTGCACGGTAGCATTCAATGGCTATAGTTCATTCTTACATGTTCTATGTTTGAGCTTCTTTTGAAAGCAAAATTCAAATGAAAAACATTATTGGCATTGTTGAATTTGATTTTCATAATGGCAAGCTAGGACTGATGGTTTGGTTAGCTAAACTAGCAAGTCTGTTTGGTTAGCAAAGGCAACTACTGTAGCTATCTAGTAAACTTGCTAGCTATTCCAGTGGACGAACACATTTCTAGCAGCAAAGGTGTTAAATTATAGCCATGGTATAAAAGGGATAATCAACTCGAGGCTCTATGTGTCCTCTGGAAAATAATGCAACTCCGTGGAAGGTTAGTTCCATTCCACTAGCACGTTGTGGAAACCACCTTCCACATCGTTCATTATTTCCCATAGAATGCATTGCCTCTCGTTGATTATACCTTACATATTGTGATACAGAACCAGAAGAGGCTGGTGGGAGGAAGTATAGGAGGACGGGCTCATTGTAATGGCTGAATTGAGTCTATCCCAGCCATTACAATGAGACCGGCCTCCTATAGCTCTTCCCACCAGCCTCCTCTGTACAGAACACTGTTACAAATGTGGCTGTAGCATGACAAAGCACAAAAGGAAAGAACCACGACAGGGTATTGACATGAGTTGTAAGTATGTAAAAGTGTGACTACACAGCACAAACCTATGATGATCCACACCTAACACTTGCCGAAAGAAGGCTGAAGCCATTCACTACCGCTATTGACATCACAGAAACATTTCTCACACTCCACAGACACCTAGCCTAAATGTTATTGTGTGCATGTGTCGGCCAATAAGTGCTTACAGTGAGCGTTGCTCCAGACTGGAAGAGCTCATAGGGGTAGAGGATCCTCTCAAAGTGGGACCGCAGCAGAGAGCCCATACCTTTCCCCGGGGGGAAACCCATCCTGCTGGCCACCTTGGACCATCTCTTCTCCTTACACACTGCCTCAAAGCCTCCCTCGGAGGAGACAATCTGAAATGCAATGTTTTTTTTAGTAAGATGGTTGTGGTTGACTCATACACAAAAAGCATATTTTCAGAAAACTAAGGAGACATTCAAATGTACACCAGCACTTAGCACCTCGTTGTTGTCCTAAAACAAAATCCAAAACAAACTACTTACTCCTCAGTTATAAATAAATGACAGTATACTTACACAAACACCACCCTGCATGTTTATAAAAACAATATACTGTTCAGGTTAATGTTCTGACTCCGGTCTTACCTTGCTGAGCTGGTACAGATCAAGGATCTTCCTCTCCACATGAGGGAAGCGCAGCCTGGACCCCTGCAGCTCCCAGAATTTGGCAATCTGATCCAGGAAGTTGAGCTTAACTCGAGTGAGGGCCTGAAAGCAATGGGAGAGGTGAGGGAAGGGAAGGGTACACAAACACATGAAAGTCAATTCAAATGAAAAATCTGGCACGCTCCACTCTAAACAGGAGTATAAAGAGGTGTCTTCGGGTGCTGTAGCCTAGGAGAAATCAAAGTAAAGACAAAGCCTACACAATCCTGTGACTAATATCCTTTAAACTCTTAATGTAGGCTAAGTTACAACTTTTCTGTCCCTAAAAACCTTTCCTAAAGCAGGCCTAGGCCTACCACCCATTCAGCCAGCGCTGTTAACTCAGTCATTGTATTCAAGAGTGCTGCCCCCAAAATGTGACGACAGCTGCAGTCAATGCACAAAAGGTCTGCACTGTCCAGCCACACCAACGTATAGGCTACCTCCTCACAAAAAAACATGTGTATTCATAGACTACTACATCTTTATAAAAAGACATAATAACATATGGTTAAATAACATACATCAGTGAATGACTGACAAACTCAGCTGAATTGACTACTTACTTAGGCAATACCTCTATTTAGGCCTATACCTTAAAATTACTACAATCAGGCTACCTAACTGTATTTCCAACATAGCCTTCACAGTGTTGTAACTAGGTACAGTATACTTACCTCCAATTCATTGAGTCTCTGGACTCTGGGAGTGAAGCGGAAGTTGCGTACATCGCAGGCGAAAGGAGGTGCCCAGTCCTAACAGACAGAAGAGAACAATTTAAACCAAATGAACAACTTTGGTTCAGATTTTCATACAATGAAGTAATGAGGAAGTAAAAGCAACAAAAAACAAGAAAACACTTGTCAACATAAACATTACATAACACTTCAAATCCCCTTCACACATAAATATAGGGATGTGTGGATACAGATTGGGAAAGCGTCGGCCCAGGAAATTAGATGTTTAAAAAAAATACATAAAACATATAAAAACGTTTAAAATCCATCCGACAATACTGGATATGACAAATAATTGAAGTCCCTGTAGTCTAATTGCGTCAAAAGACTTATACCCAAAAGACAAATAATATTGGAGCACAGTGCATCAAAGAAAACCTCCCAGAAGCAACTGTCAAGTTTCAGTGCTGGTGAAAAATAGACCAAATATAAGAGGGTTAGCCTAATCACTCAAAAGGTTCCATGTGGGAAATAAGAATAAAAGAGAAAAATACAAAAAGGGCAATATTAGACATACATTTGATTTGCACAAGGCCAAATGTGAAAAACATGAAAAGTAGAGCATTATGGTTCTCACTTCCTGCTACTGTTGGCCTATCCCCCCCCCCAAAAAAAAAATGTATTACTCTTTACAGCTAAATACATGGATATTGTTCATATTGTAGTCATGATGTAACAAAGACTTGAAAATATAGGGCATCAAATGAAAAGAACCTAGGAGTTCATTTCAAATTGTTAATAGTTCAAAAATGTATCTAGACATCATCTAATTCGTGTAACGTTACTTGATATTCCGAATGTAAATTGCGATCTGTCCAGGAAACACCAAAAAAGAAAACAAAGAGTCATAGACGGGAGTCTGGAATAGAGGCCGCTGTTTTAAAGACGACTTTACTTCAACTGTTTGGCAAAATATAAACATCCAAAATCATTGTTGAAATAAAATGATTAACAAACATGAAATTTGACTCATTTGACCTCCACAAGTGAAAAATTCAACGAGTAAAATGTCCTTACCCAACTAAAAATGTGCGTCGGGCTAGGCCGAAAATACCATAAGTAGATGACAAGGGCACAAACCAACGCAGGCGTAAATCTTAAAATGGAAGCAATGTGTTATATTCCAAAAGCAGAAACAGTGAGGTTACCTCGGGCGGTCGAATTTTGCAGATGCCAGTTCTCTCTGCAATAGGTCGAATCTTGTTTATAAATCCTAGTGGATCCGAAAAATCTTCCCAACTCGGCTCAAAAACTGGGCACTCAGGAGGGGGTACGAATTCAGCAAAATCGGACATGATGAAATCACAACTGTTAAATTTTCTTTAAAAAGCCTATAGTACTTCTTAAAAATGTATTATGTTGACATCTGTGAGTGACATCAGTCCATGATTAGGCCATCTTTCAATTAGCACACATATTGTTGCTTCGGCAACTTCTCCTTCATGTTCATGATTGTTTTAGTCTCAAGAAAAATAATTTCAATGAAGACAATTTCTTGATATGCCAACAGCTGGGCGACATGACAATATTGTTGAGTTGACGTCTCAAAGACAAAACTGTAAAAGATCAAAAATAAAATGTCCATTCCTATTCCATTTTAAGGAAATTACTGGGCCAAGCCGGAAGGCGTCCACCCCCACCACTCCTGTGCAGCAACGTAAACTGCAGAACTGAGAACTACCTGGAGCGCAGGACAAGATCAGTCAAAAGCGCCATCGCTCCCCTGGACATATGATCCACCATCAAAATAAAAACAGCCCAAAAAAAATGCATTTATAAGTATTCTAAGCTCCATATTCACCGAATAAACATTTTCCACATTATTTGCGATTTCACTTTTGAATATCCATCGGTTGTGACATCTTCATGTGCCAGGATATTGTATTATTTCATCCAGATTTCGCAATATCATCCATTTAAAGTTGCGCCTCAGTGGTTATCCAATCTAATTATGACATTCTTGAGTGGTTTTCCAGCCTAAATGAATGCGATCCTCTTCATCCCGAAGAGTAGCTGATGACCATCAACATTGAAACGAGAGCAGTTAGCTAGCAATTAGCGCACATTGTTGATCAAACCGTGTCCACTCCGACGTCCATTCATTTGAAGGAGAACGTTAACTTAGCTAGCTCGTCGCTACAACAGGCAGGGGGATCCGTGGAGTTGAAGGGTCGACCTTCCCGATGCAGCAACAGACGTTATTTGCTCCACAATAAACCAGACGACAAGCTAATAGAAACCATTCTCATGCATACAGTTATCCAGCTTCGTGTCACTCGAGTACTTCTAGCTGCCGTTGTCATTAAAAACGACGATACTTCCTAGCTACTTTAGCCTAGCCACACGGTGCTGTGACTGCTTGCTAGTTGCTGGCGAAAAACTTCGTATGGTCTTTCTTTAGTTTGCTCGCACAGTTCTGGAACAATATACCTTTTTTTCAGGATAAACATTTCGTCTAAAATTGTTCATTAGAAGCCTATGTTGCTCGACACTGGACTTTCCAATATTGTATATATTGAGATACTATCCACCTTTCTTTTGCTAGCAATAACCATATCACTACCATGTACCAATCCTCCACTTCCGCCTCCACATCCGCTTCAATAAAACTAGAACCATGGTTTTACTTATTTCCCTATACAAAAGAATATGCCTCCAGATATGTACATCAACATTTATGGTAAATTAGTTGTCGTTTTGTAAGGTACTCCGTTCTTAACCAAGTGGGAAAAAATCCATCCTCACTAGTGGCCCTTTCAAGACCACTCGGAATCGGGGAAAAACGAGGTCAAATCGTGACGTAAGGGATATTGAGTTCGGAGAATTCGGAGCTCTATGATGATCCCAGAGTATCCGACTTGGAATTCCGAGTTGGATGACCGTTCAAAACAAATTTTCCAAGTCGAAACACATTTTTCCGAATAGACAGTTGTATTGAACACACTGAGGTCAGATGTCGGAGATTTCCGAGTTGTATGGAACGCTGCATGACGCCAACATCTCTCCTATTATGGGGGAGATTTTTTTTTTAACTAGGCAAGTCAGTGAAGAACAAATTCTTATTTATAATGACGCCCTACACCGGCCAAACCCGGACAACGCTGAGACAATTGTGCGCCGCCCTATGGGACTCCCAATCACAGCCGGTTGTGATACAGCCTGGATTCGAACCAGAGTGTTTGTAGTGACGCCTCTAGCACTGGAATGCAGTACCGTAGACCGCTGCGCTGCGCCACTCGATATCAGTATCAGGAAATGATCTCCATAACAGATTTTTGGGCAGTTAAGTGTAACAATCACACTATTTTCTTTACAAGCATGATTGATAGCTGTACTTGTAGTTTATGGTTGACCAGCTTGTTGGCC
This sequence comes from Salvelinus namaycush, assembly GCF_016432855.1. Lineage (NCBI taxonomy): Eukaryota > Metazoa > Chordata > Actinopteri > Salmoniformes > Salmonidae > Salvelinus > Salvelinus namaycush. The sequence goes on along the minus strand of NC_052344.1, from coordinate 430,157 downwards.
ATTAGCCAATCGGCGTTTCAACGAGTTCCAAGCATGTGTGAATGCATCCAAATTGCATTTACGACTTCACAACTAGAAATTAACATCTTCCCATTTGGTTATGCTGCGTTCATGTGCTCGTCGGAGTATTTGATTTCGATAATTTGGCTTTGTTTCATTCATGTGCTTTTTGGTCGGACTCTGCAAACTTGTTGGATGCATTTGCTGTTTGTTTTGGTTGTTTTCAGATTATGTTGTGCCCAATAGAAATGAATGATAAATAATGTATTTTAGGAAAATAGAAAGAAAGTAATTTGAACTGGCAATTCGTAACATGCTACATTTGGATCAGTTTGGGGTCCTGGGGACCGATGCACTCAAATCTTAAACATTTGAACCGGGGACCAATACCTATCGTGAATCGTTACATCCCTAATGTCATACTCTCCTTATCTGTTCCTATCTCACTGTGTATTTGTTTCCTTTCAGGACTAGAAGACACTGGGCATCTCTCCTCTGATGGCTGCCATGAATGGTCACGTCCCTGCGGTCAAGCTGCTGCTGGACATGGGCTCAGACATCAACACTCAGATCGAGACCAAATGTAACACAGCACTGACCCTGGCCTGCCAACATGGAGCACTGCGTCAAGGTGAGAGCAGCCGTCATCGGCTGAACCTGACATGTTATGTTGTCTGGGCTAGAGTCAAAGATATTAGGAATGATGTTTGGTGCAGTATGTCACTGACCCAAACGTTCTCTCTGACTGGTCAAACTCCTCTCATGGAGGCTGTGTCAGGTGGCTATGCTGAGATGGGGCATGTGCTGCTGGACAAGAGCGCTGACGCCACCTGTCCAAACCTCCCAAGACACCGCGTGCACCATTGCTGCAGACAAGGGCCACTGCAAGTTCTGTGAGCTCCTCATCAACAGGTAATTACTGTTACAGTCTACCTACAGTATGAGAGTGAGTGTCATTTCAGTCAGAATACCATTCCTCTCCAGTCTCATTGCTCAGACCTGCGACTCATCTCTGAGTGAGTTATTACAGTGTTATAACCAGCAGTGTGTGTAGTTCGGCATTTGCTTCTCGCTAAAGTCCAAACTATTCACATTTCCTCTCTCCTTTAGTCTGGTCCATCTCAGAGCTGTGACCAATCAAATCAATGCAAATCAAAGTGTATTTGTCACGTGCACCGAATACGTAGACCTTATAGTGAAATGCTTACTTTACAACCCTCATTTGCCGGGCGTAACATGTGACTTCTCTCTGAGTGAATATGTGTGCTGTTGTAGATGGGGCTCTGCTCCCTACCCTGTGATTTGTTGTATGAATTGCTGTGATTTGAGGCTGTAGTTTCTGTTTTATTTGTATTGTATGTGTGCATATAAGGGGACACTGCTGTGGTGGATGTGTGGCTCAGGGCTATGTTCCCTACTCCCTACAAAGCATTTTGTTGTATGAATTGTAATAATATCTTTTGTTTTTTGTTGTTATTGTTTTGTTTTTTGGTATAAAATATACTTCTGAGCAATGACTAAATGTCTACTTGTTAATTGTTTCAGGTTGTTAGTTTACAACTATCAGGGGGGGGGGGGTTGAGGGATAATATGAATTTGCATCAGGACACTTCTGAGTGGACTCTGGCGATACACCTGCAGGATCGACTTATTTCTGGCAGACAGAATGGGCCGATTCTGGGCAGGCATTCAATATGACATCGTTGCTAGCTGGGTAAAATGTCAGAAGATCTTTTAGTTTTAGTTACAGCACAATAAAAAAGCAATACAAATTGTCGTTACCGCCACCATGTCACGCCCTGACCTTAGAGATCCTTTTTATGTCTCTATTTTGGTTTGGTCAGGGCGTGAGTTGGGGTGGGCATTCTATGTTTTGTTTTTCTATGATTTTCTATTTCTATGTTTTGGCCGGGTATGGTTCTCAATCAGGGATAGCTGTCTATCGTTGTCTCTGATTGGGAACCATACTTAGGTAGCCCTTTTTCCACCTGTCATTGTGGGAAGTTGACTTTTGTTTAGGGCACATAGCCTGTAGCTTCACAGTTTGTTTTTGTAGTGTTTGTTGTTTTTGTTCGGCGTCATTTCTTATCAATAAAAAGAAAATGTACGCTCATGACGCTGCACCTTGGTCCTCATCCTTCAGCAGCCGTGACACACCAACTTGTACGGGGTGTAATAACAGCCATGGTTGATGCTTTTTGCTTACTGTAAACATTGCACTCAGAAATTAGGATTTAAGTAGGACCCCAAACGGATCCAAATGTAGCATGCATCGTTCAGAAAATCGATTCAAATGTTACGAATCGCCACTTCACTAAATGTTTTTGTTCAAATTACTTTCTTTCTACCTTCCTAAAATACATTATTTACCATTCATTTCTATTGGGCACAACATAATCTGAAAACAACCAAAACAAACAGCAAATGCATCCAACAAGTTTGTAGAGTCACAAGCTTGATGTAATCATTGAGTGCTAGGAATATGGGACCAAATACTAAGTGCTTGACTACTTTAATACGCATAAGCGAATTTGTCCCAATACTTTTGGTCCCCTAAAATGGGGGGACTATGTACAAAAAGTGCTGTAATTTCTATGGATTATTTGATATGGTAGTCATTGTATCATTTCAAATCCAAAGTGCTGGAGTACAGAGCCAACACAACAACAATATTGTCACTGTCCCAACACTTTTGGAGCTCACTGTATGTTGACAGTCATTGATCTACAAGTCATTTTGCATGAAGAACAACCCCTGGCAATATCAGTAGCTTTGTCAAACTGAGCGCTGTCTACAGCTTCGCATGTTGACCACGGAGAGGTAAGCCTATACCTGATGTGGCACATCTGTGCATCTCCTTCAGCATTCAAATGTTTGTAAAATGGTTTGCGCAATATTATGCTTTATTAGTAGAAAGAGGAGGAAGGGAAGCGCTACTAAGGTACACTATAGTACATTTTGGTAGACAGAAGGTGCTCTTTGGTAAAAGGGGTAAATTGGTCATCAAAAAGAAAAGAGGACCAAGGCACTCTTCATATAATTAATTAAAATGCCTTTATAAGTATGGTATGTTCAATAGAAACAAAGTTTTTAAAAAATCTGACGCGTTTCGGCTGCATGGCCTTCGTCAGGGAGTACAAAAAAATAATACAATGTCCTCTTTTGAACAGATTTTCCAATTAGCCCTAATTAGGAGAGGGAGTGGTTACAAAATTGATAGGACACACCTAGTAAGCAATACTATACACATTAAAAAGTGAAATACTCTAGCTATGTTATCATAAAAATACAACTCCAAGCTCGAAGTATCAGGACACTTAGAAAGGTAGTTCTAACCTTAAATATGACTGGGAGAAGTGTCAAGAATAAGAAATAAATCTATTCCATAGTACACTAGAACACAGCAAAACATGAACAACAACAGTCTAAACATAGCTGAGTGCAATTGAGCAAAATGTCCACTAGATGACAGCAAATGGACCTATCACAACCCTACAGGAAGAGTGAGAAATCCATATCTTCATTTAAACCAGGGTATTTAGTAACTAAATACACTAAATACCCTGGTTTAAATGATTTGGGGTTCACTTATATTGGGAGTAGTGCCTTTCTTCAGCCACAGTGTGTTATATGTGCCACAGTACTATCTCACAACTCGATACACCTTCACTCTTGCGCAGACATTTAGAAACAAAACATGCCGATTTGAAAAATAAGCCAAGGGAGCTTTTTAAGCGAGAATTAATATTTTAAGACTGAGACTCTCTCCAATACAACCCAACATTGCAGAGTTATGTGCATCCTTTCAAGCATACCCTTCTCATTAACCTGTGGTGAGTTATTCACAATTTTTAGATTAACAAATAAGGTTTTATCTTTAAGATGGTTAAATAAAGAGCTCAATTATTGATTATTATTATTATGCGTGCCCTGGTCCTATAAGAGCTCACAATGATGGCAAAAAACAACATTTGACAGTGCGCTGACCCTGGCGTTAGAGCGGGTACGCAGCTGGAAGTTGAATGTATGAAGGGGTACGGGAAGAGAGAGAATACAGTAGACGGCACACGTCAAACGTGTGATTTATGACCCTATGTCATGGGTCACGTGTGTATGCCCATATATGGTTATCCTGTCAGGACATCCTGGCGGGAAGTTATCACGTGCTCTAGGAAGTGCCCATATATGGGCATCCTGTTCCGGTTCTCACGCGTTAGAGTGTGTGTTAATTTATGCATATATTGTATCTATTCCTTTGAAGTTGTCATGAAGATTGATGTGTAGGGACCTCGTTGAACTGGGGGGATGTGTTTGAACATTTCAAAGAGTATGGCCCCCACCCCCTGTTTTGTTGACCTTAGGGCTTTTGTCTATGAAACAGGAATGTCCGGGGGTATTTGGGGGGGGGGGGGGACAGACGCACTAGCGCCCCAGAACACTAACAAGAAATTAAACCTAAACCCAGAACATTAAACCTTAAATTATGTCTCCTAGGCCAATTCTGGGTGTACTTTCTGCAGCGTGTCAAGAACCCAATGACAAAAGCATTGAGGACATTTTGTGTGAGGCCCCTGAATGTTTTAAAGGAGTGATGGACATATGGCTTACATATTCCAACCGGAGGATTCAACTGTGAAGATTTTCACAGACAGCGGCCCCAGCCCCCTTTATCAAACAAAACCCGGGAGTTTTTCTCCTGCGCTGCATATGAGAGAATGGCTTAAGATACGGCTAGCGCTATGTCAGATTGAACACGCCCTGAGTGGTACATCCCTGCCCGGCTACACGTTGGAAGAGGGGGTGTGCGGGCGCGATGATTTGAAAGCCATAAGAATCTCTTCAATGGCGTATAGCCCCGACTCCTAAGTGACAATTTCAGCATGTGCCCAATATGATAGTACAAATGCTACAAAATCAGTTAGTTCATATGTATTTTCCAAAGCCTGCAAGGATGTGAACTATTTTATGACTGTCTTTAGCTTTAAGTGGTGTGATTACCATGTATTCCTAACCATGATGAAAAAGCTGGACAATCTTTTCCAAAATCGTGAACAATTACGCCGCTGGGCGCTTCTATCCTTAAGACATACCCAGGGTCTACATGCAAGACGTTTGATCTATCCATGGAACGAAAACTTAGCAAACTCTAGCAAGCAAGAGAGCCTGTCTTGATGATGGTGAATTGGAAACGGATGGATGTCAGGGCTAACCCTATAGCCGGCCCCTTTATCTGTAAGAAAGGAATAGTAAAATAGTTTGTACTAATTATATCATGTTTTAAAAGGTCTGTACTAAATATTTTGAATTAAATAAAGGTTTTTAAAATTGAAACCCAAATTTATTTCCCGCCCAGAGGTTGTGGGGGCTCAAAAGTCAAAACCCACAGCCCCAATATAAACGGTCTAGACAACCCCCCCCCCTAAGTTTAAAAACAATGTTATTTCTAATCAACACCGGTACTAAAGGTTCATTATGCATACTTGGTGTCCCCAAAAACAGCAGGTGTTATATCCCCCGAGGATGTAGGAAGCAAAAGGCAATGCAACCCTGCATATAAAAGGTCTAGACAGCCCCCCTAAGGTTGAAAAACAATGTTTATTCTCTAAACAACCCCTTTACTATCGGTTTATTTTTGCATAGAGGATGTCGCCTGAAAAACACTAAACTTCCCCCACGCTCTGTAAATTCATTCCATACTATGTCTTGGTCACGACAGAGGTCCTGCTGAAAACTATTTTCCTGCGTTTCTGCTCGCCTATACAGATGGAGACTTTTGAAGGTGAGGATATTAATATAATCGATTTTAGGGTGCATTAGGTATTTTCTGGGAATTGTTTGGATATTATGAAATGAATGCCCTGTTGGGAACTATCTCTCTCTCTCTAATATTAAACCGGTGTTATATATGTTTTTACAGATATTCTAAAATGGGTGGACAACGATTTTTCAGGTATGTATTTATGTCAATTGCACGCAAGTTAAAATGTATATATTTCGTATAAATATATGTTAATATTGTCTAACGTCTATAGGTTATCCATCATTTACCCAGTTGCTACCGGGAATAATTGATTTGGATCAGCCATCATTAGATGGGGGTTCTCACGCTATTTTCGACGTCTAAAAATAAAATCCATAATAATATTTATACATTAAAAACAAAAAGTGTGTACCCTATTTTAAAAGCAAATTGTCTATTTACAGCGGACAGCCCCCCAGCAAGGATATGTGCTGCATTATGGACTCTGAACGACTTTGGAGGAGCCGATAAAACGAACGGTTTTGTACGAACGGTTTTCCAAACAATCCAAGAACCGAGGCTATAACCAGCAGATCCACACCCCCGGGAACCTCAAGCCAATCGCTCCATAATCTGGCATTTACGACGCTTCATAGTCCTTCACGACTCCGCACAACTGTGGCCCAAGTGCATTGCGCAGAATCACCCCGGCCCGAGAAGGGCTACAGGGCTGAAAACGTACGGATTCAAGAACCGGCGATCTATGGATACGGTATGACCCCATTATACATTTGTTATTAGTTATACATTTTTTATTAGTTATACATTTTTTGATAGAATATGTTAAAACATTGTCAAATCATGTTTTTTTTTTCAGACTCCAACGATACACGCCCGGCAGAATCTGCAAAACCAGGTGAAAAAAGTATAGCGCCCTTGGTATCCACGATTCATCAGAACAGCCTGCGTCAAAAAAAACAGAGGTAATTTAACTATATATATTGTTAATATATAGTATTATATCTGAAATGTATTTGACATTTTTATCTAATATATTTTATTTTTAAGACCCTATTTTGTATGTATATTTTTCTTTCAGACTCCTACCCAGCGTATACAGGCACAGAAGGCCCAGGATCGAGAGCACGTGAAGGATTTCGTCGCCCAGGACATCCACAGTAAAACACTGAAACCGGATGATTTCAACGCTTTAAATGACAATTCTGAGCTCGACGATATGCTGTTGTACGAAGTGGCCAACCATCTTGATACAGTGAATTTTCTGAGGTAGAAACACCAGATAGGTTTCTCACAGCCTTTTACAGGGCTCTATAAAATCCAGAAAGGTCTTGCTACACAAACAAATGGTGGCTTTACACAAGCGGCAAAACAGTCAAGATCTATCTTTCTGACATAGAACAATGCCCCGTTTGTTAAACAACAATCTGATTAAAAAACGCAAATACAAGCGCTAAAAACCTATATGTAACATGGATCCTTCCAGAATACCACAAGAACACACATCCTTAATTAACCAATTGAATGAGACCGGGGCGACAGATCCCATAATTCAGACACTTGAAAACCTGTTATTGCAGATTCCAGAAGAACTCCTATCCTTAATTAACCAAATGAATGAGAGCACAAGATCTTCGACACCAGAACACCCACACACCCCTCCTTTAACTCCCATGTCCGAGGAGTCTGAACCACAATACGTTGTTTTTGAGGAATTGGAAAATTGTATAATAAATCAGGGGGGCGATGGTCTTGATTGAAGTGTTTGGGTTGTGTACCGAAATAAATTCAGCAATGCAGAGATTCGACAGTTTTTTAAATTGCACATGGCTGAATCAGAACCTTGATTATGCAGTTTTTTATGTGATGATATTGGATACTCTGAACGAACTGTTAGATGTCCTCGTGATGTCCTCGTGACCTCGTGATGTCTTACAGCTTGAAATTTGTGGAGATAGCATGCAAAACACTGTATCTCTTGTTTTACCCAATGGCGCAGCAGATCTTGAACAATTTATAGCCCTGCTGGAACGACTTGTTCAATCAAATTTGTCTATCATAGCTGATAGAACCCTCGAGCTCGTAGTATGTCAACCCCTAGGTGGAGGGGGTCAGAGAAGGAAACTTGATAGTCTCATGCAATCAGAAATCATAAGCAATAGAAGGGCATATCTCAGAAACGGTTACAATCCTGGTGATCAGCTATGCTTTGCAATAGGCCTATCACATTTACTCAACCCTGGATGTACTGATCTAGAGGCTTTACAAAACGCTCGGGAGCTTCATAATGCCGTGGGTCTAGGTATACAGGATGCTGTGGCTTTCTCTGACATAGTCAAATTTGAAACATTTCTGAACATCAAGATTGTGGTTTTGTACCACAGTAGAGCTAATGCAGCTCTCTTGAAATTCCAGAACAACCCACAACCTCATCCTCAGATTCTGTACTTTTATGTGCAAAACGACCATTATTATGCTATTACCAACATCACAGCGTTTTTAGGAGCGCCATATGTGTGTCCAGCATGTCATACAGGCTACACCCGAAAGGGGGGGCACTCTTGTCATTATAACTGTTCAGTATGTCTGGATGAAACATGTCCGATGCAACCCTTAAAACGAACACCCTGTGCGGATTGTCAACCCACATGTCGTTCGGCCTACTGCTACGAAAAACACAAAATTGAAACATGGCACCCCAAGGCATGTAAATCTGTAAGCAGTTGTGACATTAACAAGAAATGTCCAAAATGCCATTGCAATTACAACCTTAAAATAGACAGCCCTAAACCTCATGTGTGTGGAATCATACATTGCCCAGTCTGTAAAGGGCCTTTGAAAAGCAGAGACGCAGAAGTGGTTCAAGAAGTGCCACACGAGTGTTATATTCAGCCCTTGGCTGATGATGAACATTTAGAGAAATATGTGTTTTATGATTTTGAGACTAATCAGCAATCAGGGGTTCATTTGCCTATTTTTGTATCTACCATGACTTTCAAGGGTGAAAAGTGGTCGGCAGAGGGGCCCAATTGTGCACTACTCTTTCTAAAACACTTCAGAAAACCCCAGTACAGAAACTTCACGTTTATAGCTCATAATTCTAGAGCCTATGACTCCTATCTTCTTTTGAACCCTCTGATACAACAAGGCGTTGCACCCAGTGTCATAGCTCAAGGTGTCACACCCTGACTTTAGTTATATTTGTTTTCTTTATTTTTTGGTTAGGTCAGGGTGTGACAAGGGTGGTTTGTTTAGTTTTTGTATTGTCTAGGGTGGCCTGGTTTAGGGTGGCCTGAATTGGTTCCCAATCAGAGACAGCTGTTTCTCGTTGTCTCTGATTGGGGAGCCTATTTAGGTTGCCATTTTCCACCTGTGTTTTATGGGTAGTTGTTTTCTGTTTTGTGTTGCTGCACCTTACAGGACTGTTTCATTTTTTCCTCTCACTCTCGTTGTTATTTTGTTTAGTGTTTCTGGTCTAATAAAAATAACATGAACAATTACCACGCTGCGCTTTGGTCCGATGACTACTCTTCATCCGAAGACGAATATCGTTACACAAGGTAGTAAAATCTTGTGTTTTGTAGACCCAGCCTTCAACCAGAGATACATTGACAGTTTAAGTTTCTTACCCATGAGATTGGCTCCAATGCCTGAGGCCTTCGGTTTTGAAAACTCTGTGACAGGGTGATTTCCTCATTTCTGAGGAGAATCTACATTATATTGGATCTTATCCCAGCCCCGAAATGTATGGGTGTGATCAAATGTCTCCCAAAGAACGAGAGAGATTCATGAGACAGTATGTCATAGCACCTTTGATTTCCACAAAGAGATGAAGTCATACTGTGACAACGATGTGGTTATACTTCGTGAAGGATGCCTCAGATTCAGAGAAGAGGTAATCAAAGATGCAGGCTTTGACCCCTGGAGTTGTACAACTATTGCATCGGCATGCATGAAAAACCTATCGTACACACTTTTTACCTCCAGCATCTATATCTATTCCATCGCCTGACAACTACCGATGCCAATTCAAGTCAAACTCTAGTGGGTCCATTCAATGGTTGGAGTACTTGGCCCAGGATAAAAACATTTTTATTCAACATGTTGTGGTAGGGGTGTGAAGGCGTTTGGGCCTTTTCACGTAGATGGATACACACAGATTGACGGTGTTGAGTACAACGGTTGTTTCTTCTATGGTTGTAAATCTTGCTTTGTGTCCCAGGCCATGTGTGTCCTAACCCAAAATACTTTTGGGGAAATGTACCAAGAGTTCCAAGACAAATTGGAATCTTTACAGGCTACTTACGGGTTGAAAGTAAATGTGATGTAGGAGCATGAGTGGACCAGACTCAAAAAGTCTGATACTCATGTTCGAGCTTTCCTTTCCTGCTTTGACAGACCAGAACCCTTGGAACCACGACAGGCCTTGTATGGAGGCCGTACCAATGCTTTGACATTGCGGTATGTAGCGCAACCCGACAAGACAATAGGATATGTAGATTTTACATCCCTTTATACTCATGTAATGAGTTCCTCATGCTATCCTATGGGGCATCCTGAAATTATTCACTTTGACTTACCCCAAAACTATTTTTGTCTGATCAAAGCAACTGTCTACCCTCCTAGGGGTTTGTTCTGCCAGTGTTGCCTTACAAGGGACCTCAAGGAAGAATTATTTCCCCTTTGTCGCACCTGCAGTGAAAACGACAACCAGGAAAAGCCTTGTGATCACTCAGATCAAGAAAGAGCCCTGACAGGTGTATGGGTCACAGTTGAATTCTCTAAGGCTCTAGAGATGGGGTATCGTGTGGCCAAAATCTTTGAAGTGTGGAACTTTTCCAGGAAATCAGACACTCTTTTTAAAGAGTACATCAAGACCTTCTTGAGATGCAAGCAAATGGCTTCAGGCTATCCTGCATCGGTCACAGATCAAGAGAGCAAAGACAAGTACATTCAAGACTATCACGACAGAGAAGGCATACTTCTTGACCCTGACAGAATAAAGGTCAACAGAACCAAAAGAAATCTGCCAATTGTACTTAAACTCGCTTTGGGGCAAGCTTTCCCAGAGAAGCAATATACTAACAACGTCGATCATTAAAGACCCCGAAGAATTTTTGGATTTAGTTTTTTTGGACCAATACAAATTTCACATTTTTCATTCAAGAGTCAAGACATTGCCCTGGTGCAATGGAGACGTAACAAGAAGTGGGTTCAAGCTCCGGGTAATGTAAATGTGTTTCTTGTAGCATTTACCACGGCCTATGGTCGACTTGAACTATACAACCTCATGGCGCAGCTGCAGAGGAGGGTTCATTACCACGACACAGACTCTGTGGTCTATGTAAGCAAACTGGGTGATTGGAACCCCCAACTTAGCAACTATCTGGGTGGTTTAACGAGTGAACTCGAAGATGGTGACCATATCACAGAGTGGTCCTCCTGTGGTCCCAAAAGCTATGCTTTTAGGACTAAAGAAAATTACGTGGTGTTGAAAGCCAAAGGCGTGACTCAAAACTATGAAAAGCCCCGCGTGTAAACTTGGAATCAATCACACGCTTGGTCGAGGGGTTCATAAACGACCGGAATAGTGACTTGATTTTGAGCTCCTACAAAAAGATTGTTAGAGATAAAAAGGGGTTCCAGCTAAGGAATGCCCCACTTACTAAAAGATTCCGGGTAGTCTATGACAAGAGATTGCTTTTACCTGACGTGACCACCTTGCTCTTTGGCTACTGACTTATGTTACAAACCCCGTGTGTCGTAAAGGTTAAGATATGTCTGCTGTAGAAGGTTTTGACTCCAGGTTGCAACTACCATTTTCAGCCTTAAGGCCCATCCAATAGCGGTAACACATGTTTTGTAAAAAGTATTTTAGAGAATTCCGGACATGTATTATCTCAGAAACCTGACCAATATTGTGTGGTGTTATTTGTGTTATCAACCTTTGTATGATGAGCTGTTGAAGAAAATAAAAATCAAGTTTGTTGAAGGAATACCCGAATCCCTGTCTGATGATGAACTTTTACCTCATAAAAATAATCTGCTGGTTTTGGACGATATGCTATTTGCAGGTAGCGAACATCCTGAAATTGCACAAGCTTTTACCCAATATACTCATCATAGAAACCTGTCCCTGCTTTACTTGGTGCAGAATGTGTTTCACCAAGGTAAAAATAGCCGTACCATTAGTTTGAATGCCAATTACATGGTTTTGTTCAAAAACCCTAGAGACAAACTACAAATTAACACTCTAGCTCAGCAGATGTACCCGGGAAGGAAATCCTACTTTATGGAGAGCTATGAGGACGCTACCAAAGCACCATTTTCTAATTTAATCGTGGATTTAAAATCAAATACTCCAGAACACCTGAGGCTCCAACCCGGCTTGTTCCCGTGGGAGTGGCCGGCGGCTTACATTCCTAAAAAGTAACCGCTATGTCTCTGCGTTTAAAAAGAAACCTGCCGCTCTTGAGAAGCCTAGTTGGGGCTACCGCTAAAGAACGGAAGGCCAACTTGGGTCACTGTTCTTCAGATCTCATATTATCCCTATGTGAGATTGCTTTGAATCTTCTCAAAGGCCGCATTCCACTCACCCTGACCCAATTAAAAAAAATAGAGACAAAAGACTGCGATCAAACTCTTTGCCAATATCTTTGCCAATAAAAGGGCCAGTCTTCAAAAGAAAAGACATAGCATACAACAGTCTGGGGGTTTTCTTCTACCTTTACTAAGTATAGCCGTGCCCTTCATCACCAGCCTTATTGCTGCCAGACGTGGGGGTTGAACACCGAGTGTGATGGCAAATAAAATGTACTTGGTGCCTCAACAAGAGTTGGATAGACTTAAAAGCGTTTACAGGGTCCTGAAAATATCAGACAAACAGCGGAAAATGATTTGGATACGGCCATGAAGGATATTTTGAACCGAAAAGGATTGAACCCCTATGATAAGGTCCAAAAATACACAAACCTCTTGCAAAGGTATTTGGCCTTGGTAAAAAAAAGGTGAGAGAGACCAACCATTGCTTTCCCTACCGGACCCTTTAAAAGATGACGCGCCTAAAGAGAGCCAAGCCCCTGTAATGCCTGTACCTGCGATCTTACCAGTTGAAGATCAAATGCCTGTTGAAGATAACGTTATGCATGAAATGTTGACACGTTCCGGCACATAACAGGAAAAATGGTAGATACATTATGAACAAGATAAAAGACTCAAAGTGGGCCGTTACTTGGAATGACAAAGGAGAGTTTATCTTTCAGGGTGCTGTTGTCAAGGGTTCACATATGATGGACTTGCTTAAAAGTACCATGGCAGCCCACAAGGTTGCTGATGACAGAAGACCTCCCGGGTGGCGTCGGTTTCTTAAGGCCCTGGCAATCCTCAACATTTCCCTCTCGGGTATACCCAACTATAAGCTTCGTCAACAGATTCAAACTTTAAAACAAAAACCTTCAACGAGCTGTTCAAACAACCCCTCCCCCCTATGAAAGGGATGATGATAACTCATTTACCCCCCTGAACGTCTCCGGACCTTTTCCTAATCCCGATCTCTCAGGGTGGTTAGACTTTTGAATGACTATGATTAAATTCAATACATTTTATTTGAAAAAATATGCAATTTAACATTTGTGACATTCTTGAAACATTTGACGTGAGCATACGCCTTGATTACAGGGTCTTAAAGGACACATACTTGAACACTTTTGATATTTTCTAACAAAGCAAGCTACAACATCATTACTTCTTAAATTATCACTATAAAGAGACATAACATCTTCAAAAGAAACTCCCCGGGCTCTTTGGCATAGGTAGAATACACAGTGTTGACCACATGTAGTGGAAAGGTTATCTTGTACTTGTTTGATGCTGTAGTAGATCTTTGATCCATTTTTGGTCAAAAACAGTTTTTTAGATTTGGGGAAATGTGAAAATCCGGGGGGAAAGCCGTAGGAATCAAAAGTTGAGATTTTTCTTCCTCCTTCGTCTTCTAATGTCACAGCTAGCCAATGTTCACCCAGCATGTGTTTAGGATGGGTATTGACAATAAATATGGCCGGTCGCTCCGGCCATTTCTCAATAGGTAATTCATCACAAGCCCACACTCCACAAAATTGTTTTTCAATCAAGCGGCTCATGAGACCCTCTAGCTCTTGGGTATTCATCTCTTTGCTCAACGATCCTTAATAATAATCCACCAAGACTTGTCATTGGGCATTCACTTCCAAGATTGAATCAGAGTATGCATAAACAATCATGCTAACTGTGCAGGCTAACGGTGTACGGAAACGCATTTCCAGCCTGAGGTTACCTTGGAACACCACAGATTTCCTGAGGTGTCATCATCAGGTGATAAATTGAAAGCATACTATGTGTAACCCTCTGCAAAATCATTTCTGTCAATAGGTAAAGGGAGATCTTTTAGATGTCTCCCGGTAGCCAGAAATAGATTGTAAAATTCTCGCACAGATATGTTGTTATTAAATTGCGGTTGGAAAGCCTTAGCAGGGACCTGACGTCCGTCCTGACAGAGAGCTACATACTCTGCATTGAAGTGTTGAAAATTAAAGTTTTTTTTATGTAAGCTGCCCGTATTAGAGGCGTGATCAACCAAGCCTATAACCATGTAGCGAGGTTAAGGGCCTAGAAAAAGGTTTTCTTGACTACAGATTCTACTGCCCACCGGTATGCTAAAAGTTTTCATGGTAATTCTTTGTAGAGGGTAAAGGGCATTTCCTTTCATCAAAGCCTGTGAATGACCCAGACGAACAGCCGGCGATACAGACACTTTTTTATAAAAAGCGTTGCCCCCAACACTTTTAAACTAAAGTCACCGTCTTGGGCAGACATCAGACAAAACTCATCCTTGGCCCTGGTTAATTTTAGTCTTAAATCAACCAAATTTAAGAGTAAACGTTCTTGAAAGAAAATGTCAGAGTGTATAGGCCCTAGGAGATGAAATTCTCGAGACTTGGCACAGTAGCGAGCACGTGCCTCCAGTCCTTTGTTTGCACCGGTGGAAGGGTCTATGGATTCCATAGAGACTCCTGCAGTATCCTTGCTAAACAACCCGGCGCTGAATTGTCTTGAGTGTCTTCGGAGTAGTTTAGTAAACATTCCAGGATGGCCCTATAAGGGTAGGTGGCACTAATTTGACTGATTAGGCGTTCACCCAAAGTCACATCCACTTGGGAGAAGATGGCCGCCAAGGGGTAATTAATGAGACTCACTTTGGCATCGTTTGCAATATTAGTACCATCTCTTTTGGTCACTTTGAGACGTAAATGCAATAAGGTGTTGTTGAGGTCCAGATAGTTGTCACCGTGGCCTGTTATGAAAAATTCTATAGGACCGTTGTCTGTAATGGCAGAGAGTGGGGCTATCTCCACATAACAGGACCTATCTATTGAAAATGGGGTTAAGGGGGCCGTAAAAAGATCGAGCTCTGTCTTCATAGCTTCAGAGGACATGCGGTGTAAAAGAGCCATGTTGCTTGTTCTTTTAGAAAATACTTCAGAGTATTCTTTTTGCCGTTTTTGGTCCAGACCTCCTCACTTTACCTCGTCTTTGACTTACTGAGTTTCTTTTAACTGTTAACCTCCGCTTTTTAGGGGCTGGCCTGCGCCTTATACCTGGAGGTCTCTTTTTTGGTCTTCGAGACAACAGCATAAGCCCCGAGCCTTCTTGATGCTCGGCATCTGGTGACGCCCTTCGGGTCATAGCATTGGCTACAACCTCACTTACAATATTTTTAGCCGCTGATTTTAAATGTGGTTTGGCTATGCTGAGGCCTCTCTTCATAAACGGTAAAACCATCCTAAAGAGGTTACGAAATATACCGCCTATCCCCGAACCGTACATGGTCGGGGATCCGTGATAGCCGGGTAATCCATTACCCACTTGATCAACATAGTATGAGACATAGCGGTTAGGGTCGAGATGGTGGTTGTGTTCGTTAACCAATTGAATTTATTTGTATTGTGTTTATAAAATATATATATATATATATATATATATATATATATATATATATATATAATACTAATAATATATTAGATATGTAGAGAGGTTCGGTGGGTCTAAAGTGGAGTTTTACAATCGTTTTACCATAAGTAAATTCGATGTTTTCGTTCTGATCCATTTAAAGCCCAACCAGAATGTTTTCAATATATTTCTTGCGTACAGGTACATAGTGTGGCTTGTCATAGTTAACAGTGACTACATCACCATCCTTTCCCTCTATATGAACTGTTCTCAGGAGGGGCACATAACTGTCTCCTACCTGTCACGTTCCTGACCTGTTTTCTGTTGTTTGGTATGTGTTTATTGGTCAGGGCGTGAGTTTTGGGTGGGCAGTCTATGTTTTCTGTTTCTATGTTGGTTTTGGGTTGCCTGGTATGGCTCTCAATTAGAGGCAGGTGTTTGACGTTTCCTCTGATTGAGAGTCATATTAAGGTAGGTTGTTTTCACTGTTTGTTTGTGGGTGATTGTCGTCCGTGTCAGTGTTTGTGCGCCACACGGGACTGTCTCGGTTTATGTAGTCTGTTCCTGTTCGTGAGTTCTGCGTGTATTTTATGTAAGTTCCATGTCCAGGTCTGTCTACTCCGTTTTGTTATTTTGTAAACTCCTTCCAAGTGTTTGTTTTTCGCGTTTCATCGTTTGATTTAATAAATCATTATGTATTCACAACCCGCTGCACTTTGGTCAAATCACTACTCCTCCTCTTCGTATGAAGAGGAGGAGGAATGCCGTTACACTACCCTTTGATAGGATATGATGTCGGTATACACAAATATGTTGTAAAACCCTGCATGTATATCTGCAGGGAATGGGAATAATTTATCTTTCACATACGTCCATTTATTGGGACCCATCCCCAACATGTAGGCTAAATTACTGCTGGTCTTTATACCCCCATCAGCAGCCCCTGAGATTTGTACACGTTTATGAATAGGGTTGTAGATCAAGAGTATTTCAGGGTTAGGAGTTCGTTCAACTCTGAGTTGATCCTGTCGACGGTTCTATAGAACCCTTTTTTAAGCTTTATAAGTTTCGGGGGTTCCGATATCCTTTTGCAATACAAATTCCGGTCCTTATCCTTGATATTATACCAACTATGGGGGTATGTAATCTCGCTGAGACCTACTTCCCAGGCCTCTGATAACTCTATAGGCTTTGGAAAATTGGTTGTATAATTCGAACTTTGGTCATTCATATATACTGTATATGTGCAGACGCATTACTGGGGAAAGTCAGGTAGAAGCCATTGTGTTCCATGATGCACTCCTGTGTACACGCGAATGATGTATTTATCATGCATGAGGGTTTAAGTTAACCCCCGCTGCCTCCACCACATCGTGCTCTAATACCCAACTGTTGAACTTTTGAGGCCAGTTTTTCCAACGGACCAACACCCATTTTTTACCCTTTTCTCTCTTTTGATCTAGAATCTCCTCCCTGTGAAATACTTTGTCTTTACCCATCTGTTCCTTCTGTAGTTCCTTCTCATAAAATGATCCCTCTATAAGTTCCCCGTCATAATCTTTTAACTTGTAGACAGGGGGTATGCGCGGTAGACATTCGGTAACGGTGAACAACTCATCGCTGTAACCTTGCTCATATTTTTTATCGAAAACACCCCTCAACTTGGATATACGTACCAAGTCCCCCACTAGGAATTTAAAATCATTTTTTTTCTTACGGCGAAGGGCGAACAAACCATGCAGATTTTTAAAGACTTGAAAATAGTTTTCAGAAGAGACCTCGGAGGGCTTCATCCGTATACTCTTATGGTAGCTGTGGTTGTAACCCTTTACTAAATCTTGAACTATATCGATATATCTATGTGTGTTGTGAGCCGTAAAGTATTTCCACATCCTCTCCTTCAAAGTTCTGTTAAAGCGTTCAACAACTGAAGCTTTCAAATCCGAGCCTGTAGCAAAATGTACGATATTGTGCTTCTTCATGAGTTTCTGAAAAGTATTATTAAAAAAAGAAAATCCGCCGTCAGTCTGCACTTTCTTGGGTGCTCCTCCTTCCTTCAAGATAGAGTCAAAAGCCCGGGTCACCTCTGCCCCAACTCTTATTTTTTTAAGACCCTTACAAATGCTATTTTAGAGAAAATATCTATAACCATTAGCATGTAGCGATTTCCATCATTTATATCTGCAAGGGCCTGCATGTCACATAGATCCGCCTGAAACTGGGACAAGGGATGAGTAGAAAAAACTACTTTTCCTGGAAATTGTTTTCGCACAGGTTTATGCAGAGTATAAGCATCCAGCTCTGCCAACCATTCATTCAGTTGAACAGCGCCCAACCTGCTACCTGTTTCTTTGGCTATAGCTCTCTGTAACCGCTCCTTACCCCCATAAGACCCTGGGTTAGAGGGGGAATAATAAATGCTTTTCAACATCTGCTCCGCCATCCTTCTTGCCTCTCTGATGTACAATAACGTTAATGAGCCCATTTCAAATAATGACAACATTTCATTTTCATTTAGAACTTTTATTTTTGCAAACATCAAGTATTACGTATAGAGACAATTCCGGATTCGTAGCAGGATACTAGTTCCCGTTTTCTCAACGATCCAAGCATGCAACACCCTGTATATTTGGTTTAGATTTACAGGCTTGTGTCTCTGAATTTGTAAAACACACACATCCGCTATATAAGTATATAAACAACAAATATGATACATGTTACAATTAAACGGTGTTTCAAAGAAATAAAGTAAAATCTTAGACAAGTGTCACGGTCCTGACCTTATTTCCCTTGTTTTGTATTTATTTAGTATTGTCAGGGCGTGAGTTGGGGTGGGCATTCTATGTTATGTGTTTCTATGTTGGGTTCATTGTATTAGCCTGATATGGTTCTCAATCATTCTCTGATTGAGAACCATATTAAGGTAGGCTGTTCTCACTGTTTGTGTGTGGGTGATTGTTGCTGTGTCTGTGTTTGTTTCACCACACGGTACTGTTTCGTTTCGTTCGTTCGTTTGTTCCTACCTGTTCGTGCGTTCATGTTTTATGTTCTCAAGTTCAGGTCTGTTCACGTCGTTTTGTTATTTTGTATTTTGTCAGTGTTCTGTTTTGTTGGATATCATTAAAATTCGACATCATGAACATTCACCACGCTGCGCCTTGGTCCTCCTCTCTTCCACCTAAAGACGAGCGTTACAGAATCACCCACCAAAACCGGACCAAGCAGCGTGGTAACAGGCAGCGGCAGCAGGAGCAGCGCAAGGAGGAATGGACATGGGAGCAGAGTCTGGACTACACTACGTGGGAGGAGATCGACAGGTGGGCGATCGACCCAGGGAGAATGCCGGAGCCCGCCTGGGATTCTCTGGAGCAGTGTGAGGAGGGATACCGGCGAATGGAGGCAGCACGATGACGCGGTAGGAAGCCCGAGAGTCAAGCCCAAAAATGTATTGGGGGGGGGGGGGGGCTACAAGGGAGTGTGGCAAAGTCAGGTAGGAGATCTGCACCAACTCCCCGAGCTTACCGTGGAGAGCGATAGTACGGGCAGACACCGTGTTATGCGGTAAAGCGCACGGTGTCTCCTGTACGTGTGCTTAGCCCGGTGCGGTACATTCCAGCTCCTCGTATCGGCCGGGCTAGATTGGGCATTGAGCCAGGTGCCATGAAGCCGGCTCAACGCGTCTG
Organism: Salvelinus namaycush; assembly: GCF_016432855.1. Classification (NCBI taxonomy): domain Eukaryota; kingdom Metazoa; phylum Chordata; class Actinopteri; order Salmoniformes; family Salmonidae; genus Salvelinus; species Salvelinus namaycush. The sequence goes on along the minus strand of NC_052344.1, from coordinate 410,732 downwards.
GTCTCCAGAGCACCGAGCCTGCCCAACCTTACCTGGTTGAATGCTCCCCGTAGCCCGACCAGTGCGGGGAGGTGGAATAACCCGCACTGGTCGGGCTACGGGGAGCATTCAACCAGGTAAGGTTGGGCAGGCTCGGTGCTCAAGGGAGCCAGTACGCCTGCACGGTCCGGTATATCCGGCGCCACCTCCCCGCCCCAGCCCATTACCACCAGTGCCTACACCACGCACCAGGCTTCCAGTGCATGTCCAGAGCCCTGTTCCTCCTCCACGCACTCGCCCTGTGGTGCGTGTCTCCAGCCCGGTACCACCAGTTCCGGCACCACGCACCAAGCCTCCTGTGCGTCTCCAGAGCCCTGTGCGCCCTGTTGCTGCTCCCTGCACTAGCCTTAAGGTGCGTGTCCTTAGCCCGGTACCACCAGTTCCGGCACCACGCACTAGGCCTACTGTGCGCCTCAGCCGGCCAGAGTCTGCCATCTGCTCAGCGCCGTCTGCACTGCCCGTCTGCCCAGCGCCAGAACTGCCCGTATGCCCAGCGCCGTCTGAGCCGCCCGTCTGTCCTGAGCCTTCAGAGCCGTCCGTCAGTCAGGAGCCGCTAGAGCCGTCCGTCAGTCAGGAGCTGCTAGAGCCGCCCGCCAGACAGGAGCCGCCAGAGCCGCCCGCCAGACAGGAGCCGCCAGAGCCGCCCGCCAGACAGGAGCCGCCAGAGCCGCCCGCCAGACAGGAGCCGCCCGCCAGACAGGAGCCGCCAGAGCCGCCCGCCAGACAGGAGCCGCCAGAGCCGCCCGCCAGACAGGAGCCGCCAGAGCCGCCCGCCAGACAGGAGCTGCCAGAGCCGTCAGCCAGCCATGACCTGCCAGAGCCGTCAGCCAGCCATGACCTGCCAGAGCCGTCAGCCAGCCATGACCTGCCAGAGCCGTCAGCCAGCCATGACCTGCCAGAGCCGTCACTCAGTCCGGTGCTGCCCCTCAGTCCGGTGCTGCCCCTCAGTCCGGTGCTGCCCCTCAGTCCGGTGCTGCCCCTCAGTCCGGTGCTGCCGCTCAGTCCGGTGCTGCCCCTTAAGCCAGTGGGGTTAATATGGAGGGTCGCCATTAGGAGGAGGCCACGGAAGCGGCGATTAACTATGGTGGGGTGGGGGCCACGTCCAGAGCCAGAGCCGCCACCGTGGACAGATGCCCACCCAGATCCTCCCCTATAGGTTCAGGTTTTGCGGCCGGAGTCCGCACCTTGGGGGGGGGGGGGGGGGTACTGTCACGTTCCTGACCTTATTTCCCTTGTTTTGTATTTTTTTAGTATGGTCAGTGCGTGAGTTGGGGTGGGCATTCTATGTTATGTGTTTCTATGTTGGGTTCATTGTATTAGCCTGATATGGTTCTCAATCAGGGGCAGGTGTTTTACGTTTCCTCTGATTGAGAACCATATTAAGGTAGGCTGTTCTCACTGTTTGTGTGTGGGTGATTGTTGCTGTGTCTGTGTTTGTTTCACCACACGGTACTGTTTCGTTTCGTTCGTTCGTTTGTTCGTGCGTTCATGTTTTATGTTCCCAAGTTCAGGTCTGTTCACGTCGTTTTGTTATTTTGTATTTTGTCAGTGTTCTGTTTTGTTGGATATCATTAAAATTCGACATCATGAACATTCACCACGCTGCGCCTTGGTCCTCCTCTCTTCCACCTAAAGACGAGCGTTACAACAAGGTTGTTTCTAGTTCTTCAGAATCATCCACAAGACGGGATACCAGTTGTGTCCATTGTAGACTCTCGCCCGTATGTCGTACATGATTCATGATTTACTCAATTTTTAGCACACGCTCTGCATTAGCCCATGTATTGTGGGTTGTGTAGAACGATACATTATTCACTTTATTTTCAATATTTTGCTGCATAACATTTGTAAGTTCTCTCAAAAGAAAACATGTATTTATTCTCTCTAACATCGTATACATATTGCTTTACATCTAAATAAAAAATATGTATTGTTACTCGGTCTCTTGGGGTTTATTGAGCCAGAAAGTCACCACATCAGCCACCACAGCTTCCCTGTATTTGTTGTCGTCCACCAGGGTGTGCCGGATTTCTTTAGATCGCCTCCTTCAGTTCATGTAGGAAAGCCTCGGTTACCCCGGAAACTCTGGGAATAGACGGCACAAGACCCATAGACTCCAGGGCTCTGACCATCGAAGGTATAAACCGGCAGGACCACAGTCTTTTCACAAGCTCCTCAAAATGGTTGAAGAAGTAGTACTGTGGGTGGTCGTATAAACACGGATGTCATCGTTGGCTGGTGTGATTGATCTCACAACCGATGCATTTTTCTCTTATATATTCTCCAATCACCACGTCTAAAAGTGTGGCTACAGAGGCCTTGATGGTATCCACAAAAATAGTACTGACCACCCCATCAAACACATCCTCAGGCGGTGTACATGTAGGGGGTGTCGGGGGTCTTGCCTGGGGGGAGTAGAATGGAGGGCTGTGAGGCATAGAGTCCTTAGGGTCTGGTACCCATGACGTATCGGAGTTCTGGTGTGGTATATGAATATCCATGGTATATGCTGAAATGAAGAACCAGAGGCTTTATGGTCACCCCTTTTATTGGTGAACCAGTCCTTTGGTGTCAGGGCGTGGTTAACGCAGCAGGCGCGTACTTAGTTTTCTTCGGGGGCTGACCCTTCTGAGGATGACCCTTCTTGGGGTTTCTTTGAATCATAGTCCTCAGGATTCGTATATATTATGCACTTCCTTAGCCGAACAATGCTCTGCCGTTGTTGGCTCTGTACAACAAGAGCACCCAACAACTCTAACATTTTCAATTCCATTAGAATCCAACTTTTAAAAGGAATAAGCACGCGCAACCTAAAATCCCCAGACAGGTCACCATCACGAATGTTTTGGTTGCGGATTTCCTCGTTGCTGATATAGAGCTTCACGCACCCACATGTAAGTCCATTCTTTCTTTGTATTTTCACCCTGTGAAGTATTCTTCCTGAGGAGTCAGGGGCACCTTCCCAACGGGTGTCGTGAACAAGCTATACCCCTTTGTGATAACTCTCAGTTCGGGACACACCACCTTGCGAAACACCTGCCAGTCTTCAAGCCCGTAGTCCACTCCTGAAGTCTGGTCTGTATTTTCTTCTCCTTCGGCTACGGTATAGAGTTTCACTTTACAGGCCGGGTAATCAAACAAATAACCCCATTGCTGTCGATTAGACATCATCACTTGAGTTGCGGGCGGTATTTGGGTTCTATACATATTTAGAAACAGCTTTTTTTGGCGCATCGTATATTGATGCTTTATACTCTGACCTTTCTCTATGTTTCAACCGAGGTCCTGCTTCCGTTGTTACGGTCATCACGGCTGTGCCACTGATCACAAAATCCATGTTTAATTTTCCTTAGTGGTTTATCGTGGGCGCTTGTGCTGTTCTGGGGCTTATTTATAATGCGTCTCCCCCCCCCAATACCCCCGGACATTCCTGTTTCATAGACAACAGCCCTAAGGTCAATAAAACAGGGGGTGGGGGCCATACTATTTGAAATGTTCAAACACATCCCCCCAGTTCAATGAGGTCCCTACACATCAATCTTCATGACAACTTCAAAGGAATAGATGCAATATATGCATAAATTAACACACACTCTAACTCGTGAGAACAAGAACAGGATGCCCATATATGGGTACTCCCTAGAGCACGTGATAACTTCCCGCCAGGATGTCCTGACAGGATGCCCATATATGGGCATACACACGTGACCCATGAGATAGGGTCATAATTCACACGTTTGACGTGTGCCGTCTACTGTATTCTCTCTACGGGACTATAAAAAGTTTGGGAACCACTGCTGTAGAGCATCTTCTGTTTCCAGAAGGTGTCAAAGTTGTCTATAAAAGTTATTTCAACAGAGCTACAGTAATCTTTTAGCCTTTTAGCCAGGCGTGTAATGCTAGTAGCCTGCATCTTTCAGAGCTAGAATCAATTCATGAAAATCTATTTTCATCATTTCCGAGAGAGCCCTCCTAATGTTGTTTGAACCCACATGGACTACGACAGCTTCAGCTCCCGGCAGCTGTCATGGAATGGTCGGAAGCAGCTTTGTAATGTCCTGTCCTCGTGCTCCATGATAGCACAGGATGTTTTCCCCGGGGACCGAGATGTTTCTCACCATAGAGCTGCTGATGACGACAGCTTGTGCAATGGCTGAGGAGGTCTGGCCGTTCTTTCGTCTCGAGTGGTTTTGCAAACCCCTCAAGGACCGAAGGGCGGAGGGGACCGATGGACCCAAGCTAGCTGTAGTATCCATTGTGGATGGTGAATGGGCCTGAGTCTCAGACAGCCTCACAGACATCCTTACAGGGGGAGCTCTGAGGATCTGCACCCCAACGAAGAGGGAGACAGAACAGAGGAGGCACAGGTACCTCTGGATCTGATCTTGAATTGGAAGTTACCAGGGAAGAAGGTGCCGGACCCTCTGGATCCAGGGCGGCAAAGCTGTTTCTTGTCCGTGTGTGGTCCGGGCTTACCATTGTCAAGGAGGACCCCATTGCCAGAGGTCGCTGCTTTCAACTTTCACAGCAAGTAACATATCTCCATGGCTGGTTGGTAGGATCGAGAACAGGGACATCCACCAAGTCATCCAGAAACAACCTATTAACTCCATTCTCCAGGGAAGGGGGAGACACCTTCGGGGAGGAATCCCTGCAGAGCACCGGCCAGTCGGCTGTAGAGAGCCGACAAGGGGGCGACTCTTCCACCAAGCCAGAGTGGCGTCCGGGTATCGGGGTAGAAGAGAAAGAAAAAGTAAGTGGAGGTGACTAAGACTAAGGAGATGATTGTGGACTACAGGAAAAGGAGGACCGAGCACGCCCCTATTCTCATCGACTGGGCTTTAGTGGAGCAGGTTGAGAGCTTCAAGTTCCTTGGTGTCCACATCAACATCAAACTAGAATGGTCCAAACACACCAAGACACCAAAGCCTATTCCCCCTCAGGAAACTAAAAAGATTCTACAGCTGCAACATCGAGCATCCTGACTGGTTGCATCACTGCCTGGTACGGCAATTGCTCGGCCTCTGACCGCAAGGCACTACAGAGGGTAGTGCGTACGGCCCAGTACATCACTGGGGCTAAGCTGCCTGCCATCCAGGACCTCTACACCAGGCGGTGTCAGAGGAAGGCCCTAAAAATTGTCAAAGACCCCAGCCACCCTATAGACTGTTCTCTCTACTACTGCATGTCAAGCGGTACCGGAGTACCAAGTCTAGGACAAACAAAAAAGTCTAGGACAAACAGTTTTTACCCACAAGCCATAAGACTCCTGAATAGGTAATCAAATGGCTACCCTCCAACCCCTCTTTTACGCTACTGCTACTCTCTGTTCATCATATATGCATAGTCACTTAACCATATCTACATGTACATACTACCTCAATCAACCTGACTAACCGGTGACTGTATGTAGCCTTGCTACTTTTATAGCCTCGCTACTGTCTATAGCCTGTCTTTTTACTTTTGTTTTATTTCTTTACCTATCTGTTGTTCACCTAATACCTTTTTTGCACTATTGGTTAGAGCCTGTAAGTAAGCATTTCACTGTAAGGTCTACACCTGTTGTATTCGGCGCACGTGACAAATAAACTTTGATTTGATTTGGAGGTGGATTCAAATAAAAATCTAATCAAATAAAAAAAAGTGTCACATACACATAGTTAGCAGATGTTAATGCGAGTGTAGTGAAATGCTTGTGCTTCTAGTTCCAACAGAGCAGTAATATCTAACAAGTAATCTAACAAATTCCCAACGACTACCTTATACACACAATGTAAGGGGATGGAATAATCAAATCAAATCAAATGTATTTATATAGCCCTTACATCAGCTGATATCTCAAAGTGCTGTACAGAAACCCAGCCTAAAACCCCAAACAGCAAGCAATGCAGGTGTAGAAGCACAAATATGTACATATAATATATGGATTGGCTGAGGCATAGGCAAGATATATGTAAACATTATTACAGTGGCATTATTTAAAGTGACTAGTGTTCCATTTATTAAAGTGGCCAGTAATTTCAGAGTCTGAATGTTGGCAACAGCCTCTCTATGTTAGTGATGGCTGGTTAACAGTCTGATGGCCTTGAGATAGAAGCTGTTTTTCAGTCTCTCGGTCCCAGCTTTGATGCACCTGTACTGACCTCTCCTTCTGGATGGTAGCGGGGTGAACAGGCAGTGGCTCAGGTGGTTGTTGTCCTTGATGATCTTTTTGGCCTTCCTGTGACATCGGGTGCTGTAGGTGTCCTGGAGTGCAGGTAGTTTGCTCCAGAGGCCAGGGTCCGACGGGCGCCCGGCTGGCAGGCCAGCCTGGAGGAGTGGTCCCACTCCAGGACCGCGGAGCGGACAGTGTTGGGAATGAAGGACCCCCCCGGAGTTTGGCTGGGAACGCTGCGCCTCACGGACCTGCTTCCCTATTCCCCAGCTGAGTGCCATCGGCAGACATGAGGTGGGAAGGATGGTTTTGGGTAGTAGTCATGGGGCTATAGTGGCGTGACAGTGCATCCGGCTTGACATTATTGGATCCCTGTCGGTTCGAGAGAGAGAAGTTGAACTGTGTGAACAGCAGGGCCCAACCTCGGGCGAGGTGAGTGCTGACAGGGGGAAAGCCAGGGTGCTGTAAACCCGGATAAAGGGGCGATAGAAATTGGCGAATCCCAGGAAACATTGCAGCTGCACCCTGGACATAGGCTGAGGCCAATCCATCACTGCTCTCACCTTCCCGGAATCCATCTGGACACTCCCAGCAGAGATGATGTAACCCAGAAAGGGGATGGTGGAGTGATGGAACTTGTACTTCTCCGCCTTCACAAACAACTGATTCTCCAGAAGGCGTTGAAGGACCTGCCGGACGTGGAGCACGTGTTCTTGAGGGGAGCGGGAGAAGACGAGGATGTCATCAATGTAGACAAAGATGAACCGGTAAAACATGTAGTGGAGAACATCATTCACCAGAGCCTGGAACACAGCAGGGGCGTTGGTGATGCCAAATGTCATGACCAGATACTCGTAGTGACCACTGGCCGTGTTGAAGGCGGTCTTCCACTCGTCCCCCTCTCGTATCCGCACCAGGTGGTAGGCGTTCTGTAGATCCAGCTTGGAAAACACAGTGGCCCCCTGGTGCGGCTCGAAGACGAACTGGCAACAGACAAACAGAAAACACAGGTATAAGTACACAGGGGAAGATGGGCAACACCTGGAGGGACGTGGAGACAAGCACAAAGACAGGTGAAACAGATCAGGGCGTGACAATTAGGCTGGTACTGTAAATCCATATGTACATGTATTAGCTTGCTACAGTAGCTAGCACTGTACTAGTACCTAATATGGGATACCTACTTGTATCAGCTGTTATAGATGAACTTCATGACGATGAGCTCCTACATATGCTCTCGTAAAGTTGCCCTCCAGTGGCCACCACCACTCCTCCCAGCCACATCTGGAACTCCTAGACAGACAGATAGACAGACCCACAGTCTGAGAGCTTGCAAAATAGACAAATGCTCAACAAATGTTGCTATTCATAGGTTGCACCGCTGTCACTGGGTCTTTTCATGCCATTGTTATGAACGTTCTGAAGCCGCCCTCTGCCGGCGGCACCATACTGGTGCCCAGAAGTTGTGATAGACGGAGGTTAATGACTGTTTCGTCTAAATTGCACTATAGTGGCATGGACATACAGTGCATTCGGAAAGTATTCAGACCCCTTGGCTTTTTCCACATTTTGTTACGTTACAGCCTTACAGCCTTCTAAAATTGATTCAATATTTATTTGTCCTCATCAATCTACACACAATACTCCATAATGGTGAAGCAAAAACAGTTTTTTCAAAATTATTGCAAATGTATTAAAAATAAAAAACAGAAATACCTTATTTACATACGTATTCAGACCCTTTGCTATGAGACTTGAAATTGAGCTCAAGTACATCCTGTTTCCATTGATCATCCTTAAGATGTTTCAACAACTTGATTGGAGACCACCTGTGGCAAATTCAATTGATTGGAAAGGCTTGATTCAACCTGTCTATATAAGGTCCCACAGTTGACAGTGCTGTCAGAGCAGAAAACAAGCCATGAGGTTGAAGGAATTGTCCGTAGAGCTCTGAGACAGGATTGTGTCGAGGCACAGATCTGGGGGAAGGGTACCAAAAAATGTCTGCAGCATTGAAGGTCTGCAAGACCACAGTGGCCTCCATCATTCTTAAATGGAAGAAGTTTGGAACCACCACGACTCTTCCTGGAGCTAGCTGCTTGGCCAAACTGAGCAATCGGGGGGAGAAGGTACTTGGTCAGGAAGGTGACCAAGAACCCGATGGTCACTCTGACAGGGCTCCAGAGTTCCTCTGTGAAGATGGGAGAACATTCCAGAAGGACAAACATCTCTGCAAAACACCACCAATCAGGCCTTTATGATAGATCTGGATCTTTGTAGAATTTTGACCCATTTTGAGTCTAGTAATCTCTCTTCTGTGGACTTTATATGACGGTTGGCAACCAACTTTACGGTGCATTACCACCACCAACTGGACTGGAGTGTGGACCTCAGTTCATCTTTCAGTCACCCACGTGGGTATATGCTCCTTTAAACCAATGAGGAGATGGTAGAGGCGGGACTTGCAACATGTCAAGTGTTAAAAATAGAACCAAGTTCTATTTTAGCGCCTGGCTAGCAGATGTTTGTTGACTCGTGCAAGCAGTTTGGATGAAATTATTGAATAATATGAATGTTATTGTGGTTGAAAGCGTTGGGCCAGTAACCGAAAAATCGCAGGTTCAAATCCCAAAGCCAACTATGTGAGCAAGGCACTTAACCCTCCTCTAAGTCGCTCTGGATAACAGCATCTGCTAAAATGTACATTTGTTTTGCAACAGCCATGGGAAACTTTTCAAAGGGAGAGAAAATAAAAATGTTGTTTGTTTTCATTTTGCTAAATCTTAATCAGTCCAAACAATTCAAATACGAATTCTTACTTTCCCATTAACTTCCCATTTCCTTAGTTACCTTCACTAGTCTACATCTCTGTTATCTTTAACTCAGAATCCCTCTCAATCACCATCACCCAGTACATTTCCCTTCCACTCTAACACTTGTTTCCCTCTACAATCTCTACTATACTCTACCTTTGTCTTTCTGTCTAACGTTACTTCACCAGGTGAACAAAAAGTTTTAAATTACAGTCAAAACAAACATGTTAAGTTCTGTTCACAGGAAGGCCACTGTCCTCCCTCCACTCATTAATTGTTATTTTTTTTTAAAAATATATTGAATATCCGAAACATACAATATTCTTGCAGTGAAGCCGCTCAACAACTACATCATACCAGTCATCCAACAGACTCCCATTCAGAGCGACACACAGAAGCATCCAGGGTCAATGCCCTGCTCAAGGGCACATTGACAGATCTCCCATCAGGCCAAAAAACGTGAACCCGAACCATTCAACCATTCGAGACCCCCCCCCCCCCCCCCCCCCAACCTTTTATCTTTGACCATCATTCTCATTCCGCACAGCTACTCCACTCCCAATTGTCTCCAATTCCACATCCCAACCCTCAGCTTCCCTCAGCCCATCCCATCAGCCACCCACTTCGGGTTTCTACGCAACACATATGCTGTGATGTTTAACGTACAATTTCAATCTAGCGAATGGAATCCACAGATTGCGTGTTGAAGATAAATACTTTTACTAAGAGTATTAGTATATTAGTAATTGACTGACCTGGTCTCTCCAGATCTCCTAACAGTACTATTTCTAGGGTCAATTTTAGATCAATGCTATGCATTTTCAGCCATTCCTGAACCTGAGACCAGAAACAGGCTACCCGAGGGCAATTCCAAAATAAATGGTCTATTGATTCTGTATCCTCACAACAAAATCTGCAGAGCTTCGATGATTTTATGTCCCAAATATTCAACATTTTGTTGGTGGCAAGAATTCTTTATAATAATTTTAGCTGAAAAGCATGAAGTCTTGAATCTTGTGTGGTTTTATACACTGCTCAAAAAAATAAAGGGAACACTAAAATAACACATCCTAGATCTGAATGAATGAAATATTCTTATTAAATACTTTTTTCTTCACATAGTTGAATGTGCTGACAACAAAATCACACAAAAATTATCAATGGAAATCAAATTTATCAACCCATGGAGGTCTGGATTTGAAGTCACACTCAAAATTAAAGTGGAAAACCACACTACAGGCTGATCCAACTTTGATGTAATGTCCTTAAAACAAGTCAAAATGAGGCTCAGTAGTGTGTGTGGCCTCCACGTGCCTGTATGACCTCCCTACAACGCCTGGGCATGCTCCTGATGAGGTGGCGGATGGTCTCCTGAGGGATCTCCTCCCAGACCTGGACTAAAGCATCCGCCAACTCCTGGACAGTCTGTGGTGCAACGTGGCGTTGGTGGATGGAGCGAGACATAATGTCCCAGATGTGCTCAATTGGATTCAGGTCTGGGGAACGGGCGGGCCAGTCCATAGCATCAATGCCTTCCTCTTGCAGGAACTGCTGACACACTCCAGCCACATGAGGTCTAGCATTGTCTTGCATTAGGAGGAACCCAGGGCCAACCGCACCAGCATATGATCTCACAAGGGGTCTGAGGATCTCATCTCGGTACCTAATGGCAGTCAGGCTACCTCTGGCGAGCACATGGAGGGTTGTGCGGCCCCCCAAAGAAATGCCACCCCACACCATGACTGACCCACCGCCAAACCGGTCATGCTGGAGGATGTTGCAGGCAGCAGAAGGTTCTCCACGGCGTCTCCAGACTCTGTCACGTCTTCAGTGTGAACCTGCTTTCATCTGTGAAGAGCACAGGGCACCAGTGGCGAATTTGCCAATCTTGGTGTTCTCTGGCAAATGCCAAACGTCCTGCACGGTGTTGGGCTGTAAGCACAACCCCCACCTGTGGACATCGGGCCCTCATACCACCCTCATGGAGTCTGTTTCTGACCGTTTGAGCAGACACATGCACATTTGTGGCCTGCTGGAGGTCATTTTGCAGGGCTCTGGCAGTGCTCCTCCTGCTCAAAGGCGGAGGTAGCGGTCCTGCTGCTGGGTTGTTGCCCTCCTACGGCCTCCTCCACGTCTCCTGATGTACTGGCCTGTCTCCTGGTAGCGCCTCCATGCTCTGGACACTACGCTGACAGACACAGCAAACCTTCTTGCCACAGCTCGCATTGATGTGCCATCCTGGATGAGTTGCACTACCTGAGCCACTTGTGTGGGTTGTAGACTCCGTCTCATGCTACCACTAGAGTGAAAGCACCGCCAGCATTCAAAAGTGACCAAAACATCAGCCAGGAAGCATAGGAACTGAGAAGTGGTCTGTGGTCACCACCTGCAGAACCACTCCTTTATTGGGGGTGTCTTGCTAATTGCCTATAATTTCCACCTGTTGTCTATTCCATTTGCACAACAGCATGTGAAATTTATTGTCAATCAGTGTTGCTTCCAAAGTGGACAGTTTGATTTCACAGAAGTGTGATTGACTTGGAGTTACATTGTGTTGTTTAAGTGTTCCCTTTATTTTTTTGAGCAGTGTATATCAACTCATACACCCTGTACCATGGAATCGGTACATCAAAAATCTCTTCCCAACTATTTTGCAATCTGTATGGCATAGTTCTCAACATCCTGGTCCTCAAATGATACTGGTATACTTTCCTATTTATTCTATTTTTATTCCTCTGCCAGTTTTGATCCTTTATATTGGGCAGACAGACCAGTTCCCTACCTCCTCCCGCTGCCTACTGCGTCCTCCATTTTTGGGGTAATGCTGTAATCAATTGGTTGTACTCTTGGATTGAGCAGACCTTCCCGTACAATTCTGATAACTCCATGAAGGACATAACTCTACCATTCCAATTTGCAATATCATTTAAGAACAAAATACCCTTTTCAAACATCTTTCCCATAAATACAGGTATTTTATCAACCAGCACATTTGAGTTCAGCCATAATATTTGTTGTAATGTTTGTTCAATCTTTTCAGGGGGATGAAATTTAAATTGTAGCAAGTTCTGCAATGCTTGTTTGAAAAACAGAGATACTTTGAAAAAAGTATAATTTTCAATTAATCGAAAATGAGACATGGCAATCTGCACAAAGGCAAAAACTCATTAATCGTTTGTTTTAATCCGTCCCAACGTTTATGTACCCTTTATTTAGCATGTACTACCCTTAGACACGGCAACATTTATCTCACCACCGAGTCTAACGATTTAGTCCCGTATATGACTGGTCTCTCTTTTCCCCTGATTTTCCATAACCACTGCACTACATTGCCCTTCATGTTTATGAACACACATTTTAAAAGGTAATTTTAGGTTTGGCAACCCCAATGCTGGAGCCTGACACAATTGCTTTTTCAAAACTCTACAAACAATTACTCACAATATTAACTCCACTCTAATTACTCGTGACTCCTCCCTTTCGTCAATTCTATAAATCTATTTCAGAATAAGACAAGAAAAATGTACAATGAGATTACAACCCCTAGGGTTTTCCTGAGTCTGCGGGGAGTGTTTGGTCATACCAAAGAACGCATTATTCCTATTCTATCATGTGTAATGTGCTTTCCAAAATCGAAACCCCCAAATATGTTCTCTTGTTTTGCTGGTTGTACTTTCCCATATGATGCTTTGTGACCAAGCCCACACAATATACCAAGCCCAAACAATAGAACCGAAATACATGCAACAAACATGCACAAAACCATGGGGAAAATAATGAACATGTAATTGGGGAATTGAAACCAGGTGTGTAAAACAAAGACAAAACAAATGGAAAATGAAAAGTGGATCGGCGATGGCTAGAAGGCCGGTGACGTCGACTGCTGAACACCGCCCGAATAAGGAGAGGGACCGACTTTGGCAGAAGTCGTGACAAATTCAGTAATTGTTGTTGTCCCGCTTTACCAACCATAGCTAGCTAAAGTTGGACAGCATGGAGTAGCTAAAGTGGGACAGTCTTATAGGCTTTTCCAATAGAGGAACGAGATCCAGTTTACATTAGCAATCCCCTGCACTTAGGTTTGTCAGGGCTTAGACCAAGATGTACTCTTAAGGAGCCTACCGTTACTCCTTAAGGTCTAGGATCTTATGTTATTTTCAGAGGTAGACTGACTCTGGCAGCCAAAACAACCAAATACTCCATCTAAACGTGAACCGATTCTCAATTGTGATGCGGTTCTAGAAACATCAACATCATTTCACAAACGCAAAAATATATACTTACTGTACACTGTTTTAACCGGCTTTATCACATTTGCAGCCGACAGTATTTTTCAGGATAACACATTTTCAACACATCCACGGTTTTCTTCCGTTACACACAAGTGTTCGGAGCATGCTAGATAGCTGACAGTTTATCCCTCTATCTTCCATCTGTCTTTTGTAAACAAACCACAATCATGGGCATTAATATGGAGTTGGTTCCTCTTTGCTGCTACAACAGCTTCGACTCTTCTGAGAAGGCTTTCTACTCGATGTTGGAACATTGCTGCAGGGACTTGCTTCCATTCAGCCACGAGCATTAGTGAGATCAGGCACTTATGTTGGTCGATCAGGCCTGGCTCGATGGGGTTCTTCCACACCGATCTCGACCAACCATTTTGTATGGACTTCACTTTGTGCACAAGGGCATTTTCATGCTGCAACAGGAAAGGGCCTTCCCCAAACTATTGCCACAAAGTTGGAAGCACAGAACTGACAAGAATGTCATTGTTTTTGTCATCTTCCATTGTCATTGGGGCGGTAGGTAGCCTAGTGGTTAGAGCATTGGGCCAGTAACCGAAAGGTTGGTGGATTGAATCGCCGAGCTGCCAAGGTCAAAATCTGTCATTCTGCCCCTGAACAAGGCAGTTAATCCACTGTTCCTAGGCCATCATTGTAAATAAGAATTTGTTCTTAACTGACTTGCCTAGTTAAGTAAAGGTAAAATAAAGCAATTGTATGCTGTAGCGTTAAGATTTCCCTTCACAGAACTAAGGGGTCTAGCCCGAAGCAAGAAAAACAGCCCCAAACCATTATTCCTCATTTACCAAACCTTACAATTGGCACTATGCATTCGTGCAGGTAGCGTTCTCCTGGCATCCGCCAAACCCAGATTCGTCCGTCGGACTGCCAGATGGTGAAGAGTGATTCATCACTCCAGAGAACGCTTATACACTGCTCCGGAGTCCAATGGCAGCGAGCTTTACACCACTCCAGCCGACAGTTGGCTTTGAGCATGGTGATCTTAGGTTTGTGTGCAGCTGCTCGGCCATGGAAACCCATTTCATGAAGCTCTCGGCGTACAGTTACTGTGCTGACATTGCTTCCAGTGGCAGTTTGGAACTCGGTAGTGAGTGTTGCAACAGAGGACAGACGAGTTTTACGCGTTACACGCTTCAGCACTCGGCGGTCACGTTCTGTAAGCTTGTGAGGCCTACCACGTTGCAGCTGAGCCGTTGTTGCTCCGAGACGTTTCCACTTCACAATAACAGCACTTACAGTTGACCAGGGCAGCTCTAACAGGGCAGAAATTTGACGGACCTACTTGTTGGAAAGGTGGCATCCTATTGCCAATATTTGTCAATGTAGATTGCATGGCTGTGTGCTCGATTTTATACACCTGTTAGCCGCGGGTGTGGCTGAAATCGCCAAATCCACTAACTTGAAGGGGTGTCCACATACTTTTGTAAATAGAGTGTATCATGTGTATCAATATGTTGGAATGATGTCGAAAGAGGTTACAGAAGACGGAAATGCACAGTGTCTCACTTTTTCTGAATTCACCCTAGTTAAACTAGTAATTACACTTCATGTTGCAGTAGCTTGGTGGTAGTGTTGTCAGTACTTCATTCGTTTTTTTCCATGTAGCGGTGCTAATTCCTGGAACTACACACTACTTTTTTTGCAAAAAGTAAAGGAAATATGGTTGTAGGGGAGAATTTCATTATTTTTTTTCAGCATCAGACCTGCCTAGTTCTCACTTGAAACAGTTTTTGGGGATACATTGCCTTCAGAAAGTATTCACAATACTTGACTTTTTCCACATTTTGTTGTTCAAATGGATTTAATTGTATTTTTTGTCAAAGATCCACACAAATTACTCTAATGTCAAAGTGGAAGAAAAATGTTAACATTTGTAAAATAAAATATTAAAAATAAAACACTAATATATCTTGATTAGATAGGACCTTAAACCACTGAGTCAATATATTTTAGAATCACCTATGGCAGCGATTACAGTTGTGAGTCTTTCTGGGTACATTTCTAAGAGCTTCTTTTCAAAATTCTTCAAGCTCTGTCAAATTGTTTGTTGATCATTGCAAGACAACCATTTTCAGGTTTTGCCATAGATTTTCAAGAAGATTTAAGTCAAAAATGTAACTCGGCCACTCACTGTCTTCTTGGTAAGCAACTCCAGTGTAGGTTATTCTCCTGCTGAAAGGTGAATTCCTCTCCCACTGTCTGTTGGAAAGCGGACTGAACCATGTTTCCCTCTAGAATTTTGCCTGTGCTTAGCTC
This sequence comes from Salvelinus namaycush, assembly GCF_016432855.1. Taxonomy (NCBI): domain Eukaryota; kingdom Metazoa; phylum Chordata; class Actinopteri; order Salmoniformes; family Salmonidae; genus Salvelinus; species Salvelinus namaycush. The sequence goes on along the minus strand of NC_052344.1, from coordinate 395,166 downwards.
TATTCCGTTTCTTTTTATCCTGAAAACCCTCCAGTCCTTAACGATTACAAGATACCCATAACTTGATGCAGCCACCATTATGCTTGAACATATGGAGAGTGGTACTCAGTAATATGTTGTATTGGATTTGCCCCAAACATAACACTTAATTAATTGCTTTGCCACATTTTTTGCAGTATTACTTTAGTGCCTTTTTGCAAACAAGATACATTTTTTGGAATATGTGTATTTTGTTCCTTCTTTTCATCTGTCAATTAGGTTAGTATTGTGGAGTAACTACAATGTTGTTGATCCATCCTTAGTTTTCTCCTACCATAGCCATTAAACTCTGTAACTGTTTCAAAGTAACCATCAGCCTCATGGTGAAATCCATGAGCGGTTTCCTTCTTCTCCGGAAACTGAGCTAGGAAGGACACATGTATCTTTGTAGTGAATGAGTATATTGATACACTATCCAAAGTGTAATTAATAACTTCACCATGCTCAAAAGGATATTCAATGTCTGCTTTTTTGACCCATCTAACAATAGGTGCACTTCTTTGCGACGCATTGGAAGACCTCCCTGGTCTTTGGTTGAATCTGTGTTTGAAATTCACTGCTCAACCTTATAGATAATTGTATGTACAGAGATGAGGTCGTCATTCAAAAATCATGTTAAAACACTATTTTTGCAAACAGATTCAGTCCATAGTATTATGTTGTATTATGTGACTTCTTTTTTATTTATTTATTATTATTATTTTTTAAATTTTACCCCCTTTTCTCCCCAATTTCATGGTATCCAATTGTTAGTAATTGCTATCTTGTCTCATCGCTACAACTCCCGTACGGGCTCGGGAGAGACGAAGGTCGAAAGCCATGCGTCCTCCGAAACACAACCCAACCAAGCCGCACTGCTTGTTAACACAGCGCGCATCCAACCCGGAAGCCAGCCGCACCAATGTGTCGGAGGAAACACCGTGCACCCTGCACCCGGCCCGCCACAGGAGTCGCTGGTGCGAGATGGGACAAGGATATCCCTACCGGCCAAACCCTCCCTAACCCGGATGACGCTAGGCCAATTGTGCGTCGCCCCACGGACCTCCCAGCCGCGGCCGGCTGCGACAGAGCCTGGGTGAATCTCTGGTGGCACAGCTAGCGCTGCGATGCAGTGCCCTAGACCACTGCGCCACCCGGGAGGCCCATTATGTGACTTCTTAAGCACATTTTTTCTCTGGAACTTATTTAGGCTTGCCATAACAAAGAGGGTGAATACTTATTGACTCAAGACATTTAAGCTTTTCATTTTTAAAACATAATTCCACTTTGACATTATGGGGTATTGTGTGTAGACCAGTGACAAAAATGTCCATTATGTTAAGGTTGTAATACAACAGAATGTGGAAAAAGTCAAGGGATGTGAATACTTTGAGGTCACTGTACATTACACATTCTGTTAACATCTGACTGATGATGATATGTTTTGGAATTTACAGTACCAGTCACAAGTTTGGAGACACCTACTCATTCAAGGGTTTTTCTTTATTTTTACTATTTTCTTCATTGTAGAATAATAGTGAAGACATCAACACTATGAAATAAGTCATGGAATCATGTAGTAACCAGAAAGTGTTAAACAAATCAAAATATATTTTATCTTTGAGATTCTTCAAAGTAGCCACCCTTTGCCTTGATGACTGCTTTGCACACTCTTGGCATGCTCTCAACCAGCTTCACCTGGAATGCTTTTCCAACCATCTTGAAGGAGTTCCCACATATGCTGAGAACTTGTTGGCTGCTTTTCCTTCACTCTGCGGTCCGACTCATCCCAAACCATCTCAATTGGGTTGAGGTCGGGTTATTGTGGAGACCAGGTCATCGGATGCAGCACTAGATCACTCTCCCTCTTGGTCAAATAGCCCTTATACGGCCTGGAGGTGTGTTGGGTCATTGTCCTGTTGAAAAACAAATGATAGTCCCACTAAACTCAAACCAGATGGGATGGTGTATCGCTGTAGAATGCTGTGATAGCCATGCTGGTTAAGTGTGCTTTGAATTCTAAATAAATCACAGACAGTGTCTGGGATGCACAATATATCGGTAAGCATATCGGAATCGACCGATATTAGCTGCAAATGCCAACATCGGCATCGGCTCGACGTCTAGTTTAATGCCGATGTGCAAAACCGATGTCAAAGCTGACGTGCATACCTACATAACATAGGTAGATTACGTAACGATGCCACGAAAAATATAGCGCTACACGTGCAACACATCATTCCTAACCTAGCCCACAAAGTCTGCTGTGTGGATCGAGCAGTCAACAAGTCGAGCGGTCATTTGAAAGAGTAAGGACATTTCAGCGAGACAACTCAAAGGTGAAATCCATTAACGCCAAGATAATGGAATTCGTTGCCCTTGACAATCAGCCGTTCTCCTTTGTGGATGATGTTGGCTTTTGCCAACTGTTCGAGCACCGGTACATACTACCAAGTAGGCGCTATTTTTCAGATGTTGCCCTACCGGAGTTACACAGTATTGTTGAAACTCACATCCATGAGCGTTACTGCTATTAGCTTCATGACTGACATTTGGACCAGCGATGTCAGCCCCATGATCTTTATGAGTCTGACAGCACAGTGAGTCGATGAGGATTTCGTACTGAGGAAAGCCATATTGCATGCTCAAGAATGTGCTGGTTCTCTTACCGCTGCTGCCATTTCAATGGCATTTGAACACTCCTAGCTCTATTCGAACAACTGACTGGAGAAATAAGCTCATCAACTGCGTCTGCAGCAGACGTGATACCCTATGTCATGGCATTGAAAAGCCTGCTCAACAAAAATGCCAACACAGACCATTGGGTTAACTTGGAAAAGTACTCTACCAGAGACTGTTAACAAGCAATTCGGTGGCATTCTCTCTGAGCCTCGACTGTTTCGCCACCATGCTTGATGTTAGGTACAAGGACCGCTACTTCGATGCAGACAAACAGGGTTTACGTGAAATGTTACAGACACAGCTGGACAAGATGGAAATGTACACAGTGACAGTGCGCACCGAGGAAGAGAGGCCACGGACAGACAGAGCTGAAACTTTACTGCTTGACATGTATGATGAAATCCTGGCTGAGACTGAACAACGAAACAGCACAGCAAGTAAGTGAAAGAAATAGGTTTTGATTATGTTTTACTGGTAATGGGGACATACATAAATGCCAACAAAATAACTTTTTGGTCAGTGTGTGTGTGTGTTTCAACTATTTAACTGTACTAGAATGCTTAAAAGGCCGCAAAAATTTTAAATATCGGTATAGGTATCATTTTTGGGGGACAAGGAAAATATTGGATATCGGTACCGGCCAAAAATGTAATATCGGTGCATCCCTAGTAGTATCAATATGTTTTGATCATGACAGTTTTACAATCCAGGGTTACTCCAAATAGTTTAGTCACCTCAACTTGCTCAATTTCCACATTATTTAGTTGAGGTTTAGGTTTAGTGAATGATTTGTCCCAAATACAATGCTTTTAGTTTTAGAAATATTTAGTTGTATTGTATTCCTTGCCACCCACTCTGAAACGAACTGCAACTCTTTGTTAAGTGTTGCGGTCATTTCAGTCACTGTAGTAGCTGACGTGTATAAAGTTGAGTCATCTGCATACATAGAAACTCTGGCTTTACTCAAAGCCAGTGGCATATCATTAGTAAAGATTGAAAAAACTTGCCCTAGGGAATTCCTGATTCTACCTGGATTATGTTGGAAAGACTGGGCTAGACCCCTTTTTTCTCCACTACCTGTCTGAATGACGTACCCAAAGTAAACTGCCTGAAGCCAGGATGTGCATATAAATGGTACCATTGGAAATAAAACACTTTGAAGTTTGTAGAAATTTACAAAAATGTAGGAGAATATAACACAATAGATATGGTAGGAGAAAATCAAAAGAAAAACCAACCGGAATTTTCTTTTTGTTGAGAGATCATCCTCTTACAAATTCAAGAGAAAGGTCATATGGAAAATTAGCTCCCTGGATGCAATTCATATGGCTTCCACAGGGTGTCAGCAGTCTATGCTCAAGGTTTCAGGCTTGTAACTTCAAAAACGAATAAGAAATATCACTTTTGGCGCACAACATGTTTGCGCACAACATGAAGAAATTACGCACCTGTTAAAATCAGTTTCCTATCCAAGTTTCCTAAAACTTGATTATGCCATTCTTAGTGCAAATTTCGGAAAATAAAAAAGACAGAGCTAAAAGATAAATTGCAGATTTAATAAAAAAGATAAATTTCCGTAAGAAATATTATAGTTTTATTACATTTTAGGGTATCTGAGGAGTGAATAGAAACATATTTTGACTTCTTGAAACAAAGTTTATGGGTGGATTTTCGAATTCCTTTCTCTGCAAATTGAACGAGTGGATTACTCAAATCGATGGCGCCAACTAAACTTACTTTTTGGGAAATAAAGAAACATTTTATCTAACAAAACGAACATACATGTTATAGCTGGGACCCTTCGGATGACAATTCAAAGGAAGATTTTCAAAAAGTAAGTGAATATTTAATCGTTATTTGTGAATGTATGAAACCTGTGCTGGTGGAAAAATATTTTGATGTGTGGCACCGTCCTCAAACAATCGCATGGCATGTTTTCCCTCTAATAGCTACTGTAAATCGGACAGTGCAGTTAGATTAACAAGAATTTAAGCGTTCAGCCGATATAAGACACTTATATGTACATAAATGTCTTTATCCACAATATAGCAGGGGGTGTAAAGCCATAACACATACGTTTTTTCAGCAGCAGACGATGATCAATAATGTCAAAAGCTGCACTGAAGTCTAACAAAACAGTCCCCACAATTTTTTTATCATCAATTTCTCTCAGTCAATCATCAGTAATTTGTGTAAGTGCTGTGCTTGTTGAATTTCCTTCCCTATAAGCATGCTGAACATTTGTTGTCAATTAGTTTACTGTAAAATAGCATTGTATCTGGTCGACCAGCTTTACCTGGAATGCTTATTCCAAAAGTTTACTAAGGGTTGGTAACAGGCTGATTGGTCGGCTATTTGAGCCAATTAAGGGGGCTTTACTATTCTTGGGTGGTGGAATGACTTTTGCTGCCCTCCAAGCCTGGGGGCACACACATTATAGTAGGCTTAAATTGAAAATATAGCAAATAGGAGTGGCAATCTAGTCCGCTATTATCCTTAGTGATTTTACATCCAAGTTGTCAAACCCTGGTGGCTTGTCATTGTTGATAGAAACCAATACTTTTCTCACCTCTTCCACACTCACTTTTCAGAATGCAAAATTACAATACTTGTCTATCATAAATTGGTCAGATATACTTGGATGTGTATGCTGGGCATGCCTAAATCATCCATCATTAAGTTTGCAGACGACAGCCTACAGGGAGGAGGTCAGAGACCTGGCCGGGTGGTGCCAGAATAACAACCTATCCCTCAACATAATCAAGACAAAGGAGATGATTGTGGACAACAAGAAAAGGAGGACCGAACATGCCCCTATTCTCATCGACGGGTCTGTAGTGGAGCAGGTTGAGAGCTTCAAGTTCCTTGGTGTTCACATCACCAACAAACTAGAATGGTCCAAGCACAACAAGACAGTTGTGAAGAGGGCACGACAAAACCTATTCCGCCTCAGGAGACTGAAACGATTTGGCATGGGTCCACAGATCCTCAAAAGGTTCTGCAGCTGCAACATCGAGAGCATCCTGACTGGTTGCATCACTGCCTGGTACGGCAACTGCTCGGCCTCCGACTGCAAGGCACTACAGAGGGCAGTGCGTACATAACTAGGGCTAAGCTGCCTGCCATCCAGGACCTCTATACCAGGCGGTGTCAGAGGAAGACCCCAGCCACCCCAGTCATAGACTGTTCTCTCTGCTACTGCATGGCAAGCGGTAACGGAGCGCCAAGTTTAGGACCAAAAGGCTTCTCAGCAGCTTTTACCCCCAAGCCATAAGACTTCTGAACAGGTAATCAAATGGCTTTTATTTGCATTGTGTCCCGCAATTTCGACGTGGTCTGCATCTGGGTCTTACCATCCTACCTGATAGTACGAACTGGCCATGACTGACCCAGCAGACCAGGGCCTTCTGCACAACGCCATCTCCTCCCAAGGAGCCTCCATTGGTGGTCCAAACACTCCATTGGTGGTCCAAACGAGAGGGTCCAAACGTTGGCGTAGCGCCATGACCGTGTGTTAGACATGCTGCAGGAGCAATTCCGCGGGTTGGCTGGGGGGCAGCCTGCCACGGTGGTTACCACCGCCCCTCAGTAACTTGGCGGTTAGCAGCGCCGCCCCACCGGTCACTCCTCCTTCCCGGGAGCCCCAGTTACCTCCCCCAGAGCGCTTTAATGGAGAGCCGAGCACCTGTCGAGCGTTTTTAGCTCAGTGTGCCCTCATTTTCGAGCTTCAGCCCTCCTCCACCTCGGATCGCTCCAGAATAGCCTACCTCATCACGCTGATGTCTGGAAGGGGAACACTACCCCCGTATGGGAACAGTAGCCAACCATATGCTTGGGTTCCTGGGAGAGGTGAGGAAGATTTGATGCCCTGCTCTCCGTGAGAGAGGATCCCCGGAAGCTAATCCAGCTCCGGCAGGACGCCTCTCACAGTGGCCGACTATGCGGTGGATTTCCGCACGTTGGCAGCAGAGAGTGCATGGAACCCGGAAGCATTGTTCGACATGTTCCTGCACGGCGTCTCGGAGGGGGTTAAGGACGAGCTTGCTGCTTACAATGGAAAGCTATGGGTCCTTTGCAATTCCAGCTCCCAGATTGCAATTCCTATGGCCTCCACTAGATGTCAACAGTCTTTGTTCAAGGTTTCAGGCTTGTTTCTTCTAAAACGAGGAAAAATTTTGAGTTTTGGTAAAGGAAGTCACAGTTGGAAATCAGTCTGTGGGCTTGAGACAAAGAGGATGCACACTTGCTAATGTTACTTTTCTATTGAACATACTTCTTTCCATATGAAATATTATAGTTTAATTACATTTTAGGGTACCTGAGGATTCAATAGAAATGTTTTTTGACCTGTTTTAACAAAGTTTAGCGGTAGCTTTTTGGATTATTTTGTCTGCATGTTGAACGAGTGAATTACTGAAATCGATGGCGCCAACTAAACTGACTTTTTGGGATATAAAGAAGGGTTTTATCTAACAAAATGACCATGCATGGACCCTTGGAATTGCAAACATGAAGATTTTCAAAAAGTAAGTGATTATTTAATCACTATTTGTGATTTTATGAAGCCTGTGCTGGTTGAAAAATATGTTGATGTGGGGCGCCGTCCTCAAACAATCGCATGGTATGCTTTCGCTGTAAAGCCTATTGTAAATCGGACAATGCAGTTAGATGAACAAGAATTTAAGCTTTTAACCGATATAAGATACTTGTATGTTCATAAATGTTTAATATTATGATTATTTATTTGAATTGCGCGCCCTCCAATTTCACCGGATGTTGTCGACAGGTGTCCTGCTGACGAGACGCCTAGATTAAGCTACATCTGTTAACGTGGGCTATTTTGAGCACTTTCTTCTGGGATGCTTCCTTGTTTTTATTGCTTTTCTCTGAAGCTTAGCAGCAGTAGACGTGCTCATGTTCTTTATGCTAGTGCAGTGTGAGCTGCACACAGTGGACTTCCTCCCAGGGCACATCGGCTCAGTGCTAACCGTATAAATCGGGTTTGTAGGCACATGATTACTGCATACAATATCTGAAAGATCAGCTGATGCATTCAGAGCAGTTAGAGGGACACAAATGTTGTTACTTATATTGTGTCTACTGGCACTCCTGGTGAAATGTACATTTGCAGAAGCATTATGACTACGCTGCGTCACAATGGTAGGGATTAGCTGAGCTGGGCTTGTGTCATTGATAAGTCATTGTCTCAACGCAGCCTTTAAATGCTGTAAAAGGATCTTGGAACCCAAAAGATTTGGGGGGATCCCATCCTCCTTATAAAACGTGTTTTGTTTCCAAAATGTATTGAAATTGTCAACAAAAGTTACACCCATTGAGCTGCAATAATCACGTAGCCAATTGTGAAGAGAAAGAATCCTGCTAAAGCGTTCAATGCCACGATTCAGAGTGGGCACAGGGCCAGATATGATGGGTCTTTTGTTAGTGTTTAGCAGATAGTCTATCAGCTCTTTAAAATCCAGTTTCAACTGTTCAGAGCTGCCCTTCATAATGTCATTAAAACCTATATGGACTACGATAAAATCGATTTCCATGTCCTGACGTAGTACATTTGAAGGCAGTTTAGTAATGTAATTTACTCTCGCTCCTGGAAAGGACATTGTTTTTGCACTAGGAATGGTCACATTTTCTTACCATGGAGTTGCCCAAAATCATGGCTGGCGAGAAGGACGAGGAAATCCGTCCACTCCCACTCTTCACAGGATTCAGGCCTCCGACAGATGGAAAAGCCCCGCTCAATCCAGAGCAGGGAAGGAAGGTTTCTGACGTCGACTTCAAAATCGTAGTAGTAGGCACTGCGGCCGCAGACACAGGCACCCCCAGCGACGAAGGCGCAGGAAGATCAGGCTCCAGGATGGCGAAACTATTCGTTGTTTGTATCCCCTCCGGGGCTCTCGTTGGGAGTGTAGACTGCTTTGCGGGAGGTTGCTGTCTTCGGCTTCCCCGGGCTTGTAACATGCGACCATCGTTGATTGCCTTTTTCCTCATGGTGTGCTCCTTCGACTCCGCTATCAGATGGGGTTAGCTCCAGGCAACACCGGCAAATTGGTGTTGTGGTTTCTTTGCGGCAATTCGACCAGGAAGGCCTGATTCACGCAGTCTCCTCTGAACAGTTGATGTTGAGATGTGTCTGTTACTTGAACTCTGTGAAGCATTTATTTGGGCTGCAAGCTGAGGTGCAGTTAACTCTGATGAACTTATCCTATTCAGCAGAGGTAACTCTGGATCTTCCTTCCTGTGGCAGTCCTCATGAGATCCAGTTTCATCATAGCGCTTGATGGTTTTTGCGACTGCACTTGAAGAAACGTTCAAAGTTCTTGATATTTTCCGTATTGACTGACCTTCATGTCTTAAAATAATGATGCACTGTTGTTTCTCTTTGCTTATTTGAGCTGTTCTTGCCATAATACTGACTTGGTCTTTTTCCAAATAGGGCTATCTTCTGAATACTACCCCTACCTTGTGTCACGTTCTTCAAAATGAGCGGACCAAGGCGCAGCGTGCATTGAGTTCCACATCTTTTTAATACAAAATGAAACTAGAAACAAAACAACAAAACTTACAAAGAACGTGAAGTCGTAGTGCCCAAACACACTAACACAAACAATATACCACAAACACAGGTGGAAAAATGGCTACTTAAATATGATCCCCAGAGGCAACGAGGCAACAATTAACAGCTGCCTCTATTTGGGAACCATACAAAACCACCAACATAGAAATACACATTCTAGAACACCCCCCTAGTCATACCCTGACCTACACCACTATAGAGAATCCAAGGATTCTCTATGGTCAGGGCGTGACAGTACCCCCCCAAAGGTGCGAACTCCGGCCGCAAAACCTGAAACCAAATGGGGAGGGTGGGGGGGTGAATAGTGGCGGCTCCGGTGCGGGTCGTAGCCCCCGCCCTGACCACAGACCCGGCCATGGAGCTGGGTTGAATGCCGCGCCCGGACTGGGCACCGGCGCCGAGGAAGGCACCGGCCATGGAGCTGGGTTGGACGTCGTGCCTGGACCGGGCACCGGCGCAGAAGAAAGCTCCTGTCCTGGAGCAGTACTGGACGCCGTGCCTGGACTGGGCATCGGCACAGAAGAAAGCTCCTGTCCTGGAGCAGTACTGGACGCCTTGTCTGGAAGCTCCGGACCATTGACCGTCGCTGGAGGTTCCGTACCGTTGACCGTCGCCGGAGGTTCCGGACTGGGAACCGTCGCCGGAGGTTCCGGACTGGGGACCGTCGCCGGAGGTTCCGGACTGGGGACCGTCGCCGGAGGTTCCGGACTGGGGACCGTCGCCGGAGGTTCCGGACTGTGGACCGTCGCCGGAGGTTCCGGACTGTGGACCGTCGCCGGAGGTTCCGGACTGTGGACCGTCGCCGGAAGTTCCGGACTGGGGACCGTCGCCGGAAGCTCCGGACTGGGGACCGTCGCCGGAAGCTCCGGACTGGGGACCGCCGCCGGAAGCTCCGGACTGTGAACCGTCGCCAAAGCTTTGGACTGTGAACCGTCGCCGGAAACTCTGGACTGTGAATGCGCACTGGAGGCCTAGTGCGTGGTGCCGGTACAGGTGGCACCGGACTGGTGACCGGATGCTCTGGTCGAATGTTGAGCAGAACACACTTGCACAACATCTCTCTCCTCTCTCTTTCTCCCAACTTCTCCATCGCCTCCCTGGCGGTCTCTGGCTCTTTAGGGCGAATGCAGGGAACCGGCACATGACGTGCCGGGCTGGAGAGGCGCACTGGAGATCTGATGTGTGGAGCCGGCATAGGTTTCACCAGACTGCTATCCGGATCTTCTGGTCGAATGTTGAGCAGAACACACTTGCACAACATCTCTCTCATCTCTCTCTCTTCCAACTTCTCCATTGCCTCCCTGATGGTCTCTGGCTCCTGCCTCGGCTCGACCGGCCACAAGATGTGGAACTCAATGCACGCTGCTCCTTGGTCCGCTCATTTTGAAGAACGTGACACCTTGTCAAAACACAACTGATTGGCTAAACGCATTAAGAAGGAAATCCATTCCACAAATTAACTTTTGACAAGGCACAGCTGTTAATTGAAATATATTCCAGGTGACAACTTCATGAAGCTGGTTGAGAGAATTCCAAGCCTGTGCAAAGCTATCAACAAGGCAAAGGGTGGCTACTTAGAAGAATCTCATTAACACTTTTTTGGTTACTACATGATTCCATGTGTTATGTCATAGTTTTGATGTCTTCACTATTATTCTACAATGTAGAGAATAGTAAAAATAAAGAAAAACCCTTGATTGAGTAGGTGTGTCCAAAATTTTGACTGGTACTGTATATTCTATAACATTTGATATTTAGATATGATAATGTTTCACAAAGTAGTTTGGACGTAGTGAACTACTTTTTCAAAGTAACTTTAACTTTTTCTAAAGGGTAGCTTTAGTGTAGATTAACTTCTCCCAGTGTGAAGTAATTGGTAGCTTGGTAAACTATATTTTCAGAGTAGCTTCCCCAACACTGAGATTATATACGTTTTTTTTTCTATGAGATAATCTCTTAAACCTGTGTTTATCACAGACCTTATTTTTGGCGTACATCCAAAAACGTAATTCATTTCCCCATAGGCTTTGACCATGGCTGAGTTAGTGACTACAAAAATACGCCATTACTATTCTGCCCTACAAAAGCTAAACGCAGTACACTTTTGGCAAAATTGAGTGAAGATTGAAATCAGGCTTTGTAGTATCTGTTTTATCTTGACAAAGTGTGCTGGTTAAATTATTTGCCCAGCGTAGTCTGGGTTTGGGCGGGGTAGGCCGTCATTGTAAAATAAGAATTTGTTCTTAACTGCCTTGCCTAGTTAAATAAATAAATACACATTTGAAAAAGTAACTACAGTAACTACAAAAGTAAAGTAAAAACCCAAGGCAAACAGCTGTAAGTGAAGTTACTGCACTAGTTCCACCCTGTTTTGACTGCAGTTACCCACTCTGCCATACAAAGGCATAGAGCAGTAACTACACAAACAGTGAAACTGATAAAAATGGCAGAGTGAGATAAAGTTTATTTGCTGTCCAGTCAATATCCTGTTAGGGGTGCAGCCCGACACCGGTACACTTATGACAACATCCAGCTCAAGTGCAGGGCGCGAAATTCAAAATATATTTTTTTTAAATATTTAACTTTCACACATTAACAAGTCCAAGACACCAGATGAAAGGTGCACATCTTGTGAATCAAGCCAACATGTCCGATTTTTTAAATGTTTTACAGGGAAGACACAATATGTAAATCTATTAGCTAATCACGTTAGCAAAAGACACCAATATTCTTACTCCATCAGTTTATGACTCCATCAGTAGCTATCACAAATTCGGCCAAATAAAGATAAAAATAGCCACTAACCAAGAAACAACCTCATCAGATGACAGTCTGATAACATATTTATTGTATAGCATATGTTTTTTTCGAAAAATTTGCATATTTCAGGTATAATTCATAGTTTACATTTCAGCTACAATCAGAAATTGCACCGAAAGCAGCCATAATATTTACAGACACCAACGTCAAATACCTAATTACTCATCATAAAACATTTCTGAAAAATACATAGTGTACAGCAATTGAAAGACAGGCATCTTGTGATTCTAGACAATATTTCCGATTTATTAAATGTTTTACAGCGCAAACAAAATGTAGCGTGATATTAGCATAGCCACAATAGCCAGAAACACTTGGGCGCCCACGACCAGTCAACATGCACGACAGATATATGAAATAACATCATAAATTGGGGCTTACTTTTGCTGATCTTTCATCAGAATGTTGAACAAGGTGTCCTCTGTCCAGATGAGTCGTTGTTTGGATTCAGAATGGCAAATTTCCCTCTTCACTTAGCATTGGCACTAGCCGAGTGGCACAAATCTCTCCGACGTAAACACAGTCAGAGGACGGACTCCCGAAAAAATTTCAATAATCTGATTAAACTACACTGCTCAAAAAAATAAAGGGAACACTTAAACAACACAATGTAACTCCAAGTCAATCACACTTCTGTGAAATCAAACTGTCCACTTAGGAAGCAACACTGATTGACAATAAATTTCACATGCTGTTGTGCAAATGGAATAGACAAAAGGTGGAAATTATAGGCAATTAGCAAGACACCCCCCAAAACAGGAGTGATTCTGCAGGTGGTGACCACAGACCACTTCTCAGTTCCTATGCTTCCTGGCTGATGTTTTGGTCACTTTTGAATGCTGGCGGTGCTCTCACTCTAGTGGTAGCATGAGACGGAGTCTACAACCCACACAAGTGGCTCAGGTAGTGCAGTTCATCCAGGATGGCACATCAATGCGAACTGTGGCAAAAAGGTTTGCTGTGTCTGTCAGCGTAGTGTCCAGAGCATGCAGGCGCTACCAGGAGACAGGCCAGTACATCAGGAGACGTGGAGGAGGCCGTAGGAGGGCAACAACCCAGCAGCAGGACCGCTACCTCCGCCTTTGTGCAAGGAGGTGCACTGCCAGCGCCCTGCAAAATGACCTCCAGCAGGCCACAAATGTGCATGTGTCAGCATATGGTCTCACAAGGGGTCTGAGGATCTCATCTCGGTACCTAATGGCAGTCAGGCTACCTCTGGCGAGCACATGGAGGGCTGTGCGGCCCCACAAAGAAATGCCACCCCACACCATGACTGACCCATCGCCAAACCGGTCATGCTGGAGGATGTTGCAGGCAGCAGAACGTTCTCCACGGCGTCTCCAGACTCTGTCACGTCTGTCACATGTGCTCAGTGTGAACCTGCTTTCATCTGTGAAGAGCACAGGGCGCCAGTGGCGAATTTGCCAATCTTGGTGTTCTCTGGCAAATGCCAAACGTCCTGCACGGTGTTGGGCTGTAAGCACAACCCCCACCTGTGGACGTTGGGCCCTCATACCACCCTCATGGAGTCTGTTTCTGACCGTTTGAGCAGACACATGCACATTTGTGGCCTGCTGGAGGTCATTTTGCAGGGCGCTGGCAGTGCACCTCCTTGCACAAAGGCGGAGGTAGCGGTCCTGCTGCTGGGTTGTTGCCCTCCTACGGCCTCCTCCACGTCTCCTGATGTACTGGCCTGTCTCCTGGTAGCGCCTGCATGCTCTGGACACTACGCTGACAGACACAGCAAACCTTTTTGCCACAGTTCGCATTGATGTGCCATCCTGGATGAACTGCACTACCTGAGCCACTTGTGTGGGTTGTAGACTCCGTCTCATGCTACCACTAGAGTGAGAGCACCGCCAGCATTCAAAAGTGACCAAAACATCAGCCAGGAAGCATAGGAACAGAGAAGTGGTCTGTGGTCACCACCTGCAGAATCACTCCTGTTTTGGGGGGTGTCTTGCTAATTGCCTATAATTTCCACCTTTTGTCTATTCCATTTGCACAACAGCATGTGAAATTTATTGTCAATCAGTGTTGCTTCCTAAGTGGACAGTTTGATTTCACAGAAGTGTGATTGACTTGGAGTTACATTGTGTTGTTTAAGTGTTCCCTTTATTTTTTTGAGCAGTGTATATTGAAAAAACATACATTACGATGATATGTTCACATGTATCAAAAAAATTCCGAGCCGGGGATAGTTGTCGTCTATTACTGCAGCAAAACAGAAGGCAATGGCACTTCCTTGTCGCGCGTTTCAGAGTACCGGAAGTGGACGGTCACGTCAAAGAAATAGCTTTTATTCCACCCCAGACCAAGATGAACACAAAATTTCTTCTCTCACATCCTCTTGACACCAAGAGGAAGGCGTATGGAGTGTAAGTAGACTCCTAAGTGACATGACCATGTATAGGCATCAAGTTGAACAGAACACATATTTCTGACATTTCACTTCCTGGTCAGGGAAAGTGCTGCCAAATGAATTCTGTTTCACTCAGAGAAATAATTCCAACGGTTTTAGAAACTAGAGAGTGTTTTCTATCCAATATTAATAATAATATCCATATTGTACGAGCAAGAATTGAGTAGGAGGCCGTTTGAAATGGGCACGATTTCACTGGCTACTCAACACTTTCCCTTGCAGCCAGAAGAAGATATGTTGTAGTGGTAATGCACTGATTTATTATCTTATTATGAAGTAAATTTTTATGCATATCAACCATGACCACTGATTTAACCTATGACCATACAAAGTCAAACATAAAAACAGTAAGAATGTTGGATAAACATCATAATAATTGTAAAAGCACTTTTCTTTATACAAGAATAATCTCAAAGTGCATAAAATAAAAAGTTAAAATAGATAAATTATAACGACACAGAGCGAGTACCAGATGCAGACACAGGAGGCAGATGGTTCGAGTCTCTGGTTCGAGTCTCTGATATTTATTGAACAAGAAGGGGCAGGCAAGAGGCAGGTCGAGGACAGGCAAATGTTCATAAACCAGGTCAGAGTCCAAACGGTACAGGGCGGCAGGCAGGCTCGAGGTCAGGGCAGGCTGAATGGCCAGGCAGGCGGGCTTAGTGTCAGGGCAGGCAAGAGGTCAAAACTGGTAGGTCTAGAAAAAAAAGAGACTAGGAAAAACAGGAACTCGGAAAACACGCTGGTAAGCTTGACAAGACGAACTGGCAACAGACAAACAGAGAACACAGGAATAAATACCCTGGGAATAATGGGGAAGACGGGTGACACCTGGAGGTGGGTTGAGACAATCACACAGACAGGTGAAACAGATCAGGGTGTGACAGTACCCCCCTCCCCTCCAGGGGCGCCACCTGGTGTTCTACCTAGGTGCATACCTGGTTGACCGGCGATGAGGGCCGGGTCCAGGATGTCTTGAGTGGAGAACAGGAGGGCTTCTTAAAGAAAAACTAACAGGTCTGTGAGAGCCGGAATTCTTACTGGTTGGTAGGTGATCAAATACTTACGTATGTCATGCAATAAAATGCAAATTAATTACTTAAAAATCATACAATGTGATTTTCTGGATTTTTGTTTTAGATTCCGTCTCTCACAGTTGAAGTGTACCTATGATACAAAATTACAGACCTCTACATGCTTTGTAAGTAGGAAAACCTGCAAAATCGGCAGTGTATCAAATACTTGTTCTCCCCACTATACATACACATACCTATATAGATATACATACTTTTTTTTAGAATATACCTTTATTATTCCCGCAAACCCTACCACCCTTCCCCCAAGTGGATTAAACTAATAAACAATAACACTTAGGCTTCTACCTTCAGTTTAAACATCTTATACACATTTTACAGACACAATCTATTTTGCAATAGTTATATTTTGTTTGTTTTTAGTCCTTCCTCTATTTCTGATGTCCATCCAGTTTGATTTCCATTTGTAACTGTGCTATTTCACAAAATTTCTGAACCTATATACATTTTACAGACCCTGTATGTTCTACATTGGTAATCTTGTTATTAGTCCCACCCTTCAGCTCCATTCAACCCCTCCCATCTATCTCTCAACACCATCCATTTTGGATTTCTATTTGCCATATATTTTTCAACTGTGCTGTGATGCTTCACAAAGGTACTGAACCTTTCAATTCTCATAGCTTCTACAGATTGTAAATTCAAAATAAACATTTTTGCTAAAATAATTATTATATTATTGATTGATTGACTATGGCTTTTCAAATCACCCAGTATTGCTATCTGCAGAGTTAGTTCTAGGCAAATGTTGCAATTCTTCAGCCATTCCTGGACCTGTGACCAAAAACGAGCTACATATGGACAATACCAAAATAAATGATCTAATGACTCTGCCTCCTCACAGCAACATCTGCATTGCTGGGAAGATTGTATCCCCCATATATATAACATTCTATTGGTTGCAAGAATTTTGTATAGTAATTTAAATTGAAACATTTGAAGTTTTGAATCCGCCGTTGTTTTGCATATCAATTCATAAATCATGTGCCATGGAATGGGTACATCGAAAATCTCTTCCCAACTATTTTGCAATTTATATGGCACAGCTGTCAGTTTTTTGGTCCTTAAATGAAATTGGTACATGTTTTTATTTATCAAACTTTTCTTTAACCATTTATGTTCTTTAATACAGGGCCAACATATAAGTTCCTTACTTTTTTCCCCTTCTACTTGCCTCTTACATTTTTGTGGTAATGCTGCAATTAGTTGGTTGTAATTTTGGGTAGAGCAGACATTTCCATATGTCTGTGTTAGCTGCATGTGTGACAACTCCACCAGTCCTATTTATGATATCATTCACTAATACCTTTTTTAAACATTAATTCAAAAATATATATTTTTTTATCAATTAGTATATTTGAGTTTAACCACAATATTTGTTGAATTCATATTCGTTATATAAATAAGCCCTTTGTCACACCCTGGCCTTAGTTATCTTTGTTTTCATTATTTTAGTTAGGTCAGGGTGTGACATGGGGAATGTATGTGTTTTGGTTTGTCTAGGGGTTTGTACGTTTAATGGGTCAGAGTCTTGTCTAGGTGTTTATATGTCTATGGCTGCCTAGATTGGTTCTCAATTAGAGGCAGCTGTGGTTTATTGTCTCTGATTGAGAGCCATATTTAAGGCAGCCATAGGCATTTGGGTTTTGGTGGGTAAATGTCTATGTTGAACGTTTGTTGCTTGTCTGTGCACTTACGTCATTTAGCTTCACGGTCGTTTGTTGTTTTGTTTAGTTTTTATTCAGTGTTCGTTTCGTGTTTTCCCTTCTCTCAATAAAAGAGAATGTATTTTGCACACGCTGCGCCTTGGTCCTCTCTCTCACCCATAGACGATCGTGACAGAATTACCCACCAGAATCGGACCAAGCGGCGTGTCAAGCGGCAACAGGAGCAATACACACAGGATTTATGGCAAAGGGAGCAGGATATGGGCTACACTACGTGGGAGGAGATCGACAGGTGGGCGATCGACCCAAGGCGAGTGCCGGAGCCCGCCTGGGATTCTCTGGCGCAGTGCGAGGAGGGATACCGGCGAATGGAGGCAGCACGAAGACGCGGTAGGAAGCCTGTGAGTCAGCCCAAAAAATTTATTGGGGGGGGCTACAAGGGAGTGTGGCGAAGTCAGGTAGGAGACCTGCGCCTACTCCCTGTACTTACCGTGGAGAGCGAGAGTACGGGCAGACACCGTGTTACGCAGTAGAGCGCATGGTGTCTCCTGTACGTGTGCATAGCCCGGTGCGGTACATACCAGCTCCTCGTATCGGCCGGGCTAGATTGAGTATTGAGCCAGGTGCCATGAAGCCGGCTCAACGCGTCTGGTCTCCAGTGCGTCTCCTCGGGCCGGCTTACATGGCACCAGCCTTACGCATGGTGTCCCCGGTTCGCCTACATAGCCCGGTGCGGGTTATTCCACCTCCCCGCACTGGTCGGGCTACGGGGCGCATACAACCAGGTAAGGTTGGACAGGCTCAGTGCTCAAGGGAGCCAGTACGCCTGCACGGTCCGGTATTTCCGGCGCCACCTCCCCGCCCCAGCCCAGTACCACCAGTGCCTACACCACGCACCAGGCTTCCTGTGCGTCTCCAGAGCCCTGTTCCTTCTCCACGCACTAGCCCTATGGTGCGTGTCTCCAGCCCATTAACACCAGTGCCTACACCACGCACCAAGCCTCCTGTGTGTCCCCAGAGTCCTGTGCGTCCTGTTGCTGCTCCCCGCACTAGCCCTGAGATGCGTGTCCCCAGCCCGGTACCACCTGTTCCGGCACCACGCACAAGGCCTACAGTGCGCCTCAGCTGGCCAGAGTCTGCCGTCTGCCCAGCGCCATCTGAGCCATCCGTCTGCCCAGCGCCATCTGAGCCATCCGTCTGCCCAGCGCCATCTGAGCCATCCGTCTAACCAGCGCCATCTAAGCCATCCGTCTGTCCCGAGCCATTAGAGCCGCCCGTCTGTCCCGAGCCGTCAGAGCCGTTCGTCAGTCAGGAGCCGCTAGAGCCGCCAGTCAGTCAGGAGCCGCTAGAGCCGCCAACCAGCCAGGATCTGCCAGAGCCGCCAACCAGCCAGGATCTGCCAGAGCCGCCAACCAGCCAGGATCTGCCAGAGCCGCCAACCAGCCAGGATCTGCCAGAGCCGCCAGTCAGCCAGGATCTGCCAGAGCCGCCAGTCAGCCAGGATCTGCCAGAGCCGCCAGTCAGCCAGGATCTGCCAGAGCCGCCAGTCAGCCAGGATCTGCCAGAGCCGCCAGTCAGCCAGGATCTGCCAGAGCCGCCAGTCAGCCAGGATCTGCCAGAGCCGCCAGCCAGCCATGAGCAGCCAGATCCGTCAGCCAGCCATGAGCAGCCAGATCCGTCAGCCAGCCATGAGCAGCCAGATCCGTCAGCCAGCCATGAGCAGCCAGATCCGTCAGCCAGCCATGAGCAGCCAGATCCGTCAGCCAGCCATGAGCAGCCAGATCCGTCAGCCAGCCATGAGCAGCCAGATCCGTCAGCCAGCCATGAGCAGCCAGATCCGTCAGCCAGGAGCTGCAGTCCCTCAGTCCGGAGCTGCCGTCCCTCAGTCCGGAGCTGCCGTCCCTCAGTCCGGAGCTGCCGTCCCTCAGTCCGGAGCAAAATGATCAATGATCATTTTGACCACACGGGGTGAGATCTTGCGTGGAGCCCCAGATCGAGAGAGATTATCAGTGGTCTTGTATGTCTTCCATTTCCTAATAATTGCTCCCACAGTTGATTTCTTCAAACCAAGCTGCTTACCTATTGCAGATTCAGTCTTCCCAGCCTGGTGCAGGTCTACAATTTTGTTTCTGGTGTCCTTTGACAGCTCTTTGGTCTTGGCCATAGTGGAGTTTGGAGTGTGACTGTTTGAGGTTGTGGACAGGTGTCTTTTATACTGATAACAAGTTCAAACAGGTGCCATTAATACAGGTAACGAGTGGAGGACAGAGGAGCCTCTTAAAGAAGAAGTTACAGGTCTGTGAGAGCCAGAAATCTTGCTTGTTTGTAGGTGACCAAATACTTATTTTCCACCATAATTTGCAAATAAATTCATTAAAAATCCTACAATGTGATTTTCTGGATTTATTTTCTCATTTTGTCTGGCATAGTTGAAGTGTACCTATGATGAAAATTACAGGCCTCTCTCATCTTTTTAAGTGGGAGAACTTGCACAATTGGTGGCTGACTAAATACTTTTTTGCCCCACTGTATATGCCAATTATGTGATGATCCGACCGCATTCTGTACCTTATCAACACTTTTGTAACCTTTGGTGCCAGAGAGAATGACATAAGAAAGTAGTCAAGACAACTAGCTTGACAAAGCCTAAATCTCACTAGGTCAGGGTATTTAAGTTTCCATAAATCCACTAATTCCAATATAGCCATGACATTCATGATTTCCTTAAGTGCCTGAGGGTGATAGTTTGTTGTGTGACTTCTACTTCTTGCTTCGGGAAGAGTGGGGGCTGATACCCCATGGAGTACTCAAAGGGGGAGAGTCCAATGGCCGAGCAGGGAAGAGTGTTCATAGAATACTCCACCCACACCAGTTGCTGGCTCCAGTTGGTGGGGTTAGTAGAGATGAGACACCAAGTGTCGTTTCCATGTCTTGATTGGCTCGCTCCGACTGGCCGTTGGATTGGGGATGAAACCCGGAGGACAGGCTGGCCGATGACACGATAAGGGTGCAGAACGCCTTCCAGAATCTGGACGAGAACTGAGGTCCCTGATCAGAGACAATGTCGACCGGGAGTCCATGGATTCGGAAGACGTGCTGCACCGTGGGCTGGGTCGTCTACATTGTCGGAGGAAAGCCAGGGTTTGACAGGCACCAGGATGCCTGGAGGAGTGAGCCCATTCCAGGACCTGAGACAGGCCGAATCAGGGACGAACATCCGGTTAGCCAGGCCCCCCCCCAGAGTTCTGGCGCTTGGCTGGGTGGAGGTATTCTAAATTCTTATGATCAGTCCACACCAAAAAATGAATGTTCTGCCCCTTCCAGCCAGTGCCTACACTCCCCAAGCACCATCTTAACTGCCAGAAGTTCCTGGTTCCCAAAATCATAGTTCCTTTCCACGGAATTGAGACGATGGGACAAGAAGGCACAGGGATGAAGCTTTTGGTCCTGGACAGACCGTTGGGACAGGACGGCCCCCACTCCCACATCAGAAGCGTCGACCTCAACCACAAACTGACGGGCCGGATGAGGATGGATGAGGATGGATGAGGATGGGGGCTGTGGTGAACCGCTGCTTAAGGTCCACAAATGCCCTGTCAACAGCTGGGGACCATGTGAACGGTACCTTGGGAAAGGCGAGTGCAGAGAGGGGAGCCGCCAGGATGCTGTTGCCCCAAATGAAACAGTATTAGAAATTACCTTGGGTTGGGGCCAATCCACCACCTCCCTCACCTTTTCAGGATCCATCTGGACATTCCCTTCAGCGATGACGTATCCCAGGAAGAAGATAGTTGAGCGGTGAAAATCGCACTTCTCTGCCTTCACAAACAATTGAATCTGATCAGCCTGTCAGGAATGGAGTACTTGGTACCCACCCTGTATATTGAAATATTATCCATAAAACAAGAAGTGTCCCTTAGAATTATATACATATCAGTTATGCATCATGTTAGCATGAAATCTACTATCCCTTAGTGTAGCAATCAATAAAAATATATGTCCACCGTGGGCTCTGCCGCCTCAACCATCGACTCCTATTTATAGAGTTTATTTTGTGATCTCGACAAAACAACTCTTGTTATGTTGTGACCATGAGATAAATAAGTTGTGATCTTGACATAACGAGGGAATTGTTTTTGTATTCATATGTCCTCTCTAGACTTCCGTAGATAATGGATAGGCTATCCTAGTGTTACCTTTGGTCCCTGCCCATCAACTCCTCCCCAGGCTACTAAGCTTTGCTGGCAGGGACTCATGGAGGGATTAATAAATTGACAATGAATGAGGAATCATCTAAGTAAATATGACTGTGAGAAAATCAAAGAAATGCATACGTTTTTTTTTTACTTGGTACTGTTCTTTGCTTATGTTGATTTCCTTGAACAATTAAAAAACGCCTTTCGAATTGAACAAGCTATTTTGTCCTGCACTGGTCGCTGTACCATAGAAAATCGAAGTGCATGCTGGGGACTGCGTGAGTTTATTTTTTTTTCGGGCGGAGATAATGTTGTTTGCACAAATGGTAGCAAGAAATTTCCATTGATAGAAGTTTGTATTGCATGTTTATTGTACAAAATTACTATTATGTGTCCTCTACTATTGTTCAGTTTTATTGACACTAGGCAGCTATTTGATAACTAAGTTGCGTCATCCTTCGTAGTAGCAAATGTGTCATCTAGCTAACGTTAGCCAGCTAGCTTCCCAACCGCAGAGTTAAACATTTTAAATTAATGTTTTTATACTAACGTTGGCTAAACCTGCCATTACTGGGGGTCATTTCGGAAGGTATTATTATGTATGAACTATGAACTTTGCTCGTGCAAGACATGCCCAGCTGATTTCGACGTTAACAGAATAGACTGTAGAGAGACTAGCTAACATTAGCTAGTATCCGCTAGCTAGCTAACAGTGATTGGTTTCCAAGCACCCAAGTCCATCTTGAATAGGCACACAGCTACAACAGAGACAATGGATGAGAGCCCAGAAGCTGCTGTGGACAACGATGACCTTGTTATTATTGTGGAAAACGAGGCAGAGAGCTTGCCAGCTGAAGAGGAGAGGGCGAAACAGCTAGGAGGTAGCCTCGGTCTCATGGACACTTGCCCTGTCTGCAAGTTGAATTTCCACAACAGAGAGCCGAAACTTCTGCCATGCCTCCACTCTTTCTGCAATAAGTGTCTTCCACCTCCTTCAAGGAACTTAATCAACACTGAACAACGGCGCGACCCGCAACTTCAAGTGGACAACTCGAAACCACGTGAGATCCGTCAATTTGTTTATCGGAAAGTTGATAACTGTACTGTAGTCACACTACTAGTCACTGAAGTGCAGGAAAATCATTGCAACTTTTCATTATAACGCAGATTTATTTTGTAACTTGGCCTTACTGGATTTTTAAAATCGTCTGTCAGATTGGTTGTAATATTAATTGATGCCTTACTAATTTCTGTGTATGTTATTCCACTGGTTCCAGTCAATGTGATCCGCTGCCCAGTGTGTCGACAAGAGTGCTGGGAGGTGGAGGTGCTCGATAACTTCTTTGTGAAGGACTCTGTGGAGGTTCCCAGCAGCACAGTGGAGAAGACCAGTCAGGTGCGTTAATATTGGTTACCAGGAAGGGTCTCAAATGGGGAAAACATTTTTCAGATGGTGAATCCTTGTCTGGTAAAGTGCTTACTGACCGAGACCCAGGACACTTACAGTGCCTTTAGAAAGTATTCATACCCCTTGACTTATTCCATATTTTGTCGTGTTACAGCTTTAATTCAAAATGGATTTAATATATTTTTTCTCACCCATCTTTCCACATTACCCCATAATGACAAAGTAAAAACATGAAAATTAAATACAGAACTACCTCATTTACATAAGTATTCACACCCTTGAGTCAATACTTTGTAGAAACAGCGATTACAGTTTTGAGTCTTTCTGGGTATGACTTTAAGAGCTTTCCACACCTGGATTGTGCAACATTTGCCCATTATCCTTTTCAAAATTCTTCAAGCTCTGTCAAATTGGTTGTTGATCATTGCTAGACAACCATTTTCAGGTCTTGCCATAGATTTTCAAGTGGATTTAAGTCAAAACTTAAACTTGGCACTCAAGAACGTTCACTGTCTTATTGGTATGAAACTCCTGTGTAGATTTGGCCTTGTGTTTGAGGTTGTCCTGCTGAAATGTGAATTCATCTCCCAGTGTCTGTTTGGAGATTTTCCTCTAGGATTTTGCCTGTGCTCAGTAAAAAAAATTGTCCTGAAAAACTTCCCAGTCCTTAACAATTACACTCATACCCATATCATGGTGAAGCCACCACTATGCTTGAAAATATGGAGAGTGGTACTCGTGTTGTTTTGAATTTGCCCCAAATATAACACTTTGAATTCAGGGAAAAATGTTAATTGCCACATTTTTTGCAGTATTACTTTAGTGCCTTGTTGCAAACATGATGCATATTTAGGAAAATTTTTGTTCTCTACAGGTTTCCTTTTCACTCTGTCAATTAGGTTAGTTTTGTGGAGTAACTACGATGTTGTTCCATCCTCAGTTTACCCCTTTCACAGCCATTAAACTCTAACTGTTAGTCACTTTCGGCCTCATGGTGAAATCCCTGAGAGGTTTCCTTCCTCTCCGGCAACTGAGTTAGGAAAGATGCCTGTATCTTTGTAGTGACGTGTGTATTGATAGACGATCAAAAGTATAAATATTTACTTCATCGTGATCAAAGGGATATTCAATGTCTGCTTTTTTATTTTGACCCATCTACTAATAGAGGTGCCCTACTTTGCGAGGCATTGGAAAACCTCCCTGGTCTTTTGTGATTTTATCTGTGTTTGAAATTCACTGCTCAACTGAGGGACCTTACAGATAATTGTGGGGTACAGAGATGAGGAATTCATTAAAAAATCATGTTAAACAGTGAGTCCATACAACTTATGTGACTTGTTACTTACTCCTGAACTTATTTAGGTGAGTGACAACAAATCTCTATTTAATTAAATGCAGGCTGTAACACAACAAAATGTGGAATAAGTCAAGGAGTGTGAATACTTTCTGAAGGCACTGTATACCATGTGTCACCACTGAAGCGTTGCCTTGCATAGGACTAAAATCATGGATTCACGTAAAGGCAAGTTCTTGCTCATATGTTCTACCTTCCCAATTTCCAGGTGTGTATGAGTTGTGATGACAACACAGAGGCCACGGGGTTCTGTGTGGAGTGTGTGGAGTTCCTGTGTGTGACGTGTATTGAGGCCCACCAGCGAGTCAAGTTCACCAGGGATCATACCATACGGCAGAAAGAGGAGATGTCCCCAGGTAGCCTACTCTATGAAAATATGGCTTTCTGAATTGTATACTGTAAGAAAATAGAATGCCAAGGAAGGTGATAGGTAGGAGCTGCACAACTAAATCCTATGAAACCGAATCACAAATATGTAGATAGGTAAATGCGTAGTGATTTATTTTCTTCTAGGCTAAATTCTTGTCTTATTCCAGAGGCTGTTGGTGCAACCACACAGAAGCCAGTGTTTTGTGACATCCACAAGCAGGAGCCCCTCAAGCTGTTCTGTGAGACCTGCGACCGTCTCACATGCAGAGACTGTCAGCTGCTCAAGCACAAGGACCACAAGTATGACCACATTTATTTACTCACCCTTTATTTATTTGGGAGTGGCGCAGCGGTCTAAGGCACTGCATCACAGTGCGAGAGGCATCACTACAGACCCTGGTTCAATCCCGGGCTGTATCACAACCGGCCGTGATCGGGAGTCCCATAGGGCGGTGCACAATTGGCCCAGCGTCATCCTGGTTAGGGTTTGGCCGGTGTAGGCCGTTATTGTAAATAAGAATTTGTTCTTAACTGACTTGCCTAGTTAAATAAATATAAACATATGTTTCCAGGTTAGTGTCAGAGAATCTCTTTTATCGTGCTTAGCTACCATAAAGGGATACTTTGTGATTTTGACAATGAGGCCCCTTATCTACTTCCCCAGAGTCAGATGAACTAGTGGATACCATTCTTATGTCTCTGTGTCCAGTATGAAGGAAGTTGGTTTCGCAAGCCAATGCTATCTAGTGTTAGCTCAATGACGAAGTCTATGTGCATTTGCTAGCATGCGGTATCCGCTAGCACTAACTAAGTCACTCTGGATAAGCACGTCTGCTAAATGACTTAAATGTAACAAGAGACCTACCTTTCAGACGCCTGAGTTGAAACCTTCAATAGTCCATATTATGCTCAAACTGATTGTATATTTTTAAGTATTATTTTTGTACCTGTGCTTCATGTGTTGGTGTTAATCCTCTGTGTAAAGGGGATTTTCAGGTGAACAAAAAGGAGAGCAGTTGTTGATAATATCAATTAAAAAAAAAAAAAAATCTGGTTTATTACAGAAATTCAGAGAGATCACATTCAGTGAGGACCTCTAAATATACACTGCTCAAAAAAATAAAGGGAACACTTAAACAACACAATGTAACTCCAAGTCAATCACACTTCTGTGAAATCAAACTGTCCACTTAGGAAGCAACACTGATTGACAATACATTTCACATGCTGTTGTGCAAATGGAATAGACAACAGGTGGAAATTATAGGCAATTAGCAAGACACCCCCAATAAAGGAGTGGTTCTGCAGGTGGTGACCACAGACCACTTCTCTGTTCCTATGCTTCCTGGCTGATGTTTTGGTCACTTTTGAATGCTGGCGGTGCTTTCACTCTAGTGGTAGCATGAGACGGAGTCTACAACCCACACAAGTGGCTCAGGTAGTGCAACTCATCCAGGATGGCACATCAATGCGAGCTGTGGCAAGTAGGTTTGCTGTGTCTGTCAGCGTAGTGTCCAGAGCATGGAGGCGCTACCAGGAGACAGGCCAGTACATCAGGAGACGTGGAGGAGGCCGTAGGAGGGCAACAACCCAGCAGCAGGACCGCTACCTCCGCCTTTGTGCAAGGAGGAGCACTGCCAGAGCCCTGCAAAATGACCTCCAGCAGGCCACAAATGTGCATGTGTCTGCTCAAACGGTCAGAAACAGACTCCATGAGGGTGGTATGAGGGCCCGACGTCCACAGGTGGGGGTTGTGCTTACAGCCCAACACCGGGCAGGACGTTTGGCATTTGCCAGAGAACACCAAGATTGGCAAATTCGCCACTGGTGCCCTGTGCTCTTCACAGATGAAAGCAGGTTCACACTGAGCACGTGACAGACGTGACAGAGTCTGGAGACGCGGTGGAGAACGTTCTGCTGCCTGCAACATCCTCCAGCATGACCGGTTTGGCGGTGGGTCAGTCATGGTGTGGGGTGGCATTTCTTTGGGGGGCCGCACATTCCTCCATGTGCTCGCCAGAGGTAGCCTGACTGCCATTAGGTACCGAGATGAGATCCTCAGACCCCTTGTGAGATCATATGCTGGTGCGGTTGGCCTCCTGGGTTCCTCCTAATGCAAGACAATGCTAGACCTCATGTGGCTGGAGTGTGTCAGCAGTTCCTGCAAGAGGAAGGCATTGATGCAATGGACTGGCCCGCCCGTTCCCCAGACCTGAATCCAATTGAGCACATCTGGGACATCATGTCTCGCTCCATCCACCAACGCCACGTTGCACCACAGACTGCCCAGGAGTTGGCGGATGCTTTAGTCCAGGTCTGGGAGGAGATCCTTCAGGAGACCATCCGCCACCTCATCAGGAGCATGCCCAGGCGTTGTAAGGAGGTCATACAGGCACGTGGAGGCCACACACACTACTGAGCCTCATTTTGACTCGTTTTAAGGACATTACATCAAAGTTGGATCAGCCTGTAGTGTGGTTTTCCACTTTAATTTTGAGTGTGACTCCAAATCCAGACCTCCATGGGTTGATAAATTTGATTTCCATTGATCATTTTTGTGTGATTTTGTTGTCAGCACATTCAACTATGTAAAGAAAAAAGTATTTAATAAGAATATTTCATTCATTCAGATCGAGGATGTGTTATTTTAGTGTTCCCTTTATTTTTTTGAGCAGTGTATATTAATCACACAGCACCGAAGGTTCTGTAAACACAGCCCAAGAGGCTTGTAGGAGGTCACATCAGCTGCTACAGAATCTGTGTCACAGATACATTACATTATCAGTGTGCCCTAGACTCAGTCAAACTAACCATAACATTCAGCACTGGCAGACATTTGATACTGACAGTTAAACAGGTCAAAGGTCGGAACATCAACTTATACTCAACAAAAATATAAGTGCAACATGTAAAGTGTTGGGTGTTGGTCCCATGTTTCATGAGCTGAAATAAAAGATACCATGAATTTTCCATATGCACAGAAAGCTTATTTCTCTCAAATTTTGTGCACATTTGTTTACATCCCTGTTAGTGAGCATTTCTTCTTTGCGAAGATAATCCATCCACCTGACAGGTGTGGTGTATCAAGAAGTTGATTAAACAGCATGATCATTACACAGGTGAACCTTGTGCTGGGGACAATAAAAGGCCACTCTAAAATGTGCAGTTTTGTCTCACAACACAATGTTACAGATGTCTCAAATTGAGGGAGCATGCAATTAGCATGCTGACTGCAGGAATGTCTACTTGAGTTGTTGCCAGAGAATTGAATGTTAATTTCTCTACCATAAGCCACCTCCAATGTTGTTTAGAGAATTTGGCAGTATGACAAACCTGCATCACAACTGCAGACCATGTGTAACCATGCCAGCCCAGGACCTCCATATCCGGCTTCCTGAAACTGAGTAGTATTTCTTTCTGTAATTAATCTCTTGTGGGTGAAAACACATTCTGATTGGTTGTGTCTGGCTCCCCAGTTGGTGGGCCTGGCTCCCAAGTGCCCTCCCAGGCCCACCCATGGCTGAGCCCCCTGCTCAGTCATGTGAAATCCATAGCCTAATCATTTATTTTAATTGACTGATTTCCTTATGAGCTGTAACGCAGTCAAATTGTAATAGCAGATAGTCTATAATTAACAGGCGCAAAATGACTTAAATGTGGTACTTAAACATACGTGATTACCTCCTGTTTCCCTTCCCCAAGGGAACGCATCTGTCTGCATCTCCCTGCACATAGTCATGTTTTTTACATATCAATCCATATCACCAGTAAATCAAATACAGGAAAATAATTACTAAATTTCCCATTACTCTGCATACCTTGTCTCTCCAGTTACCAGTTCCTTGAAGATGCCTACAGAAACCACAGGCAACACCTGGAAAACATGACACATCAGCTACAGGAGAAGAGGAAAGCCATAGAAGAAGTGTCCAACTGCATCAACAATGGGTAACTTATTACATACTCTAAACATGCAAACTAAACTCACATGTTATGTTATGTACATAGACAAGGTCAATAGCATGATTGACTACAGGCAAACTCATAATTTCCTTTTCTACTTCTATCTTTATTCTTTCAGACTCCAGCAAGTCGATGAAAACCGCAAGTCTGTCACCAATGAGATAAAGAAGTCAATTTGCAACTTGATCATGGAGATCAACAGAAAGGGAAAAATCTTGGTCAATCAACTTGAGGTATGGTTGTTAAATAGGACATGAGCAATCATGTTGTCATTCCACCACATAATTAAATAATGTACACTTCTGCTGACATGGCTCTAATTACACTATGTGAGCATATTTGTAAGTAGCTTTGTGCTAATCATGGTGGTTGTTTCAGACACTGACGAAGGACCACGAGGTCGGACTGAAGAAACAACAAGAAGATGTCAGCCACCTGACCAGACATCTAGATCACGTCATCAACTTCACCAAGTGGGCCACAGCCAGTCACAGTGGCACAGCTCTGCTGTACTGCAAGAGACTGGTAGGAACCATAACTTTCACTGTGGAGTTGGTTTTAATTTGGCCTACCTTTTAAACCCACGAGGGAAAATGTTGACCTAAATTGTTCAGACAGCTCTGTGGAAATACACATTAACTGAATTTGAGTGATTCAGAAACCTTTTCTTTCAGATTCTTTGCCAAATCCATTACCTAATGAGGGCCAACTGCAACGCATCCATCGTCCCTCAGAGCTCAGTCCGCTTCCAGTGTCGCTCCGGTTTCTGGGCCTCAAATGTCGACCTTGGTAAGAACGCTGAAACTTCAGTTCTGACGGATACTGTAGGCCTAAGCCAAAATAATCCCCATGATGTTAAATGCAGACCTTGTTGAACTAATGTTTGTTCATGTTTCTGTGCATTTCCTAAGGGTCTTTAGCAGTAGAGAGAATTCCTGGTCGTCAGCCCAGTTCCATTCAGCAGGGCTTCCCTCCTGGCCACCCCAGCCAGCCTGGCCCCGGCCCTAGAGTAGAGGTCCCTCCCGGGGCCTTCCCTCCAGGCTCCTCCGCTCACCAGCGTGGGAGCACCCTGGCCCAGCTCCAGCTGCAGGTAGAGAAGCTTGCCCAGCACCCCAACAGGGCTGGACAGCCCCCTCCCAACCATTGGTCCTGGTACCAGCAGGGTCTGAAGCTCCCAGGGCCGGGGCCAGGTCCAGGGGGCCCACCTCCACAGAGGCCCCACCAGGGGGGTTCTCCATCGCAGGGTCCCCCCAACATGGTCCAGATCCAGCAGCCAGGCCGGAGTTACGGACCCCCCGGCCCCCAAACCCATCCCAACCCCAGGAGCCCCACCTCTATGCTGCAAAAC
Organism: Salvelinus namaycush; assembly: GCF_016432855.1. Lineage (NCBI taxonomy): Eukaryota > Metazoa > Chordata > Actinopteri > Salmoniformes > Salmonidae > Salvelinus > Salvelinus namaycush. The sequence goes on along the minus strand of NC_052344.1, from coordinate 365,233 downwards.
GCAGGCTTCCCCCCTCAGGTATGTGTGTGATTCTTTTTCGTTTTTTTTCTAATCCCTTTTTGAAGTTGTAGATTGGCTCTTTGCTGTTATCCGACACTGAGTCACTGAGAACATGCTATTTCAGTTATGATAAAATGGAGACAAGCTGATGCAGAGGAACCAATTATGATTTATATGTTTACTGAGTTGTGTTATTGTCTTATTTTTTTGTCGTAATTGCAAGACTTGTGAAAAATGCTTGCCTCTGACGTTGGTGCCATATCTCATTCTAGTCTCTAAGGGATCTCATCCACAACTCCAGCTTCCCTCCCAAACCAATGGATGTGCTACAGGGTACCTCCCGCTACTCTCATGCACCTCCTAACACAGGACCCATCAGCACTCAAGCCTCTATACACCAGGTATATGCGGATTCCTATAAACTGAAGCTGAAGCTCATTATTTAATGTACTTACATGTATTTTATGTCTCTGGTTGTGTATTTACCACACACACAAACAAATGAGAAATAGAGTAACTCTTTGTTGTTGTTCTCAGCGTAACATGATGGAAGCTGCACAACTGAGGAGGAGTGACCCCAGTGGATCTTCATCATTGTCCATGTCCAACCCCAGAGCTAGTTATGCTCCGAGCCTAGCCACTGCCTTCCCAGACAGACATTGTAGGCATCTCACCCTCACACTTCCCTCATTTGTTAGATGCAAAACAAACTTGAAATATAATTAAATCAGCTATTCATGCCCAATCATAAATGTATCTCAATTTAACCCATTTCTCTTTCTCCTTTCAGCACAAGGAAGACAGAATTCCCCCATGTCCAAATCTTCCTCCTCTGAAGCCAACATAGGGTAGGTGAACCCCAGTATGTACCGTGTGGTTGATGTGTTCCTGGTTGTAATATCTGTGGTTCTGTGTTGAAGGTCTGCTTCCTGGAAGCGCACAGAGCCTCATGCTGCGGCTCCCCCCTCAGCTAAGCGGAGGCGAAGGTCGTCCCCCGGACCAATCATCGTCATCAAGGACGAACCAGAGGACGATGACGAAGTCAGCTTTGTAAGTATGACTGCATGTAATCTGTGTGCCTTTGAAATATGTATATTCTATACAATCATATATGAACGATAGAATCTCCCTAGTGTCTCTTCTATCTTCCAGGTGCAGTCTAGTGTTGGAGCCTCAGCCAGCCTGCCAGACAGCAGTACAGGCATCCAGCCCAAGCCCCAGCAGCAGTATCTCCCAGCACCCATGGTGGAGCCCCAGCTAGAGCCAGAGCCCCAGCTAGAGCCAGAGCCCCAGCTAGAGCCAGAGCCCCAGCTAGAGCCAGAGCTCCAGCTAGAGCTCCAGCTAGAGCCCCAGCTAGCGCCAGAGCCCCAGCTAGAGCCAGAGGCCCAGCCAGAGCCCCAGCTAGAGCCAGAGGCCCAGCCAGAGCCCCAGCTAGAGCCAGAGGCCCAGCCAGAGCTAGAGCCAGAGGCCCAGCCAGAGGCCCAGCTAGAGCCAGAGGCCCAGCCAGAGACCCAGGTAGAGCTAGAGGCAGACCCCCAACCAGACCGAGAAAAGGCCCCAGGTGTCCCTGAAGATGACCCGAATGAAGACTGGTGCGCCGCATGTCAGAATGGGGGAGAAGTGCTCTGCTGTGACAGATGTCCCAAAGTCTTCCATCTGAACTGTCATATACCTTCACTTAGAGAGTCTCCCAGGTAATTAACACCTACTTTAACATTTCTATGCACCACTCACAGCTGCACAGTCCTGCCTGCTCTGCCTGTTACATTTAATACAGCTGTCTCTGAAGGGTGATACGTGTGCAGTACCTTGTAATATAAACTGGGAATTGTTTACCCCCAAAGTGAGACAAGAGACTGCAATATTGTGAATTCACTAACCCCCCTGTGTGTCTGTGTTTCCAGTGGTGAGTGGTTCTGTTCGTTCTGTCGTGACCTGGCCAGTCCTGAGATGGAGTATAACCCAGATAGCCAGGGAGAATCACCAGCCATGAAGGAAGAGCCAGGATCAGAGAGATTCCCTCCAGTTGATAAGAGGAAATGTGAGAGACTGTTGCTCTGCATCTACTGCAACGAGTTCAGTACAGATTTCCAGGAGCCTGCCTCACCGTTGGTAAGAATGCAAATACCCTATAGAACATTTTTGCTCTATGGTTTTAATTCAATCAATACGATACGACTTTGTCTATCGAGTCAGAAAATTGTCTTAACTCCCAATCCCCAGACACCACACCATTCATTTTGGATAATTTATCACAGTTAAGTAATGATGCTTCCCCCATCTATATCCAGTCAGTCCCAGAGTATAAGGAGCTGATTGAGACTCCAATGGACCTGTCTATAGTGAAGAGCAGGCTGGAGTCTAAGGAGAGCCCACGTTACTGCAGTGCTGAGGAGTTTGTCAAGGATGTCAGGCTCATATTCAGGAACTGTGCAAAGTATTACCAGGTACGGCAAGACTACACGACACACAATATGACGCACTTGGGTTGGATTATGGTGCTTGCTTACAACGCTAGGATTCACATTTTGTTTTTGCATTGGACCACAAAACTGAAAATGCCCTGGTTTCCCAGACCCAGGTTAAGCCTATTTAGAATGGACTAAAAGTATGCTCAAAGTCCAGTAGAAGGCTTATTTCAGAAACCAGCCCTAAAATGTGTTGACAAAATTGAGACACACACCACTTGTTTGTTTAATTAGAGATATACGTAGCATACATCGATGTGCTTGCTTTCCTGTCTTATTCCCTATGATAGTGCTGTCTGTGCTTTCGCTTCTGCTTTGCTTGCTCTTTGAGCTCGGGTAGTTGTAAAGCACTTTGTGACAACTACTGATGTAAAAAGGGCTTTATAAAATACATTTGTTTGATTGACAGGCAGACACTGAGGTGGGAGGTGCAGGACTGAGCCTGGAGGAGTACTTTGAAGAGCAGCTGAAGCTCCTCTACCAAGACAGGAGCTTCCCTGGGGGCAGAGAGGAGGGCATGATACCCCCTGTGGAGGACGAGATGGAAGAAGGGATGGAAGATGACGGGATGGCTCCTAACGAAGGGGATATGCCCCCAGTCGAGGACGATCTAACACCTGTTGAAGAAGGGATGCCTTCTATGGAGAAAGAAGGAATGGAAGAGGCTCCTGTGGAAGGAGGGATGGAGGAAGAAGGGATACCTCCTTTAGAAGAGAGCATGGAAGAGGAAGGGGAAGAGACTTCTCCAGTGAAAGGAGACTCACCACCTGCTGATGCTACTGAACCAGTAGATCCATCAACAAGGGGTGCATCATCACCCAACCTTCCCAGCAAGGATGCTCCTCAACCCCTCTCAGATACCCCAGACAACCCTCCCTGCGAGGAGGCCCCCCAACCCCTCTCAGATACCCCAGACAACCCTCCTGACAACAGCCCTGCTGCAGGCTTAGCCACAGAAAATGAGGGGACGACTAAAGAAGTGCGAGACGAAGCAGAAGAGGAATGATTCTTGTTCTTCCACTGTAAATTGGACGGACAATAAAGCTTTTAGAATTATCTATAGGTTCTGTTGTCTGAAAATACAGGGTGACCTCTTTGCTGCGTCATATACTTTTTGATATGATTTTCAATAATAAATAAACAGAAAACTGGGACGTTTAACAGGGTACAGAGGTGGACAATGAATGCACAAATGTTTGTCTTGTTACAAAGCAATGTAGCTACATGTATGAACTAGTAATGCACAGACTGTTCTGTCTGCTGAGATTGAGAAGTTACAATCATGCTGTAACTGATGAACTTTCTACAATAACAATCATAACACAAATAATGTCCATTATTGATAAATTGTCTGAAATTTTCCATGTTGGCTTTTGTAAAGATGAATGCCATATAATACTGTATATTTAAAATAATGTAAGTGATTTTATTTATCCAACTCTAAAGAAAAATAACTGCAAAGACAGAACTCCATGAAAACCATAGCCCTTACATCCCCGTCTTAACTCAAACGTTTTTGATAAAGGTCAATCATTTTTTTAAACTTTTATGTATAGTTGTGTTATAATTTAGTTAAATTCTAGGCTACTCTTGTACAGAACATTGTTAAGGAGGTATTCTGTAAGGTGGACTCAGCGATATAACATAGATGCAAAAGGCAAACAGCATAGTGGGTCAATTTCAGCGACAACTAAGAGCGCGCGGCTCAACATCTCCGCTGTTTTGATTCCCTGGCTACCGTGAAGCGAACTGTGTACATGAGCAGATACTGTGTGAGAGCCTTGTATCCGTTCATCTCAGTATCTGCTGTGCTGCTGGTGGCAATGTCATTTTTCTGAGTTTACCTTTAAGACTGTTCACTAGATTACAGGGATGTAAAATGAAAGTGCAGTGTTCTCGAATGGTGCTGCTTGATTTTTGGCATGTAAAGAGAACCAAATTGTAGCCCTCACTTTTCCTTCTTGCATGTTTTCTTGTTGCCTGGCTACCCAGACTTGGTCTGGCCAAACGCTACGGCCACGGACGTTATTTTTTCTCCACTATCAGTCTGGACCTGAGTACCTCCCCAACCCTTCACCGAATGCGAACACATTTGGGGCTGTCTGATTGGGCCAGAGCCAGAACACACGTGGATAAAGCATCCAGTTAGAAAAGGTGTAATTGACTTTGATACTCTGATTGGTTAGAGATGATCCAATCGATGAAGACTTTGTTTTGTACAACGCCCCTCATCGCCACCACAAGACTTCAATAGATGCTGTAAAGAGGTCACTGGAAAGCAGACTTTGGGGGAATAGAAGGTTGCCAGATTGGTGCACAGTCAAAAAATCTGATCTAACAAAGTGCATATTCGTCAAATCCGTCGTGATTGATGTATTGTAACAGGCCCACTGGTTACTAAAGTCTGATTTGGATTTATTTGGCTGCATAGCATTTAGAAGTAGTCCCTTTTCAGGTTTAGAGGTGACTGCTAAATACTAACTCCTGTTGGTATAAGCTGGTAGCATACAATAAAACTTGAATTAAACGCTGAGTCTCAAATAGCCGCCTGTCCCTTTTAATAGCCAGGCAATGTTACACATTTCAGCAAATAAACGCCCCTTTCAAAGAAACGTAGGGTCTAAATTAATTGTGTACAGAGGTTCCATCAATGACCAAAAACAGTCAACAACTTCCGGAGTACAGACCCCCAAAAATTGCCCGATTGCCTTCTATTGGCAAAAGTAAGGACTGCTGAAAATGCACAGTCAAGGAGAATAATGATTTTTTTTTTTTTACAGAGGCATACTAAGACAAAATAAACTTGACACAATGTCTACATGATAACACAGTGTAGAAAATGAAGAAATGTATTCAAATGCTGTAAGTGAATGCTGGAATTAAACAATTAAATATGCAAATGAGCAAAAGCTGTGTGGATTAAGGAAAATAGATGCCTGGCTCACATTGAAGCCTGCCTCAAGTAGATGCCTGTTGTCTTCAGTGATTTAAGCAAATAAACACTGGGCTATTAATTGTGGTAGCTAGCATAGAGCAATCAGTGGTGTTAGTCAAAGTGTTTTTATTTTTTTATTTTATTTCACCTTTATTTAACCAGGTAGGCCAGTTGAGAACAAGTTCTCATTTACAACTGCGACCTGGCAAAGATAAAGCAAAGCAGTGCGACACAAACAACAACACTGAGTTACACATGGAATAAACAAACACACAGTCAATAACACAATAGAAAAAGTATATATACAGTGTGTGCAAATGGCGTAAGGAGGTAAGGCAATAAATAGGCCGTGGTAGCGAAGTAATTACAATTTAGCAAATTAACACTGGAGTGATAGATGTGCAGATGATGATGTGCAAGTAGAAATACTGGTGTGCAAAAGAGAAAAAAACTAAATAAAAACAATATGGGATGAGGTAAGTAGTTGGATGGGCTATTTACAGATGGGCTGTGTACAGCTGCAGCGATCGGTAAGCTGCTCAGATATCTGATGCTTAAAGTTAGTGAGGGAGATATAAGTCTCCAACTTCAGCAATTTTTGCAATTCGTTCCAGTCATTGGCAGCAGAGAACTGGAAGGAAAGGCAGACAAAATAGGTGTTGGCTTTGGGGATGACCAGTGAGATATACCTGCTGGAGCGCGTGCTATGGGTGGGTGCTGCTATGGTGACCAGTGAGCTGAGATAAGGCGGGGCTTTACCTAGCAAAGACTTATAGATGACCTGGAGCCAGTGGATCTGGCAACGAATATGTAGCGAGGGCCAGCCGACGAGAGCATACAGGTCGCAGTGGGTGGTATATGGGGCTTTGGTGACAAAACGAATGGCACTGTGGTAGACTGCATCCAGTTTGCTGAGTAGTATTGGAGGCTATTTTGTAAATGACATCGCCGAAGTCAAGGATCGGCTGTAATGCAGTTGATTTGTGACGATGACATGAACATGTACTGGGGTTGACCTCCATACAAGCATATACTCAGATTTTTACCTCAACGTAGTGTGAAATACACATATATACTCAGATTTCTAGCTCGATATAGTGTGAAATACACCTAAACAAACATTAGCCTAAATGTAGACTAATTTACCTGGGGGGGCAATGAGGAGATTCGGGAGCTTTCCCCCAGGCATCTTTCCTCATGCGTTTCCAAGGCATTTCCATTGTTTTAGTTGAGTTCTATCGATCTCTTTACCACATCTATGATGGCAGCCTCAGACTAAAGTATGTAGCAAACGACATAGCAGAGTAAGAGTGAGTCGTCAGGCTAGTTTTCTTGTTTAACCTCCTTGATAAGTGTCTCTAAAGTAGAGATAGGGGACCATTCAGTTCCTATCAAGTCACTGGTGTAAGGAGGCCAGGCTTCTTGTTTAAACAAGAGCATCATGCAACCTTGTGTACTCCGATATCTCTATCAGTTAAAGGGTAGCATCAGAGTGGGAATTACGGGGACAGGTCGGTCTCAGGCCCCCTATGAGACATGAGTCCCCTTAAATGCAACATAGTCAAACTTTGGGGGGTCTCTAAATAATGCTAATTTAACCATTCCCTTATTTGTTTAAAATGCAATTTGTACTTCTACAGTGGTATATATAAAAAAATAAAAACGTATTCCAAATTAAATGAATACCCCCACCTCTGTGTTATGGTTTAAACAATTTTTTCCCGATGTGGCTATACCTTTCGTCCTGGGACAACCCTTTTGCAGGTGACCCAACTTTTCTTTCTACAAATGTGTCAGCAAAACACATGAATTAATTCAGGCTACAAGAGTGTAGGCCCAATTACAATCATTGAATGTCATTACACTTTTTGGTGTTTTGTAAGATGTCTCTTTCCATTTATCAAATGGCACAAGTGCATAGTGCACTGTTAGGATGCTGGATTTATTTTGGAGGATGAACATGCTCAGGTAGCCTACGTTTTAATGTGATTTGTTTGGCAATCAGATGAAAACCGTCAAATGACATGCCTTTAGCCTGCTATAGTAATATATGGTATAGTAATATATTAGGCCCCCAAAAAATGTCATGTCCTGTGAGAAACAAAATAGAGACCCACGAATGTTACGGTATAATTTGCAATGGCTAGAACCAAGACATGCTGAAAACGTAGTAAAAAAACATATAATCAAACTCTTGGATACATTACTTCTGTTGATATCTGTGTACTGATTACCCCTAGCACAAACATAAAGCATGCAATGTTGATCAATGTAAGAAAGCCTGTTATATCTCCAAAGCCACTCGTTTTATATCATAGATAACGTAGAATGTGTTAACTTTAGTTCTTGAAGACACCACATAGCTCAATGGACACCACATCGGCTAATAAACCAACATTGAGATAGATGACGCCCTACACTCCCCCATACCCCAAGGCGAGTTTATTCGCGCTGTTTTGCTACACCACTGCAATACATGAGATTCTCAGCAACTGTCTGATCTCCATATACACCCACTCACTCTCTCCTTTTGTCCCGTTCATGATGGGAGAACTCAGCGGTCCAGATATTACTATTGGATATTACTTTTATTATTTTACGATTATTACGGTTACTATTTTTCTCTTCATTTGGAGATTTTACACGGGCAAGGAAAGAGTTAAAACTGGCGAGATTGCCTTGAGTGGACGATCACTATTAACAGCGTTACTAATATTGTAATAATTGTACAATATAATTAATTAAATTAATGTTGGAATAAAATATAGGCCGGTTGTATTTTACTCTGGATTGTGTTTTACTTCAGTCAGAAATATGAATATTAAATATATTCTTTGAATCAAACATGACAAAAAAGTTCATACATTACATCTTTTGAATTATGAAATGGGCCTAGATTCTTTTGTATATGCAGAAAAGTATGTTCAGGAATGCCTTGTATATAGTCTACATTTGCTGACTAGGCTTAGCTATATAATGAATTGCTGTTTATTTACCTCCCCTCTCACTCATTTGTCAAAACCTTTCTCACCATGTTCTCACCCCACATTAACTTGGCCAGAGCACCCAGAGTACCATTGGCCCACGTTGAAGGACTGCTATCAGGATGGGAGGGGCCGAGCTCTGGGTGAACAAGACTGTACAGTCTTCCCTCTAATCGCTGCCTCTCACATCTGCAGGTAGGTAACAGTAACACCGGGTTTTCAGGAGGACAGTATGTATGTGTCTGCAACCTGTGTAACCCAGTTAATCAGAGGCCCTTGTTGGTAGGGAAGTACATGAAGAAATCTAGGACAGTCCCAGGAATGGTTAGATAATTAGATGTTATAGTGCTAATACTTTATACGGCATTGTTACTGCATTCATAATGGGATGCACAGGGGCGTAGTTGTATGCCTGTTGAGGGATGATGGTGTCATTGAAATAACTCAACCCCAACCACTCCCCCTGCCAACCCCCATCACTCTTCCTCTATCACCTCCCACCACCACCCACTCCCCTACAACCCCCCACAAACCTCAACCCTGTTTGGCAGATTGCCACATAGGCCCCATGTACAGGACCTAATTGCCGCCATGGAGCCCTCCTAAGGGGCCCCCGGGCTGCTGGGTGCCTGTAAAAAGCTCTGTGGTTGGAGGTGAAAATTGCAATGGGGAAGACACCTAGAGCACACATGGTACGGCCTTTTTCTGACTGAAGACAGCATCCTTTCCTCTCCTCACACCACCTGAATTGTTCTGCTCTTCACTTTTCTGTGGTCTAACAGGATAGCTCAGGAGCAGTGTTGTTCGGCTGTAGTAGGGGACAAATTGTGTACCAGCGGCATCAACCTGGCCAAAGAACAGGGGGCCTGTGTGGTGCCTTTTACCCATGGGGACCCCTGTGAAACAAAGACTACCAAGGTGTGTGACTTTGTATTGGAACTCTCTCTCATTCCCTTTCTTCCTTGTTTACTTACTGTAGCTCCTCTCCTCTACAACATATACCAATAAAGCTTTTTCTTCCATCCTCACTCACTTGTCTCTGAGTCTATCCTCTTAATGAGCGACTGAACGCATTCATTCCCCATGTTTTTCTGTTGCTCCTTATAAAAAAATGTGATTTCAATCTTGGGGGTGTGGTTGGATGTGGCAGCTACTTATGTTTGTTCCCCATGAAACACCATAGGAACAAAACCAGTATCACTTCCTCAAAATAGTCAGAATGAATCTAAGATGAAACAAGAAATCAATAATAAATGTTGACGTTTTTTTGCCGAGGAGGCTTTAGTCCGCAATTTTAGCTTAGGTGTTTGGTGCAGTATTTCTCCCCCCAAAAATGTGTGACCTCTTGTCTTATGTAAACAAAGTCAGATCTGCTGCGCTGCTGTGGAGTTCTGACTCACTGTCTGTGTGTTCTGCGGTACAATCTGATAGAGCGCGATCACCGCAGCTGTTTATCCTGTATTAGTGGGCAAGTGGGCTGTTTATCCTGTATTAGTGGGCATTGTCGAAATAAAACCTAACCCTCAAGTAAGTCCTGACAAACTCTTGTACTCAAATCTCACAAAACTCAGTTTTGGAAGATACTACTTTATGACCAAAATTAACCTACTTGCACCTTTTAGTCAATTTTGGGACTGGAATAAATGTTTCTGACTGATGTCGATGTCACGTGCAGTTTTCAACAATAGAAGTTGGTTCTCGAGTTCAGTTGTCAAGTGCCGTTTTCAATGATTGAAATAGGTTCTCAAATTCAGTTATGCTTTAATGCATACGTGTCTACTGTACATGTACTGGCATTTTGAGATACATACTGTGTAAGTAACATTTTAGATACATGCCCTTTCTCTTCCCCATCTCCCCTCCTCTCAAATGTGTTGTGACTGCTGTCTGCTGGGCCTGATGTCTGCCTGCATGGGTAATGGCTGTGAGCTGGCCCTAGACCTGGGAAAGCAGTGTCAGGAGACAGCCCACGTCTGCTGTGGTGGGGTACGACCAGAGCACAACAAGCCTGCTGCTGGGGCTCAAGGTAACCTAGTGCTACAGCAGTGATTACCAAATGGTGCTCCAGAACCCAAGTGGCTCAGTCCCAAATGGTGCTCCAGAACCCAAGTGGCTCAGTCCTAAATGGTAGGCCAGAATGACCCATGTGGCTGTGTCCAAATAGTGTCCTGGACAAAAAAAAACGGTTTGTGAACCATTAGTCTGACAGACTGTTACCTGCTAGTGCGAACAATATTTGGTTCTGGGTTCTGAGATTAGTGAAGCACTGACCTGGACATTTTAGAGAAAAACAAGTGAATCAATCTTATGGCACCTACAGTAGACTAAACTAAGTCAATCAACCAAGCAAAGCTCCCCCGACAAGGTTATTGTTGATTGATGAGATTGAAATAGAATAACACGTAACAGAGTTTTGTGACGTCCGTCTTATTGTACCACCATGTACTAAGGTTAGCTGTAACTGTTTCTTTTGGATCTTGAAAGTGTACATTTTAAAAGATGAGATTTCTTCCACAGGTCAGACTGAATTGAACCCTTCACCTAGTGATCCACTGAAGTCACCGGTTAAGGGCCCATGCAAAGGTCAGGCACCTCTGATTCAGTTAGTTATGTATATTTGAGCCTGTTTATTTTCTGTTACAGTTCTGCCAAGCACGATATACTTTTTTTGCATGAACAATTTAATGCATTTCTATACAATTAAAAACTTAAAAATGCTATTTGGAGAACAGCAAAAACAAACAAAAATTACCCGGCATTATCACCTTGGCTGCTATAGGTTCGTTCACCTCAGTTTATCTAAAAACATATAGCCTATTAGCTATACAATTGTAACGTTATACCCCTGAAAGGGAAGAAATATGATACATGATTCACACTGACACGTAGCATAAGCGACTGTTCAGTCAGTTGTAATGATGAATTGCATAAAATCATCAACTCTTTACATAGATCTCTTTTCTCAAATTATGTAACGTTCACGTTTCTATTCCTAGGCATGACTCATCAAGCTCCGCACAAACACACATCAATGGAGCACACAGTTGATCGTATTATTATCACATTTGCGTTAATTATTTGAATATTACTTACGATTCTGTATTCAAATCAGTGATGGTAAAAAAAGGTGGGTAAACTATAACTTCAGCGGGTGATTGACATGAGACGAACAACAAATGTATTGTTAGCATTTTGTTGCATTTTAATGTAGGCCTATAGGGAAGACATGCCATGTGTAGATGTTCATATTGAAACATATCTTAATTTTGTAAAGTTTCAAACTTGTTTGATAAGATTAGTTCAAGAGAGTGGTGAATGTGCCCCATGCACTGCAGCCCACAGAGCTTGGACCCCAGGTTCATATCCTCACCTTCTGAGGATGCCCTTGTTAGATACTGATATCCCCCCGTACCAGGCTAGGAAACAGAAAGTCAGCACAATCTCTATATGTCAGGTATAGTAGTTAGAGAGTATCTAGGTGTTGACATTCAGGTATCTCAGTCAGCGCAGGAGGGCTTTTCAGGATTGGAGAGTAGAGTTGGTAGTGTAGTAATATGTGATCACTGATGACATAACAACTGAACTAACATGTACATGTGTGTGTTTGTGTGTGTGTTTAGTAGGATCCACCAAGTGTTCACATCTGTGTGTGGGCAAAGGCACATGCGCTTGCTTCGATGGCTACAGACTCAAACCAAACCAACACAACTGTGAGGGTGAGTATGTAGACCTATGCAAAAATGGTACATCCCTAAACATATAGAACATGTGACTCGTCATAGGCTAGAATACAGTCAAGCAATGAGACATGCACATTAGTGGTTAGCTGTTTATTTACCCACACCTGTCCGCAATTGCTAATAACCCATCCCCAACCGCCCAACTAAAAATCAGAGGCCTGGGGTGCAATATTTCTTTGTTGCCTGATTTAGATATTTTTCTACGTATAATTTTCTACATTTTGGTAGGATATATCTTTGTCAACTATAATATGATACATTCAACTTCTCTTCTGCCATTATATGTTGCCATAGAAGACTATATAAACCATTGCTCACGAGAATAATGTCATAAACCGATAGAATGTTTCGATTCTAGTTGACATTGGTAAAGTTTTTCTGTGTCTTTCGCAGAGCAAAGACATTCAGGGACCTGGCAAGAAAATGTAATAACAAAAAAATGGCTGTTAAAAATGTCCTAAAATCAGTTTTACCAGTTGTAAGGACATAGAAAGCTGTGAAAACTACTCAACATGTTTCTGATAGGATTTCAGTTTGAATTGGATGCATATTTGCATATTTTATGTGGTTGAAATACTATCAGCTTTTATGATGCTGATAAAGATAGATACCTTCTGTAGAGGTGCTAACTGTGCATTCACGTTCTCTCAAGATGTTGAAATAAATCAATCATATTTTTCCACCCAAAAGTTTGCCTACGTTCGAGCTGCCCTTTCGAGCTACTTTTGTACGCTATATATACAAAAGTATGTGGACACCACTTCAAATTAGCGGATTCGGCTATTCAGTCACACCCGATGCTGACAGGTGTATAAAATTGAGCACACAGCCATGCAATCCCCATAGACAAACATTGGCAGTAGAATGGCCTTACTCAAGAGCTCAGTGACTTTCAACATGGCACCGTCATAGGATGCCACCTTTCCAACACGTCAGTTCGAGCTCCGCGGTCAACTGTGAGTGCTGTTTTTGTGAAGTGGGAATGTCTAGGAGCAACAACGGCTCAGCCGCGAAGTGGTAGGTCACACAAGCTCACAGAACGGGACTGCAGAGTGCTGAAGTGTGTCGTGACTACTATTAATCTGATGACTGTTATTTATCAAATCAACTAACTATGTTTAATTGTTACTCAATTAAATTAATCATGTAACAATTAACACATTAGGAATTTGGGGCACCACGGGAAAAGTTGTTTAACGAGGTACCATCTCCTGAATTAAACTCTAAAGAGATATAGATATCTCTTACATCAATAACAGTCACTTATTAATAATTTCCTCTGAACGTCGTAGACCTCTTGAATCCGCAAGAACCCCAGCCTTTCTGATTATCCAGCTCTACACAAATTGATTTAATTGTTTATTTACTAACTAACTAACTAACTAAATAATAACACAGAATACACATACACACTTACATGAGACAAAAGTCCCTAGTGGACTGACAAGATATGACGGCTTGTTACACATGGAGAGGGAGGGGTAGAGAAAGAGAGGGAGAGACAAAGAGAGTCAAACTTATCGTACATTTGGAAACTACCCTCAAAGTAATAATACTACTTTGCTCATGAACCACTGCTTGTTTGGGTAAGGAATGCAATGTATTTACATGTAGATGTCTTTGTCGTCGTCTCTCTGTTGAAAGCAAACAATCCTTCTACGAAGAAGGGGCTGGATGGGTGTAAGGCTCTGGTTGTCCACCAGAGGTCACAATGTCCTTCTTCTTTGTATCGCTTCTCTGGTAGAGAAGTGTTTGTTAGAACAGACACCTGATATGCACTAACGATTGTCTGAGATGGGATTCTCCTTCCCATGTTGTGTCTTTAGTCAAAGTTCTAGGACCACTTTTACATGCACAGCTGCAGACTGGTCTCGTAGGGTAGATTATCTTCTCACTTCCTGTTGGTAGTTTCAGAGTTTCCAACCATTTCGTAACGTTCAGCTCCCGCTTCACGTCGGCTGGTCTGGTAGTTTCAACCATTTCAACGTGTGAACCACGGTCTCAACGTCTTTTGGCCTGATATGTTAATTCTTAGTAAGTCCTTTTAAGCACTCTGGTCGGAAAGGTGGTTCTATCACACTGACACGGTCTTCTGACCTCATTAGGGGCATGGTTTAGTTAATGTGCAAATAACATGAAAAACCATTATCTCGTTAGAAGACTAAAATCAGTGAGGTGTCTGTGTCCCAAAAGCATTTGATGATTGGCGTGTAGGCTACAGTTATAGGCCCTAAATATTAGGCTTACGCACTAATGCCAGATTACCTAAAATAATGAAAGAAAAACCTCAATGTATCCTACAGATATAAATTGCACAATAATGATAAATGTATGGATTTTTTAAGTTATTGTTCAATCCGCCTGCCACTCACCGCCCTTCATCCACACAATATTTCATGACCCTAAACCCACCCGCCCCACAGATATAACCACAGGGACTGTTGGTTATGAGTCAACCCACACATCACTAATCCACATGTACCAGGACAACTTTCACACTTATGTCAATACATAGCAGTCAGTGGGGAAAAGATGAGTGACAACCAATTGAAGCTTATGCCAATACATTCCAGTCAATGGGAAAATATGAAAAGATGAGACTCACAAATAGACAGACATCTCTCTCTCTTTTCTCTAATCCCCCTTCTCCCCGTCTCTCTTCTCTCTCCCACCTCCTTCTCCTTGCCCCCCTCTGTCTCTTTCTCTCAACCTCATATCTATCCCGCTTTCTCTTCTCTTCTCTCTCCCTCCCCCTTCTTTTACCACCTCCAACCTCTCCCCCTCCCTCATTCACCCTCTCCCTTTCTCTATCCCCTTTCCTCACTCTCCCCCTTCTCTCTCTCCCTCTTCTCTCACTTCCTCCTCGCAGACAGAGAGGCAGAAAGACAGACATACAGACAGGTAGGCAGACAGACAAGACACACAGACAGAAACACAGGCAGACAGGCAGAAACACAGGCAGACAGGCAGACAGACAGACAGACCGGCAGGCAGACAGACATGCAGACTCTCTCCCCTCCCTCCTCTCTCTCCCCCCTCCCTCCTTCACCCTCTCCCTTTCTCTCTCCCCCTTCCTCACTCTTCCCCTTCTCTCTCCCTCTTCTTGCACTCCTCCCTCCATTATCTCTCCCTCATTCTTTCTCTACCTCCCCCTCTTCCCATCTCTCTCTCCCTCCAACCTCCACAGACAGGATATTCACTCATAAATATGTGTCAAGGACATAGACGCATAAGTCAATACATTGCATTCAAGGCAAAAAAGTTGGTGATACAGCTGCAATGGGTAAATTGGTGAAAAACTCAGACAGGCAAACAGACAGGCAAGCAGGAAAACAGAGAGACAGATGCAGACAGACAGACGCAGGCAGGTAGGCAGACAGAAAGACAGACAGACACAGACAATCCATCTAAAAAAAGACTAATACCCTCTTCAGAATTAATTCTAACAAGGCTTTAAGCTTCTAAAACTGCAAGATTATTGTGTCCAATGGAGATCAAAAAATACTTTGGGTCGATTGACTTCAAATTTCATATGTCGGGTCATGACGGTCCCTGGTCACAAATATGTAAAGTCTGGGAAGGATCAACCTTTTTAACCTTTTGAAACCACCCCTATGACCCTCAATAATGTCACTTCCTGTAATCGCAGGAAGCTGTACTTCAATGTACTGCCTCTTGGGGACACTATTTAACAATGCACTTTACGTAAATAATTGACCGTTCTACAGAGGATGGAATACAATGTTTTTGTGTAACTGCAGGGAGAGAATGAAGCACCATGTTGAGGATGAATTAAGCCATTTCCTGTTGCCACAGTAAGCTGAACCTCAACACAGGGCAGCCCTGTCATGGTTGTGAGGGCTATAGGTAATGCTTTTTTCTATGGAAGAAAGGCCTTGTTCTCTGTGGGGCCAAGTTTTCACAGTGAAGAGTTAATTTCACATGGTGAGATGTAGGCTTGCGTTCATCAAGAGCGTCTGTTGAACAATCCCATACCTGAATTTTGTTTCTAGCCTCAACCGTTCTGCAGATGTCACTCAAAAGCACACTAACTTTAGGTCAGGCTTCAAGTGAGGCAATGTTTAGTTTAGTTTATTAGGATGCCCATTAGCTACTGCACATGCAGCAGCTACTCTTTCTGGGTACACATAAAATGTACAAA
Organism: Salvelinus namaycush; assembly: GCF_016432855.1. Classification (NCBI taxonomy): domain Eukaryota; kingdom Metazoa; phylum Chordata; class Actinopteri; order Salmoniformes; family Salmonidae; genus Salvelinus; species Salvelinus namaycush. Next base: position 348,944 of record NC_052344.1, on the reverse strand, counting down.
TACATGACCAAGTACAGAACAGTTATAGACAAGGACATTAAATAAATAAAATAACATTCAAAATAAAATAGTTCTGACCAGGTGAATCTCGGTGAAAGCTATTGATAGGTTTGGTTTTTGAGCTTGAACTATTATTAATCCTTAGTTATAAAAGAGACATGAGGGGTGCCATAATGAAGCTTGGGAGGGGCTGAGTGCAGGGGAAATGATCACGTGGCAGTACTGATAAGGGGAGGAACCGTTTAAGGCCCATATCACTCAGATCCCTGCCTAGCAATAATGATGCAATGTTTGCCAATAACGAGGAGACTCCATCCAAAGTGGGGTATGTATACTACCATGGGTGGAACCATGACTTTGTCTAATGTAGCTCTATTGGCCCTCTGGGAAGAATAAACTTGGTTTAAGCTTTCATAGTGTCCGTCGAGTTCTTACTCTAATAATAGAACCTAACACTGATCCCTTATTGAAGTCACTTGTTAAATCCACTTCAATAGTGTAGATGAAGGGGAGGGTACACATTAAAGAAGGAAGCCTTGAGACAATTGAGACATAGAATGTGTATGTGTGCCATTCAGAGAGTGAATGGGCAAGACAAAATATATAAGTGCCTTTGAACAGGGGTATGGTAGTATGTGCCAGGCGCACCGGTTTGTGTCAAGAACTGCAGCGCTGCTGGGTTTTTCACATTCAGTTTCCCGTGTGTATCAAGAAAACCACCCAAAGGACATCCAGCCAACTTGACACAACTGTGGGAAGTATTGGAGTCAACATGGGCCAGCATCCCTGTGGAACGCTTTCAATACTTTGTAAAGTCCATGTCCAGACGAATTGAGACTGTTCTGAGGGCAAAAGGGTGGGGGGTGCAACTCAATATTGGGAATGTGTTTCTAATCTTTGGTATACTCAGTGTATATTGGAAAGTCACCAAGAGTGACAATTTACACACAATTCATACAGTGCCTCGAAAAATATTCAGACTTGACTTTATCCAAATTTTGTTAGGTCACAGCCTTATTCTAAAATGTAATACATTGTTTTTTTCCCCTTCATCAATATACACACATAATACCCCTTAATGACAAAGCAAAAACAGGTTTTTAGAAGTGTTTGCTATCTTGGGTATGACGCTACAAGCTTAGCACACCTGTATTTGGGAAGTTTCTCCCATTCTTATCTGCAGATCCTCTCAAGCTCTGTCAGGTTGGATGGGGAGCATTGCTGAACAGCAATTTTTAGGTCTCTCCAGAGATGTTAGATTGGGGTCTGGCTGGGCCACTCAAGGACATTCAGAGTCTTGTACCGAAGCCACTCCTGCATTGTCTTGGCTGTGTACTTAGGGTCATTGTCCTGTTGGAAAATGAACCTTCGCCCCAGTCTGAGGTCCTGAGCGCTCTGGAGCATGTTTTTCTCAAGGATCTCTCTGTACTTTTCTCCGTTCATCTTTCCCTCGATCCTGACTAGTCTCCCAGTCCCTGCCGCTGAAAAACATCCTGACAGCATGATGCTGCCACCACCATGCTTCACTGTAGGGATGTTGCCAGGTTACCTCCAGACGCGACGCTTGGCTTTCAGTCCAAAGAGTTCAATCTTGGTTTCATCAGACTAGAGAATCTTGTATCTCATGGTCGGAAAGTCTTTTGGTGCCTTTTGGCAAATTCGGGCTGTCATGTGCCTTTTACTGAGGAGTGGCTTCTGTCTGGCCACTCTACCATCAAGGCCTGATTGGTGGGGTGCTGCAGAGATGGTTGTCCTTCTGGAAGCTTCTCCCATCGCCACAGATGAACTCTGAAGCTCTGTCAGAGTGCCCATCAGGTTCTCGGTCACCTCGCCTTTCCCCCATGATTGCTGTTCAGTTTGGCCGGGCAGCCAGCTCTAGGAAGAGTCTTGGTGGTTCCAAACATCTTCCATTTAAGAATGATGGAGGCCACTGTGTTCTTGGGGACCTTCAATGCTGCAGAAATGTGAATTGTACCCTTCCCCAGATCTGTGCCTCGACACAATCTTGTCTCGGAGCTCTACAGAGAATTCCTTCGACCTTATGGCTTGGTTGTTTGCTCTGAAATGCACTGTCAACTGTGGGACCTTATATAGACGGGTATGTGCCTTTCCAAATATTGTTCAATCAATTGAATTTACCACAGGTGGACTCCAATCAAGTTGTAGAAACTTCTCAAGGATGATCAATGGAAATAGGATGCACCTGAGCTCAATTTCGAGTCTCGTAGCAAAGGGTACTTATTTAAATAAAGTATTTATGTTTTTTAAATGTGTAAACAGTTTTAAAAAACGGTTTTCACTTTGGTATTGTGTGTAGATTGCTGAGGATTTATTTTTTATTTAATCCATTTTAGAATAAAGCTAAATATAACATAACAAAATGTGGAAAAAGTAAATGTGTCTGAATAGTTTCCGAAGGCACTGTATATACATTTTTATATTCTTACTGTATATACAGTTAGATTATATCTTCAGAAGGAGGAGAGGCGCTGTGATACAATATGTTTTTTATCTGTTTTTTAAAACTAGCTTTTTGCCTGAGTAACCTCTGGTGGCAGAGCATTCCATGATGACATTGCTCTATTCATAACTGAACGACGCATTAAATCTGTTTTTGGTTTGGGTACAGTGAAGAAGCCCATAGTGGCATGTCTGATGGGGTATGTACGTCTGTTATAAGTGTATGTAAATAGATGATACAAGTGGTTAGGCATTTTCAACACATACATTTTTCTTATAAAGTCTAGACAAGAAGTAGTCAATTTCTCGTCAACCCTCATGAAATAGATTACCCTTATGCAAACCCTGAACCAGATTAATGGCCACATCCCGACTCAATCCTGATCCTAGCCTCAACCCTAATTCTTACCCTTCGCTTCATCTCTACATCTTGGCTCAACCCTAGCCAAGATCCGAACTACTTGTCCACTAACCCTAGACATAACAATAATTATCAATGAATTAATTCACCTCACCTCCCAACTACATTGCAGAAAGGCCTCACTTGAAGCCTGACCTAGAGTTAAATGTGCTTTTGAGCGACATCAGCAGAACGGTTGAGGCTAGAAACAAAATGCAGGTATGGGATTGTTCAACAGACGCTCCCGATGAACACAAGCCTACACCTGACTATGTAAAATTTACTTTTTGCAGCGAAAACTTGGTCCCACAGAGAACAAGGCCTTTCTTCGATATAAAAGCATTACCTTCTAGCTAACCGTTCTTCCACACAACTCATTGTGACCTTACAGGGATGCCCTGTGTTGAGGTTCAGCTTCCTCTGGCAACAGGAAATGGCTTAATTCATCCTTAACATGGTACTTCATTCTCTCCCTGCAGTTACACAAAAACACTGTCTTTCATCCTCTATAGAACAGTAAATTATTTACGTAAAGACAGTGCATTGTTAAAGAGTGTCCCCAAGAGGCAATACATTGAAGTACAGCGTCCTGCGATTACAGGAAGTGTAATAGATGTAATTTAATACAGATGCATTTAGATGTGCATGACTGTGTATGTGCAGTATTGTGTGTGAAACACACTGCTAACATTTTTAGTTCTCTCTCTGTTCAGATATGAATGAGTGTGTGGCCGGATCCCACAGCTGTGCTGTGACAGAGAGCTTCTGTTCAGATATGAATGAGTGTGTGGCCGGATCCCACAGCTGTGCAGTGACAGAGAGCTTCTGTTCAGATATGAATGAGTGTGTGGCCGGATCCCACAGCTGTGCTGTGACAGAGAGCTTCTGTTCAGATATGAATGAGTGTGTGGCAGGATCCCACAGCTGTGCAGTGACAGAGAGCTTCTGTTCAGATATGAATGAGTGTGTAACCGGATCCCACAGCTGTGCAGTGACAGAGAGCTGCTTCAACGTAAAGGGAGGGTTCAGATGCCTGTCCTTCGAGTGTCCACCCAACTTCCGTTGGGCAGCAGAGGGGTGAGGACTAGAACTGAACTGAGAACAGTGTTTACTTTCCTTTACTGTCTGGCCTGCTGTGTCTGTGTGAAATGAGTCATTTCTGTTTTACACGCTCTTTCTCTGATCAATTATCATTGCTCTTTTATAACTCATCCTTTTCTTAAGAGTTGGCTGGCATCTGAGATACTGTATCACACTGCAAGTTTGCACATGGGCTGCAGCTGATGGTGGCAATCTTTGGTGACAATTTTGTCTGACCAGAATTGTCACTTTGCACCTTGTGACAGTCTCACAAAGCTTATTTTTAATTTCACAATTTCTGACTCTTTGTCCCTTGTGCCTCGTACCCCTTCTGATTTTTCCTTCTCCTTCCAGCCATTGCGAACGCGTAGCCTGCGAGTACATACGGGACCCCACGTGTTTATCCCTCCTCTTAAAATCTCTTTCGACAACATCACTTTCCCCACCAACATCTCCGTGCTAGACATCGTCGCCGGAGACCAAGGCGGCTTCTTTAGTGCCCAGAGACTGGCCCACAGCGGAGGGATCTCACTGCAAAGCATCAATTTTTTGCTCACAGTGGAGATGAGGCTCATACGTTACGGGACTGTTCATTTTTATATGGCTAAGATTGCTGTGTTTATCACCTACGAGCAGCCCATCCCACCAAGACTACCATTCTAAATACCATTATTTCACCCTGCTGTCATAAAATGGCTGATCTCATATTTGACCATAGTGATGAAGAATCATCTTATTTATTTAGTGGCATTCCTGAACATTCTGTGTTCTGGGGAAGTTACATGGTGATATTCCAGTGTTGTGGCAATGTGTGTTGTGATGTGTAATGTTCACTAGGTGGGGATCATAGGCAGTATACAAATCTAATCTCACCAATCTACCTCATGATTTGCATGGCAGCTTTGCTTTGGATTTTGAGCTTTTGTTGCTTTTTATTGAACTTTTTTGCAATTAAAATGAATTTGTCACACAGTGATTTTTTCTTCTCTTTCTAATTTCCCTTCTACCCCCTAACCAGATACTAATACAACACGTATTGCTCTCACTAACAATGGCTGCTGCAGCAATATCCATTCATACTATTCTATCCTGTCCTGTGGCGATTATTAATGACGGTTGGGGAATTCATATTTCCCGATGCCATACCTACCTCTGCCAAACTGCCTTAACAGAGGATCAAGGATGTCTCACTTTAGTGGAGCAATGAAAAATAAAGCATGTCACTTATTTATGGTTACCCGGTCCCTGGCGGGAGCTCAATTAGTTGTCTCCTAGCGTTACAGCCAAGAAGATGGATGATGCTCTTAGTGTTAGTGTTGGGTGGTTATCAATGAGTACTGCTGGTAAATTATACGAAAACATAAGGAGCTGTGATCGACTTGAGCCAGACAACTTTTACTTTCCAGTGATCAGGTTTTCATTTATAGTTTAGTCTCGATTGTGGACTACTACTCCCCTTGGATTTGTGGTTTGGCATCCGTTGAATACAGAAGCTGTTTTGAAATGTATGGATGGATTTTTCCTATTGACAGTCTATGGAATATTTAAGAAATTTGGGATTCCAATTCCGGTCTCTCTTGCTTTTGATGTATTGACTACCAGCTGTGGCTCACTTCTATTCTGTCTCATTATCTTCCCATCCAGTCACCCTAGTTTACATTTTGTGTCTGAATTGCTGTGGGGGGCTATAGTTACTACAGTTACCATTTGTGGCAATGCCCTCACATCAGAAACCACACAATCATTTTGTGGCTTTGGCCCACAGACCTGAAGACACATGGACCCACCTGCCAGCAGTGCTAGAGCCTAATTACAAGCCCCCTTTCCCTTTGGAGGCTTGACTTCCATGAAGAGGCTTATTTTTTCACCTCAGGAGATCCTTGATGGGTCCAATGCCTTGTTTGGCCTCTCCTCTTAAAACTTCTTCAGGCTAGGGTCCTTTTTTCTCAATTTCCACCTGACTGACGTGCCCAAAGTAAACTGCCTGTTGCTCAGGCCCTGAAGCCAGGATATGCATATCATTTGTATCATTGGAAAGAAGACACTTTGAAGTTTGTAGAAATGTTAAAATAATGTAGGAGACTATAACACAATAGATATGGTAGGAGACAATCCAAAGAAAAACCAAACAGAATTATTGTTTTTGAGAGCCCATGCTCTTACATTCGAAAGTATAGGGAAATAATTAAATCTAGCTCCCAGTATGCAATTCCTATGGCTTCCACTGGGTGTCAGCACTCAATGTTTAAGGTTTCAGGCTTGTTTCTTCCAAAACGAGTAAGAATAATGAGTTTTACTACAGGGACACAGACTTGGAAATTCGTGTATGTGCGCGATGAAGAGGACACGCACCTGCTAATATCGTTTTCCTATTAAACATACTTCTTTCGGTATGAAATATTATAGTTTTAATTACATTTTAGGGTATCTGGGGATTGTATAGAAACATATTTTGACTTGTTGAAACAAAGTTTAGGAGTAGATTTTCGGATTCCTATCTTGGCATGTTGAACGAGTGGATTACTCAAATCGATGGTGCCAACTAAACAGACTTTTTGGGATATAAAGAAGGATTTTATATAACAAAACAACACTACATGTCATATCTGGGAACCTTTGGATGACAAATCAGAGGAAGATTTTCAAAAAGTAAGTGAATATTTAATCACTATTTGTGAATTTATGAAACCTGTGCCGGTGGATTTGACCAATACTCAGCGGCTGGTGTTGGTGTTGAATTTGGATTCGTGTGTAGTTTGGCCATCTGGCAGTATGGGGTTCCCTCCTTCTGGGCGTCTCTGCCTGGTATACTAAGTCATCGCAACTGCATGAGTACGAACCGGGCACACCTTTCTATAGTTTCCAGGATCTATGATCCAGTCGGGGACTACTATGTCTGGATTGGTGAAACGGTGCTCTTCTGCCTCTCTCAACCCGTAATGCTCTTTTTCCTCTATAGTGGTAGTGGGATATAGTGGAGACATTACCTATTTAGCCTGGGATACTTGATATCCCGTGGAGAACGGTGGGGAAGGTTCTCATCAAGGATTTGCCTGTAGTTGGCTCCATTCATTGTTCCCTCGATCATTACCAGTCTCCCAGTTCCTTCCGCTGAAAAGTATGCCCATAGCATGACGATGCCACAACCACGGTTTACGGTAGGGATGGTGTTAGATGGGTGATGAGCTGTGCCTTGTTTTCTCCAGACAGCGCATTTCATTCAGGCCAAAAAGTTCAATTTTTGTCTCATCAGACCACATCATCTTTTGCCTTATGATCTCAGATTCTTTCATGTGCCTTTTTGCAAACTCCAGGCGTGCTGTCATGTGCCTTTTCCTCAGGAGTGGCTTCTGAGAAACTGTCCCATAAAGCCCAGGTTGGTGAAGTGCTGTCAAGTCTGTTGTCCTTCTGGCAAGTTCGCCCATCTCAGCCAAGGAACTCTGTGCTAGTGATGGCTATTTAACAGTCTGATGGCCTTGAGATAGAAGCTGTTTTTCAGTCTCTCGGCCCCAGCTTTGATGCACCTGTACTAACCTCACCTTCTGGATGAATGCGGGGTGAACAGGCAGTGGCTCAGGTGGTTGTTGTCCTTGAGGATCTTTTTGACCTTCCTGTGACATCGTGTACTGTAGGAGTCCTGGAGGGCAGGTGGTTTGCCCCCGTTGATGCGTTGTGCAGACGGAAACACCCTCTTGAGAGCCCTGCGGTTGTGAGTGGTGCAGTTGCCGTACCAGGCGGTGATACAGCCCGACAGGATGCTCTTGATTGTGCATCTGTAAAAGTTTGTGAGGGTTTTAGGTGACAAGCCAAATTTCTTCAGCCTCCTGAGGTTGAAGAGGCGCTATTGCACCTTCTTCACCACACTGTCTGTGTGGATGGACCATTTCAGTTTGTCAGTGATATGTACGCTTTGTTTTGTTGAAGTTGAGTGAGAGGTTGTTTTCCTGACACCACACTCCCAGAGTCCTCACCTCCTCCCTGTAAGCTGTCTCGTTGTTGTTGGTTATCACTACTGTTGTGTCGTCTGCAAACTTGATGATTGAGTTGGAGGCGTGCATGGCGGCGCAGTCACAGGTGAACAGGGAATACAGGAGGGGGCTGAGCACGCACCCTTGTGGGGCCCCAGTGTTGACGATCAGTGTAGTGGAAATGTTGTTTCCTACCTTCACCATCTGGGACGGTCCATCAGGAAGTCCAGGACCCAATTGAACAGGGCGGAGTCTAGACCCAGGGCCTCGTTCTTAATGATGAGCTTGGAAGGTACTATGGTGTGGAATGCTGAGCTATAGTCAATGAACAGCATTCTGAAACACAGTAGGTATTCATCTTGTCCAGATGGGATAGGGCAGTGTGCAGTGTGATGGCGATTGCATCGTCTGTGGACCTATTGGTAAGCAAATTGAAGTGTGTCTAGGGTGTCAGGTAAGGTGGAGATGATATGATCCTTGACTAGTCTCTCAAAGCACTTCTTGATGACAGAAGTGAGTGCTACGGGGCAATAGTCATTTAGTTCAGTTATCTTTGCATTCTTGGGTACAGGAACAATGGTGGCCATCTTGAAGCATGTGGGGACGGCAGACTGAGATCGGGAGAGATTGAATATCTCCATAAACACACCAGCCAGCTGGTCTGCGTGTGCTCTGAGGACGCGGCTAGGGATGCCGTCTGGGCCGGCAGCCTTGCGAGGGGTCGGCCACGGAGAAGGAGAGCCCAAAGTCCTTGGTAGCTGGCCGCGTCGGTTGCACTGTGTTATCCTCAAAGCGGGCAAAGAACGTGTTTAGCTTGTCACCTGTGTCCGCGACGTGGCTGGTTTCCCTTTTGTAGTCCATGATTGTCTGTAGACCCTGTCACATACAGTACGTCTCGTGTCTGAGCCGTTGAACTGCGACACCACTTTGTCTCGATATTGACGTTTTGCCTGTTTTGCCTTGTGGAGGGAATGACTACTCTGTTTGTATTCTGCCATATTCTGGCCGTCGCTTCATACTCGTCGCCAAACCCACTGGCTCCAGGTCATCTACAAGTCTCTGCTAGGTAAAGCACTGCCTTATCTCAGCTCACTGGTCACCATAGCAGCACCCACCCGTAGCACTCACTCCAGCAGGTATATCTCACTGGTCACCCCCAAAGCCAATTCCTCCTTTGGCCTTCCAGTTCTCTGCTGCCAATGACTGGAATGAACTGCAAAAATCACTGGAGCTGGAGACCCATATCTCCCTCACTAGCTTTAAGCACCAGCTGTCAGAGCAGCTCACAGATCACTGCACCTGTAAATAGCCCATCCAACTACCTCATCCCCATACTGTATTTATTTATTTATCTCGCTCCTTTGCACCCCAGTATCTCTACTTGCACATTAATCTTCTGCACATCTACCATTCCAGTGTCTAATTGCTATGTTGTAATTACTTAGCCACCATGGCCTATTTATTGCCTTACCTCCCTTATCTTACCTCATTTGCACTCACTGTATATAGATTTTTATTTTTTCTACTGTATTATTGACTGTATGTTTGTTTATTCCATGTGTAACTCTGTGTTGTTGTATGTGTCGAACTGCTTTGCTTTATCTTGGCCAGGTCGCAGTTGTAAATGAGAACTTGTTCTCAACTAGCCTACCTGGTTAAATAAAGGTGAAATAAAAAAAATAAAAAAATTCCCCGTCACCTTGCCATGGTTAAATGCGGTGGTTCGTGCTTTCAGTTTTGTACGAATGCTACCATCTATCCACGGTTTCTGGGTAGGGTAGATTTAAATAGTCACAGTGGGTACAAGACAAAAGATTTAAGTGCCTTTGAACAGGGTATGGGAGAAGGTGCCAGGCGTGGCAATGCTGCTGGATTTTTCACACTCAAAAGTTTCCCGTATGTATCAATAATTGTCCACCACCTAAAAGACATTCAGTCAACTTGACACAACTGTGGGAAGCATTTGAGTCAACATGGGCCAGCATCCCTGTGCAACGCTTTAGACATCTTGTAGAGTCCATGCCCCAATTATTTGAGGCTGTTCTGAGGGTAAAGGGGGTGCAACTCAAGGAAGGTGTTCTTAATGTTTTGTCCTCTCACTGTAAGTCCCTAGTTACCACAGCCACAAAATCATAATTATGGCTAAACCATAAATCTGACTTTAAACCTAACCCTAACGCAAACATTTTTTTCATTCATTGATAGCTTATAGCTGTTTTGGAATTCTGACTTTGTGGCTGTGGTAACTAGTGATGACTGATTTTAAGCATTTTGGCCAAATTGAAAAAAACATATTTATATCGGAGTTGTGCCTACAGGAGTATTTTCCCTCTCATTGTCTAGAATTGTCCCACCTGATCTCGCCTTTTCCTGCCTGCCTTCCATCTTTCAGGACATGTATTTCTTCCAAGTAACCAAATGTGCTATCTGGAAGGTAACTCCAATTTGCCTGACATAAGAAGTCTGATCCCACTTCTCTCAGACATCTGCCACCCATCCACATCAAACACTGATACTTTCAAAGGGCTAGTAGTACTAGGGGATCAATTTAACTTTATTCCCTAGACAAGTTGTGGGACAAGTGCTTCAGCTGCAACAACAAAGGGAAACCATGTTCTTTGAATTTTCATGTGTGTGGCAGAGTATTTTGGGTCTGTTGATTTTCCAGTCCGTGGTTATTCTGTGTTGACTCTGGCCTTGGGTAGAGAAGCACTGGTAAAAGTCAGTTAATTATGGGATGGACATAATTAGACCAAACCTCCTTAACCCAAGTCCTGAGCAGCTAATATAGTAAAAAAAAAAAGAAGTGCTGCTAGGGTACACAAAAGTAGATTTTGGTAGACAGAAGGTGCTCTTTGGTAAAAGGGGTAAATTGGTCATCAAAAAGGAAGGAGGACCAAGTCACTCTTCATATAATTAATTAAAATGCCTTTGTTTGTATGGAATGTTTACAAATAAAGGCATTTTAATTAATTATATGAAGAGTGCCTTGGTCCTCCTTCCTTTTTGATGAGCTAATAGATGGTGTTCTAACATTATGGTGTTCAAAATGAATTTCTCACATTCTGGTATTTACACAAATCTATAGAAGTCATAGTTAGAACGTTATACAATTCCACAGGTTAACATTTCATCACAGTGGCACACGTATATTATTCATTTCCTGTTTGTTTCTCATTTATCAAAACTCTGAGAAGAAGATGTGGACAAGAACAATATTCCAGTGAGAGATGATGTCTTAACGTAGTTCATTGCCAACTCCAGGATGACATTCAGAGGGCCAGTGATGGGCTTCACCTGCCGAACAACACCTGATGATCACACAAAGACAGCAACTTTAACCTGGATAGGAGAATAACTCTGGTTACACATTTAGGTAACATTATTTTGAGAGCCCCTATACTCATGTACAGTACTGCTCAATACACTATCAATAGAATATACAGTTGACATGTTACTAATGGTCTATTGATACTTTGTCAGAAGTATAGGGACTCTCAACTTAAACATGCAAAAGGGGCCCATTGGAATACTTCAATTTGTATTCTGGCTGAATCTCCTCACATCTGGGTTTTGTCTTCTTGTATTATCCCCTAAGATCAGATGCAACCAGGAGGGACACAAAACTAAGTATTAGCCTATCTGAAAACCAGAGGAATTTGGGGAGGCTTGTTTAAATTAATATGTGATTGTAAGGGAGCAGAAATTCCTTGTGTTTATGTTCCTGTCCAGTCTATTTCTCTCAGTGGAACCCTGGTGATATTCCAGCTTGCTTGGATATTGCCAAAGAGAAATTAGGGCTGAAACTAGCATAAGAGTATTCTTACTCACTGAACTTGTTCTTCACATGTTCTTCAACATTCTCTCTCTGTTTTGAATGACTGCGTAGCACTTGACTCCCTCTCTACTCACCCATAATCATGTCATTTTGAGAGCGCTTTACAACATCGAAAGAGAACTGGTTGTCATCGGCCAGGATGTCAAAGAAGACATCAGCAGATATTGAGAAGGAAGCTGGGTTGGCAGGTGCGATGGTACTCAGGAAGACAATCTGTGTTGTTCAAAGGTAGAATAAGAGGTATGCAGATTATGCAAGATGTTCAAATGTTCATAAATGACCAGCATGGTCAAATAATAGTAGCCATCAACGGTGATGAGCCTAAACTTCCTCTCAACATTGGGTGAGGTAGTGCCACTGGAAAGTTTATTTAGTAGCCTGCTATAGCCTATATATTTTTTTCCAATTTTGGACAATCTGTCTTGAACTGGGCTATTGTTTGCATTCAAGACCAGGTCGTTTTTATTGCTCAGTTTGGCACTGTCAGAGTAGCCACTCATTTTGGTAATTTGTGTGGTATTAAACAATATAATGCAAATGTCTTATCATGTAAATGATATAAAATTGCATTAAATGAGTTTGTAAAAGGCTAATGTTTTTCCAGTCTCTGCCTCCCCCCCCAAAAAAAATCCCCATGTGCAAATGTGTTTATAGATGCATGCAATGTTTTATTATAAAGGGGAATTTTTGTGTCTTTGTTTTTCTTAGTTTTTTTTAAAAGCGACGTTGAGATTCTGTATAAAAAGAGCTATATAAAATAAATATATTCTAATTGTTATTAGTATAGGACAACCACGCTCTCGCCAAGCTGTAAGAAACATGCTTTCTCAGAACATTATGTGCTAGCTGTGGTCAATTTATGGCATTATCACAATAATCTGTAGCATGTGCTTTGCTTTTATGTACATATAGCTAACGTTACCTATGTCTATTTCTAATGTGAAAAAAACTAAAACCTATCCAATCATTTAAGCTGGCAATGTCATCGCAATTAGAAGGTTTACATGGGTATTGATGTGAAATATCCTTCTAGCGCCGGCTCTTTCCTGGTTTTATCGTATCATACAACAAAATGTAACACGGAAGTCCCACCCACACTGGAGAGCGATACAAACTAAAATGGCGGAACCCGCTTTGGAATCATGGATTAGGATGGATTTTCCAACATTATTGAATGAAATTCTCGCTGAGAAGTTCCGTGAAAAACATTTACCTGTTTTACAATCACTGACAAATGCGTTACGAATTCAGGATTACAGGTGCGCAAAGGGAAGAGTTATGTAGCTAAATGTGGCTAACTAATTAGCTAGCAAACGTCCTCAGCTAAACAGTCCGAGGCAAGCTCAGGAGTAGCAGCTAGCCATCATGTTACCCATGTCCTGATTTTGTCTGTATAAATTAAACTTTGCTCGTTTTCTGTATTATCCATTATTCTCAAGTCTTCTGTGTTCAGTTTTCACTTGACAATTTTAAAAGCTACACCCAAGTCAAGTGTGTGTGTGTGCTCACAGAGACCGCAGTGAGGAAGAAGCCTTCAGGAGCCTAATGAAGATCCTGTCAAAGCTATCAGAGGAGATCCAGGCTGCAGGTGGAGAGGTTGAAGAGCTGATCCTGCAGTTGACTGCAGCATGCTTCAGAGCCCAGAGGAATGGCTGTGTACAGTGTGCACGCAACCAGTCCCTAATGAGGTGGGCTGCAGTCAGTATTGAATCCAGTTTCCTTGACACACACAAGAGCATGCACACAAATGTTTTACATTGGGCCTACATTTTAGTTAATTTACCAGACACTCTAATCCAATCTCACACACGCACAGTCAAGGAAGAGTTAATAACATTACCAAGCACATCCACGTCCGTAGTTTTGTTTTCACAGGAATTTACACTTCAAAATCCTGGGGGTGTTCTATCTAACAGTTTCCCTGTTATGAAGTGTTCCCTCTCTGTCCGGTTGTGTGTGTGGTTTGGTTAAAACATAAGCAAACCTACCTTGTTATCCAGGTCACTTGGTGCTATTGACCTGTCAATCAGAATCCTAGGCATGCTTCAGAAACTGAAGTCTGAGAACACTGACTACGTCACTGAAGGTGATTGTTTTATTGTCCCTCCTATGGCTGAAGAGAATATGTGTAATTGCCTGATATTTGCAGTTGTGTGCTTGCTTGTAAAACAATTGTAGCATATTGTATAATAACTGTTCAAATTTGATAGGATTTTAAATATGTCTTAACATCTATCTTAATGGTCTTCTTATACATGTCTGACTGTTGTTCTCTGCACTTTATCGTTGATCTAGCACTTCGATGTGGGGTACAGTTCATTGGAAACCTTGCTGTTGATAACCAGTTCTGCAAAGATGATATTTGGACGCTCATCTTTCCAGATCTTCTCTTGTAAGTACTTGGGGCCCTACATCAGTTTCACCTCTCAAGGCCTCGACCTTATTTGCAAATCATGTATGGGAAATTAACGTGAAAGAATTAAGCTTGAGCCTTACATGGTTTTCACAATTCACATTAGGACTTCACCTTTATTGATCCTTTAGGCCTACAAACAGCAATCTACGTGTTTTATGCATGAAAGCATAGTGTCAGCGAATCGTACCGGACTGTATCGAAGTTATTGATGTGTTGACTGTTTTTATTTGTTTTTACAAACAATTGAATTCCTTCATTATCTTCCCCTAACCCTGAAACCCTTCCCCTAATTGGAGTACACTAATGGACAACAATAGTTAGGCTTCCAGTTTATACATACTATATACAATTTACAGACACAAAGTATTTTGCAGTAGTTATCTTTTTTGTTTGTTTTTAATCCCATCCTTCAACTACCCTCAACCCATCCCATCTATCTCTGAAGATCATCCAGTTTGATTTCTATGTTGGCGGTGTTTGCAGGGCCCTTCTGAGTGTGGATGATGAGTGGGCATTGGCCTATTCCTTCATGGTGCTCCACACCTGTCTGTGTTGTCGGTGTTTGCAGGGATCTTATAGGTGTGAGTGATAAGTCAAGTCTGTGTTGTCTTTGATCACAGGGCCCTGCTGTGTGTGGATGATGAAAGGGCAGTGGGCTACTCCTCCATGGTGCTCCACACCTGTCTAGATGAACACAAGGTGGAGCAACTGGCTCATCCAGGGAACATCCACCTGGCCCTGAAGGTCATGGAGCTGTGTAGGACTCAGTCAGAACTGGACTGGACGTAGGTACCCGCTGAGGGGTGTGGTTGGGTGTGGGAGATGGGGTTTGCTGTGTGTGTTAGATGTACACACAGTATATAAACATGTATGGTACATATTTTTGACAGGGTTTTGATTGCTACCCAGCACTTCCTCAAGTCCTCAGTGCTCGTTAAGAACATGTATGCAGGGATGAGCCATCAGGAGAGGTAACTCCATCTAGTTCATCCAATTAAAGAATCTAACTACTCTCACAAATACTTAGAAACTAGTATATCTACACCCAAAGTGAGCAATTCTTTCTCCTTTTGATGGTCCCAAATGTGTGATTGACATGAGTTTCCTCCTTACATTGATCTTCTAGAAAAGCTCTACTGTACAGTCGTGGCCATAAGTTGAGAATGACACAAATGTTAATTTTCACAAAGTCTGCAGCCTCAGTTTGTATGATGAAAATTTGCATATACTCCAGAATGTTATGAAGAGTGATCAGATGAATTGCAATTAAGTCCGTCTTTGCCATGCAAATGAGCTGAATCCCCAAAAAACCTTTCCACTGCATTTCAGCCCTGCCACAAAAGGACCAGCTGACATCATGTCAGTGATTTTTCTCATTAACACAGGTGTGAGTGTTGACGTGGACAACCCTGTCATGCTGATTGAGTTCGAATAACAGACTGGAAGCTTCAAAAGGAGGGTGGTGCTTGGAATCATTGTTCTTCCTCTGAACCATGGTTACCTGCAAGGAAACATGTGCCGTCATCATTGCTTTGCACAAAAAGGGCTTCACAAGCAGTGCTTGTACCAGTAAGATTGCACCTAAATCAACCATTTATTGGGTCATCAAGAACTTCAAGGAGAGCAGTTCAGTTGTTGTGAAGAAGGCTTCAGGGTGCCCAAGAAAGTCCAGCAAGCGCCAGGACCGTCTCCTAAAGTTGATTCAGCTGCAGGATCGGGGCACCACCAGTACAGAGCTTGCTCAGGAATGGCAGCAGGCAGGTGTGAGTGCATCTGCACGCACAGTGAGGCGAAGACTTTAGGTGGATGGCCTGGTGTCAAGAAGGGCAGCAAAGAAGCCACTTCTCTCCAGGAAAAGCATCAGGGACAGACTGATATTCTGCAAAAGGTACAAAGACTGGACTGCTGAGGCCTGGGGTGAAGTAATTTTTTCTGATGAATCCCCTTTCCAATTGTTTGGGGCATCCGGAAAAAAGCTTTTCCAGAGAAGACAAGGTGAGCACTACCATCAGTCCTGTGTCATGCCAACAGTAAAGCATCCTGAGGCCATTCATGTGTGGGGTTGCTTCTCAGCCAAGGGAGTGGGTCACTCACAATTTTTCCCCTTGAACACAGCCAAGAATAAAGAATGGTACCAACACATCCCCTGAGATCAACTTCTCCCAACCATCCAGGAACAGTTTGGTGACGAACAATGCCTTTTCCAGCATGATGGAGCACCTTGCCATAAGGCAAAAGTGATAACTAAGTTGCTTTGGGAACAAAACATTGATATTTTGGGTCCATGGCCAGGAAACTCCCCAGACCTTAATCCCATTGAGAACTTGTGGTCAATCCTCAAGAGGCGGGTGGACAAACAAAAACCCACAACTCTGACAAACTCCAAGCATTGATTATGCAAGAATGGGCTGCCATCAGTTAGGATGTGGCCCAGAAGTTAATTGACAGCATGCCAGGGCGGATTGCAGAGGTCTTGAAAAAGAAGGGTCAACACTGCAAATATTGACTCGTTGCATCAACTTCATGTAATTGTCAATAAAAGCCTTTGACACTTATGAAATGCTTGTATTTATACTTCTGTATTCCATAGCAACATCTGACAAAAATATCTAAAGACACCGAACCTGCAGACTTTGTGAAAATTAATATTTGTGTCATTCTCAAATTTTGGCCACGACTGTACATAAATCCAATTAATTACATAAATATTGATGGAGCTGCAGGGTGACGTTGCTGGAGCTGATCTCTGCTCAGTTGGGAGAGGAGGACTCTGAGGATTGTGGGATCCCCCCCACCGTAGCTACCTTCCTGGCATCCTGCTTCCAGGAGCGATGTGGGGCCGTGCTCACACTCGCCTCCGAATCAGACAATGAGGTATCAATGATCCGATTGGTTGTATAAATGACCTGTTCCATAGCCTGGGTACCTGACTGTTTCTGCTATTGCTGTTTCTGTGACATTTTAGATTGCCTTTTTTTATTGGTTGATTGATTTGTGTTGTATTTTGAAGGAGGCCCTGACTGTGATCAGCCTGTTAGATGTTCTCTGTGAGATGACCTCTGATCACAAACAGTTCATGTTCCTGCAGAACCATCCTGACCTCCTCAAGTCTACCGTTGGTAAATAAATAAGTACACCAAGGTCTATTGAACTGGAAGTTTACAAAACCTTTTACCTATGATGCTTAGTCTTTTGACATTAGAGCCCTGATAAATGGCTGTTTTTTTTGGTAAAAACCACCAGCATGTCACACTGTCTCAAATGTCCATGACAAAGAAGGTGGCCCACAGTTTAGAGTTTACACTATCACTACAAATCCAGTGACATAATATGGTTCTACTGTGTTGGAACGGAACTATGACATTTAAAGTACCAGCAGGTTCATGCCCTTCTGTTGAGAGAGACGCTGTTAAATTGAAACAGCAGTCACATCTTAATAATTGCATCTATCATCAGCAGGACTCTGATACTACACCTGAGGCAGGGGAATACCTCTCACCTCTTCTGTAGAACAGATTTCTCTGTCCAATTGATCATTTTGCCTTTATGTTCACTGATTGTTATTTTGTCTTTTCCTGGGCCCTGGACGCTTTGTCCGACTTCTGATGTAAAAAGGGCTTTATAAGTAAATGTGACTGATTTAATTGATATTCTGGTACTGTATCCCTTTGTGTGTAAAATGTGTGTTGTTCTCCTATTCATCTCTCTTTCTCCTCTTACAGATCTCCTGCAGCAGGTCCATGTTCTGGGGAAGACCAGTAAGAATGTATTCACTGCAGCTCAGAACTTCTCCTTGGCTCAGGGAGGAGACTGCTCATCCTCTCCCTCTGTCAGCTTCAAGGCACATCTCATCCGTCTCATAGGAAACCTCTGTCACGGAAACACTGCCAACCAGAACAAGGTATGGATGGATGTATGAAAGAACGACAAAACAAACAAATTCATATACTGTGTTGATCCCCAACGAGGGAAATATGTTTTGCCACCAGCAGCAGACATCAGACAAACAGTACTGACACACAGGCATACAGCTGGCACAGATATAGTGCAGATAGTAGACAAAACATGGGTGTGGGGGTCGAAGATTAAATGACTGACTTTCTTGTGATGCAACACCATTGATAAACTACATTTCATCCTAGGCTTTGAAGTTTACTCACCCTCCACAGGTTTCGTCTGTGAGCGCATCCTTTGAGAGTAGGATTTGCAAACTCCTTTTGAACCCTTAAATAAGCCCTTAGGGTGCTTTCTCAGTAAAAAAAAGAGGGGTTTAATCCTTGGAAAGGACAGATCAAGGGTCAAAAAGCATGTGTAAAAGGTCAGGCAAGGAGTCTGAAAATGTAAAATGACATTTCCTATTCTTATCATCTCTGGTCGAAAGTAGTTCACTAAAGGGAATATGATGTCATTTGAGACACATTTTGAGTTAAATAGCACATACAGTAATCTCCTCATGCTGTATCTGTGCTTCCTGGGTCACACCAGAGAGAGAATAAGTGCTTTTGAGTCCATCGTGGCACTGAGCCATATTGGCTTCCTCATGGTGGTATTATTATTACATTAATGGAGGAAAGAGAAACATTCCTTACTCATTATCTGTTCCATCCCAGCTATCGGCAGCTATCACTGACTGTGATATAAACACATTTAATAGAAAATAGGAGGAATGGGGGGAAACTGGCATGTGTCCACTTGCATTGGCTTAAAAACCTTGCTCCCACTTTACAAGGCCCTTGAGAATCATAGTAGTTAACCTTCGCCGGCTCCCAGCTGGTTAATAATAATTGAATATGATAATATTTGATTAAGTCTTTTTTACATATAGGCTTAAGTTCCTAATTTTAGATTTTTAGTTAACGAAAAGTGCACACTTACAGTAGCTTACTCAGCATTTTCTCTCTTGCTATGGCCATTCATGACTCTACCAATGAATTTGCAGAGTAACCGCATGTATGTAAATTAACCTATATAATTAGATGGGTGACAGAGACCAGTGCAACACGTTGTGACAGCTTTAGACCAACCCACAGCCACACATGGCTATTTTCCATGGTAGTAGGGATTTCCTAAGGATAGGGACCTCAATGTTGGCTGATAGGGACATAGATATTGGTTAGTTATTGAGATTGTCCTATATAAACCAAGGAGAAACAGCACTTAAACAGCTTCTTCTTGCATGAGGAAAATCATCATCTCAGCATTGTTTTAAATTGGCCCTATCCATGGACTCAAGCCAAACAGAATAATTAGTGAGACTAGTGTTTGTTTACTGTGTTTGGATGAGAAAGTAGTTTTTTGCATTGTAAATATGTTTGTTTTGATTATATTTTTTTGTATTCTTCCAGGTTAGGAAACTGGATGGTCTTCCTCTCATTATGGACAACTGCAGTATTGACAGCAACAATCCCTGTATCCTTTTGATTCGTCTAGAATCTAATGTCCCTTTGGTGAATAAATTATACTAGTCGTGTAACTATCATGTTATAAGCCACTGTGGATGGATGTTAACCTAATGATCTTTGTACTTTTATGTATCATCCTTTTTGTCTTCCTGTAAGTAATTGTGGTGGCTGATGCGTACGTTCATCTACCATGTTTATAGTCATAAGTCAATGTTGGTGAATGATAGATGTGTCACTGTATACACTCCCTACGTATTTGTTTGGACACACAGTGACGCTAAAATGTGTACATTTGTCTTTGTTCTCCAAAATTTAGGATTTGACATAAAAAAAAATGTAATTAGTCGACGGTACAGAATGTTAACTTTTATTTGAGGGTATTGCACTTAATGTATCTAGTCAAGTTTAGTATTTGGTCCCATATTCCTAGCATGCAATGACGAATGGCTCTACAAACTTGTTGGATGCACAGGGGTTAAAGTTCTCCATTGCTGTGATGGGATTTCTGTCACGTTGATTCTGGAGAGGTTGTTTTTGAGATCAGTGTAGGTCCTACTTATAGCTGCTGGCAAAGGAATTCAAATCCTGTACTTTATCACTCAGGATGTAACTTTCCAGTGCTACTATTTTTGCCATGTAATGTTGTAAAACAAAATCAGACCACCCCATAGTAGAATAGTTTGCCTATTTACCTAATCGGCTTGTTATGTGCTCTATGCCAGATAAATATTCATTTCGAGGCGCATTCAAGTTGTGAGAGCCATAGGGAGGGAAACATGTATTCTGATAAGCAGTCAATGCACAACAATTCTTTAATGCAATGGCCTTTGTTAAGAAAGAGGGGGATCCCGGCTTTTCATTGCTACCACGTTTATTTCTCTACTCCTAAAATTGCGCATGGCATCATTGCAAAAATATTACACCTGGCGTTTTGGGCATGGTTTAGGTATAACTGCACAACAGAGCTCTTAAAGGGGCAATGGCGACTTAAAAGTGCAATGACATACTTTGTAATAGAAACCACATTTATTTTTGAGTGAATAATAATGAATAATTATTAATAATAATTTAATCATCAGGATGGTGTGACCAGTGGGTGAAATGCAGATGGACAAACCATGCTTCAGCCTATGTATTTATAGCCACGATGCTGCATCAGTTGGGCTACAGGTGATAATGCTTATTGCTAATAGCACATCTGATGATATACAGTGCCTTCAGAAAGTATTCAGACCACTTGACTTTTTCCACATTTTGTTAGGTTTTATAGCCTTATTCTAAAATTGATTTAATTATTATTATTTTTTTATACATTTACATGAGTATTCAGACCCTTTACTCAGTACTTTGTTGAAGCACCTTTGGCAGCAATTACAGCCTTGAGTCTTGGGTATGATGCTACAAGCTTGGCACACCTGTATTTGGGGAGCTTCTCCCATTCTTATCTGCAGATCCTCTCAAGCTCTGTCAGGTTGGATGGGGACCATTGCTGCACAGCTATTTTCAGGTCTCTGTTCTATCAGGTTTAAGTCCTGGATCTGGCTGGGCCACGCTTCGGGACATTCAGAGACATCTTGCGTTGTCTTGGCTGTGTGCTTAGGGTTGTTCTCCTGTTGGAAAGCGAACCTTCGCCCCAGTCTGAGGTTCTGAGAGGTCTGGTGAAGGTTTTTATCAAGTATCTCTCTGTACTTTGCTCTGTTCATCTTTGCCTCGATCCTGACTAGTCTCCCTGTCCCTGCCGCTGAAAAACATCCCCACAGCATGATGCTTACACCACCATACTTCATTGTAGGGATGGTGCCAGGGATGGGATGGTGTATTCTGACATGCACTGTCAACTGTGGGACCTTTTATATAGACAGGTTAAACATAATTTTTTACCAATCTGTTATTAGGCTCATTTCTGGAGATGGAAATTATATTTTAGATGGTGTCAGCATTTAATTTTCTTTTCATTTTGGAGTAGAAGAAAATCCCAGAACTGAGCTTCAGTCCACATGAATGTCATTCTACATTAATGTGGATGCTGCCTTGATCATGGATAGTTCTGAATAAATTGTGAATAATGATGAGTAAGAGAAAGTTACAGAGGAACAAAGGTTCATACCCCCCCAAAAATGCTAACTTCCCCTGTTATTAATAATTGTGGGAGGTTAGCGTGTTTTGGGGGCATGATCTTTGTACATCTAAGTTTCTCACACATTATTCACGATTAATTAATGATAATCTGTTATCATGGTAGCATTCACATTAATGTAGAAGTATTCAGAAACATATTATATTCTTATTCACAATAAAAGTGGCTCCAAAATGACAGAATACATTATTTATCATTCATTTATTTTGGGCACAACATAATCCAAAACACAACCAAAACAAACTGCAAATGCATCCAACAAGTTTGAAGAGTCACAAGCTTGATGTAGTCATTGTGTGCTCGGGAATATGGGACCAATTACTACATTTTATGAACTAAGTGAATTTGTCCAAATACTTATGACACGGTCAAACGGGGGGACAAGATGCATAAAGTGCATTCATTTCTAAACGTAAAAGAGATATGTATGAAAATACCCTCAAATAATAGGTTACATTCTGTACTTTTGCCTCATAAAATATTTGATCTCAAATCCAAAATGCTGCAGTACAGGGCCAAATTAAACGTTTTAGCTTCACTGTCCAAATAAATGTAGGGGAGTGTATGTCTACATACAAGTCACTGGTGAATTATCATACAGTATGCGTCGTGTATCCATCATGTTTATACTGTTGGTGGATGTTGGTACTGACAGAACAGCAGCTTAGTTTGTGTCTGCCTCCGTCCACCCCCCGGGGACTAGCTGCCGGTCAGTGCACGGTGTCAGCTTGTCTTTTCACCAGGCGATGAGCTATTCATCTGAGCCCCACTCTCCCCGTGACCCCCTCAGGAAGGATGGATACTGTTGAGCTCCCTCTGCTCTTCTCAGGTGGGCCATAGCCAGACCCACTGGGGAAAAACTGTTTGAGGCAACGTTGTTTCCAAGTCAATTCAAAAACAAAATTTTTAAATCAATGTGAAAACTGATTGGATTTGAAAAGTCAATATAAATCCAATGACATTAAATGTTTTGTTGATTTCAAGTCAAATTCACTTAAGTTGACAACTGAACCTAATGTAAGCCAAAGCTAGATGTTGAAATGACGTCTGTGCCCAGTGGGTAGCTGTGCGGGCTTTGCTGTTTTGAGATCATTCTATTGGTCCATTCAGCCAGGCAAGCACAGATAAAGTATTTGAAATTATTTAGAATACTATTTGAGCCCAGGTCTCAGCCACAGCTATATGGCCTGGTCACATATGCTCACTGGGCATATGTGGAGAGGAAGGACTAGAGGGGCGGGAGGCTGGGTCGCTTCCTTGTCATTCAAAATGGACACAGTACTCACTCACTGTACTGATAGTTTCCTGTACAGTGGGATGGTGGTAGCTAATTCAGAGTGAGGGTTAGTGTTACTTTACTGTGATTTGTGGTTGAAAGGGAGTATGTGTGAATGTGTAGGAGACCAACCAATGTGGGTAGTTTTGTGTAGAAAAAAGCTTTTGAGCGTCTCGTTTGTACATTCCTCTTGTTCCTCTCCCATAGTAAAAAATAAGACTAACTCTCACTCTCTTTGTGCCATGAATGTATTTGTAATGCTATCCTTAACTGTTGTTTCTCCACCAGTCATCAGCCAGTGGGCCATCTTTGCCACTCGGAATATTCTAGAACACAACCTGGAGAATCAGGAGCTGGTGGCAGCTCTAGAACGTCGCGGGGTGGCCGATGACTCCGCCTTGAGGGCCATGGGCTTTAGAGTAGAGGAGAGAGATGGTAACGTGCTGCTCAAACCCTGTTCAAAGGACCCTTAAAGGTGCCCTAAACTCTAAGGACTATATTGTGCTGCACCATATAGTGCTGCATTACTTTTTAGTGCACTATTGTTTTGCCCTGGTAGTGCACTACTTTTTAGCTCTAGCTCTTTTTAGCTTTAGCCTTGGTTAAACTGTGGGATGGCCTGGACCCAATAGTCTGCTGAGATTTGTTATGGTACAGAAAACGCATAGGAGGGGCCCTTATTTAAAGGTAGGTTTAGTTTGAAGTATAGAGTGGTGTTTTTTTAACACTTTTTGTGTTTCTTAAGTAAAGGGAAATTAAGTCAAGTGGACTCCTGCTGGTATCTGTGATATAGTGTTGGGGTTTAATCATCCAACAAAGGGCTACTCTGTTTCCTGCCCTTTCACCCCTCTGAGGGAGACTCTTAACATCGGCAGGGGGTGGGCTCTAATCCCAAAACCAATCAATTTTGCGGAAATCAACAAAAAGCGAGAGAATGACCGAAACATTGAGGAACTGGACTGGAATGTCGATCTGACTTCAAGCTAGCTTCTGGAATTCTCACATTTTATGGAAACCTCAGGCATTTTGACTGGAGAATGTTTTTAGTTTCCACACAAATTATTTCAAACCAATTTATTGGTGCTAACCAAACTATACAGGGTGCCCCCTCCATTTCTAAGGATGTTGCTCAGGGAATGCATTTTGATTGTCTTGCTACAAGCGTTGCACTATATCTGCTTTTACCACCCTGTTTTGGCTTTTGGTGATAATAGCAATGATACATAGGACCATTCCTGTCCTTCAGGTAGCGCATGTTTCTTTACAACACCAAAACTTAGTTACATTTTAGATACATATTTGTTACATATTCCAACCAACAACAGCAGTCGTCAACTTCCTTACACATTTCAATAACCTAATCTATGTTATGTGGCAGCTTTGTTTACTGCGTGTGTGTACTTTGACTAGTGTGGATCTTTAGCAGCCAGCTAGACAGAGGACAGACAGCCTGAGTGTGATTGGCAGTGTGTAGATAGTGAGCCGTTGTGTAAGTGGTAGTATATGTGTTTGTAGACAGAGAACAGGTAGTGTGAGTGGCAGTGCCGTGTGAATCAGACCAGAAGTATTGGCTTGCAGAACGACCCCCCCCCCCCCCCCCCCACTGAATAAGCTGACCGGTCCTGACACCTCAACAATACATTGCTTTAGTCACCCGGCCCACTCGCCGCTCCGCCCTATCTACTCTGTCTCTTATTTTTTAATGACAAAATGTATTGAAACAATCGGGTTGACTTTTCCCAATCCGCTGGGTATAGTGAGGGGAGCTTATGAGGTTCCGGTCCCCAGCATTTCAGACGGCTAACAAAACACGGCCTTTACTTCTGCTCCAGCGGCTGCCTGCAATGCTTTTCAAACACAGGAAAACACAGAGAGAGCGTCAGGCTGGCTGAATGAGGTGGCAGTCACAGCCGTCTATTCAACAACTTCAGGGTCAGGAGCAAACAGCTGTCCAACCGCAGTCAGGACTGAAAGGTGTCATCAAGATCAGCCGTTAAACAACTCGAACCTTAACTCTGTCCTCTTGTGCCTTCTGTACTGTTATTCTTCACCCGTACTACTCAAACTCTGTATAATGGATGATTGTAACTTTAGCTGCTGAATAAAACTTTTGTGTGACAAATGTTCCGTTTTTTTCTCCAGAGAGAATGGGTCAGTCTTGTGTAAATTGAAGTATGCTTTTGTGTCTAAAGACAGTGGTACAGTAGTTTGGACAGGAATCCCAATAAATCACTAAAGGATGCTCAGATTTTATTAGAAAAATTATAACTATCCATTTGTCTGTGGTGCACACAATCCTGCATGGCCTAAAAGCTAAGTAATCATTTCTCACGATGGCAGACATCCAATCCAACACTGGATCAGTAACATCCATTTATTTTCTTAATACTTAACATTTTGCCGACGCATTTCTTGATAATCCACCAAGTAAACCAGGAGCTATAGAGAATTATGGTCTTCATATTGAGAATAAAATAATCTGGGCTAATTGTCGAACACATGGTCTATGTACACTACAGCAACTTTAATAAATCAGAGAGAATAATTTGTAGCTCTCAAATCTTAAAAAACTGACAATGAATGAAAACAAAGTGCCATATATAATGCATATAAAAATATATTATTTGCTTTTTAGCTATATAAAGCCTAAATAAAACAATCGCTGAATACATAGAAGGTCGATGCCTGAAATAGCTCAATGACCCCTGGCCCATGCCCTTTTTCCATAGATCTGTATTATATGGTTAGGCAAAATACTTATTCTCAGGACAGGTTGCCTTTAACTCTGCTGGTATAGACCTGAATGCAAGGGGTGAGCGAAAGTGAAATTCCATGTTTCTGGCATTCGTGGGTATGTGCAGTGTATCGCCCATGGGGCTCCATAACGCTTACACCGCATCATCTCAGAATGGGGAAAATTACCCCCCACCATGTTGGAATTGAGACCGAAATAGGGACATGTTTTCTTTTTCCTTTGTATGGGCTTGAACGGGTTGCTTTGTTGGGTTCTTTTGGTCAAATGATCCAGTGCAGCACTCACCAATTCACCTAGTAACATGTTCAAATCATGTCCAATGAATTGAGGAAGGATGGTGAGCGCAAAATAATAAGATAACTACTTAGACATGCTACTGACAATAGATAGAAATGCACAGATTTAAGAAAATGAAAATTGCAGAAAAATGTTTTGTACTCTACTGTTGTGGCTTTATGCTTAATGCCACACTAACTCTGGTAAACTTCAGTAGCAATCAAAGAGAACAAAATATATATTAAACACTGCTATCCATACTATAAGACCTTTTAGTTTGAAGATATCATAACATAAATAAATCATTTATTTTCAGTGTTCAAACATACAGTGCCTTCAGAAAATATCCATACCCCTTGACTTTTTCCACATTTTGTTGTGTTATAGCCTGAATTGAAAATGGATTACCCCATAATAATGTCAAAGTGGAATTCTGTTTTCGGAAAAGTTTTACAATCCCTCACAAAGAAGGCCACCTATTAGTAGATGGGTAAAAATAGAAAAAGCAGACATTGAATATCCCTTTGAGCATGGTGAAGTTATTAATTACACTTTAGATGGTGTATCAATACCCCAGTCTCTACAAACATACAGCCGTTGTTTTTAACTCTGTTCCCGGAGAGGAAGGAAACCGCTCCGGGATTTCACCATGAGGCCAATGGTGACTTTAAAACTGTTACAGAGTTTAATGGCTGTGATAGAACACTGAGGATGGATCAACAACATTGTAGTTACTCCACAATACTAACCAAATTGACAGAGTGAAAAGAAAGAAGCCTGTACTGTACAGAATACAAATATTCCAAAACATGCATCCTGTTTGCAACAAGGCACTAAAGTGATACTGCTAAAAATGTGGCAAAGCAATTCACTTTATGTCCTGAATACAAAGTGTTATGTTCGGGGAAAATCCAATACAACACATTACGAGTACCACTCTCCATATTTTCAAGCATAGTGGTGTATGCATCATGTTATGTGTATGTTTGTAATCATTAAGGACTGGGGAGTTTTTCAGGATAAAAATAAATGGAATGCTAAGCTAAGCACTGGTAAAATCCTAGAGGAAAACATGGATCAGTCTGTTTTCCACTAGACAATGGGAGATTAATTCACCTTTCAACATTTACATTTCATTCTTATCCAGAGCAACTTACATGTTCATCAAATGTTTTGTTGTTGACAATAACCTAAAACACATGGCCAAATCTATACTGGAATTGCTTACCAGGAAGACAGTGAATGAGTTGCCGAGTTACAGTTTTGACTTACATCTGCTTGAGAATCTATGGTAAGACCTGAAAATGGTTGTCTAGCAATGATCAGCAACCAATTTGACAGAGCTATAAGAATTTTGAAAAAAATTGACAAATGTTGCACAATCCAAGTGTGGAAAGCTCTTAGACACTTACCCAGAAAGACTCACAGCTGTAATCGCTGCCAAAGGTGATTCTAACATGTATTGACTCAGAGGGTTGAATAATTATTTAATCAAGATGTATTCGTGTTTTATTTTTCATGAGTTTTCTACAAATGTTAGAATTTTTCTTCCACTTTGACATTATAGAGTATTTTGTGTATATCGTTGACAGGAAATTACAAATCCATTTTAATACCACTTTGTAACACTACACTAAAAAATCAAGGGGTGTGAATGGTTTCTGAAGGCATTGTAATTACAGTGTGACTGGATAGTCAAGGTACACCACCATTTCAAAGTCAGTCTCTTGAAACCACGCTCCTTTCTCTCTCCATCCACCTCGCATCGCAGTCAAAAGGCACTTTGCTGATGTACCGTTTTCAGTTTGAGGTTGTAATTATGTCAGATAATCCGGGGGTTTTTCTTCCCTGTTTCAGATGTCGAGATTATTTAGCTTTTTTGAGCAGTGTTACCGAGGAGGTGGAAACTGCACTTGATAAAGTTTTGGTCCACAATGTTTCCAATAACAGATTTGTTTGGTTGGATACAGAAAAACGAACAACCACAATCCTTGCACTTCATCAATATCCTGCAACACATAGTATATCTGCATCACAGTTTTCCAGTCAGCACATAAGAAGAAAACATTATTTGCCTACTTCTCAAAGTATTTTCTCTCAAAGTCATTTTAGTACATTTAATCTTTTCTTTGTTTTTTAAAATCAAGTAGGACGTCCAATGTGCAAAATGAAGCCGTGAAGAATCGAACAATTTTCCAAATCCACTCTGTAGAGTCCCTCCTGAAGTCTTTCCCCACTAAGTCCACGTCCTAGTATCCTTTTTTCCTTGTATCCTCTCTCATGGCCTTGCCTTGTCCCTTTTCCCAGCTCCGTCTTTCATCCCTCCGTCCCCCTCCATCCATCTGACCGTCCATCCATCCTTTATTTGCAGGTGAACACCTCAGACTTCTCACTGCACGTGTTACACTTCACAAAACAGCACCACTGGAACTTGCAGTTGCACTGCCACACGCGGGTATACTGGTGGGTGTTGTGGCCTCTACCACAACACATCAGATTGCAGCCGTCGGTATGGGGTGACGTGTGGTTACACAGCCTCCCCCGCGTCCCTGTGCTCCCTGTCGCCGTGTCCTCCTCGCAGTAGTTAGGAGACCTCTCCAGGTAGACCAGATCTGTGTCCGTGGGTTTCTGGTAGCCCCGCGCCTCCTTCAGCCGAAGGAAGGAGGGTTGGCGGAGACGGGAGGCCCGGACCGGTTCGACTTGGACCGCCTCGCTGTAGCGCTCTTTCAGGATGTAGCCAATCTCCCGGAACTTGGGTAAGGTGATCCAGCAGGTCTTGGTGGTGCAGGAGCCCGACACGCCGTGACACTTACACTCCAACTTCATACGCTCCTCCAGGATCTGAGGGAGAGGAGAGAAGAGGGTTGGATACAAGGTTTGGAAAAGGTTGACATGACCCGAGGGTTAGATACATGCTTTGAGTAAGAGTTGGCAAATCCCAAATGTTGAATAGTTGTGTGTAGGTAGCTTAAAGTATTTTAGAGTAATGTCATTGATCCATCCTGATCTCACGAGCTTACATTCTGTTTCTCTACACAAATTAGGTGATAACGTGAAGTGAAACAAACTGAGCCCAGCGGTCAGGATGGTGGATCAGGCTAGTTAGACACATGCTGCCATTGTCATTGAGTTTGGAAGCACACTCTTAAGAGTTACATCTTAACTACTTAATTCAAAGTGATGTGAATTGGAGATTTGTATGAAAGAGTTTAGGCCAGCCCACATATCCACAAATTGTATTTTCCATTCATTCAACAGTTCTACAATACATTACGTCTATTAATTAAGGGCATCTCCTGCAATATAGCCTAAAGTCCATATGGACTACATATTTCAGCTATGTGTAATAAAAATAAAGGGAAAATAACTTATGGTTCAAGCCTCTACTCTCTTACTAACTTGACCTTCCTAAGGACCACAATGGACAGAATAAACGACCAGAACTCTCATGTAACCAAAACCTGTATAACGTACGAGGTTTCATGTGTGATTTAAGTTTTGATGTCTTGCGGATATATTTAGCGGACACATTTGACAGATGACAGTTTACCATTTAGGGTTGAGTTACTGTATATAAACTCAGCAAAAAAAAGAAACCTTTTTCCCTTTTTCAGGACCCTGTCTTTCAAAGATGATTCGTAAAAATCCAAATAACTTCACAGATCTTCATTGTAAAGGGTTTAAACACTGTTTCCCATGCTTGTTCAATGAACCATAAACAAGTAATGAACATGCACCTGTGGAACGGTCGCTAAGACACTAACAGCTTACAGACTGAAGGCAATTAGGTTACAGTTATGAAAACTTAGGACACTAAGGAGGCCTTTCTACGTACTCTGAAAAACACCAAAAGAAAGATGCCCAGGGTCCCTGCTCATCTGTGTGAACGTGCCTTAGACAGGCATGAGGACTGCAGATGTGGCCAGGACAATAAATTGCAACTGGCCTGTGAGACGCCTAAGACAGCGCTAGAGGGAGACAGGAGGGACAGCTGATCGTTCTCGCAGTGGCAGACCATGTGTAACAACACCTGCACAGGATCGGTACATCCGAACATCACACCTGTGGGACAGGTACAGGATGGCAACAACAACTGCCCGAGTTACACCAATAACGCACAATCCCTCCATCAGTGCTCAGACTAACCGCAAGTCCAGAGAGGCTGGACTTAAGGGCTTGTAGGCCTGTTGTAAGGCAGGTCCTCACCAGACATCACCGGCAACAACGTCGTCTATGGGCACAAACCCACCATCTCTGGACCAGACCGGACTGGCAAAAAGTGCTCTTCACTGATGAGTCGCGGTTTTGTCTCACCAGGGGTGGTGTTCGGATTCTCATTTATCGTTGAAGGAATGAGCGTTACACCGAGGCCTATACTCTGGAGCGATTTGGAGGTGGAGGGTCCGTTATGGTCTGGGGCAGTGTGTCACTGCATCTGAGTGAGCTTGTTGTAATTGCAGGCAATCTCAACGCTGTACGTTACAGGGAAGACATCCTCCTCCATCATGTGGTACCCTTCTTGCAGGCTCATCCTGACATGACCCTCCAGCATGACAAGGCCACCAGCCATACTGCTCGTTCTGTGCGTGATTTCCTGCAAGACAGGAATGTCAGTGGTCTGCCATGGCCAGCGAAGAGCCCAGATCTCAATCCCATTGAGCACGTCTGGGACCTGTTGGATCGGAGGGTGAGGGCTAGGGCCATTCCCCCCAGGAATGTCCGGGAACTTGCAGGTGCCTTGGTGGAAGAGTGGGGTATCATCTCACAGAAAGAACTGACAAATCTCGTGCAGTCCATGAGGAGGAGATGCACTGCAGTACTTAATGCAGCTGGTGGCCACACCAGATACTGACTGTTACTTTTGATTTTGACCCCCTTTGTTCAGGGTCACATTATTCCATTTCTGTTAGTCACATGTCTGTGGAACTTGTTCAGTTTATGTCTCAGTTGTTGAATCTTGTTATGTACATACAAATATTTACACGTGTTAAGTTTGCTGAAAATAAACGCAGTTGACAGTTTTTATTTTTATTTTATTTCACCTTTATTTAACCAGGTAAGCTAGTTGAGAACAAGTTCTCATTTACAACTGCGACCTGGCCAAGATAAAGCAAAGCAGAGCGACACAAACAACAACACAGAGTTACACATGGAATAAACAAGCGTACAGTCAATATCACAATAGAAAAAAAAGAGTCTATATGCAGTGTGTGCAAATGGCGTGAGGAGGTAAGGCAATAAATAGGCCGTGGTAGCGAAGTAATTACAATTTAGCAAATTAACACTGGAGTGATAGATGAGCAGATGGTGATGTGCAAGTAGAACTACTGGTGTGCAAAAGAGCAGAAAACGAAATAAAAACAATATGGGGATGAGGTAGGTAGATTAGGTGGGCTATTTACAGATGGGCTGTGTACAGCTGCAGCGATCAGTTAGCTGCTCAAATAGCTGATGTTTAAAGTTAGTGAGGGAAATATAAGTCTCCAGCTTCAGCGATTTTTGCAATTCGTTCCAGTCATTGGCAGCAGAGAACTGGAAGGAAAGGCGACCAAAGGAGGTGTTGGCTTTGGGAATGACCAGTGAGATATACCTGCTGGAGCGGGTGCTACGGGTGGGTGTTGTTATCGTGACCAGTGAGCTGAGATAAGGCAGAGCTTTACCTAGCATAGACTTATGGATGACCTGGAGCCAGTGGGTCTGGCGACGAATATGTAGCGAGGGCCAGAAATGTGAGTTTAGTTGTGACCAAATCTGAAATGTTTATGTAGACTAATGTTCCCCAAAAAAGAATAGAAAATTCTAACACAAAGCAATATCTATCAGTGTTGATGCATTGTCAATAGGAATTAAAAACTTCTAACTGGGTGGCCAGTACTGTAGCCTACTAGCCTATCATGTACGAGTGTATCAGTGTATCAAGCCTGTTGCTCTTGATCTGCCCTGCTATCAAGTTAGGGGAATTGTCTCTTGATTAGGTTGGTTCAGTGTGTGCAGTGGTGCAGCAGCATGGTTTTGGGGGCTGCTACCGGGAGAGGAAGAGAGAGAGACTTTGCAATAATATCCTGTATCCTGACTTAATGCTCTGTATTTCAATGAATGGGACTGCAGGGTTATGGCAGGACTCCATTTGGCAACCGGTTTGCCTGGCCTTGCGTTCCCTCCGCTTACACACACACATATATACACACAGGGGCGAGTTCACGCACACACATGGGCAGGCACACACGCATGTGCTCTCACACACACACACATTCTGAAACACTCTGTTTTTAAACTAGTATAGCATAATTTAGCACAGCGATGCGGTCTCCTCTGAACTTATATTTACACTGAAAAAATATATAAATGCAACATGCAACGATTTCAAAGATTTTACCGAGTTATAGTTCATAAGGAAATCAGTCAATTGAAATAAATTCCTTAGGCCCTAATCTATAGATTTTACATGACTGGGAATACAGATATGCATCTGTTGGTCATAGATACCTTTAAAAAAAAAGGTAGGGGCATGGATCAGAAAACCAGAAAACCATCTCCTTCGCATAGAGTTGATCAGGCTGTTGATTGTGTCGTGTGGAATGTTGTCCCACTCTTCAATGGCTGTGCGAAGTTGCTGGATATTGCTGGGAACTGGAACACGCTGTCATACACATCAATCCAGAGAAAACAAACGGGATTCATCTGTGAAGAGCACACTTCTCTAGCGTGCCAGTGGCCATCGAAGGTGAGCATTTGCCCACTGAAGTTGGTTATGACGTCGAACTGCAGTCAGGTCATGACCCTGGTGAGGAAGACGAGCACACAGATGAACTTCCCTGAGGCAGTTTCTGACAGTTTGTGCAGAAATTCTCTGGTTGTGCAAACCCACAGTTTCATCAGCTGGCCGGTTGGCTGGTCTCATACGATCCCGCAGGTGAAGAGGCCAGATGTGGAGGTCGGTTGTGAGGCTGGTTGGACGTACTGCCAAATTCGCTAAAACAATGTTTTAGAGAAATTAACATTCAATTATCTGGCAACAGCTCTGGTGGATATTCCTTCAGTCAGCATGCGAATTGCACCCTCCTTCAAAACTTGAGACATCCGTGTTGTGTGACAAAACTGCACATTTTAGAGTGGCCTTTTATTGTCCCCAGCACAAGGTGCACTTGTGTAAGGATCATGCTGTTTAATCAGCTTCTTGATATGCCACACCTATCAGGTGGATGGATTACCTTGACAGATGAGAAATGCTCACTAACATGGATGTGAACAAATCTGCACAAAACTTGAGAGAAATAGACTTTTTGTGCGTATGGAACATTTCCGGGATTTTTTTATTTCAGCTCATGAAACAAGAGACCAACACTTTGCATGTTGCATTTATATTTTTGTTCAGTATACTTTCCTGATTGAGTTGTATTATATTCTATTGTCTGATATTCTAGATCACTACAGAAACAACTACATGTTTGTTAGGTGTCTTAAAACCCCAGTTAACAAGACAAGCAGTGTCAGTCACTTTACCTTTCGTCCTGCCTCATTATTATGCAGGTTCATCAGACGTCGGGCGTTCTTCTTGATCTCTCGGGCATCCACGAAGCGTCTGGAGAACTCCACGCCGTACTTGATGTTGGCTGAGCAGCCTCCCCACTTCCAGCCCTCCTCCTGGTCATGGTAGCCTTGCTTCTCCCTGTCACAGCCACACTGGCTCAGGTTTCCCTGACTACACGCCGCTGTCACCGAATGTGCCACGCCAGCCGCCGTGATGGAATAGGTGAACGCCGCCTCTCGGCTACCTGGGGAGGAGAGAGAGGGAGAGAGCGGCAGGGAGTTATCTTGCACTAGTCCTAGGTGAGTTGTAGTGCATAGTAT
This sequence comes from Salvelinus namaycush, assembly GCF_016432855.1. NCBI lineage: Eukaryota > Metazoa > Chordata > Actinopteri > Salmoniformes > Salmonidae > Salvelinus > Salvelinus namaycush. The sequence goes on along the minus strand of NC_052344.1, from coordinate 315,085 downwards.
GAGTATGAGTTTATGTTACAATACAGTATAGTATTTTATGTTGTGGCCTAATGAAAGGCTTGTGGCCCACTACAACAAAATTCATCCACACTTTACATTACTAGGTGACCTGACTGCAGTTCGGCCTTATACTAGTCTAATGTAATTAACCTGTAACAGGCTAATAAATACCTACCATTCCTTATTTGATAGTCTCTGTCGAACTGACTCTTGTCAGAGCCCTAATTTTTAACAGGTGGGCTGGGTAAGACTCCACTGATAAAACCCAAGTGACATCTGCTGGTTGTCCAGAGGAGCCTTACTGTATCTGTTTCTGTACAGCAGATACAGTAAAAACTACTGTATGTACTATAGTATTACTATAGTAGTATATGTACTATAGTATTATAGAGTATATATACTGAACAAAAATATAAATGCAACAATTAAAGTTACAGTTCATATAAGGAAATAGGGGGACATGTCTGGTTAGTATGCAGGCCATTGAAGAACTGGGCGGCGGATGAATGGCACAATAATGGGCCTCAGGATCTCGTCACCGTATCTCTGTGCATTGAAATTGCCATCAGTAAAATACAATTATGTTCGTTGTCCATAGCTTATGCCTGCCCATACCGCCACCATGGGGCACTCTGTTCACATGGTGACCCAACATTGACCCAACAGGTCCACAGACGATGCAATCGCCATCACACTGCCCTATCACATCTGGACAAGAGGAATACCTATGTAAGAATGCTATTCATTGACTACAGCTCAGCATTCAACACCATAGTACCCACCAAGCTGGAGGCCCTGGGTCTCAACCCCGCCCTGTGCAATTGGGTCCTGGACTTTCTGACGGGCCGCCCCCAGGTGGTGAAGGTAGGAAACAACATCTCCCCTTCGCTGACTCTCAACACTGGGGCCCCACAAGGGTGCGTGCTCAGCCCCCTCCTGTACTTTCTGTTTACCCACGACTGCGTGGCCATGCACGCCTCCAACTCAAATCATCAAGTTTGCAGACGACACAACAGTAGTGAGCTTGATTACCAACAACGACGAGACAGGGAGGAGATGAGGGCACTCGGAGTGTGGTGTCAGGAAAACAACCTCTCACTCAAAATCAACAAAACAAAGGAGATGATCGTAGACTTCAGGAAACAGCAGAGGGAGGATCCCCCTATCCACATCGAAGGGACAGCAGTGGAGAAGGTGGAAAGTTTTCTGTACAGTACTTTGTGACATCAGCTGATGTAAGAAGGGCTGTATAAATCAATTTGATTGATTAAGTTCCTCTGCGTACACATCACAGACTAACTGAAATGGTCCACCCACACAGACAGTGTGGTGAAGAAGGTGCAACAGCGCCTCTTCAACCTCAGGAGGCTGAAGAACTTTGGCTATACCATCTATTGCACCTTGCCTATGTCGCTCGGCCAGCGCTCATCCATATATTTCTATGTACATATTCTCATTCATCGCTTTAGATTTGTGTGTATTCATTCGGTAGTTGTTGGAAAATTGTTAGATTACTTGTTAGATATTACTGCACTGTCGGAACTAGAAGCACAAGCATTTCGCTACACTCACATTAACATCTGCTCACCATGTGTATGTGACCAATAAAATTTGATTTGATTTTGATTTGACATCAGCAAACCGCTCGCCCACACTAGGCCATACACGTGGTTTACGGTTGTGAGGCCAGTTGGACGTACTGCCAAATTCTCTAAAATGACATTGGCCTACAATGAGGCCCTGGGTCTTGGCTTACGGTAGAGAAATTAACATTAAATTCTCTGGCAACAGCTCTGGTGGACATTCCTGCAGTCAGCATGCCAATTGCACGCTCATCTGTGGCATTGTGTTGTGTGACAAAACTGCACATTTTAGAGTGGCCTTTTATTGTCCCCAGCACAAGGTGCACCTGTGTAATGATCATGTTGTTTAATCAGCTTCTTGATATGCCACACCTGTCAGGTGTATGGATTATCTTGGCAAAAGAGGAATGCTCACTAACAGGGATGTAAACAAATTTGTGCACAACATTTGAGAGAAATAATCTTTTTAGCATTTGGAAAATATCTGGGATCTTTTATTTCAGCTCATGAAACATGGGACCAACACTTTAAATGTTATGTTTATAGTTTTGTTCAGTGTAGATTATCCTATCTATAAGTGTACTTAATGTGTGCCAGTTGGTTTCTGCTTCAGCCAACACATTTGTCATTCTATAGCTGACAATGTAGCGTTTTTGAACTCACTACCTTCACTCTAGACAAGTTGTTTATGGATGTAATGTAACGTCTTGTAAATTATTTATAAGAAGTTAATAAACAAACAAATCAGCTTAAAGACGCTAGATAAATGTTAAGTGAACATTACTCATATTGTTTTTGTAGCTGGTGGTGGTAACTTATCATAGGTTATAGACCCACAACCACATGATACATTCTCACATCTGCTATACCATTGATCATTCTGTCAAACTACACAGTCAAAGCAACGATAAATACCCGTAAGAGACTTTCAAATGGCCCGCTTTCCATTTCAGAACAAACACATTAACATTTATAGCATGGAAAGGAAATGAATTACTGTACAGTTGAAGTCGGAAGTTTACATACACCTCAGCCAAATACATTTAAACTCTGTTTTTCACAATTCCTGACATTTAATCCAAGTAAAAATTCACTGTTTTAGGTCAGTTAGGATCACCACTTTATTTTAAGAATGTGAAATGTCAGAATAATAGTAGAGAGAATGATATATTTCAGCTTTTATTTATTTCATCACATTCCCAGTGGGTCAGAAGTTTACATACACTCAATTAATATTTGGTAGCATTGCCTTTAAATTGTTTAACTTGGGTCAAACGTTTCAGGTAGCCTTCCACAAGCTTCCCACAATAAATTGGGTGAATTCAAATTGGGTGAAATCCTGACAGAGCTGGTGTAACTGAGTCAGGTTTGTAGGCCTCCTTGCTCGCACACGCTTTTTCAGTTCTGCCCACAAATTTTCTATAGGATTGAAGTCAGGGCTTTGTGATGGTCACGCCAATACCTTGAATTTGTTGACTGATGTCTTGAGATGTTGCTTCAATATAGCCACATAATTTTCATACATCATGATGCCATCTATTTTGTGAAGTGCACCAGTCCCTCCTGCAGCAAAGCACCCCCACAACATGATGCTGCCACCCCCGTGCTTCACGGTTGGGATGGTGTTCTTCGGCTTGCAAGCCTCCCCCTTTTTCCTCCTAACATAACAATGGGCATTATGGCCAAACAGTTCTATTTTTGTTTCATCAGACCAGAGGACATTTCTCCAAAAAGTACGATCTTTGTCACCATGCGTAGTCTGGCTTTTTTATGGCGGTTTTGGAACAGTGGCTTCTTCCTTGCTGAGCGGCCTTTCAGGTTATGTCGATATAGGACTCGTTTTACTGTGGATGTAGATACTTTTGTACCTGTTTCCTCCAGCATCTTCACAAGGTCCTTTGCTGTTGTTCTGGAATTGATTTGCACGCTTCTCCTTCCTGAGTGGTATGACGGCTGCGTGGTTCCATGGTGTTTATACTTGCGTGCTATTGTTTGTACAGATGAATGTGGTACATTCAGGCGTTTGGAAATTGCTCCCAAGTATGAACCAGACTTGTGGAGGTCTAAAAAAAGAATTCTGAGGTCTTGGCTGATTTCTTTTGATTTTCCCATGATGTCAAGCAAAGAGACACTGAGTTTGAAGGTAGGCCTTGAAATACATCCACAGGTACACCTCCAATTGACTCAAATTATGTCAATTACCCTATCAGAAGCTTCTAAAGCCATTTTCTGGAATTTCCAAGCTGTTTAAAGGCACAGTCAACTTAGTGTATGTAAACTTCTGACCCAATGGAATTGAATTATAAGTTAATTATACGTTAAATAATGTCTGTAAACAATTGTTTGAAAAATGACTTGTTTCATGCACAAAGTAGATGTCCTAACCAACTTGTCAAAACTATAGTTTGTTAACAAGAAATTTGTGGAGTGGTTGAAAAACGAGTTTTAATGACTCCAACCTAAGTGTATGTAAACTTCCGACTTCAACTTTATATAACATTACTATTGCGTTGTCCTTGTAATAGGATATTTCCCGCCTCAATCAAGATACTATGTTGGGTTCCATTCTCCTCAACAACCTGAGTATTAGTGCATGGTGTCTAGTGGAAGGCAATGGGGTGGCTTCTCTCCAACCTGACAAACTCACTCGTAGATCCCATTAGCTCTGTGGCTCACTGATCCATAACTTTAAACTAACTCTGAAGTCTTCTCTCATCAGTCTGAACCAGGGAAACTGACCTTTCAATAAATGTAGAATAGTGAAGGTTTTCCTCGAACTGCCAAATGCTGTCCCCAGTATATAAAATGTGTTTTGATTGTAGAGTAATACATGCTTGGTTCCATTGTTGTGGGTATTCTAACTGCTGTAGCTGACCTTGATTAGTGGTCAAGACAGAAACCCCGGTCTCACTCAATAGTTATGGTGTATGTTCCCTGTCCTTGCAGGTCAATCAGATGAAGTGTTTGAAGAGGAACTTCTTGACACCCGTGATGCCTTTATACATGCATGAACTCGAATGGATCAACTGACCACAGGATGAGCCTGTCCAGGCCCTGTGAATGACAAATCCAACATTTCATCACTACCAACAACAACCCAAGAGGTGAGTCCGACCATAACTTCCCAGTAGATCGACAGAGTTCTTGCCATATCAATCTCTCCCAACATATACAGTCAGTAGAGGGACAAGCTGAGTGTCCCTATTAGCCACCTAACACACCATAACCCTAACACACCACGGTGAACAGAGGAATAGATACATTTCCTTTCCTCTAATAAAACAACTAAATGGATCCTGGATCCAGCAGTCCGCCTGTCTGTGAGAGAAGTGATTGTTTCCAGAGCTGTTGGATTAAACACAGTTCCCAAACCACAGTGAGACCGCAACAAAACATTTCTGAATGATAGACAACTTATATAAGAGAGCCCGTATTAAGACCAATACCACTGGTGTGCTGTGGGAAATAAAAAAAATAGGGGAATGCTGACTAAAACCAGATCAGAGCGATGTTAGACATTATGAGTATAGATAGTTAGGAGAGGTTGCACTTCTAAGGACATTCTGGTTCATTTTCACACAATAATTAATATAGATCTACTGTATTTGGGACAGTCAGTGTTGTAAGAATGAATGCCACAAACCAAACTCAAGCCCAGAAGCAGGACAGACTTCTACACAATGAGGTCACATGTAGGACCGACTGTCCTACATGGATTGAAACCCCTTCAGGACACTAGCAACACGGCTTCAAGTTTCAATTGTTCCCGTATGCCTAATATTATGGAGTAAAAGTACGGTATTCACTGTGGTTATTGAAGGAGGATGATGGTGAAAGAATAATATTCTCACTGGAAGATTTCACTGAAGTAGTTTCACTAACCATAGATCTTCACTCTTCATTCTAATGAAGAGGAGGTCTAGTTTGTGAACCTCCCATCGTTGCTTCTATTGCAGGAGTAGCACCACACACACTACCACAACCAAATTGGCCATGATGATAGCTATCGCTCCCACCTTCACCAAATTGTATTGCCCTGAACTGACTACCATATACTCTCTTGTAACCAGTGCCCTGACCTGAACATAGCCACTGGGAAGAAAAAGGAAGTTCAACAGAAACAACTTTAATTGAACTTTCATTTTCCTGTAAGAGTGGCTGGTCAGATTTTTTTTATATATCCAGCTTACGCTTTGTGTCATGCACCTTGGACTGCATTGGTTGGACTGTGAGTTAGGCACTAGTCACTGACAGTAGACCTATACGTTTTCATCGGGGCACAGGAAAAGCCAGTGACTTCTCATTCTGCCCAGTTGGCACAATCAGATGCTCACCTCTCACCAATGCTTCGTCTGGTGGGCATTCTGATGCAATCACTGCATCATCATCATAAACTAATATTATATCCTTCTCAGTGTGGAGCAGCCACACTGTAGAGAACGTACAGTAGAGATGAAGTACGACCAACAACATTGCGGGTCCTACTTCATCTATACAGGGTGATTTTTCGGACACAGATTAAGCCGAGTCCTGGACTAAAAAGCAAGCTCAATGGGCAATCTCCATCGAAAATTGTTTTTTTGTCCAGGAATAGGGTTAATCTGCTTCCGGGAAACTGTCCCTACAAGTTTTCTTCAGTCCAGCACCCCTAACAAGTTATGTGCGTTTGACTAGACTAATTGCAGCAGGTAGACTGACCTACTCTCAGCTCTTGTCCGAAGACGGTCCTCTCGCCTAGGGCGGAGCAGTTCCAGCGGCCATAGCGGAACTGGTACTGGCACTCATTGATGGCCTGCTGGGCACCCTCGCCGATGACGATGATGGCATCCGGGCGGCTCTGGCAGAGTGCGCGCTGTCTCGGGGCCAGCCCAGGGATCTTGTTGCAGATGATGTTAGCGCCCAAAGCTACCACCGAGGACAGCGCCCTATGGGGGGGAGAGAGGGGAGGGGAGAGAGAGGGAGATAGTTAATCATCAAGGCATAGAGTTGGCGGGGCAGAGTCGGCGTGGCACGGACTGTAGCTACAGATTCTACAGGTCCCCCCCATGGGCTATAGTGTTCCCTCACATCAGTCAGGTTTTGGTTTGGCTCGTAGGTAGTTACCAATCTACCAATCTAGATAGAGCACTTAAGACACACAGCTGATTTAAGACACACAGCTGGTTCGAGACAAGCTCACAGGTCACTGATATTGTTTATTGTGACCTTATAGATCTGAGTCATTTAGGAATGGCCCTGCTCCACCGCCCTCTTACAAAAAGAGAAAAGGATGGGGAGCGTGACTCGTGTGGCTTGCCGTAACCCTGAAAATGAGCCAAATCACAGTAATGGGCCAATATCTCTATTGTATTGCCAATAACTTCTGGTTTACACTTGATTTATTATGTTTTGAGACTGACAAATAAACATGTTAAATACTAACTTCAGATAAACAAGCAAAACCTGCAACTTGACCCTCATAAATTTTAAAGGACCACTGTGTGTAAGATTTACTTCGGGTGACTGAATCAGGTTTTAAAATGCACAAAAGCAAACAATGGTTAGCCGATGAAGAACAGACAACAAACCAACTCTGACTAATAGCCGTTTATTCCCACATTTTAACTAAAGCCATGAACCTCAACAAGGGCTGTTTTAGGTATTGGTCAGGTCTGTCTGTACAAGTATGAGACATATCTGTGCAGTAATCATTCTTTCTGTGAGGGCCTGGGTATTTTAATGTAATAATAAATAACCAGTTGTGCAGTCCTACTGTCTACAGAACACAGGATGTCATCCAGCAACATGTTGCTCTTTTCCATATGTTGCTTTACAAATATAGCGTGTCTGGAACATGGTCATGTTGCAATGCGTAAACCCTACTAGTCAGGTAATCTCATCAATTTAGTTATTGAACACTGTGAATATAACACAAGTCATTTATAAATCCATCAAAATATTGACTTCATTTCATTCGTCAGTTTGGGAAGTTGGAGCAGCTCTCCATTGACTGTACAACTTCTAGGCTAGTTGGAAAATAAATTTTGTCAAATAACGTTTAAATTAAGCTATTCAACAGGCATGTTAAATATTCATTAAACGTTTTTAATTCTTGTTAAGTGGTTTTCTTATAGGTTTTGTTATTAATATTTTCTTATAGGTTTTGTTATTAATATTCTATTTTCAGTCACAAAACCAAACAGATATTTGTTGTTTGGCACCAACAATTTAATGTAAAGGCCAATACCATCCCAGTATTTTACAATAGGCTATTATATAAGTTCCAATAGCTTATTTGAGTTGATCATTTTATAGTGAAATTGCATTATACACTACACACTACACATACTTTTCACGTGCGTAAATGTCCTAATCAACAAATTAATTAAATGAGTGTATAATAGAGATTCAAAATGTAAAGAAATCTTACAAATGCACACCATCACATGGCTCTCTCTACAAGCACCTGTTGGAGAGAAGGGTAAAAAGCACGTGCCAACCTACAGGTAGCTACCGCTGGTGAGGATGAGGAAGATCTGGGGATAGTAGACGGACAGCAGCGCACTGCGGGACGAGACAATGAGCATGGTGTCATTGAACACAACGACCGCTGCTTGCTTTAGTGAGGGGGAAAAAGGAAATTAGCTAGATAATTCCTTTAGAAGATAAGTAGTCCTGGGTGTTCGTATCAAAAAAATCTCTGTTCCCTTCTTTGGGTGAGTCGCGTCTTGTTCTTGGGGTCAGTCGGCGGAGCGTTGGTGCTATGCAGCTCCAAGCCCCCCGGTAGTAGCGTTGGCTTCGGTCGCGGAGACTGGACGGGTCATCTCTTGGCGGCAGTGGTGTGAATGTGGTTGTCCTCCTGGACTGATGGGGTGGATTTTAGATTCCGGGACAACAGGGATGTGCCGCTTTCGCCTCCCAAGAGACACTGTTTTATCATTTTCAGAGGGAGACACAGTGGAGGGAGTATGACAGTGCTAAACCGCCCACCCCCTGTTAAAACCAAACGGGACAACGGTAGAGAGACGAGACTACAACTATTTTAGCTCCCAAATATATTTTTTTCATTCAATCAATGAATCCATGTGACCAATACAGTCTTAGAAATCTGTGCTTTATGCATTTATATTGTTGGTATTATGGTGTTAGGTAGGATACAGATATTTCTGGACATTCTGTCTTCAACAGGTCTCATTGAATTATGTTCCATTCAGTAAAAGGCGCGCGTAAAAACAATTGTAAAACCATCAATTGCTTGTGAAGGCATGCATGACAGGTCCTGTTCATTTCAACCGATAAAAGAGACACCATAACATTGGTTGTTGTGGAAACAGGTAGGACATACATGAGAGGACACACAATATAACCACTCAATCCCTAAATAACAATGTATAGAAATAATGTAGAATACTTTCAGGACACAATTAATTATCTTGCTCTCTCAATGATCTTTAGATCTCGAAGATACCCTCATGTGGTTGAAAGGTAGAATGCATTTGCCATCACTGTCAACTTCAAGGAGGTCAAATAGTTGTGATCTTGAACACACCACACTGCAGAAAGAAGCTATTATGTAATTATTTTTCTTAGTATTAATCTTGTCACGAATCATGTACTAGTTCATGAAGACAAAACTGTATCTAAGCTCTGAGTGATTCTTCTCAAACAATCCCATGTTTTAACCACATGTTTCAAACTGCCAAGACATGCAAATAAAACCACCAAAAGCACTCTAGAATATCAGATGGGAATGAGAAACAAAGAAAGACATATTTACAGTCTTCCCTTTAAAGATGTCCCATGCAAATAGCAGCTTGTTTGCCTAGAAACTTAGTGTGAGTAAAACATCTCAGTGGGTGGGGATGGTGCTGTTTAGTTTCAAACAGCCTTCAAAGCATGGACAGTTTTACAAGGATACTTCTCTCATGGGATGATAACTGAGGGCAAAGTACGCCCATGTTGTCTCTTCTCTCTCCTTTTCGGAGATGTCTTGTCATGTTAGTGAAGTGTTGTGTTGAAGACATCCTCCGACTGTTGTGCTCTTCATCTTGGTCTGCTAACACAGATTGGACCAGCTGAGCACTGAGCAGTCATTCAAGTATGAAAGGCATGCTTTGTTTCAATCAATAAAAGAAAAAATGAAGAAAAATATCTCACATTCTTTAGTCATATCAGATCAGAAAAGCCACACCAGGCTGAGACTACTATCTGTGTGACCGCAGACTCAGATTCACCCTTTTAAAGAGCCAGGCAAGGCAAACCACAACCCCAGTGTTTCCCCACTTCTCCAGTACCCCAACAGCACACTTGATTCAACATGCCAACTTATCATCAAGCCCTCAATGACTTGAATCAGGTGTTTTTGTCTGTGGCTACAACAAAAATGTGTGCTGTTGGGGGTACTCGAAGGACCTGAGTTCGGAACCACTGCACTACACTCTTCCTACTAAAACCTATTTGCCAACCTCTTGGTCACAGTCTATCTTGGTCACAGACTATCTGTGACCACAAAGACTCAGATTCACCCTGTCTAAAACCTCTCTGCCAACGAACCACCTTAGAGTTAGATAGAATTCTCTAGCTGATAACACCTCAATCCAGGCTTTCATATCTTTCATTTCAACAAAGCCCCTGTCAGTAAAACACAACTTGTGTCCTACTTCTGATTCCAGCGGACATCTCACAGATAACTTTGTTGGCTTTCTGATCAGGGCCCGCACAAAACACAGCAGACTAAATGTGCATCTCAAATGGCACCCTATTGCCTATTTTAGTGCACAACTTTTGACCATGCCCTTGTCGAAAGTAGTACACTAAATAGGGTATAGGGTACCATTTGAGACATACACAGAGTATCTGGAACTTTCTCTCTGACAGTTTTGTATAATCCTCCAAAAAGGCCTTGGTTGCGTCTCAAATTGCACCATGTTCCCTATATAGTGCACTACTTTTGACCAGGGCCCATATGGCTCAGGTAAAAAGTAGTGCACTATATAGGGAATAGGGTGCCATTTAGGATGTATCCCTTGTTATTGTATTTGACCACTGTGTCTAAAGCCAAGACAGCACTTAAGCAGTGCACTCACTGTTTCGACTGGTCTGGACAATGGTATCTGTTTCTTATCATATTTTTACATAGTAAGGGAGGGATGGGGAGAAATGTAAGGGATTCGAATCATTTTGGTTTCCAACCACGGGGAAAACTTCACCGAATAATGTAAGTTGTCTTTAATATTTGAATCCATTACCAGAGAGAAAGGATAGAGAACTTCTGTTTGGTGCAAGATGGCCTCCTCTGTCCTCTCTTAGAACTTGACCCAAGGGCAGGAATAATGACAGTCAGGTAGGATACCATGGGAGAATCTCAATTGCATACTCCTCATGTCCTCTCTCCTCGCCTCCTTCTCAAAACCCATTGCAGGAGAAGGTCAGAGGGGAGGGACCTCACCTCTGGCTTTTGTGAGGAGTGTGCAATTGAGATTCTCCCCATGTCCCTGTGTGCCATGTATATTAATCTATCTTTTTGGCATTTCACATGTGGAGCCCCCTGAAATTTGAAATGGGGTCCCCTGAGAAAATCTGTAATTTTACCAAACAAATGAATTACTTTTTTCTCTTCAAATGGGTATATAATACAACCTTTCAGTGTCAACGAAGGACCCCTTACACTATAAGAATGTGCTTTCATGTCATTAGTATGTGTCTGGACAGCCGGCACAGCATTAACTAGGGGATATCATGTTGGAACCCCTGGATATTCCAGTGCCAATTTAAGGTGCAGTGAACGTTTGGTAACCCTTGACTAGGACTTCCTGCATGTGTAAAGTGGAAATCCACCTCGGTTTCATCAAATAACTTTTACACATTTGTTTCTGATACCCCCAGGTGCCCTAAAATAGAGAATCAAATAGCTACATGGTCACGTTATCACGTATGTTAAGGTAGTAGATATCATAGAACAATTGCTAAGACTTTTATGGGTTAAAAGTTTAGTGCCATAAAGGGATTCTGTCTGGTACCACTCCAAATATAACTTGACTTGCATCCTATTCACCCCAAACAGATGTCGACACTATACAGTGTAGGAAAAGATAATATGACCAACCAGCACATTTAAGTAATCTCAACTCTTCCTTACATCCTAAAAGACCAAACAAGGTCAGATGGCTTGGCTGTTATCCTTTACAAAACAGCAGAGGCATTTTTCATCAGTAATATGCTTGGACAAACACATGGCACCACTTATAATTCATGTAAAAGGAAAAAGCATAAACTAACAGTCAGGAATCTGTGGAGAATATGTGTATTCTCACCTCTGCTCCACTGAGATTGTACGATACACACACACACACGCACGCACGCACGCACGCACGCACGCACGCACGCACGCACGCACGCACGCACGCACGCACGCACGCACCACACACACACACACACACACACACACACACACACACACACACACACACACACACACACACACACACACACACACACACACACACACACACACACACACACACACACCCACACACACACACACACACACACAGTATGGGTGATGAAAAGTAAACTAACCCATGGGGGTGTTGGTATGAAGGAGTATTTACGATAAAGCCAAGTGGATTTTTTAAATTTAATTTTATTGAATATCCAAAACATACAATATACTTGCAGTGAAGCCGCTCAACAACTACACCATAGCAGTCATCCAACAGACTCCCATTCAGAGCGACACACAGAAGCATCCAGGGTCAACACCCTGCCCAAGGGCACGTCGACAGATCTCCCACAATGCCAAAAACAGGGACCCCAACCCTCCAAGATCCCCCCACAGTTCCCCAAGAGCTGCCCCTCAACCATCCGAGACCCCCCCCCCCCCCCCAAGAACACCCCCAATGCACCAACCCAAAAAATTAACTAAAAAGAAAGAGACAAAGGAAAACAGAAAACAAGGTCATCAAGGACAACTAAAATCATAACAGCAAGGCCAACTGTATATGTTGGAGTGCATGTCTGGCATTATTTACATGTGTGTGTGTCCATGTATGTGTGCATTTGAATGTGAGTGTGTGTATATGCATGTGTACAAACACCTGTACAGCATCAGCCTCAGGCAACCCGGCATTAGTTGTAAAAACACTGCCCCTCAGTGTCATTCAAACATACTTTTTATTATGTTTTATTTTGACTTTATTTGTTATACTTTTATCTTTGACCATCATTCTATCCTCCTCTCAGCAACTCCACTCCCACTTGTCTCCAATTCCACATCCCAACCCTCAGCTTCCCTCAGCCCATCTCACCTATATCTTTTCGGATTTCTACGCAACATAAGTTGCGGGGTCACTTAGAAATATCCTTGTTTTTGAAAGAAAAGCACATTTTTTGTCCATTAAAATAACATCAAATTGATCAGAAATACAGTGCAGACATTGTTAATGTTGTAAATGACTATTGTAGCTGGTGTTTTGCATGATGATGTATGATGACGTGAGTTGCTCCCAGAAACTGATCTAAGGTCAGTTTTTAATTTCTGCTCCCTTATGGTTTTTACCAATAGAGGGAGACAATGACCTGAAGAATGGCTGAGCTCAGATGATATAGCCTAAACTTACACATTTTGCTTCTCCCTTATCTCTACCCCATACATATTGTCATTGTTTTCACTTATGTTTCAACTTTCATATTTTATTGTTGATTTATAAATGTAGTACCCATGAATTTCAGTATATTTCACATTAAAATAGATATGTATTTATTCTTGTCAAGTTCTACATTGTCTGCTTTGTGTGTGATGCCAATGTAGTTCTGGATTGTCTCTGTGAGAAAGCAATGCTCTAAATGTCCACCTGGGGTCTCTTCTCATCCATGTTTGCTGCAGAAAAAGTGCTGGAGCTCGTGATGTCGAACACCCTCCAAACCACTGCACCGTACTGAGAGACTCTGCAGTGGTTCCGCCATTTTGATTCCCACCTTGGCAAGAGTGAGCATCGGTATTATTGATACTCAACTAACCAGTTCATAGCTGAATAAGTGTTTTTCCACTGTGTGTAGGCTACTAGGCTTATTATTACTTTCTGAAAAGAGTATTGAACGTTTAAAGGCGTGGTTATAACTGTGTAAACATTTTTTTTTCACTTTTTCTGTAACTATCTGCAAGGTGCAAATGTTTATTTGCAGTGTCCCTTTTTGGGGCAAAATGTCAAAAGCAAGGACAGGAAAAGTAAAGGCCCTTTATAACACAGAATTTTTATTACATTGTGAAGTTATCGTTATGTACTGATCGTTGGTCCCCATTATGTACTGGTTGTTGTTCCCAAAATAGGGAATTTGGGAATCAAACATATCAGATTTCTGTAAGTCTCTCTTGAATATACTGAGTGCCATTAGTCCACAGGGTTGGGTTTCTTTGTTGAAACATACTGACAATATCTCTTTCTCTCTAACACACACACACACACACACACACACTGCAACCCTTAACAGGTTTTAGCAGGTTCTAATGGCTCAACCCATAAGGCAAAAGTTTTAAGAGTCATGTCGCATTAGTGCTGATTAAGCTTGCTTATAATCACATGGGTCAACTCTGGGGTTAGCTGAACGGGTAATTTGTTTTAACTTTAACAACCATTTTCTACTTCTCGAAGCACATGTTGGAGAAAACATTAGCAGACATGCTAATGTATGTAGCCTGATTATTTGCAGTACTCAACTCAGCAGAGAAAGAGAGACTGGCGTCAGAAAGTCCAGGATAAAGTTGCAGAGGGAGGTGTTCAGTCCCAGGGTCCTGAGCTTGGTGATGAGCTTGGAGGGGACTATGTTGTTAAATGCTGAGCTGGAGTCAATGAACAGCAGTCAACGAACAGCATTCTTGTTTAGGTGGGTGAGGGCAGTGCAATAGAGATTAGAGACATATGTGGCTATGTTGGGCCGGTATGCGAATTGGAGTTGGTCCAGGGTGTCTGGGATGATGGTGTTGATGTGAGCCATGACCAGCCTTTCAGAGCATTTCATGGCAATAGATGTGAGTGCTACGGGGGGATAGTAATTTAGGCAGGTCACCTTGGCCTTCTTGGGCATGTGTCTATGGTGGTCTGCTTGAAAAAAGTTGGTATTACAAACCGGGTGGGGCAGAGAGAGAGTGAAAGGGAGAGACGAGGGCAGAGCGAGAGAGAGAGGCAGAGGGAGTGAAAGAGAAAGAGAGCCAGACTGGGAACGGGAAAGAGAGTTCGAGGGGCTAATATAGATAAAGAGAGGCTCGTCATTTTGTGGGCCTTGTCACCATCACCCTGTTGGGACGACAGATGTGCGATGATGTCATGTAGAAATGGGATAGGGTGTGTGGAGGGGTGGAGCAAAAGAAGCCAGCGCATGAGGAGAGCGGACAGGCGGATCCTTGATCCAAGAGAGGGAGAGAAAAGGGAAGGGAGACGGGCAGAGAAAGCAGGGAGGGGGAGGGGGAACTATTTTTCAGCCACTGCTCCTCTTCAGCCCTGTAGCCCAGTATTGAGTCAGTTCTTATAAAGAACACACTGAATGTAATGACAAATACAGATGTACACATTTATAGTGGTTTATAATGCAGGATCTATCATTTTTTCAGACTTAGTAGTAACAACCCTAGAGGGCAAATAACTAAACGATTGTATTATCTACAAAATCCTATGTGCATCTACAAAATCATCACTGTTTAAGCTCAAGGGATAGTTACTGTGTAAATATGCTGAACTTGTGGTACCCTATATCTAGCAGCACAACACAAAGCATTGCTTTCTAAATGAGGGCACACACACAGGCCGACAGGGTTGTAGCTTGATTGTGCAGTTGTTGCTAAAGTTTATCCTCCGATCCCCTGACTATCAGTGGTATAAGAAGTACATTTTCCCTGCGGTATTCCGTGACAAAGAGTGTTTGTGGCCATCCGAGGCAAGCTATACAGTAATTGTACTGTTCACTCACTGTTGCTCAGAGACCTGTGTGTGTGTGTGTGTGTGTGTGTGCGTGTGCGTGTGTCTCTCTCTCTCTCTCTCTCTCTCTCTTTGCTGCTGCACTAGTGGGGTCACCTCAAGGGTATAATGCTCCCAGTCAGTCACTCTATCAATTCCCTTGTCCTTTGCAATAACGACTATATAAAATGAAGATAAACTTTTAGCTTTGCTTGCAGTTGTAGACTGACTCCCCTCCGGTCGAGTCCTCAGGTTCTACTCAGGGTAGCTTTTGCTGGCTTGGCAGCAGGGGAAATATAATTAATTAAGGCCAGGGGATGTTTCTGAATTGGTTTCTGCAAATACACACCCATTCCTGGCATTGTAGTATGTTAGTATCGGTGTGAGGGGTATTGTGTAGAGTGGGGTAGAGTTGAGTGAGAGAGCCCCAGAGAGCCTCAGAGCCAGTGCAGGAAGGCCAAAACTATGTCAACCTGTGGGACTCAGTCCAAGGGAAAAGTGACGCAGTTCGGGGTGTGTTATTTTTTTTGTTTCATGAAATTTAACAATGACTTTGACTCTTTCTAAAATGTACAAGCAGTGGTGGAGAAAGTACCCAATTGTCATCCTTGAGTAAAAGTATAGATACCTTAATAGAAAGTTACTCAAGTAAAAGTGGAAGTCATCCAGTAAAATACTACTTGAGTAAAAGTCTAAAAGGTATTTGGTTCTAAATATACTTAAGTATCAAAAGTAAAAGTATGAATCATTTCAAATTTCTTATATTAAGCAAAGCAGATGGCGCCATTTTCTTGTTTTTAAAATGTACGGATAGCCAGGGGCACACTCCAACACTCAGAAATAATTTATAAAAGATGCATTTGTGTTTAGTAAGTCTGCCAGATCAGAGGCAGTAGGGATGACCATGGATGTTCTCTTGATAAGTGTGTGAATTGGACCATTTTCCTGTCCTGCTAAGCATTCAAAATGTAACGAATACTTTTGGGTGTCATGGAAAACGTATGGAGTAACAAGTACATAATTTGCTTTAGGAATGTAGTGAAGTAAAAGTTGCCCAACATATAAATAGTAAAGTAAAGTACAGATACCCCAAACAACTACTTATGTAGTACTTTAAAGTATTTTTGACTTAAGTACTTTACACCACTGTGTACAAGCCAGGTTGTGACTGTGACTCTTTTAACATAATTTTTATTTTATTTATTTCACCTTTATTTAACCAGGTAGGCCAGTTGAGAACAAGTTCTCATTTAGAACTGCGACCTGGCCAAGATAAAGCAAAGCAGTGTGACAAAAACAACAACACAGAGTTACACATAAACAAACGTACAGTCAATAACACAATAGAAAAATATATGTACAGTGTGTGCAAATGTGGAAGAGTAGGGAGGTAATGCAATAAATAGGCCATAGAGGCGAAATAACCACAATTCCGCATCAACACTGGAGTGATATATGTGCAAATGATGATGTGCAAGTAGAGACACTGGGGTGCAAAAGAGCAAGAAGATAAATAACAATATGGGGATGAGGTAGTAGGGTGTGCTACCTCATGTATCCTACAAGGCCCTCAAACTCAACTCTGGACCTATTCATCTGTGTTTTTTTCATTGTTCCCCTCTAATCAGGGACTGATTTAGACCTGGGACACCAGGTGGGTGCAATTAATTATCAGGTAGAACAGAAAACCAGCAGACTCCGGATCTCGTAGGGTAAGAGTTGAATACCCCTGCTACAAGGTCTTCCAGTTCTATTACATCAGCTAGAGCTAGATACGCTCAATTTACTTTTAAAATGCAAAACTTCAAAATGTCACTATGGTTCACAACATGTATGTTACAAAAAAGGTATGAGACTAGCATACAGCTAGCATTGCCCTTGCTAACAATAACAAATAGACACAAATGAAAAATATGTTATCATCAGACAGTTCAATTTACTGTCAGAAGGTTTTTAACCTTTATTTAACTAGGCAAGTCAGTTAAGAACAAATTCTTGTAGATGGCCTACACCGGCCAAACACAGACGACTCTGGGCTAATTGTGCGCCGCCCTATGGGAATCCCAAACACGGCCGGTTGTGATACAGCCTGGATTTGAACCAGGGTGTCTGTAATGAAGCCTCTAACACTGAGAATGCAGTGCCTTAGACTGCTGCACCACTCGGCTTAGCTACCACAGCCCAACAATGCATGGTTCTGCGTGTGTCTCTGTATCTGTCACAGTGTGGTGAGCCTGATGGCCAGGCCATGACCTGTTCCTGAGGAAACCCTCCCTCGGTCGGGGCTCCCTGGGTAATCATTCACCTGTTACCTGTGGCAACAGAGCTACAGCAAACACCCAACAGATAGCAGGGCAATGACAGCACTGGAGATGCACACACACACAGGTGAGCTGTTATCGACAATCACACAGACAGACTTTATGACTGCCTTATCAGTGAAAGCTTAGGCCTACTCTGTCATAGTCTGCCACATTTAGTCCTAATGAAATGTTTTTATTATGGGTATATTTGACTTTCAGATGGTTTCTTGGTAGTACGGAAAAGTTAAAGATGCAGGTACATTTAATAAAGATATATTCTATTCTATTGAAATAGCAGATGTTTTTGGGAGGCCTCTAACAAACCTGTTCTTCTAAAGAAATAAGAGTGATTAGCAGTTTATTCTGTGTAGATTTCTGACATAAGGCTATTTTCCAAGTGTGACCTCTCCCTCATAATATCAGTTCAACATGAACAAGCTGTATAATATCTAAAGTGATTCGCAAATTATTCTGCATACATTTCTGAAACAAGGATAATTATTTTCCAGAGGTGACCTCTCCCTCACAATGTCAGTTTGATGTGAAGACAGTGTATAATGTAATACTGCATAGCCAAGAGGCACAGAAGAACTCCACGACCTGGATACCAGATATTGTAACAGAGCAGAGCTATAAAACCTGATGACATAACCATGGATATCAGATGTTAAAAGAGTAGAACTACCCCAGAGGCCTGAACACGCAGTGCCTGCCTAGGCCCTAGGGTGTGGCACTGCA
This sequence comes from Salvelinus namaycush, assembly GCF_016432855.1. Taxonomy (NCBI): domain Eukaryota; kingdom Metazoa; phylum Chordata; class Actinopteri; order Salmoniformes; family Salmonidae; genus Salvelinus; species Salvelinus namaycush. The sequence continues at coordinate 296,533 of NC_052344.1, read as the reverse complement.
GCATGTCTTTGGTGAGGAGGGAGGGAGGGATAGAGAATGGCAGTTTGTCCTGCTTTGGTTCCGCCTCCTCGGCTGTCATTGCCATCTCTTGGCTCTCTCCAGTCCCAGAATGCTCTCCGTCTGAGAGCACTGGGCTGAAATAAAAGTACGAGCTAGCTAGGGCCCTGGCTGGTCGGCCGCTCAGGCCCCAGAGAATGGCTGCTTTGTCTCAGCTGCCATTTACACTGTCTGGAGGCATGGAGAGAGAACTCAAAGAGAGTGTCTGATTGCAAATTAGCACAGACCTTAGTGTGAAATGGAGCTACCCTCACCCTCCAGTTTATCCCCTCCCTCCTTCGTTTACTCCTTCCCTCTGTACCTCAGATACAGTTGGTGCTGGAGGAAATTGGGAGAAATTGTTTTGCGAAAGCTACAGGTTTTGAGTCTTTGATAGAAGTTATTCAAATCAATTGGTAAAAATTGAGAAATCTAAAATGTACCTTACTATTGGGTGAATCTAAATCAGAGCATGTAATTTGTCTTAGCTTGTAAACTGTTGTTAAATTATTGTCCACTAATTTATAAGGTATAAATTAGTGGGCATACATAATTTGGAATTATTTATTACGGGTTGAATGCAGATCATGTCTTCTCATTTGCCTCATAGGCCTACTGTGTGATCTTGCAAACATTGTTATTTGGAATGAATATGTGAATGACATACAGTATTTTGCAATGTTAGAAAAAACTGTGTGTGATGTAATGTATTCTTCATTCATGGGTAAACAGGAGTCCTGCATCATCTGAACCTGCATCATCTGATCCTGCTCTCCACACACACACACACACCCACCCACCCACCCACCCACCCACCCACCCACCCACCCACCCACACACACACACACACACACACACACACACACACACACACACACACACACACACACACACACACACACACACACACACACACACACACACACACACACACACACACTTGACACACTTGACAAGCTCATTTGTTGGTAGGGATCTATACTGTAAGGTCACTGAGTGCATTCCTTTTAACGAAGACCCAGGATATTACTGTAATCTTACTGAGATACTGAATGACTACACTGAACAAAAATATAAATGCAAAATGCAACAATTTCAAAGATTTTACTGAGTTACAGTTGTCGTGTTGTTAACTATGCCAGATTAAGTGATATGACATGCTATTCTATAAAATCCTTTCTCTGTAATTAATATTACCTGATTGAGCAAATCATGTAAATAATATTTATAGAGCAGTTATCTTCCGAATAAACTCTTAAAGACCTAGTAATATTTTACATCAATAGCAGTCAATATTAATCGTCACCTTATTTCAGTCTAATCTGAAAGTTGTAAATTCTTGGTTATCTTCACGAACCCTGGCTAACAAGTTGAATCAGCAAAACAAAATTGGGTTTAATTATTTATTTACTAAATACCTAACTAATCACACAGATTTACATATACACAGAATGAATCATACCTTGATTACAAATTATGTCATAGGAAAACATCCCTAGCGGACGGAACAGATATGACAGCTGGTTATATAAAGAAAAGGGGGCTGGGTTTGAGTGAAAGAGTGGGAAGACTGAAGAACAAAGGGAGAAGCGATGTCTCTATCGGGCCGTAGGCAGCTACTCTATCGTAAATACAGAATCTTATGCATTCTAAATTACCGCCCATTTGAAAAAGGAAAATGCAATAAATATTTACTCTGAGCTGCGCTTCGGTAGGTTGGTCGTAGATGCTGGTCGTGTTGGCCAACAGCGATCTTCCTGTTCTCAGAAGAATGTCTCTGGTGGTAAATTGAATACGTTGTAGTAACGTCGTTGTGTGATAGACAGGATACTCTGTCTGTTCTTTCCTAGCCCACGTTTGCAGCTGCTGTTGCTAACTCAACGGCTAGGAGTATCACTTCTGTAGTGAATAAGAGTTCAAAGTTCATACCATTTGCAACCAAAGCTCATGCTGAGGTTGGCTTCGTTCTGTAGTTATTATCTGAACCCTTCTGACATCGGATCGTCATCCTAATGTAAGTCAAGGCTTTATATAGGAAGGGAGAGGAGGGCGTGTGTCATAGTTTATAACCAATGTCTCTTCACGTGGGCGGGCCACTGAGTCGGGCCTAATTCACTCATGAAAACCCAATTCTCACATTTTAGAAGCTAAAATCACATTTCATCCCCTCACAAATAATTTCATATTCAAACATTTATATTGCACAACAATTCCATGTGAATCTGATAACTATAATGTGTAGACTTTCCACTGTACCGTTTATGTCATCCTATCATTGATGAGAATGTCTCAGATGACAACCGAACTGACATCATATTCATTAAGTACCAACGCACATACAGTATGTTCAACTGGTTGGATTACCAAAATATTTTGGTCCAAGGGATTTTCAATAGTCACATCAGTAGGGTAGAGAGATGAAAAAAGGGGGGAGAGGTATTTATGACTGTCATAAACCTACCCCCAGGCCAGCATCATGACACAGTTCATATAAGGAAATCAGTCAATTGAAATCAATTCATTAGAACCACTTCAATTTGCTTACCGCTCCAATAGGTCTACAGACGATGCAAATGCCATCGCACTGCACACTGCCCTATCCCATCTGGACAAGAGGAATACCTATGTAAGAATGCTGTTCAATGACTATAGCTCAGCATTCAACACCATAGTACCCTCCAAGCTCATTATTAAGCTCGGTGCCCTGTGTCTGAACACCGCCCTGTGCAACTGGGTCCTGGACTTCCTGACGGGCCGCCCCCAGGTGGGAACAGCACCTCTACTTTGCTGACTCTCAACACAACCCCCTCCTGTACTCCCTGTTCACTCATGACTGCGTTGCCATGCATGCCTCCAACTCAATCCGCAAGATCACAGTATGCTTGAAAAACCAACAAACACTAAGTCTCGAAAATTTACTCAGGAAACGAACGCACATGGTAAACAATTCAAGCTTTTTTAAAGGACAACAGAAAACACACCTCTTGTCACGCCCTGGCCTTAGTATTCTTTGTTTTCTTAATTATTTTAGTTAGGTCAGGGTGTGACATGGGGAATGTATGTGTTTTTGTAGTGTCTAGGGTGGTTGTAAAGTTTAGGGGGTTTATTAGAGTAGTTGGGTTTATGTTTAGTATAGAAGTCTAGCTGTGTCTATGGTTGAGTGTAGGTATCTAGGAAAGTCTATGGTTGCCTGAATTGGGTCTCAATTAGAGACAGCTGGTTATTGTTGTCTCTGATTGGGAGCCATATTTAAGGCAACCATAGGCTTTAGCTGTTTGTGGGGAATTGTCTATGTTGAACGTAAGTAGCTTGTGTGTGCACTTTCGTTTGTAGCTTCACGGTTGTTTGTTGTTTTTGTATAGTTTGTATAAGTGTTTCGTTTCGTGTTCATCTTCATAATAAAGAGAAGATGTATTTTGCACACGCTGCGCCTTGGTCCACATTCTCTAAAGAAGACGATCGTGACACCTCTTTTAACAGGGAAATCATAATGAGTAAATTGGACACACCTGAGTGTCATTAATGTCTCTAGGACGGTCTCTGCCAACCCTTGGTGACAGGTGGAACCATTACAAGAACAGCCCTTAATTGGGAGATATCACACGATAATCCCTGGGTTCTCATGCCTTATTGCTTAAGTATCTCATTATTGTTACTTAGTATCTCATTATTATGACTTAGTATGTCATTAAGATGTATTATGCCTTCAGACTTTTTCACATGTTGTTGTGTTAGTCTGAAGTTAAAATTGATTAAGATTTTTGGTCAATGGCCTACACACAATATCGCATCATGTCAAAGTGGAATAATGTTTTTTTGAATGTTTAAAAATTCATTAAAAATGAAAAGATAAAATGTCTTGAGTCAATAAGTATTCAACCCCTTTGTTATGGCAAGCCTAAATACGTTTAGGAGTAAAAAATGTGCTTAACAAGTCACATAATACTCACTCTGTGTGCAATAATAGTGTTTAACATAATTTTTTTATGACTACATCATCTCTGTATCCCACACATACAATTATCTGCAAGGTCCCTCAGTCGAGCAGTGGATTTCCAACACAGATTCAACCACAAAGACCATGGAGGTTTTCCAATGCCTTGCAAAGAAGGGAACCTATTGGTAGGTGGGTAAAAATATAAAAAGAAGGCATTGAATATCCCTTTAAACATGGTGAAGTTATTAATTACACTTTGGATGGTGTATCAATACACCCAGTCACTACAAAGATACAGGCATCCTTCCTAACTCCGTTGCCAGAGAGGAAGGTTTTCACCATGAGGCCAATTTGAATGGGTGTGATAGGAGAAAACTGAGGATGGATTAACAACATTGTAGTTACTCCACAATACTAACCTAATTGACCGAGTGAAAAGAAGGAAGACTGTACAGAATACAAATATTCCAAAACATGCATCCTGTTTGCAATAACACTAAAGTAAAACTGCAAAAAATGTGGCAAAGTAATTAACTGTTTGGCCTGAATACAAAGGGTTATGTTTGGGGCAAATCCAATACAACACATTACTGAGTACCACTCTCCATATTTTCAAGCATAGTGGTGGCTGCATCATGTTATGTGTATGCTTGCAATCATTAAGGACTGGGGAGTTTTTCAGGATAAAAAAAACAGAATGGAGCTAAGCACTGGTAAAATCCTGGAAGAAGACCTGGTTCAGTCTGCTTTCCAACAGATACTGGGAGATGAAATCACCTTTCAGCAGAACAATAACGAAAATTTACACTGGAGTTGCTTACCGAGAAGGCAGTGAATGTTCTTGAATGTCCGAGTTATAGTTTTGACTTACAGCACCAGTCAAAAGTTTGGACACACCTACTCATTCAAGAGTTTTTCTTTATTTTTACTATTTTCTACATTGTAAAATAATAGTGAAGACATCAAAACTATGAAATAACAACTATGGAATCATGTAGTAACCAAGATGTTAAACAAATCAAAATATATATTATATTTGAGATTATTCAAATAACCACCCTTTGCCTTGATGACAGCTTTGCACACTCGTGGCATTCTCTCAAACAGCCTCATGAGGTAGTCACCTGGAATGCATTTCAATTTAACAGGTGTTCCTTGTTAAAAGTTAATTTGTGGAATTGATTTCCTTCTTAATGCGTTTGAGCCAATCAGTTATGTTGTGACAAGGTAGTGGTGGTATACAAAAGATAGCCCTATTTGGTAAAAGACCATATTACGGCAAGAACATCTCAAATAAGCAAAGAGAAACGACAGTCAATCATTACTTTAAAACATGAAGGTCAGTCAATCCGGAAAATTTTGAGAACTCAAGAACAGGAAAGGAAGACCCAGAGTTATCTCTGCTGCAGAGGATAAGTTCATTAGAGTTAACTGCACCGCAGATTGCAGCCCAAATAAACGCTTCAAATAGTTCACATAGGATAGTTATCATTGTTTTAGTTTACTGCGGAGCCCCTAGTCCCACTCAACATGCCTCAGATACCTCCTTTGTCCCACCTCCCACACATGTGGTGACCTCACCCAGCATAACTAGTATGTCCAGACATGCAACCTATCTTATCGTCCACAAAATGCCTGGGTTTACCTCCACGGTACCCGCACCCCACCATACCCCTGTCTCTACATTATGCCCTGAATCTATTCTACCACGCCCAGAAATCTGCTCCTTTAATTCTTTCCCCAACGCACTAGACGACCAGTTTTGATAGCCTTTAGCCATACCCTCACCCAACTCCTCCTCTGTTCCTCGGGTGATGTGGAGGTTAACCCAGGCCCTGTGTGTCCCCCGTGTTCGGTTACAGTGTTGACTTCTGTAACCGAAAAAGCCTTAGTTTCATGCATGTTAACATCAGAAGCCTCCTCCCTAAGTTTGTTTTACTCACTGCTTTAGCACACTCCGCCAACCCTGACGTCCTTGCCGTGTCTGAATCCTGGCTTAGGAAGGCCACCAAAAATTCAGAGATTTCCATCCCCAAATTCAACATTTTTCCATCAAGATAGAACTGCCAAAGGGGGAGGAGTTGCAATCTACTGCATAGATAGCTTGCAAAGTTCTGTCATACTTTCCAGGTCTATGCCCAAACAGTTCGAGCTTCTAATTCTAAAAATGAATCTCTCCAGAAATAAGTCTCACACTGTTGCCGTCTGTTATAGACACCCCTCAGCTCCCAGCTGTGCCCTGGACACCATATGTGAATTGATTGCCCCCCATCTATCTTCAGAGTTCGTTCTGTTAGTTGACCTAAACTGGGACCTAAATTATGCTGAACACCCCGGCAGTCCTGCAATTTAAGATAGATGCCCTCAATCTCACACAAATTATCAAGGAATCCACCAGGTACAACCCTAAATCCGTAAACATGGGCACCCTCATAGATATTATCCTGACCAACTTGCCCTCCAAATACACCTCTGCTGTTTTCAATCAGAATCTCAGCGATCACTGCCTCATTGCTTGCATCCGCTATGGGTCCACGGTCAAACGACCACCCCTCATCACTGTCAAACGCTCCCTAAAACACTTCTGCGAGCAGGCCTTTCTAATCAAACTGGCCCGGGTATCCTGGAAGGATATTGACCTCATCCCGTCAGTCGAGGATGCCTGGTCATTCTTTAAAAGTAATTTCCTCACCATCTTAAATAAGCATGCCCCTTTCAAAAAATGTAGAAAATGTAGAACTAAGAACAGATATAGCCCTTGTTTCACTCCAGACCTGACTGCCCTCGACCAGCACAAAAACATCCTGTGGCAGACTGCAATAGCATCGAATAGTCCCCGCGATATGCAACTTTTCAGGGAAGTCAGAAACCAATACACGCAGTCAGTCAGGAAAGCAAAGCTAGCTTTTTCAAACAGAAATTTTCATCCTGAAACTCTAACTCCAAAAACTTTTGGGACACTGTGAAGTCCATGGAGAAGAAGAGCACCTCCTCCCAGCTGCCCACTGCATTGAGGCTAGGTAACACTGTCACCACTGATAAATCCACGAAAATCAAACATTTCGATAAGCATTTCTCTACGGCTGGCCATGCTTTCCTCCTGGCTACCCCAACCCCGGCCAACAGCTCAGCACCTCCCGCAGCTACTTGCCAAAGAGTCCCCAGCTTCTCCTTCACCCAAATCCAGATAGCAGATTTTCTGAAAGAGCTGCAAAACCTGGACCCGTGCAAATCAGCTGGGTTAGACAATCTGGACCCTCTCTTTCTAAAATGATTTGCCGCCATTGTTGCAACCCCTATTACCAGTCTGTTCAACCTCTCTTTCGTATCGTCCGAGATCCCTAAAGATTGGAAAGCTGCCGCGGTCATCCCCCTCTTCAAAGGGGGTGACACTCTAGACCCAAACTGTTATAGACCTATATCCATCCTGCCCTGCCTTTCTAAAGTCTTTGAAAGCCAAGTTAATAAACAGATCACTGACCATTTCGAATCCCACCGTACCTTCTCCGCTGTGCAATCCGGTTTCCAAGCTGGTCACGGGTGCACCTCAGTCACGCTCAAGGTACTAAATGATATCATAACCGCCATCGATAAAAGATTGTACTGTGCAGCCGTCTCAATCACCGTATTCTTATCGGCAGACTCAACAGCCTTGGTATCTCAAATGACTGCCTCACCTGGTCCACCAACTACTTCTCAGACAGAGTTCAGTGTGTCAAATCTGAGGGCCCGGTGTCCGGACCTCTGGCAGTCTCTATGGGGGTACCACAGGGTTCAATTCTCAGGCCGACTCTTTTCTCTGTATATCAACGATGTCGCTCTTGCTGCTGGTGATTCCCTGATCCTCCTCTACGCAGACGACACCCTTCTGTATACATCTGGCGCTTCTTTGGACACTGTGCTAACAAACCTCCAAACGAGCTTCAATGCCATACAACACTCCTTATGTGGCCTCCAACTGCTCTTAAACGCTAGTAAAACTAAATGCATGCTCCTCAACCGATCCTCGACTTTGGCGATGTAATTTACAAAATAGCTTCCAACACTCTACTCAGCAAACTGGATGCAGTATATCACAGTGCCTTCCGTTTTGTTACCAAAGCCCCTTATACCACCCACCACTGCAACCTGTACGCTCTAGTCGGCTGGCCCTCGCTACATATTCGTCGCCAGACCCACTAGCTCCAGGTCATCTATAAGTCTTTGCTAGGTAAAACGCTGCCTTATCTCAGCTCACTGGTCACAATAACAACACCCACCCGTAGCACGCGTTCCAGCAGGTATATCTCACTGGTCATCCCCAAAGCCAACACCTCTTTGGCCGCCTTTCCTTCCAGTTCTCTGCTGCCAATGACTGGAACGAATTGCAAAAATCACTGAAGCTGTAGACTTATATTTCCCTCACTAACTTTAAACATCAGCTATCCGAGCAGCTAACCGATCACTGCAGCTGTACATAGCCCATCTGTAAATAGCCCATCCAATCTAACTACCTCATCCCCATATTGTTTTCATTTACTTTTCTGCTCTTTTGCACCCCAGTATTTCTACTTGCACATCATCATCTGCACATCTATCACTCCAGTGTTAATTAGCTAAGTTGTAATTACTTGCTACTATGGCCTATTTATTGACTTACCTCTTCACGCCATTTGGCTACACACTGTATATAGACTTTATTTTTTCTATTGTGTTATTGACTGTATGCTTGTTTATTCCATGTGTAACTCTGTTTTGTTGTTTGTGTCACACTGCTTTGCTTTATCTTGGCCAGGTTGCAGTTGTAAATGAGAACTTGTTCTCAACTAGCTTACCTGGTTAAATAAAGGTTAAATAAAAAAATATATAATTTTTTTTTTTCAAGTAACAGACACATCTCAACATCAACTGTTCAGTGGAGATTGCATGAATCAGGCCTTCATGGTTGAATTGCTGCAAAGAAACCACTACCAAAGAACACCAATAAGAAGAAGAGACTTGCTTTGGCCAAGAAACACAAGCAATGGACATTAGACCGGTGGAAATCTGTCCTGTGGTCTGATGAGTGCAAATTTGAGATTTTTGGTTCCAAGTGCTGTGTCTTTGTGAGACGCATAGTAGGTGAACGGCTGATCTCCACATCTGTGGTTCTCACCGTGAAGGATGGAGGAGGACGTGTGATGGTGTGGGGGTGCTTTGCTGGTGCCACTGTCTGCGATTTCTTTTAAATTCAATGCGCACTTAACCAGCATGGCTACCACAGCATTCTGCAGTGATACGCCATTCCATCAGCACAGCACAGGCTGTGTAAGGGCTATTTGACTTAGGAGAGTGATGGAGTGCTGCATCAGATGACCTGGCCTCCGCAATCACCTGACCTCAACCCAAATGAGATGGTTTGGTATCACGTTTTAGGGAAGACCCAGATGCAGACAGTGTTGAAGTAAAAAAAAAAGTGTATTACTACAGTAGAACAGGGAGCGGGCAAAATGACAGGTCAAGGCCAGGCAGAGGTTAGTAATCCAGATCAGATTCCAAAGGTACAGAACGACAGGTAGTCTCAGGGTCAGGGCAGGCAGAGGTCAATAATCCAGTGTTGTGGGGCAAGGTACAGTACGGCAGGCAGGCTCAGAGCAGGCCGAATGGAAACAGGAGACAAAGGGCTGTTAGACATGGGTTTGATTTCAGACACACATTTTTTTATTTATTTTTTTATTTCACCTTTATTTAACCAGGTAGGCAAGTTGAGAACAAGGTCTCATTTACAATTGCGACCTGGCCAAGAAAAAGCAAAGCAGTTCGACACATACAACAACACTGTCACGATCGTCTTGCTGTGAGAGATTGGACCAAGGCGCAGCGTGTGCAAAATACATCTTCTTTTATTTTAGAAGAGAGAAAAACCAAGAAACTAACAACTATACACAAACTAACAAAAATAACAAACGTGAAGCTATAAATGACTAAGTGCAAACATGCAACATAGACAATTACCCACAAACAGCTAAAGCCTATGGCTGCCTTAAATATGGCTCCCAATCAGAGACAACAATAACCAGCTGTCTCTGATTGAGAACCAATTCAGGCAACCATAGACTTTCCTAGACACCTATACTAAACACTAACCCATCTATTCTATTTAACCCCCTAAACCATACAACACCCTAGACAATACAAAAACACACAAAGACAACCCACCCCAACTCACGCCCTGACCAACTAAATAAATAAAAGAAAAAGGAACAATAGGTCAGGAACGTGACAAACACAGAGTTACACATGGAATAAAACAAGAAAAATAAGTCTATATACAATGTGAGCAAATGAGGTGAGATAAGGGTGGGAAAGGCAAAAAAAAGGCAGTGGTGGCGAAGTAAATACAATATAGCAAGTAAAACACTGGAATGGTAGATTTGCAGTGGAAGAATGTGCAAAGTAGAGATAGAAATAATGGGGTGCAAAGGAGAAAAAATAAATAAATACAGTAGGGGGAGAGGTAGATGTTTGGGCTAAATTATAGATGGGCTATGTACAGAGAGCTGCTCTGACAGCTGGTGCTTAAATCTAGTGAGGGAGATAAGTGTTTCCAGTTTCAGAGATTTTTGTAGTTCATTCCAGTCATTGGCAGCAGAGACCTGGAAAGAGAGGCGGCCAAAGGAAGAATTGGTTTTGGGGGTGACCAGTGAGATATACCTGCTGGAGCGCGTGCTACAGGTGGGTGCTGCTATGGTGACCAGCGAGCTGAGATAAGGGGGACTTTACCTAGCAGGGTCTTGTAGATGACCTGGAGCCAGTGGGTTTGGCGATGAGTATGAAGCGAGGGCCAGCCAACGAGAGCGTACAGGTCGCAGTGGTGGGTAGTATATGGGGCTTTGGTGACAAAACGGATGGCACTGTGATAGACTGCATCCAATTTATTGAGTAGGGTATTGGTGGCTATTTTGTAAATTACATCTCCGAAGTCGAGGACCGGTAGGATGGTCAGTTTTACAAGGGTATGTTTGGCAGCATGAGTGAAGGATGCTTTGTTGCGAAATAGGAAGCCAATTCTAGACTTAACTTTGGATTGGAGATGTTTGATGTGAGTCTGGAAGGAGAGTTTACAGTCTAACCAGACACCTAGGTATTTGTAGTTGTCCACATATTCTAAGTCAGAACCGTCCAGAGTAGTGATGTTGGACGGGCGGGCAGGTGCAGGCCGCGATCGGTTGAAGAGCATGTATTTAGTTTTACTTGTATTTAAGAGCAATTGGAGGCCACGGAAGGAGAGTTGTATGGCATTGAAGCTCATCTGGAGGGTTGTTAACACAGTGTCCAAAGAAGGGCCAGAAGTATACAGTAGGGTGTCGTCTGCGGAGAGGTGGATCAGAGACTCACCAGCAGCAAGAGCGACATCATTGATGTATACAGAGAAGAGAGTCGGTCCAAGAATTGAACCCTGTGGCACCCCCATAGAGACTGCCAGAGGCCCGGACAACAGGCCCTCCGATTTGACACACTGAACTCTATCAGAGAAGTAGTTGGTGAACCAGGCGAGGCAGTCATTTGAGAAACCAAGGCTGTCGAGTCTGCCGATGAGGATGTGGTGATTGACAGAGTCAAAAGCCTTGGCCAGGTCAATGAATACGGCTGCACAGTATTGTTTCTTATCGATGGCGGTTAGGATATCGTTTAGGACCTTGAGCGTGGCTGAGGTGCACCCATGACCAGCTCTGAAACCAGATTGCATAGCGGAGAAGGTATGGTGGGAGTCTAAATGGTCGGTAATCTGTTTGTTGACTTAGCTTTCGAAGACCTTAGAAAGGCAGGGTAGGATAGATATAGGTCTGTAGCAGTTTGGGTCAAGAGTGTCCCCCCCTTTGAAGAGGGGGATGACCGCAGCTGCTTTCCAATTTTTGGGAATCTCAGACGACACGAAAGAGAGGTTGAAAAGAGAGGTTGAATAGGGGTTGCAACAATTTCGGCAGATAATTTTAGAAAGAAAGGGTCCAGATTTGCAGCTCTTTCAGAACATTAGCTGACTGGATTTGGGAGAAGGAGAAATGGGGAAGGCTTGGGCGAGTTGCTGTGGGGGGTGCAGTGCTGTTGACCGGGGTAGGGGTAGCCAGGTGGAAAGCATGGCCAGCCGTAGAAAAATGCTTTTGAAATTCTCAATTATAGTGGATTTATCGGTGGTGACAGTGTTTCCTATCCTCAGTGCAGTGGGCAGCTGGGAGGAGGTGTTCTTATTCTCCATGGACTTTACAGTGTCACAGAACTTTTTTGAGTTTGTGTTGCAGGAAGCAAATTTCTGCTTGAAAAAGCCTTGGCTTTTCTAACTGCCTGTGCATATTGGTTTCTAGTTTCCCTGAAAAGTTGCATATCACGGGGGCTGTTTGATGCTAATGCAGAACGCCATAGGATATTTTTGTGTTGGTTAAGGGCAGTCAGGTCTGGAGAGAACCAAGGGCTATATCTGTTCCTGGTTCTAAATTTCTTGAATGGGGCATGATTATTTAAGATGGTGAGGAAGGCATTTAAAAAAAATATTCAGGCATCCTCTGACGGGATGAGATCAATATCCTTCCAGGATACCCCGGCCAAGTCGATTAGAAAGGCCTGCTCGCTGAAGTGTTTCAGGGAGCGTTTGACAGTGATGAGTGGAGGTCGTTTGACCGCTGACCCATTACGGATGCAGGCAATGAGGCAGTGATCGCTGAGATCTTGGTTGAAAACAGCAGAGGTGTATTTAGAGGGCAAGTTGGTTAGGATAATATCTATGAGGGTGCCCGTGTTTACGGCTTTGGGGTGGTACCTGGTAGGTTCATTGATAATTTGTGTGAGATTGAGGGCATCAAGCTTAGATTGTAGGATGGCTGGGGTGTTAATCATGTTCCAGTTTAGGTCGCCTAGCAGCACGAGCTCTGAAGATAGATGGGGGGCAATCAGTTCACATATGGTGTCGAGAGCACATCTGGGGGCAGAGGGGGGTCGATAGCAGGCAGCAACGGTGAGAGACTTGTTTTTAGAGAGGTGGATTTTTAAAAGTAGAAGTTCATATTGCTTGGGTACAGACCTGGATAGTAGGACAGAACTCTGCAGGCTATCTTTGCAGTAGATATGGAGGGTACGGGGCCACAGAAGACTAACAGCAGAGGGGCTAATGATCTTGGATATGGGGAAAGGGCCGATAAACTGGGGGGAAAAATTGTGGGACTCGACCCAGAGGGGCAGATCCCGGGTGGACAGCCATACCTTCTGCCCGAGACGGTACCGGGGAGCCGGGGTCCGGTGGCGGTCCGCTTGTCATCGATACCTGGAGGTGGTCTTGAGAAGGGCCGACCGTGCTCTCTTCCAGGTACGACCACAGCGGCGGACAAACATCTGGGCCAAAGGTATGCCGACCTCTTCCTCTTGCTCAGGGAAGAGCGGGAGCTGATAGCCCAGGGAACACTCAAAGGGCGAGAGACACGTGGCAGAGCAAGGAAGGGTGTTGTGGGCGTATTCAACCCACACAAGCTGCTGGCTTCAGGTGGTGGGGTTGGTGGAGACCAGGCAGCGAAAAGTTTTTTACAAGTATTGGTTAGCTTGCTCCGACTGGCCATTGGACTGGGGGTGGAACATCCGGTTATCTGGGCCCCCCCGGGGTTTGGCTGGGAACGCTGCACCTCACGGACCTGCTTCTCTATTCCCCAGCTGAGTGCCGTCACCAGACACGAAGTGGGAAGGATGGTCTCGGGGTCTTAGGGTGTAGCCACAGGGCTATAGCGGCGTGACAGCGCATCCGGCTTGATGTTCTTGGATCCCGGTCGGTAGGAGAGGGAGAATTTGAACTGGGTGAAGAGCAGGGCCACCTACCTTGCTTGGAATTGAGACGCTTGGCTGTGCAGAGATAATATAGGTTCTTATGGTCGGTCCAGACAATGAATGGATGTTCCGCCCCCTCCAGCCAGTGCCTCCGCTCCTCCAACGCCATCTTCACCACGAGAAGCTCCCGATTCCCCACATCATAAGTCCTCTTTGTGGCATTGAGGCAATGGGAGAAGAAGGCGCAGGGATGTCACTTGAGGTCCAGGGCAGAACCCTGGGACAGGACAGCTCCCAATATGACATCCGAAGCATCGGCCTTCACCACGAACTGGCGGGACAGGTCAGGATGAACCAATATGGGAGCTGTGGTGAAACGAGTCAGCAGCTGGGGACCACATGAATGGAACCTTGGGAGAAGTGAGTGCAGACAGTGGGGAAGCCAGTTTACTGTAACCCAGGATAAAGCAGCGATAAAAGTTGGTGAATCCCAGGAAACGTTTCAGCTACACCCTGGACGTAGGCTGGGGCCAATCCATCACCACTCACCTTCCCGGGATCCATCTGTACACTCCCTGCAGCGATGATGTAACCCAGGAAGGGGATGGTGGAGCGATGGAATTCGCACTTCTCCGCTTTCACAAAAAGCTGGTTCTCCAGGAGGCGTTGGAGAACCTGTTGGACATGAAGCACGTGTTCTTGGGCGGAGCTGGAGAAGACGAGGATGTTGTCGAGGTAGATGAAGACGAACCGGTTCAACATGTCGTGGAGAACATCATTAACCAGAGCCTGGAAAACAGCTGGGGCGTTAGTAAGGCGAAATGACATGACCAGATACTCGTGACTGCTGGCCGTGTTGAAGGCAGTCTTCCACTTGTCCCCTTCCCGTATCTGCACCAGGTGGTAGGCGTTCTGTAGGTCCAGCTTGGAGAACACGGTTGCCTCCTGGAGTGGCTCGAAGGCTGAGTAGATGAGTGGTAGCGTGTAGCGGTTCTTCACCGTGATGTCGTTGATGCCCCGGTAGTCAATGCACGGGCAAAGGGTTTTGTCCTTCTTTTCCACAAAGAAGAACCCTGCGCCAGCAGGGAAGGCAGAAGGATGGATGAACCCTGCTGCTAGGGAGTCCTCAATGTAGGTCTCCATAGCCTTGGTCTCCGGACCAGACAGAGTACAGTGGTCCCCGGGGCGGAGTGGTGCCTGGGAGAAGGTCAATCTCACAGTCATAGGGTCCTGTGGTGGAAGCGAAGTGGCCCGGGCCTTACTGAACACCTCCAGGAGGTCCTGGTACTCTGTGGGAGAGGTCCGGGGCAACTTCTGAGCCCACAGGAAGACGTCCTGGGGCAGGCTGCGCTGACTTCAGACAATAGGCATGGCAGAATGGGCTCCAGCCCATAATGGCACCAGCAGTCCAGTCTATGATGGGATTGTGTCGCTGGAGCCAAGAGAATCCCAATACCACGTGAACCTGAGGAGACTTAATCAGCATAAATTGGATTGCCTCGCTGTGGTTCCCTGACACTCGTAGGTTGATGGGAGTGGTATTGTAAGTGACCCGGCCTATAGAGCACCCGTCCAGCACTCTAACGTCCATGGGAATGGAGAGGGGCTGAGTGGGGATGCCAAGCTCGGATATCATGGTAGCATCCAAAAAACTCTCATCGGCCCCAGAGTTAATGAGTACCCAAAGAGATTTCGACTGGTTCCCCCACAGCAGGATGGCATGGAAAGGGGTGCAAGTAAGGAGACAGGAAAAGTTCTCCATAAGGCCCACCAGAGTACTCACCCCTTCTTGATGAGCCTGGTTTTTTAATGGGCAGGTAGCTACGAAATGTCCCATAGCCCCACAATATAGACAGCTCTAGCTGTAGAGTCAGCATAAGCGCTCAACCGGAGTCAATCTAGACATGCCCAGGTGCCTGGACTCCGAAGGAGGCGAGTCAGCAGCCCTCTGTGATTCCCTAGAGAACTCGGGTGACTTCGGGTTCACTCGGACATGTAGACTTCGGGTGTCTCCGGGATTCTTCGGAGGCGAGGTGGGAATCGAGGGTGAACGAGGGCGACAGGGCACAAATTCTCTCTCCCTCCTACGTTTACAAAGCTGCCCATCGATCCAGATGGTCAAGGCTATGACGGAGTCAAGGTCCATGGGCAGCTCCCGGGCTTTAAGCTCATCTTTGACCACCTCCAATAATCTGTGGATTATAAGGAACATGTCGAACAATGCTTCCGGGTTCTAGGCACTCTCAGCCGCCAACATGCAAAAATCCACTGCGTAGTCTGCCACACTACGGGAGTTTTGATGTAGCTGGAGCAACTTATGAGCAGCCTTTCTCCCGGACAACGGAGAATCAAACACCTTCCGAACTTCCGCCATGAACTCCTCTAGACTGAGACAGATGGCGGACTGTTGCTCCCAAACCGCCGTAGCCTAGGCGAGTGCCCTCCCGGACATCAGCGTTATGATGTACACTATCCTCGAGCGGTCCGAGGGGAATGAAGAAGGCTGCAACTCGAAAATGAGGGAGCACTGGGAGAGAAAAGCCCGGCAGGTTCCGGAATCTCCAGCGTAGCGCTCCAGCAAGTCTTGAAATCCTGGTCATTGCGTTCTGCCAGGGTATGGAATCCCTCCATAAGACATTGCAGTAACACCTTATGTCGTCCAATGGTGGCTCCTTGCAGGGAGACAGTATTGTGGAGCTGGTCTAAGTCTGCTGGGTCTGTCAGGGCCAGTTCGTACTATCACGTTTTAGGGAAGACCCAGATGCAGACTGTGTCAAAGTAACAAACGTTTAATACTAGAACAGGGGCAGGCAAAACGACAGGTCAAGAGCAGGCAGAGGCCAATAATCCAGTGTGGTGGGGCAAGGTACAGGATGGCAGGCAGGCAGAATGGTCAAAACTGGGAAAACTAGAAAACAGGAAATATAGAAAAGACAGGAGCATGGGGAAAAACGCTGGTAGGCTTGGCGAACAAAACGAACTGGCAACAGATAGAGAACACAGGTATAAATACACAGGGGATAATGAGGGGAGATGGGAGACACCTGGTGGGGGGTGGAGACAAGCACAAAGACAGGTGAAACAGATCAGGGCTTGACAGTTTGGGATGAGTTGGACCGCAGAGTAAAGGAAAAGCAGCCAACAACTGCTCAGCATATGTGGGAACTCCTTCAAGACTGTTGGAAAAGCATTCCAGGTGAAGCTGGTTGAGAGAATGTACATCTACTTGAAAATATATGGCAAGACCTGAAAGTGGTTGTATAGCAATGATCAACAACCAATTTTACAGAGCTTGAAGAATTTTCAAAAGGATAATGGGAAAATGTTGCACAATCCAGGTGTGGAAAGCTCTTAGAGACTTACTTAGAAAGACTCAGCTGTAATCGCTGCCAACGGTGCTTTTGCAAAGTATTGACTCAGGGGTGTGAATACTTATGTAAATGAGATATTTTTGTATTTCAATTTCAATAAATTTGCAAAAAAATCTAAAAACATGTTTTCACTTCGTCATTATGGGGCACTTTGTGTAGATGGGTGAGAAAAAAATAGTTTTAATCCATTTTGAATTCAGGTTGTACCACAACAAAATGCGGAATAAGTCAAGGGGTATGGATACTTTATGAAGGCAGTGAATCTCATAATAATCACCCACTGTCTCATAAATTGTAGTCAGATTTTTTGAGGGAGTGGCTGGAACTGGCTTCCATAGAATTTGGAATAAGTATGAGTAAAACTTTATGTAGGCCCTATCATATATTTTTAGCATTCTAAAACCAAATACATTTATATAAACTTTTTTCCTGAACTGCGGGCCTATGGGAGCCCTGTTATCCAAATTAAATAACGGGAGCACTGTAGCCTATAGCCTGTAAAGTCACCCGAGTGTGTTATAGCCATAGGCTAATTATGGGGAAAAGTGTCTTCTAGTCTTGCACCATGATCCTTTACAATACCTTTATTATACCACAAATTAGCTACCACTTATCTATAATTCCTATAAACATACAGTATAACAGAATACAATAGCTAAATCATATCTGTTGACATGGAATAATATAGCCAAATCAAATCCAGGCATGATATCACCTGACACTGAATGCATGGAGGAAGAAAAATAACTTTATTCCAGTTGACACAGGTAGGCTAAACAGGTGCATTGGGCCTAGGCCTATAGCCTACTCGTTTTTTGGGTGCCTATTTGGCTAAGCAATTTCGGGAGAATAGGCTAGGCCTACATGCCTGGAAATTATTATGAAATTGTTATGATGGCCTACATTGACAGAATGTGTTTTAGACCTAGACCTATGCCTCTCATTTGCATTGAATTGAAACTGCCTCGGTAAAATGACCAAATATGCTGACAGTAGGCAAGGCTAGCCTATAAGAACACGAGTCTCAAGTCTATTCTCTTAAGTATACATTGACAGTTCAGGACTCAATTTAACACTTGGATAGGCCGAACGAATTCTGATTGCGTTATTGAAAGGCAATGTTTTCCATGTTTTCTTATGGAACAACTACACGTGTAATAAAAACGAGTGTAATAAATACATTAACAGGAGTAGCCTAAACGTGGTGCCTCGAGTTTTTCATAGCAATATTAATTCGGATGCGTGTGCATTGTTGTTTGTTCGCAGTAGGCTAATGCTCCACACTAACGACTATCTCTTATCTTTTGTAAATATGTAATTGTAGTAGGCCTATGCTAGGTACAGTGTGTTTCATAGCTGAGATAGTGCAGCGAATCACATTTCACCTTAGCTGAACTTCTCAAATCTATTTGAGCTATAGCAGAGGGAACACAGTGAGTCTGTCTGCTCTACTGATAGTCCGGCCCCGCCGCGGATGTGGCGAGCGAGGAAATGCTGGTAGCCTATTCTTTATGAATATTTCTAAAAGAGCCGGCGAACGTAACACAGCTCCTTTTGCTATGGATGCTTCTTTGCCGAAGTTTATATAGGCCTACTTTGCTACACTGTTACAATGTATCGCCTCAAGAGCGCGGATCACTACGTAGCCTAGTCGTCTTTTCTCACACTCGCATCATTGTTGCCGCGGTGCAGCGAGGACACGATAGTTACAGGGGGAGACAGACAAACACAGCGTGACTGCTCGGGACTTGAACTTGAACTTCATTTTGAAATTGGCGTCCATGTGTAATCGAGGTTAGTCTTCTTTTCCCCATAAGCAATACTCATTTTCTGTGATTCAATGACAAACTACGAGGAGAAATTAGGAAAATACAGATGTTTTGAAGACAATAAATTAAACGTAAGTTAATGTGCTCCATAAAAATACTAAATAAACCGCATTTATTGTAGGGAATAGCCGTTCCAAATCGTGTGTTATCTTGCCGGTGGATAGCATGTATTTTCAGTGGGGTGGATGACACGATTCAGAGACTGAGATGTTCTACAGTCGTAGGCAAGAATGAATTAAGTTTTCGCGGGTAGTTATTTCAACCGCAAACTTAAATCGCCCCCAAATTGTTTATGTTGATCATTACAATGACATAAAACAAAACAAACCAAGATCAATGTATAATGTATTTCTATTTTGATTAAAGGAGGATGATAGGCTATAGCCTTAAATTCACAATTGCAGTTAAATAAAGAAAGATGTCAGTTTTAGTGCATGGTTTATATGATACCTTTTCTCTTTGTTGTTCTTAACAGAGAGCTGAAATACAATGCTTATAGCCTTACCATCTCTACTAATCCACCATAAAGACGACACATCATTTTAAAATGTGCATTTGTGTAATTTGAACAAATGTGCATTTAATAAAACAAATGTTATTTCGCCAATTTGAGCTGTTTACTCGTAAATTATCCGACTCTGGGGTATGATTTGATTGTGTCGTTTTGTTTCCATGTGGTTTTCCCTCAAATATGTTTTAAAATGGATTATAGCCTATTATACTGTCATTGAAAAGTGATATTTGGGCATCAAGCCTCTATAGGTCTAAACCTTTTCTTTTATGAAAAAGGGAACTATTGAAAGTTGGGAGACAATTGCCTTCTTTGAGGAGTTGAAATGAGTTGGAGTTTTGGTATGATGTTGATAATAATCTCAGCAATGCTTCCTGTGTGTATGTGGAAGAAAATGGCCTACTATAGCCTAAAATGATTTAGCTGTAAGTCACCCTCAGAATATTTTTACTATTTGCCTTTTTTTGCTGGTGATCATTTGTCATTTTCAGATGCAAAGATACAAGGGTGTTCCTGTTAAAGTGCTAAAATGTGCTGTGATTTCTGTGTTTCAGTGCTGGCTGCTCCACCTCGGACACTGAAGAAGTGGACATTTCAGATCAACAGAAAGTAAAAGAATTGAAGAATGCATATTATAGATGTTGTTATAACAGGTAGGTTTTATTTTTTTATTATGTAACTATTCAGTGACACAATAACAGTTTAAATCGTAATGAGAAACCTTCCAAAATATGATTTAAATGTACTGTAGTTGCTGTGTGAAACATATTGTAATATGATTCAGTGCATAATGCATTACATTTTAGATCTGCATTACAAATGAAAAACATTGAGTGAAACTTGTATTTCTTATTTATAATGATTGTCAAGTAATGGTTATTAGTTCTATAGAGAATGAATGAGCTTATCATTTCTAAATCAAATAGGCAGTGGGAAAACTTGTTCATGTGAAAAAGATCACATACTCTGTCTATATGCCCTGACCATTCTTCATCTATCTGAAAAGGCCTATGTTTAGAGACATTGATCCGAAATATCTCCTGTAAACGTGGCAGAAAATGTCGATTACTTCTTCATTTGAGCCTTGAGCCTTGAACCTTGTCAGTCACAGCACTGGGGTCGGTACTCAGCGTAGGCCCTACATGACAGGTTTACTCTCACAGCCAAAGCTGTCACCTGCACAATTCAACTGAGAGAGAGATGATGTATTTATGTATATATTTATATATACTGTATATATATTCTTTAAAGAATTATCAATATTTAGAACTATGCCCCATCTTAATTTACATTAACAGCTTCAAATCAAACATTTTCTAATTGACAGTATTAAGGGAGAGTTTTACTCTCTGACAACTCTTGGGAAATCAATCGGTCACCCTGAGACTTTATTTCCATTTGTTTAATAGTTGTCTCTCACTGCTCTCCTGCTTCTGCCAAAGATAACATTCAATTTGCTCCTCCTGTCATTCGGTTGGCAAGCTTTTTTTTATTTTACACAATCAAAGTGTCATTATAAGTGTCATGGCCTGGGCCGGGCCGGTTGGGCCTAATAAGACAGTCGTAGGTTTTCTTTCTGCACATCTGGCTATTTTAGTGCTGCGTCTGCCACTGGAAGCTTATTTTGTTGCCTGGCCTAGTGCTCTGGTACTCTGGTGATGCCGAACCCAGCCTGTCAATCGCACTGAAGCGATGTTTCCCAAAATTCTGGGAGCCGCAGCAACGGATGACAGAAACTTGGAATTTGTCGCCGGCCACATTCTCTCCTCTCCTTGCTGCTCTCTGGAAAGAGGGGCAGACAGGGGCCAAGTATGTAACAGATCATCATGACCCTGTGGCCCCTGATGGCTCAGGGTGATAGGCATCTTTAATGTGATATATTAATAACCAGTATATTGTACGTTTATAAAACACACTTGTGGCTATAAACAGGAAAGCCATTGTGCTCTGGGGAAAACGAGGCAACGAGGCAAACACAGGTGGCTGGAGACAATGGACAAGGGCTGGTTTCTCAGATCCTAAGCAGTAAAGAAAGAGAGAGAGCCTGTGGACTTGTGATTGGCATGACTTTGTCAGTGGCATGATTTACCCTCAGTTTACTCTAGAACAGAATAACAAAAAAAGTGCAGAAGTAGTTAGTTTCGACTTGTGACAGGAGTTTTAAATGTTACAAAGCCCTCTGTAGCAGTGTGAAGCTAAAGTAGGGATAATCAAATCAAAATGTATTTGTCACATGCGCCGAATACAACAGGTGTAGACCTTACAGTAAACTGCTTACTTACAGGCTCTGACCAACAGTGCAAAAAAGGTATTAAGTGAACAATTGGTAAGTAAAGAAATAAAAACAACAGTAAAAAAGACAGTGAAAAATACAGTAGCAAGGCTATATACAGTAGCGAGGCTATATACAGGCACTGGTTAGTCGGGCTGATTGAGATAGTATGTACATGTAGATATGGTTAAAGTGACTATGCATATATGATAAACAGAGAGTAGCAGTAGCGTAAAAGAGGGGTTGGTGGGTGGTGGGTGGCGGGACACAATGCAGATAGCCCGGTTAGCCAATGAGCGGGGGCACTGGTTGGTCGGGCCAATTGAGGTAGTATGTACATGAATGTATAGTTAAAGTGACTATGCATACAGTGGGGCAAAGAAGTATTTAGTCAGCCACCAATTGTGCAAGTTCTCCCACTTAAAAAGATGAGAGAGGCCTGTAAATTTCATCATAGGTACACTTCAACTATGACAGACAAAATGAGAAAAGAAAATCCAGAAAATCACATTGTAGAATTTTTTATGAATTTATTTGCAAATTATGGTGGAAAATAAGTATTTGGTCACCTACAAACAAGCAAGATTTCTGGCTCTCACAGACCTGTAACTTCTTCTTTAAGAGGCTCCTCTGTCCTCCACTCGTTACCTGTATTAATGGCACCTGTTTGAACTTGTTATCAGTATAAAAGACACCTGTCCACAACCTCAAACAGTCACACTCCAAACTCCACTATGGCCAAGACCAAAGAGCTGTCAAAGGACACCAGAAACAAAATTGTAGACCTGCACCAGGCTGGGAAGACTGAATCTGCAATAGGTAAGCAGCTTGGTTTGAAGAAATCAACTGTGGGAGCAATTATTAGGAAATGGAAGACATACAAGACCACTGATAATCTCCCTCGATCTGGGGCTCCACGCAAGATCTCACCCCGTGGGGTCAAAATGATCACAAGAACGGTGAGCAAAAATCCCAGAATCACACGGGGGGACCTAGTGAATGACCTGCAGAGAGCTGGGACCAAAGTAACAAAGCCTACCATCAGTAACACACTACGCCGCCAGGGACTCAAATCTTGCAGTGCCAGACGTGTCCCCCTGCTTAAGCCAGTACATGTCCAGGCCCGTCTGAAGTTTGCTAGAGAGCATTTGGATGATCCAGAAAAAGATTGTGAGAATGTCATATGGTCAGATGAAACCAAAATAGAACTTTTTGGTAAAAACTCAACTCGTCGTGTTTGGAGGACAAAGAATGCTGAGTTGCATCCAAAGAACACCATACCTACTGTGAAGCATGGGGGTGGAAACATCATGCTTTGGGGCTGTTTTTCTGCAAAGGGACCAGGACGACTGATCCGTGTAAAGGAAAGAATGAATGGGGCCATGTATCGTGAAATTTTGAGTGAAAACCTCCTTCCATCAGCAAGGGTATTGAAGATGAAACGTGGCTGGGTCTTTCAGCATGACAATGATCCCAAACACACCGCCCGGGCAACGAAGGAGTGGCTTCGTAAGAAGCATTTCAAGGTCCTGGAGTGGCCTAGCCAGTCTCCAGATCTCAACCCCATAGAAAATCTTTGGAGGGAGTTGAAAGTCCGTGTTGCCCAGCAACAGCCCCAAAACATCACTGCTCTAGAGGAGATCTGCATGGAGGAATGGGCCAAATACCAGCAACAGTGTGTGAAAACCTTGTGAAGACTTACAGAAAACATTTGACCTCTGTCATTGCCAACAAAGGGTATATAACAAAGTATTGAGATAAACTTTTGTTATTGACCAAATACTTATTTTCCACCATAATTTGCAAATAAATTCATAAAAAATCCTACAATGTGAATTTCTGGATTTTTTTTCTCATTTTGTCTGTCATAGTTGAAGTGTACCTATGATGAAAATTACAGGCCTCTCTCATCTTTTTAAGTGGGAGAACTTGCACAATTGGTGGCTGACTAAATACTTTTTTGCCCCACTGTATATGATAAACAGAGAGTAGCAGCAGCGTAAAAGAGTGGTTGGGGGGGCACACAATGCAAATAGTCTGGGTATCCATTTGATTTCTTGTTCAGGAGTCTTGTGGCTTGGGGGTAAAAACTTTTGAGAATCCTTTTTGTCCAAGACTTGGCACTCCGTACCGCTTGCCATGCGGTAGTAGAGAGAACTGTCTATGACTGGGGTGGCTGGGGTCTTTGACAATTTTTAGGGCCTTCCTCTGACACCGCCTGGTGTAGAGGTCCTGGATGGCAGGCAGCTTAGCCCCAGTGATGTACTGGGCCGTACGCACAACCATCTGTAGTGCCTTGCGGTCAGAGGCCGAGCAATTGCCGTTCAAGGCAGTAATGCAACCAGTCAAGATGCTCTCGATGTTGCAGCTGTATAACCTTTTGAGGATCTGAGGACCCATGCCAAATCTTTTTAGTTTCCTGAGGGGGAATAGGCTTTGTCGGGCCCTCTTCACGACTGTCTTGGTGTGTTTGGACCATTCTAGTTTGTTGGTGATGTGGACACCAAGGAACTTGAAGCTCTCAACCTGCTCCACTACAGCCCTGTCGATGAGAATGGGAGCGTGCTCGATCCTCCTTTTCCTGTAGTTCACAATCATCTCCTTAATCTTTGTTACGTTGAGGGATAGGTTGTTTTTCTGGCACCACCCGGCCAGGTCTCTGACCTGCTCCCTATAGGCTGTCTCGTCGTTGTCGGTGATCAGGCCTACACTGTTGTGTCGTCTGCGAACTTAATGATGGTGTTGGAGTCGTGCCTGGCCATGCAGTCGTGGTTGAACAGGAAGTAAAGGGGGGGACTGAGCACGCACCCCTGAGGGGCTCCAGTGTTGAGGATGAGTGTGGCAGATGTGTTGCAACCTACCCTCACCACATGGGGGCGGCCCGTCAGGAAGAGCAGGATCCAGTTGCAGAGGGAGGTGTTTAGTCCCAGGATCCTTAGCTTAGTGATGAGCTTTGAGGGTACTATAGTGTTGAACGCTGAGCTGTAGTCAATGAATAGCATTCTCACGTAGGTGTTCCTTTTGTCCGGGTGGGAAAGGGCAGTGTGGAGTGCAATAGAGATTCCATCATCTTTGGATCTGTTTGGGCAGTATGCAAATTGGAGTGGGTCTAGGGTTTCTGGGATAATGGTGTTGATATGAGCCATTACCAGCCTTTCAAAGCACTTCATGGCTACAGATGTGAGTGCTACGGGTCTGTAGTCATTTAGGCAGGTTGCCTTCGTGTTCTTGGGCACAGGGACTATGGTGGTCTGCTTGATATTGTTGGTATTACAGATTCAATCAGGGACATGTTGAAAATGTCAATGAAGACACCTGCCAGTTGGTCAGCACATGCCTGGAGCACACGTCCTGGTAATCTGTCTGGCCCCGCAGCCTTGTAAATGTTGACCTGTTTAAAGGTCTTACTCACGTTGGCTACGGAGAGCGTGATCACACAGTCATCCGGAACAGCTGATTCTCTCATGCATGCCTCAGTGTTGCTTACCTCGAAACGAGCACAGAAGTGATTTAGGTCGTATGGTAGGCTCGTGTCACTGGGCAGCTCGCGGCTGTGCTTCCCTTTGTAGTCTGTAATAGTTTGCAAGCCCTGACACACAAGACGAGCGTTGGAGCCGGTGTAGTACGATTCAATCTTAGCCCTGTATTGACTCTTTGCCTGTTTGATGGTTCATCGGAGGGCATAGCAGGATTTCTTATAAGCTTCCAGGTTAGAGTCCCGCACCTAGAAAGCGGCAGCTCTACCCTTTAGCTCAGTGCGAATGTTGCCTGTAATCCATGGCTTTTGGTTGGGGTATGTACGAACAGTCACTGTGGGGACGACGTCCTCGATGCACTTATTGATAAAGCCAGTGACTGATATGGTGTACTCCTCAATGCCATCCGAAGAATCTCGGAACATGTTCCAGTCTGTGATAGCAAAACAGTCCTGTAGTTTAGCATCTGCTTCACCTGACCACTTTTTTATAGACCAAGTCACTGGTGCTTCCTGCTTTAATTTTTGCTTGTAAGCAGGAATCAGGAGGATAGAATTTTGGTTAAATTTACCAAATGGAGGGCAAGGGAGAGCTTTGTACACGTCTCTGTGTGTAGAGTACAGGTGATCTAGAATTGTTTTCCCTCTGGTTGCACATTTAACATGTTGATAGAAATGAGGTAGAACTGATTTAAGTTTCCCTGCATTAAAGTCTCCGGCCACTAGGAGCGTTGCCTCTGGGTGAGCGGTTTCCTGTTTGCTTATTTCCTTATACAGCTGACTGAGTGCAGTCTTAGTGCCAGCATCTGTCTGTGGTGTTAAATAAACAGCCACGAAAAGTATAGCTGAAAACTCTCTAGGCAAATAGTGTGGTCTGCATTTTATCACAAGATACTCTACTTCAGGCGAGCAAAATCTAGAGACTTCCTTAGATTTCGTGCACCAGCTCTTGTTTACAAATATGCACAGACCGCCCCCCCTCGTCTCGGAGTGTGCTGTTCTATCTTGCCGGTGCAGCGTATATCCCGCTAGCTGAATATCCATGTCATCATTCAGCCACAATTCCATGAAACATAAGATATTACAGTTTTTGATGTCCTGTTGGTAGGATATTCGTGATCGTACCTTGTGTAATTTATTGTCCAAATGATTGCACGTTGACGAGTAATATTGACGGTAACGGCAGCTTTCCCACTCGCCTTCTGCAAATCCTTACGATGCATCCCGCTCTGTGTCCTCTGTACCTGCGTCTCTTCCTCTTGCAAATAACTGGGATGTTGACTTTGTCGGGTGTTCGGAGAATGTCCCATGTGTCCTGCTTGTTGAAGAACAAACCTTTGTCTAATCCGAGGTGAGTGACCGCTGTCCTGATATCCAGAAGCAATTTTTTGCCGTAAGATACGGTTGCAGAAACATTATGTGCAAAATAAGTTACAAATAACGCGAAAAAAACACATAATAGCACAATTGGTTGGCCGCCCGTAAAACTGCTGCCATTTGTTCTGGCGCCATTTTACGCCCAGACGCGGTAAAATATATAATATAGCTAGTGTAGTCTATGGAGATTATATTTCACTGTTCCCCTGGTAATACGATTTCCCTGTGACACGGCTTGTATTTGTAGTTAGCTGCAGTGTGTGTGTGTGTGCGCGCATGTGTGTGTACATGTGCGTGTGCATGCTTGTGTGTGTGCATGTGTAGCACATGGGGATGTGTGAAACTTACTCCTCAGCCTGAAGTGTCCCCACTTGTGCCAGAGAGTAGCTAGCTTTTCGCGTGGTGCCGACTGGTAAGACACTTCAGTAGGGTGGTCACATGTGCTAGCAAGGCAGAGGTCCCGAGTTCGCACCAGGTATGGGCCGAATTGGTAGGAAGTGGTACTCGCAAAGCAAGCACCGTGACGTCATTTTACACATGCTTCTACTCTACAGTATGTGTGCATACTGTCTATAATGTCTTTGCATGGAACACTTAAAGATGGAATCTACAGTAAGGGGAAACAGCGCCACTGGCCGACCCCACAGTTGTTATTATTTTAGTTGCCAAGCTGTGGTTGCCTGGCTACCCCAACGCCACGCCACTCACATTAGTTTCTTCTCCGCAATGAGTCTGGAGCGTTTTGTAGAATATCAAACACATTCTAACTATTCTGATTGGTTCCAGGAACCGATGGGTTGGGCCAGAACCAGAACACCTGTGGGTAAAGCAGCACCCCTCATTTTGACGTCATAACAAACAACTTCAACGATGGCAGTCTCAGACTGAAGTATGTAGCAAACATAGAGCAGCGTGCAATTCTCTTTTATCGCACGTGCAATGCAGTGACTTCTTTGTTGTTGTAATATCGCAAACGGATTCCAGCTTTGACCTAATTTCTCAGGCGTTCGGTGAAGAGTTCAGGAAGTAGCGAGAGAGGGTAGGGAGAGAGAAAGAGATCCTTGGCATGTTAGTTTTCTTCCAGGGAGGGGGCGAGACACAGAAGGCCTGCCTCTGTCAACCAGTGTGACTGAGCTCTCTGCTCTCTCTCCGCTCTGTTCAGCTTTGGGTCGTATTTATAGTGGACACCGTAGCGAAAGGTTTTGCAACAGAAAACAAAAACAAGCGTTTCATTTTGAGTCAGTTTTCTTCTGTTTGGTGGCTAGTGAATATGACCCTGCTCTCTGCCTCTCTCTGCTCTCTCTCTGCTCTGGGTGTTTCCTCCTCCTAGCCTATAACAGGAAGCTCATGTTCAAGTTCATGTGAGGACAGGGAAAAGGGCTTTTCTTTCCACTGTGAATCATTTGGGAGAGAGAGGAGGAAGAAAAAGAAGAAAAACCCAAAGCCCTTGCTGCCTTGCACTGAATCAACCCTCTTGCAATCTGCCATGTTTTTCTCCTCTCCCCTATACTGCTTTATTGTCTATTTTGGCTGAGTTTGCTAAGTTTTTCTCACCCTATTCGTGCCAATATTTTTTTTTTATAGGATAGGACGTAGTGAGTGAGAGCAGAGTTGAGTTCCTGAGTTAAAAGCAGAGTTCATGAATCCTGTAAGCAAATTAAACAAATCTCTGTGGGGAGCTCCACAGGTTCTTCCGGTTTGGTTCTAAATTCCAGAGAGAACTTTGACCCGTAGTTACACACTCTGGAAAAAACAACACGCTCTCTGCATGACTTTATACATGTTTGTGATATCTAGACTGTGTGGTCAATGTTTAGAGAATGTCTTTGTGCATATACAAAGACCTGTAAAATAAGGAATCTGACATGGATGAAAATCTGGCATGTGATAACACTATAGTACATGGAGGCGTACATTAAATACTCTGACATTTTTCGTTTTTCTCTCCAAGCCAGAGGTGGCTCAGCTTTGGAAACAGTGGAGATGAGTGATACAGTGGTAGAAATTTGTATAGTCAATTGCAGTAGGGTTTAGATGTTTTGATATTTTCCCTGTACATGGTATTTCTCAGCACAACATAGGCCTTTTATGGAGACAGACCAGACCACAAGGAAGACATACCCACTCCAGTGCTTTGCAGGTATACCAATATACCACCATGTATGCATTGAAGGTTGGCCACCTTCAACCTTCAATGGACAAGACTGTCCATTCCCCGGTACTGAAGCAACTTTATAGCTTCAACATCAACTTCAGCTTCAGCATTTCACTTTCCCCCCCCTTTACTACTACAGAGTGTACAAAACATTAGGAACAACTGCCTAATATTGAGTTGCACCCCCTTTTGCCCTCAGAACAGCCTCATTTCGTCGGGGCATGGACTCTACAAGGTGCCGAAAGCGTTCCACGGGAAAGCTGGCCCATGTTGACGCCAATGCTTCCCACAGTTGTGCCAAGAGTGGTTTTTGACTTTCTCTGAATGTATCATTGGCATTTTGTACTTGGGAACCAAAGCTTAAGGGATTTCAGTTATGAGCTGCACACTGGAATTATATTAGAGGGAACAAAATGGGGTTTCGGTTGGACCCAGTTGAATGACATCAAGGACAAGTCAGTATATTATAACCTTTATAAATGAAAGTGAGCATGCTCCTCTTGAAGGACAGACGAAAGTCAGTCATGGCATATTTTTTTTTTGGCTTTTGAGTCCCCATGAGTTCCCATCATATCGCTCTCTCTCTCTCTCTCTCTCTCTCTCTCTCTCTCTCTCTCTCTCTCTCTCTCTCTCTCTCTCTCTCTCTCTCTCTCTCTCTCAATTCAATTCAATGGGGCTTTATTGGTATGGGAAACATATGTTTACATTGCCAAAGCAAGTCAAATAAACAATAAACAAAAGTGAGAAGAAACAAAACAATGTACAGTAAAATTTGCACTCATTAAGGTTTCAAAAGGATAAAGAAGTTTCAAATGTTATATTATCAGCTTTGTACAGTGTTTTTAACAATATGTTAATAGTTGTAGCATGAAAAGTAGGGGAAGATAAGTAAACAGATAAAAATGGGATGTATTTACAATGTTGTTTGTGTTCCACCGGTTGCCCTGTTTTCATGGCAACGGGTCACAAATCTTTCTGCTGTGATTTCACATTGTGTTATTTCGCTAAACACATATGGGAGTTTATCAATGTTTGATTTGTTTTCAAATTATTTTGGGGTCTGTGTGATCTGTGAGAAATACAGTGACAGCCTTATTCTAAAATGGATTAAATACTTTCCCCCCCTCAGCAATCTACACACATTACCCCATAAGGACATAGCAAAAACAGGTTTTTAGAAAAATAAAATACATAAATACCTTATTTACAGAATAAGTATTCAGACCCTTTGCTATGAGATTCAAAATTGAGCTCAGGTGCATCCTGTTTCCATTGATCACCCTTGAGATGTTTCAACAACTAGATTGGAGTCCATCTGTGGTAAATTCAATTGATTGGACATGATTTGGAAAGGCACACACCTGTCTATATAAGGTCCCACAGTTGACAGTGCATGTCAGAGCAAAAATCAAGCCACGAGGTCGAAGGAATTGTTCGTAGAGCTCCGAGACAAGATTGTGTCGAGGTACAAATCTGGGGAAGGGTACCAAAACATTTCTGCAGCATTGAAGAACCCCAAGAACACAGTGGTCTCTATCATTCTTAAATGGAAGAAGTTTGAAACCACCAAGACTTCCTAGAGCTGGCCGCCCGGCCAAACTGAGCAATCGGGGGGAGAAGGGCATTGGTCAGGAAGGTGACCAAGAACCCGATGGTCATTCTGACAGCGCTCTAGAGTTCCTCTGTGGAGATGGGAGAACCTTCCAGAAGGACAATCATCTCTGCAGCACTCTACCAATTAGGCCTTTATGGTAGAGTGGCCAGACAGAAGCCACTCCTCAGTGAAAGGCACATGACAGCCTGCTTGGAGTTTGCCAAAAGGCACCTAAAGACTCTCAGATTATGAGAAACAAGATTATCTGGTCTGATGAAATCAAGATTAAACTCTTTGGCCTGAATGCCAAGCGTCACATCTGGAGGAAACCTGGCACCATCCCTACGGTGAAGCATGGTGGTGGCAGCATCATGCTGTGGAGATGTTTTTCAGCAGCAGGGACTGGGAGACTACTATGAACGGAGCGAAGTACAGAGAGATCCTTGATGAAAACCTGCTCCAGAGCACTCAGGACCTGAGACTGAGGCGACGGTTCACCTCCCAACAGGACAACGACCCTAAGCACAGCCAAGACAACGCAGGAGTGTCTTCGGGACAAGTCTCTGAATGTCCTTGAGTGGCCCAGCCAGAGCCCGGATTTCAACCTGATCGAACATCTCTGGAGAGACCTGAAAATAGCTGTGCAGCAACGCTCCCCATCCAACCTGACAGAGCTTGAGAGGATCTGCAGAGAGGAATGGGAGAAACTCCCCAAATACTGGTGTGCCAAGCTTGTAGCGTCATACCCAAGAAGACTCAAAGCTGTAATCGATGCCAAAGGTGCTTCAACAAAGTACTGAGTAAAGGGTCTGAATACTTAATATAAATGTGATATTTCAGTTTCTTTTTTCTTCATTTGCAAAAAATTATACAAACCTGTTTTTGCTTTGTAATTCTTTTATGTTATTTTAATCTTTTTGTAACTAGGTAAGTCAGTTAAGAACAAATTCTTATTTACAATGATGGCCTACGACGCTGGGCCAATTGATGGCCTACGACGCTGGGCCTCCGAACGACGCTGGGCCAATTGTGCGCCGCCCTACGGGACTCTCAATCAAGGCCGGTTGTGATACAGCCTGGAATCAAACCAGGGTCTGTAGTGACACCTCTATCAATGAGATGCAGTGCCTTAGACCGCTGCGCCACTTGGGAGACCATTATGGGGTATTGACGAGGGGAAAAAACAATTTAATACATTTTAGACTAAGGCTGTAAAGTAACAAAATGTGGAAAAAGTCAAGAGGTCTGAATACTTTCCGAATGCACTGTATGTCTCTTTAATATGGTCATACCTTTGGCAGGAGGTAAGGAAGTGCAGCTCAGTTTCCACCTCATTTTGTGGGCAATGGGCGCATAGCCTTTCTTCTCTCGAGAGCCAGGTCTGCCTATGGCGGCCTCTCTCAATAACAAGGCTATGCTCACTGAGTCTCTACATCTTGCTCTCTCGCTCTATCACTCTCTCTCCCATATTTCTTGTCCCTCTCTTCTTTCTGTCTGAGACTCAGTCCTTATCGCCTCATCATCCTTTTTCTCCTTTCTCCCCTCTCTCGCCCCCCCTCCTTTTCTTTCTCTACTCCTTCCTCTCTCCCCCCTTGATGGTTCTATCAGGGTCATGTGGCTGTTTGTTGCAGGTGTTCTACAGATGTGACTGACTCAGCACTACAGATCCCTGTCCATCATTAAATCCCTACTGCTGGAAATGTACACAAATGTGTTGGAAATGAACATCATTGTATTAACATTGTATTGTATTTTATACACATTTTCATCAAGTTTATGTAGTAAATACATTTTCAGTTTTCAGTTTATTGCAAGTTTTTTGCAACTAGCAGTTTGCAAGTTTATTACAATTATATTGAACATTTATTTGAAGTTGAAAACAGTGGAAGTAAATTAATTACATTTAGAAGAATTATATCAAATTTAAACTCTGTTTGCTAACTAAGAGAGAGTTCCTTAGACAGACTTAGCTGGTCAGATGGGTGTGTGTATATATAAAGTCATGGAGGAGAATTAATGAAAGTGGATGGTCCCTCTGCTCGGTGCCAGACGGCTTGAGCTGGAGGAGTGAACCATGTGACTGTGAACCAGCTCCTGGGAGGCTAGGTGTGCGTCCCAAATAGCACTATATTCCCTATTTAGTGCACTACTTTTGACCAGAGCACTATGGGCCCTGGACAAAAGTAGTGCACTATAGGGAATAGGGTGCCATTTGGGATACAGACTGGGCCTTTGAGTCCCCAGTCTGGAGCTGCACTGCGGGCCGGGCACCAGCGTTGCTGCTGCATTGTTGGCAGGCCCTCGTTTGAATAGGCCTTTAGTGTTTCTGTGTGAGCAAGTCAGCGCCATTTGCATTTGTTCCAGTCACAAAGGTTTACAGGTCAATAGGGACTGCCTGGAAGAAAACTAACATGCCAAGGAACTCGTTGGGACTCTTTATATTCTTTTTTTTTACCCTCTGTGGTGTGTTCAGGCATGGCTCTTCTGCCCTTATTTTGTGTGTGTATTCTTTTTGTGTGTGTGTGAAAAAATTGACATATTTAGTGACATTTGCAATACGGGAATGGGAAGGGGGCCCATGGTAATCCTGAAGCAGTATTTACAAAAGTTAAATTAACATACATTTTACAGTGTTCTGTTTGTATAAGAGACATATGAGCAGAGGGAGGGGCTCTGTGCATGGACATGTATGTGTTGTGTAGATAAGCATCTTAATACGTTTACCTACCACCACCACACCCTCCGTGGTATATGCGGAACTATTGATGCTGTAAACCTCATTTCCTGAGCCTGCGATTATTGTTTTATTACAATTTATAGAATAACAGCAAACAATGGTGGGCAATTTGAGGTAACTCATTCCTCCAAAATGGATTTGCCACAACATGATGAATGTTATTATGCTTATTAAAGACTAGGAGGAACTTATTACAAAACAATTAGCTCAAATATCACCACTGACATTTAGACTTAGTATTTTATAGCAATATCCCAGCAAAGTATGTAGTGAGAACATTAGCCTACTGTTGATTTTGGAAGCACTATCTGTGAAATAGACGTATTTTTGAATATACAACCCTTTTGAGGATATTTTACTAGTATGAATTAGGGTTAGAGTCATTATATTTTAAACCAGGAATACAAAGCTTAATCCATATCCGTAAATTGTTCCTTATGTGTTTTATGTGTGGCCACAGGAAGGCTGTGTGTGTGTGTGTGTGTGTGTGTGTGTGTGTGTGTGTGTGTGTGTGTGTGTGTGTGTGTGTGTGTGTGTGTGTGTGTGTGTGTGTGTGTGTCTGTGTGTCTGTTTCTCTGTTTCTCCAGTCAGAGGGGTAGACAGACAGACGCAGACCTGGCATGCATCCCATGGCCGACCTGCGTTATGTGAAACACAGCACACAAAGGAGGCTCCTTTATCTGTATGCACCCAACATAGGGGACCTTTTGTTGCCGGTGGCGCGCACATGACTGTTAGCGTTTTAACTCCTTTGAGCCGCCCCACCTCATTGAAAAGACGGTGTAGACTGGTGTGTATTCATGGATGACAAGGGAAGAAAAGAGAAAACAGCATACTAAATAATTAATCTTTCGTCTCTCTGTTTCATACATTTTCTTCAATTTGCAAGAGGCTGCATGTCTCACCGGAGAAAGCATCGGAGTGATCGAAACAGCGCCCCTCTGTATGTGTAGCGGATCTATCTGATGCTGTCTGGTCAGAAAAAGTATGACATTGTTGCCGCCCATAGCATTGAATGCAAGGGAAGCCAGCGAGCATTTGGCCTCCCTTGATTAAAAAAAAGTATAAAATATTAGCCAATCAGCTAAACTGAGTGAGCTCAGATGTGAATGGTTCTGGTGCACCAAAAAAAGTGTCAAGGGAAAACAGTTTGGATTTGGCTTCAGACCAATCACATCACAAGCCAAACTTGAATTGTTGCATCTCGTGGTGTTGTTGTCTTCCGGTGGCTAGCTAGCTAGCTAAAATCATCCCTTTCCTAAATTAGCCATCAATGGAGATAGGGATTTGGACTTGTGGTTTTACCTAATTCTCCATACTGGCCAATCATTTTAATGTATATTCTAATCTAACCATAAATTCATACATTGTGCCCCTGGCCTGAGGAAATAGTATGGAAATAGTATGCTAATGTTAACTAATGTTATGCTAAGGTTTACTAGCTGGCCTGGCATATCGTTGCCCATGAAAGGAAGTTAGGCTAGCGAGCAATTATTTTAGCCAGGTAGTATAGAACAACAAAAACTAAAAGCGTGTACTGTATGACATAGTTATAGAACATTTAGGCATGAAAGAGTAGGATGACGTTGGTGTTTCTCTGCAAGTAGGGTGAGTCACGCATGCACGCACACGCACACGCACACACACACGCACACACACACACACACACGCACACACACACACACACACACACACAAATCAGTACCATTGACAGCTACATCATATTTAGCTTACGTTGATAGGACTAAATAGTTTTTGGTATCTTTTAGTGTTCGCTGTATTAGACTAAGGTGATTAGATGATGTTGAAGTTGAAATGGTGCTGGAATAGTGGATCGAGCTCCTGTTTTCTTTGTGACTTGCGGTAACACTCTGTGGTTCTAAATAAATAGTTGTTTAATAGTTTGCTGCATGCAATATGTTTTGTGAACTTCACAGGAAAGATGTTGCTCTCCGGTTTTGTAATGAAACAAATGTGTTGTTGAATTTATTCTGCCACTGTGTCTGTCTTCTTATTGTCTCAGCCTTAGGCCTATATATCACGGTGTCAAGCCATTAACAGGTTATAGAGCAAACAGTGCAATTATCACAACACATAGGTTGTAATATGGCTACCAACGCACCGCTAGTGGGTATAGACTACAGTTACATCATCAAAACAAATCATTTATGTAGAAAGTTCATTAGGATACTAATTTAAAGCAAAAACCAAGACCGTTTATATCTTATGTTTGTAAAAACGTGCTGAGCGACAATCAGAATCATGACTCCAACAGTATAGCGTTCTCAAAAACAAAACAAAAATGCTATATCATTATGCACCACTTCAGTAGGAAACATTTACATTTGAACATAATAGCAAGTAAACAACAAAACATACAACTATTAATTGTAGGCTATTGACTGTTTAATTTGGGGTTAAATTGGATCAGTATTAATTACATTTAATCAGAAGAAATTAAACAAAAACATTTAAATATTTGTATATATTTTAAATGCATATGTACGTTTATCCATGTGAATTGTATGTATACATTACACATATACTGTACAATAGATACAGAGGACCAGGTGGAATAAGTGAGATACTACAGAAAATAAAATAAATGAATCCTATCGTTTAATGTTTTAGTCATTCTAATTACAGTGTTAATTTGCCTCAAGCTAAAAGTATAACTATTAGAATTGCTTATTGGCAGAAATGAGATGCTTGATTCCCATAGGGTGATCTCTCACTAAAATACAATTATAGACAAATAACTAATATACTACAGAAAGACTAGATGGTGTCCACAGACACTTTGACCTATTTGCACTCTTTCATTTTTCAATTTTAGGATATGCCCTTGACTAGCTAGGTAAGTCATGAAAATATTACACACTTTTAAAGAAATGGCAATGCTATTATGAGCAACACATGCATTGTGCTTAGCTGTATTTGTCTTGACAAACAAATATCATCAACCCATTATATAGAAAGTGACATTGAATGTACGCTTTGAGTACATCAAATCTATATACTTTTGTTACAACATATTACTCTCTCAAATATGGTTTACCACAATCCCATTTATTTATAATCTATACCCTTGAAGAATACTTAGCTGGGTCTTCAAACCCACTTTAGCAACCACATATACATAGATTGACTATATCATATAATATACATAAAGGAGAGAAAAGTTTCCATTGAAATTTGAATAGGTATATGAATTAGAGCCCTACGCTTCGGATTTGGCTACCCCAGAACGTGGGTGTGGGTCGAGTTTATATCTATTGGCCTATTTGAAAAATGCTTCCTTCCTTCCTTCTTTGAGGTAATCAATGACATAACACAAGTTGGATTAAGTGGGATAAATTCAAGTTAGGATACAGTTACTAGCTTTCACCAATCCAGTCATTGCCTTAGTCATGATGTAAGATCAGTTATTACTTCAAGGAAAAGATGAAGGAAGGAAGGAAGGAAGGAAAGGAAAGGAGGGAAATAAAGATGCATTTTTTAAATTAGTCAATAAGGGCCCATGTCTCTCTCTGAGCTCCCCTGGGTAGTTCTGGTGTGTAGTACTGGTTGGGGGCGTAAGGTGTGGAGGGCTCGACTGGGTCGATTCCTCTCCTCACAGGCCTGTCCTCGCCGGAAGAGCCATGACGTGGCACCTGCCAGAACCAACGGCCGGCATGAGTCTTTAAGAGGGACAACCGAGAGAACTTCTCCCCTAGACCCGCCAGCCTGGCTTGCACACAATGTACTAAAAGAGGAAGAAATCATTGCTGTTTTTCTGGTGCTTTTTTCGAGACTCGAGGTTGACCGAGAGAAGATATAAGCCCAGTAAGAATTGCAGGTAACAAAGATATGGGTTTGTGGGTGTATGTTTTCAGATTGTACAAGACTGATTAGTTCAAATTAGTTCAATTTGATGGAAGTGGGTTAAAACAATTCCCTTGTGTGGAGTTCGTTACTGTTTCTGCTATAATTGACAATGTATTAGCTATCCCTTTCGGTTAATCACAGGTTCCAAATACTATGAGTGACAATATATAACAAATCATGAATCTCTCAAGTGTTTTACCTTGACACAAGTAATTCAGAGGTAGTTCAGATAAATTCTTGTAATTTTTGCTATCTTACAATATTATGCTTGTATCAACATGAAATATGGACTCATGATAATGAGCAATTTCATCTTAGGTCCTCCATGAAGCATTACTAAAAAATCAAAGCTGCACATCTTTGATGTGATGGGTAAGGTTTTTCTTTTGTTCATGTCCGTGAGATAGACAATTTGCTTTCCTAATTTAAAAGCGAATACGAGTGTAAGTGTTTTGTGCTAATGAAACACTAACTGGAAAATAATGTAAAATGGTAGTCACATGGTTAAATTGAAAGTATTGGCCGAGATCTAAGAGACGATCTGCGAGGAGACCAATAGTAATGTTGTTTGGATCAGTCTGCCTGGTTAAAGTGTGGCAGTCCTGTCCTGGACACTTCCTGTATTTCCAGCTCAGAGCAGTTCAGTTCTGTCCCAGCCTCTACCGTAGCAGCTGAGTGAGCTTTTAAAGGTGAGTTGTTTAATGATTATCAAAGAGAGAGGACTGAATCCCAAAGAAGTTATACCTTTCACTTTTTGTACTTACCTTTTTTAGTATGAGGTTTTAGTCTCAAGCTATTGTTTTCTTTCAAGATCATTTATTTCTTATTGCTAAAATCGCCTTTAAGTCATTCACCATAGATTTCTTTTCACCATCGTCCATTGTTTGATCTTCAAAGTACAAAAAATAAATGAAACAACAGACACAACATTATTTATTTTAACTTGTAGTGAACAAAACATAATGCAACTATTTGATATTAGAATTGTGTTGCTTAAAAGTGATAAAATAGTACAAATTATTATAGAATATACGTATATGGTATTCCGGCACCACCAAAACTCTTTTGGTCAGTGTTCACAGATTTTCAATTTACTATAGTAATGTTCAGTAAAAAACGAAGAGCAGAAGTTGACTCATAAGTTTTTGAAAGTGACATAAAAAATAAAACAGCAGTTTAGAAGATTTTGAAACCAAATAATTGAAAAGAATGTAATGAATAACTCTAGCATCTATGTAAGATGCTATATCATTTGAGTTTGAGTTTATTTTGTAAAAACTGTCAAATATACTTTTTTATTTATGTTGTTTATTCTTCTTCACTTTAAATAGTGCTAACAAATTTTATGAATTATACGTTTTATTAAACCCATTTACACACGTATGCCATTTTTTTTTTGTCTCCACCTACTTACAACTTCTTTATATCCAGTGTGTATATCACATGTTTGTATATACCTTTTAAGTTATAAAATACATGTCTAACCTTGCATAATTAAATACATTCAAATAATAAAGATGTATAATATGGTATACATTTTTGTTCCTAAATGGTAGTTTACGTAAGCTATAGTGTTGAAAATAAGCCATTTAAGGTAATACAGTTATATTTGCCTCAAACATATTTGTATCTTTCTAATATCATGATCAGACTTAGATTTTTTTTTTCTGAAACCAATAAATGTAAGACTTTGTTTTCCCACTTAGGAAAAACAACATTAGTTAATTAAAAGTTAGCACTTCACCCCTGGTATAACACGGGTAGACATCAGATCAATTTCACTTCACATTACAGAATGTGTTAAGGAAAAACTTTTACCATTCACATTTCATGCATCATTTTCTGATCTTAGATTTTTCTATCTAAATTAAACCAAAACATCTTAGGTTGTATCAACCAACATATAGAGTAAATACTACAGCATTTTGGATATTTTTAAGTACAAAAATGCATTATTGCTAAAAGCTTTTGGCAAATGAATATATATATAAATATGATTCATATAATATCGTATTTCTTTATTTTTTATTTTCTAATAACTTGAACAAATAATGTTATTTAATTTGGTAATGTATTTCTGGAGAACAGCATATCCTCTTAGGCTATATTTAATCATATTTTTCTCTCTAATTTACCTCTAGCTTATCAGCCATCTAAATCCATAGGTGCCCATTTACCTGTCCAATCTGAATGAGTTATACAATATGTTTATCCGTGAAATACTGTTATGTTAAT
The DNA here is from genome assembly GCF_016432855.1 of Salvelinus namaycush. NCBI lineage: Eukaryota > Metazoa > Chordata > Actinopteri > Salmoniformes > Salmonidae > Salvelinus > Salvelinus namaycush. Next base: position 257,372 of record NC_052344.1, on the reverse strand, counting down.
CATTATTCGTATTTGATATGATTCACCAACGTTAGGAGTGGAATTCTTTCAAGCCTTCCCTCTTATCACTCTTGAGACATAATAAAATGAATAATTTGACCTTTAAAACAATACATGTCTTCATTCATCCTTAGCCTCTTGAAAAAGCAATACTAAAGGCAACAAATATATATATGTTAAAATTGTCATATTCTAGTTTATTTTCTTTCATATATTGATGTAAAATATTTGCATTCTTCCCCAGACAAATATTTTACATTGATTGCAAATAATATAATTATTAATATGTTAGTTAGAACTATTTGCCTTTTCAATTGGAATGGACAGAGTTAACCTTAACCCTACTCAAACACGAGGAAACTGTAGAAAACTGATGTTCAGAAAATACTTAACTTCGTCTTTGGTATATTTGGTATATTTATAAAAAAAGATATCAGGATATACTTCTTTAGATCTCTTATCTGAATTTGTTTAGGTGAATCAGCAATCTGTATTGCTACTTCACTAGTATCCATGTTGTCTCTGTCCTCCATTTTGATTTTTCAGTTCTGTGTTCCACCTGTTGATAACGAGACTGTTTATATCGATGCCTGAACACTTCATAATCATAACATTTTGGTTTTTAATTCTGTTTAATCTAATGCATTTACTTTATAACATAACATTTTCAATAAGAATACCATTTAATTGGTTGTATACCTGCCAATATCGAGGCTGTATTCTCTGATGGCTTTCTGTTCTCTGAGGTATAACATTTGGCATCTAATAATTTAAACTGTCAATCTGTTTTTGAACTTCAGAGGTTTTCTATAGAAATACAAATCTTGAATTTGTAAACAGTTCAATCAATCAATCAAATGTGTTTATAAAGCCCTTTTTACATCAGCCAATGTCACAAAGTGCTATACAGAAACAGTTGAAAATATCAGCCATATAGGATCAGCAATCACACCGGCAAAGCCCTCTCTAGCCTCTTGTAAGTGACCTGTCGCCCCTAAATGGCTGCCGGAGGTCAGGGAGGTTAACAGAGACTGATGTTACTAGTCCCCTGAGTGACATCCCTGAGGAGATGGGCCCCTTACGGCCCCTTAATCCCTATTAGTCCCCTGTGTTAGTGATCTTAACCTTCTCTGAGCCAACACCATGCTACCTTGTCAATGGGGCCTGGCCGGCTCCCGGCTTAACACTTCTGACCTCAGGGGTCTCGCCCTTTGTTCCCGTAGCAACATCGGGTCACCCCAGGGGTCAGGGGTGTAATCGAGAAGTTGTATGGACACGTGTGCTTGAGGGGCCCCACCATAGACCACCAAGTAGAGGTGGTGGTTGGCGGGCAGTACTTCTGTCTGGTCAGTACTTCTGTCTGGGTAGCAGAGAGAAAGTATCTCTACATTGTATGAGGTAAATAGAAAGGGACAGCACTCCAATAAATACTCTTCAATAATTTCTTTATTCATTCATTGCACTGCATATATGCGATTCACAGCCCATTCTCTTATGGAATACGCCAGGAGATGCCCATTCTCAAGTCCCCCGATTACCTTTGGACCTGGCGAATTGTGGAAGCTATACTGTCCACTAGGTGCAACGTGAGCGCCTATTACATCTAGTAGACTTGCTTCTTGCTAGGGCGCTGTGGATGGGGATGGTGGATGGTGGATGGGCTCCGAGGGTTGTGTGCGGGAATTTATGCATAAACTTAAGTTTAACCTTATCCATAACCATTTGGAATGAATGCCTAAACGTACGTTTTAGTTTCACTTTTGAGGCGTTTGAATGACAGTTAAGATACGGCACCAAATGGCGAAATTAAAACGTCAAGCCATGGTGTAATTCTGTTACTGCAGTTACGCCACAGGTTGGCGTTTTATTTGGAGATTGGGTTGGCGATTCAGCCTCAGTCTTCTTCAGCGTGTGGTGTCAATGAGATGAATACATTACATTTGTCATGGACAAGTATACAATAAAGGGTATGGTCTTATTTACCCTACAAATGAATTTGATATATATTATATGTGACACAAAGCAGTGTACTATGTATTTACAGTGTTATTATTACAGGTATTGGGTAGCTTACATACCCTGCAGCATAACTCCCATTCTCCAACTGTTTGTAATTACTTTGCTTCAGTGTATTTATTTAATTGTTAACTAGACACTACAGCTAATAAAAAGACAACATTACCTCTGGGACCCCCCCCCCCAAAAAAAATATTTTAGTACTTTGATGTAATTTAAGCTTTAAAGCTCCGTTTGGCTCTTTGCAAAATAATATGCACATTCTAGCTGTCAAGTACAGTAGGATAAACTAAGCCAGATATATTTGTTCTGGTAAAGTCAGTCCCCAATCACCATAATGCCATAATCTTTGAATTACATTTTTTCTTTATTTGTGTGTTTCAATATCATAGTTATTTTTGTGAACTTTGGATATGGTACCCAAAACTGCTGTATTTGTCACTAAAAGTTTTTGTTTGATATATCAGGTACGTATTACTTACTTGTTACAAAAATTCCCAACAGTCTTTTTACATTAAGTTATTATTATGCTGTGAATCATTTTTGTTTTGTTCTCTTATGAGTGTCTGTGGTGATTGAGGTGATGATTGAAGAAGCAGACATTTTTTTTGTGATTAAATATTTTCCCTTACGAGTTGCCAAGTCATACTCTCTGGATAGTTGGGCAACAATATGATTTGTAGATGTGTGGGAAAGGATAATATAGCCTTACTTGATTAGTATTTTTTTTAATAAACAAGGAACCTTATTTTGGCATGCTTTGACAGATAGTAAAGCTCATCCGATGACATGTAACTCCATCAGAATGCTGAATTCTGATGGAGTTACATGTCTGGTCACAATTTAACAAAAAAGCATGTACTGTTTAAAGACAACAAATATTCATTGTTTTACTAAATTGCTTTGAAAGTATGTGCATGATGAAACACACAATACAGCTTTGATTTAGAAATCTACAGCTAGATGAAAGTGCGTCAATAAAGTTCCGTGCTACAGCTGACGGTTGTACAACTCCTAAAGAAGGTGTCATAAAGAGGTTGTTAATATTGGAGTTTGATCAATGGCAGACGTACACAGGCAACTCAGAGCTCTCTGAGAGGGGTGAGGCCTTAGAGAGGCTCACAGTGTCAGGTCTTGGCAGCCTACCCAAAACCAGAACTGTATCCTCGAATGAACTTTCCACAACAGCCCTGCCAAGTTTTTTGAATTCCTGCTACATGTAAAATTGTAAACAACAGAAGTCTCTCTTCAGACTAGAGTAGTGAAATGGGCCTGATAGTCAGAATGGAACAAAACGAATAAGTGACAAAGAGTATACTTTTGCTTATCTTAGTATTTGATCTATGTACTTTGTGCAATGCGGTTTTTCGTCTTGAGGAGTAGCGATTGGCTAAAGAGGTGGCGAGATGTGACGTAGTAGGTTTAACCTCATGTTTGTACTGTAGATGCCCCATCAGCTTTTTTCATAAGAAAACATGGGAGAAATATAGTTTAATTTAGCATATTCAACTGTACCGACTCCATCGTTAATGTTTCTCGACAACTCCTATGTAAACTGGATTACACGCGTTTCTGAATATGGAAATATTTATATTTTATTATATACTGGGTCATTGCAGAATGGGTAGAGTTAATGCTGAGAGTAGCCCAGATTTTAGTTCTGGGCTGGAGTGTGTTCTGTCTCCGTCCCACCTCCATGGCAGGCGCGCACACACACACACACACACACACACACACACACACACACACACACACACACACACACACACACACACACACACACACACACACACACACACACACACACACACACACACACACACACACACTGGGATAGAGCCAAAGCAGCCATGTTAGCTCCATCTTCTTTTTTAATCACCATTTAAAAATATATATATACACAAGGAGAAAACCAGGAAAAAATAGATCCCAAACCTTAATTTTAATGCATGCAATCCTTCTTAATCTCATGTAGCTAATGTACCAAAAAGGAGAGAAATTAAATTGCTTAGCGCTCCACTTTTTCTCTCATTTGTGCTCCTGCTACTTCAGGGAGAAGGGAGAGCTTCTGGGAGCTCTTGGTTTTTAGCGAACGCGAGGGGGACGGTAGCCTAAAGAGACAGGAAGTTGTTATAAAATAGCCTATCTGTCACAAACGTCCAAAGACCCTTGCTGTGGTTGCAAGCAGCCAGGCCAGAGAAAGTGTAGTAGTGTGTGTGTGTGCTAGTAGGGTTTGGGGAAACTGGCAATAATGTTTCATATTTAGATGATCTGTTACATGAATGATATGCCACATATTTGCGTGCGGCAACAAGGACTATCTCTTTACAGAGGGATTAAGACATGGTTTGTATGATAGATACTTATGGTTCAGTGAGATGAGATGTGTGGGTATGCGCAAGTGTGTGTAGGATGTGATCATCAGGAGAGTCCATTTTTATCATGCACCCCTAAATCGAAGACACCCGTCCGCCTCTTACCCTCCCTGTGGATCGGATTTACTAGTGCAGCCATCTGCATCGTCACTGTGAATGTGAGGAGGATCTCGCGGTGCACTAAGCTTTGTGTGTGCGTGTGTATGTTGTGTGTGTATATAAATCACAGCCAATGCTTTACTGCTTCTCCAGCCTGCAGCCTCGGTGAAGCAGTCTCACCCTAGAGGCTTATCTGGGTTTCGACTCCTTGTCAAAATACTTGCAGGGGCCGAGCGCTTTTTTAACAAAAAAAAGTGCCCAAGGTGGGGTGGATAGGGAGTCGACACTGCTGCAGTCACACTCTAAGTTGTCTGTAAAGGTGTTAATAAATGTTTTTTCATTGTGATCAGCCTCAAACCTCCCCCCATTTTTATAAGAATGGATTCGTCCGTCTCTGAAAAGGCTCCAAAACGTGCCTTTTGTCAGAGCTGTAGCTGCATGGTTGTGGAACAGATTTAGTATGAAGTTTGTTTTAATCATGCACTAGATGTGTGTAGGGCCCTGGAATTATGATTGGCGACTGTGTGTGTGTGCTATGGGAGTAGTTTGTCATTCTTCCACCCTATTGATCATCTCTCTTGCTCTCACACAAGCGTTGTGTCGAACGTGTGATAAAAATGCGTCTTCTTCACTTACTTCGATGCGTCCCTATTTCATCATCAGCTGAGCTCCATCTCCTCCACTCACAGCTCTTTATTTCTCTCTCTCTCTCTCTCTCTCTCTCTCTCTCTCTCTCTCTCTCTCTCTCTCTCTCTCTCTCTCTCTCTCTCTCTCTCTCTCTCTCTCTCTCTCTCTCTCTCTCTCTCTCTCTCTCTCTCTCTCTCTCTCTCTCTCTCTCTCTCTCTCTCTCTCTCTCTCTCTCTCTCTCTCTCTCTCTCTCTCTCTCTCTCTCTCTCTCTCTCTCTCTCTCTCTCTCTCTCTCTCTCTCTCTCTCTCTCCATCCGCCTCACTCTCCCAGTCCCGGCCACATGCAAGAGGGAGACTAGCGATATGAAAAAAGGGAAAAGCGTCTGCTGCTATTTCTAAAGCTAGATCCTCCCCTTCAGAGCGACTGTGCCAGGAGGAGGAGGGCTTTTACTACTCTGGGGAGTTTAACCCTCTGCCTCTATCTCTCAGCTCTGCAAGCAAGTCCAGCTACTAAATACCCTGCAACAAGTAGCTTTTGGGCCTCCGCCGTTTGACTTTAGGTTTGGTTTCCCTTTTGAAAACGTTTGTGGACTTTTTTCCTGCAGCAGATTCCATACTTTTGTATATTATTTTGAGTTATTGTACATTGCGCTTGGATAATTGTGTTGGTAGCTACTGCTTTTAACGTACTCCACGGTGTGTTGCATTGCCTGTTCGCCATGTCGTCCCTCTTTGGAAGATCAGGATGTGCTTCTTCATGCTGAAGATGAAGATGTCACGTTCCTGACCTGTTTTCTTTTGTCTTGTATTTATTTAGTTGGTCAGGGCGTGAGTTGGGTGGGTTTGTCTATGTGTGATTTTCTATGTTGGGATTTTGTGTTCGGCCTGGTATGATTCTCAATCAGAGGCAGCTGTCAATCGTTGTCCCTGATTGAGAATCATACTAAGGCAGCCGGGGTTTCACGTGTGTTTTGTGGGTGTTTGTATCTCGTGTCAGTGTTCGTGCCACACGGGACTGTTTTCGGTTTTGTCACGTTTGTTGTTTTTTTGTATTTGTAAGTGTTCAGTTTCGTTTTGATTAAATCAATATGAGCACTAACAACTCTGCGTTTTGGTCCGACCCTTACTCCTTCTCCTCATCCGAGGAGGAGGAATTAGACAGCCGTTACAATGGCTGTGTTTTCGGCGACCGCTGTGCATCTGTGGTGGCAATAGCTCGTTTAGTGTCTTGTCACGTCGCTTTGCCTTTTCTGCCTATTTTGTTTCTCACGAAGAAAAAAATCACACACACACATACTCCTAGACTTTTTCACCCCTCTTACCATTTATTTCCCCCTCTCCCTTTCTCTCCCAATTCCTCTTTCTTTCGTCCTTTCCAACTTTCTCTCTCTAGCTCTCCCAGTCTCTCTCTCTCCCTCTCTTCCTCTCTCCTTCCTGTGAAAGGGGAGTAGGAGGGCGGTGCAGCAGTGGCGGAGGGTTTTTTGGGACAGGTGCCAATTTCAAACAAAAGACATAAAAAGGCAATGAGTGAGAGGCCTCCAACGAAATAAAAAAACACAAGAAGTGATTTGTAGTGATCGTGTACTGTATGCGCGTCTGTGTGTGTGTGTGTGTGTGTGTGTGTGTGTATGTGTGCAAAAACAAACTCTTGCAGGATTTCCTGAGCACCCGATTGAGTGAGCGAGCGGAGATTTAGAATTCTCTCTCTCACTGTCTTGTGGAGGCATTTGAGTTTCGGACTCGGAGGGAGGGGTGGTGGGTGAAAAGGGAAGGGGTCCTCCTTTTTGGTTGCTGCTGAATTATTCACATTCCTGGGCCAACCAACCCAAGGCAGAGACGGGACTGGCTGACTGGCTGTAGCTGCTGCCTTTAGCAATCATCCGACATGCAGCTTGTCTGTTTGCTAACATTCCTCATTCAAATACTTTTTAACTGCCAGACGGGGATGACCATGCGCCTCCCAGGCACGAACATGGCCTCTTGTGGCGCAGCCCGGTGATAGACCGAGACAGACTAAGGGGTGGCAGACAGGAAGACAGCCCAGATATGATTCACTTAGCTGGGGTAAAGGCAGCTCCCTGTCACCCTTCTCTGGTTCTCACCGGGAGTCTGAATCTAACTAACTAACTGGCTGACTGACTGTGGCTGCCCTCTGTCTTGTCCCTCTCTACAGGATAACTACACTAGGTTCTGGATCTACTACCCTGGTGGAAAATAAGGCCTGTCTGGATTTCAACATCCTGGATTTCGCATCCTTAGTTGGTGTGTGCTGCTGACTGTCTACCCATGTCCGATTTGAGGTAAGTGGTACATTTCTAAGTGTGCTTCCTTGCGTGAATGTGTGTAAACTAGTCTGTTTAAACCACACATGGAAGTGCACATTATTTTAATATTGTTTATTTTTAGTTTAAGGATCTCAGACTCATGCAATGCAGAGATTGACTTCTCAATAATACACTATATAGATAAACATCAGTAACAATAACATACCACGTCCCCAAACAATCCAGCATTTTGATGTTGCCAATTTGTACTTCGCTGAAGAAACTGCCAATGTAGTTTCCGATGTAGTTATAGTTCCTGCTTCCCTCATGGCTGTGTTTGCAATGGTCAGTGTTTGGGGTCAAAAGCGGGGGACAGTTTTTGAGGGACCAGAGCTGAGTGTGGTTGCTGTAGTTTTGGGAGACATGCCAAAGCATGGTAGCAGGGCTGTGACTCTCTCCCAGAGTGGCTTTTCAGTTAACCACTGCAGCTAAGAGAAAGCCATCAGAACGTGTAAATCCAAAAGATTGTTGTCTTATTCTTAATTCAAGCGCTTACAGATATTGGTCGATTTTATTTTGTTTTTCATCCGTAAATGCGGAAGATAATCAAAACAGTCACATGATGGTTTAATTGTTTATATCAATGTCTTTTTATACTGTGCAATTTTTCAACAAATGTTTAATTTAACTTTAATCGACAAACAATATATTATTTTCTCAAGTGTATTTGCTCAAGTGGTCTGCCATGTGACACATTTAATATAGCAACATTTATATGTATAAAATTCGGTTTATATAATTTCTTAGAAAATATGTCCCTTTCAATGTTTTCTCCTATTAAATGGAAGAACAAATTCTGCTGTATGAGTATAGGCTTGAAAAAATAATAGGCCCAAAAATCCATCGATAGTAGTTGTGGTATGTCCAGTGTTGACGCAGATTCTGATAGACCTTCACCAATAGCAGGAGGGTATTTTGATTTAACCAATAGCAGTTGACTTAGAAGTAGGTGAGTCATCACAGATAAAACACACGAGAACCAACATACATTAGATGTCCAATACTCTATTCTTCACCACATAACACTGGAACACTATAAGACTTACAGAACACCGAAATAGATTATGTTTAGGCCTATAACATTTAGCTTTCTTTAACAAATAGAAATGATCCTTCATACGGTAAGATACTAACTCTTATTTTATTATTGTAATGTAGCCCCTCGTAATAAATTGTTGTTTCAATGCCATTAAAAGCAATCATACATTGTCTCGGAATATACCATATTAAAAACTTTATCATAGGTGTTAACTATGGCAAGATGAGGGACAGTGTGTTGGACTAGAGAAGGGTGATGAAGATATGCACGTGTAGGCACAGGGCGTACCCCCTCTGTCTCAGGCTTTTAGAGGCCTATAGTGGGAAGGAACGAGCCGAAACCTAGGATCGCAATGTGTTTCCAGAATGTTCTAGAATTTGGCGAGGTGTTCTAGAAACTGGTGAGGCATTCTAGAAGGTGTTATAGTTGTCATTGTACCTTCACCATGACATATCATCCAACACCTAAATACAGAAAGATGATTTTAGGCACGTGTCTACTGTACCATTTCTTACTTAATTTCATCAGCGGGATGTATAGTTTCAAGGTATAGAAAGGAAAGATCGTAAAAGAGGACACAGTGGATCGGCCCTCCAATGTTAGTAATGGCTGGGTATTTATAGTTGTATTGAAGCGCATGTAAGCATAAGATACATTTCAGACATACTGAGCCCATTCCTGGGGTATGCCAAAGGGACTGCTTGTGTAAGCAGACACACACACACACACACACACACACACACACACACACACACACACATACTGTCACGTAGAGGCAGCAAACACCCAGACACACTCGATGCCATGTGCTCCACAATGGACCCTGGGTTTAACGATGAATGGAGTTCCCACGCCTCTGTAAAGGAGAGGAGGGCACAAACCCCTCCTTTTAGCATTCACATACACAAAAGCAAAATAAATTACACATTTACACGCAAACATACACACTATTTACACACACACTTATACACTTACATGCGATCACACTCAAACACAAACACACTCCACACACTCAGAATGTGAAAGATGTGTAAGAAGAGACACTTAATTAGCATATTATGATTTTAGAACCCTATGTTTGTCAATACTCATAAGCAAAATACAATTTAAACATTGACAGAGAGAAGTGCAACACCACTGCATTCGTGAGAGAATTGGTTGATGAGAAACAGAGAATCGAAAGAAATGTAGGCCAGGCTAAATTGCATTCAGACAATTTTTGAAGATGAGGTTGGGTAAGTGTTTGGGCGCACGTTTGTGTGTGAGAGAGAGAGGGACAGACGGAGGGAGGGAGAGAGAGCCAGAGGGAGGTAGAGAGGGGGAGAGGGAGAAATAAATGGTAATAAAGCTGGTTTTGTGGAGGGAATCTAAATGAAGCATTGAAACAAAAGATCTGTCTGCGCTTGGGTTTATGGGAAAATCGAACAGCTTATTCAAGTCCAAAGACTGTGTGTGTGTGTGTGTGTGTGTGTGTGTGTGTGTGTGTGTGTGTGTGTGTGTGTGTGTGTGTGTGTGTGTGTGTGTGTGTGTGTGTGTGTGTGTGTGTGTGTGTGTGTGTGTGTGTGTGTGTGTGTGTGTGTGACTGAGCCAATAATAATTGTTAAGTCCATTTTTGCATTATTTACATCAATATTTACATTATTCACAGTTATTTAGTTATGGGGGTTTGCATGATAAAATGTCTTATCAATTGTAATGTTTGGGTCAAAATGACAAAAAGTATTGTACTTACAGTTGTTGCCATTATTACATTGGTATAAACATATCCAGACTTCAATCAGTATTTTAAAACAAATGTACATTTGCATGAAATTCTGGAAGTAAATATATTTTTTAAATTGAACAATAAAAAATTGTATAATATTATATTATAATATTATAATTTTGAAGTGTTAGCCTTTGCACATTTACGTTTACTTACTCACACATAGTTTACAATTGACTTGTTATAAACAAACTGTTTACACTTTACGACATAACTGTGTATTGTATTGGATGGTCAACATTTGATATAGGTGCAACATTTCAGGTGTGTGTGTGTGTCCATATACATTCCAGCTCTATCCTAATGAACTGTTAATTTATTAACATTTAGACGTTCTAATTTGAAGATGCAGAATATAAAAAAACTTTAGTGTGACCATTTTTTTTACATTTATTTGATCTTTATTTAACTAGGCAAGTCAGTTAAGAACAAATTCTGATTTACAATGTCGGCCTACACCGGCCAAACCCAGATGACGCTGGGCCAATTGTGCGCCGCCCTATGGGACCAATCACAGCCGGTTGTGATACAGCCTGGATTTGAACCAGGGTGTCTGTAGTGATGCCTCAAGCACTGAGATGCAGTGCCTTAGACCTCTGCGCCACTCGGGAGTCCGAGTTAAACTCATTATATATAATTAAAACCATGCGTTTCTGGTTTGTTTAAAGACATTATGTTGACTTGTATACATCTATATAGATTTGTTTTATGTTTTCCTGCTATAGTGATCTAATAAAAGTTTTCCCCTGTAATTTTTTCGATTACAAATAACCTCAGTGATGAAGGTCATAGATAAGCAAATGAGGACATAAATCAGGATCCACCCGAAGGAAAGAGAGAATAACAGACATATTTCTATTCAAGTTTTAAATAGACATTTACAGCAATAACCCATACGATCTGTGAACTTCGGCATGTGAGCCAAAATAGCAATGCTCAATACAGAAAGTTATTTTATGGACAGAGACACCAGATAGAGAGTGAGCGTTTACTTTGCGCAACCGTTTGCATTTGATGCCACTCGGGCAAGTAACTGTCCAATACTGTAGTCCATTTTGGTACAGTATTCTGAGTCCTGATCACTTCAGCATATGGGAATTCAGTCTTAATTATATATTTGAGCAGAGGTTCGGGGAAAGCATAGGCCTGGGAGTGCTCCTGTACCAGTCAACGTGAAGTGAACTTGCACTGGGCAGACAAACTATATACAAACTATATGCCAGTTTTTACTAAATCAAACAGTAATAAATGTTCTCTGTATTTGACCTATGTTGCTCTTATTTAGTTGAATTTCTGTGCCAAGTTCTATTTGCTACATTACTGAAGCATTTGTTTCTGTGTTTGTGGTTTGCTTGACGGGCGTTATTGTACTTCCAGACTTTTAGATGAATTTAAGTTGTTTAAATGTGTTGTTTTATTTTTGCAGGCTGATTGGATCTGGGGGTGATGTATAGAGACAGAACAGACCCTGGATTAAAGGTGAAATTAGGTTTAATTTAAATATTCTTGGTTCTTAAGCTTATTAAGGTACAGTTTATATTGGTTTGGTATTCAGTTTGCTTTTCATTGTGTGATTTTCATTGTACATTAAGTAAAATCAATGGCACTATGTAGCTGTTGGGTTTAACCTGAAATGAAAAGCGTCTCGCCTCATTTTTCAGTAGCCTGCAGTTACACAAAGTTAGTCAAATGTTTATGATGCAGTTGTTTGCTTTGAATGCACCCTCGCACTCACAGTATAAGAGAAAAAATCTAATCTAGTAGACTGTGGTTACAGTAATGTTAGTGATATGTACAGTACAGTAAAAGCTGCTCATACTCTGAAGCCGCCAAAGAAATCAGTGAAAGAGGGAAAGTAAATCCAATACCTCAAAGGTCAGATGAAGATGAAGAGACAGTGGACTGCGGTTGGCTCCCTGAGAAGTGCAACCCACAGTGGGTTGGCACCCTGAACTACACAAAGTCCCTATTGTCAGTGGGTGCACTGCAAACAGCACTCAATAGACCTATAAGGCCTACGGCTCCAGTCCTGGGGTAAAAGCACCACCTGTTGGCCGTTTGGTAATATACTGCAGATTGACTAGGCAAGTTCTAGAATCATGCTAGTGTGATGAGTAACCTTGCCTGAAACCTGTAGACTTATGCTCCCTTAGTGAATGCTCAGCCTTTAGCTCAGTGGGATAACATAGTCTTTTGGCATGCTGGAGACCCAGGTTCAATTCCCGGCCATTCAATATTAGTGTCACATGTTCAAAACATTTCCACTAAAATGGCCTGCCCTTCAGCACCCCAATGAATGATGTCTGTGAAGGGAAGTTGATGATGTGCCATTAGAAATAGAACAATATTTTGTCTGTGAGTTTTGTGAGAGTGTCCTTTACCCTCAGTGGAGTTGTGAAGTTCAGCCATGGTTCAGCTCCTCTTCTCTACAATGGAGAATGAATCCGCTCCATTCATATAAAGCAAAATGAAAGCCACTGACTGTGCGGGAGGTTTCACAAAGCTAGAGGCAGAGCCAGGGTATTGAAGTGGGACACCTAAAGTTACACTTCCACATGTTATTATAACCCTGTTAGTATAATATAATACGCAGCTTCCTGGACACAGACCAAGCCTACTACTGAACTAAAAAGCATTCTCAATGGAGAATCTCTATTGAAAGATTTTTTTGGGTTCAGGACTGTGCTTAATGTGTCCAGGAAACGGAACCAATGTAACCAAATACAAATACATATTATAACCTATTAATATAATAGTAGAACCCTATTCGTTAATATGGTCTCACCCATCCAGGTTGGAATAGGAGGAGTAGCATTGAACTGACAGTGCATTGCTATGGAGGGATACACTGTGACTGTGCCCAGACAATGTAGAAACAGTGATACAGTCTATTTACTTCAATTGCCATGTGGTTGTGTGTGTCCTAACATTAGATTGGCTAAACATTGCATCTCTGGACACTGGCTGAATGTGACAATGTGATTTCTCTTCTCAGTCAAAGCCCTGTGGTCAGTTACATTGATAACATATACACTGAGTGTGTATATGAAGAACACCTTCCTAATATTGAGTTGAGTTGCACCCCCAACCCCCCTTTTGCCCTTTGAACAGCCTCAATTTGTCGGACATGGACTCTACAAGGTGTCTTAAGCGTTCCACAGGGATGCTGGCCCATGTTGACTCCAATGTTTCCCACAGTTGTCAAGTTTGCTGGATGTCCTTGCTGGATGTCCTTTAAGTGGTGGACCATTCTTGATACACACAGGAAACTGTTGAGTGTGAAAAACCCAGCAGCGTTGCAGTTCTTGACACAAACTGGTGCACCTGGCACCTACTACCATACTCCATTCAAAGACACTTAAATATTTTGTCTTGCCCATTCACCCTCTGAATGGCACATATACACAATCCATGTCTCAATTGTCTCAAGGCTTAAAAATCCTTATTTAACCTGTCTCCTCCCCTTCATCTACACTGATTGAAGTGGATTTAACAGGGGACCTCAATAAGGGATCATAACTTTCACCTGGATTCACCTGCTCAGTCTATGTCATTTAAAGGTGTTCTTAATGTTTTGTATACTCAGTGTACATTGATACAGACTGTTAAGATACATTGACACAAATAATTCAACTACACGCAACAATGTTTCACCCCACTCCTGTGTAAAATGGGCCACGGTTTACATGACAAAGAGACATGGATCCGCGCAATGGGAATTGTTTCAGCAACACATCAGTCACTTATTCAAGTGATTTCGTTTTGATTTAAATAACCTATTCTCAGTGACTGGGAGTACTGGATTTCTGTGGCATTTATGTGATCCCCATCCTTCTATAAAATAGCCACAAGCTGATGTGAGATAATGTTTGTGTGTGTGTGTGTGTGTGTGTGTGTGTGTGTGTGTGTGTGTGTGTGTGTGTGTGTGTGTGTGTGTGTGTGTGTGTGTGTGTGTGTGTGTGTGTGTGTGTGTGTGTATGTGTGTGTGTGTAATTCGCGACTGTGCGTCAATCTCACTCCTCCTGAGGCCTGTGACTCACCTTTGTGGTTGTGACTCCCCCGTCTCCCCCATTCTGAGGTAAACCACAGTGCTGCCCACAGCCTATGTTACAGAGAAAACTCCCAGCGTTAACTACAACCTTTCACCTCTTGTCTCACCCCCTCCACAACCCCAACACTAAACCACCAGATGTAAAACCTCCCTACTTGAGTCACTTGATAGTCTCCTAATAGTAACTCTCTAATATGGCCTTGATTTGTCAGTGTTACCTTTATAAACCTTTATAATATAGACAAACTCTTGATTTGAGTCTTGGCTGTAACACACTTGCTTTTCGGCTTCACAGTGAAATCAACAACATAGAAAAAACAGAGATCCTAATGGCTCTAATATGTAATTATATGTAATCCTATGATTGAAAACATCAATAACATGTAATGTTAATTGTATTACATGTGCCAACATGTTAGGCTTGAGTAACTTAGTTGTGTGGAACAAATATATCTGACCCTGGTCTGGTCTGCCTGGCTAAACTATAATCAAGGGTAGTTAATAATGTAGCAAGACAACAACACAGCAGGTTTAATCCTAGCTGTCCACTCAAGTAGCTGTTGTTAACACACTCCTCTTTTGAGTCTTACAGATGGTGTGAACCTGAGATGGGTCAAGGAGGAACAGGATTCAAAATATGAGGTTGACACATTGCATGCTTCTACACCTGCATTGCTTGCTGTTTGGGGTTTTAGGCTGGGTTTCTGTACAGCACTTTGTGACATCAGCTGATGTCAGAAGGGCTTTATAAATAAATGTGATTGATTGATTGCATGCAATTCACCTTTTCATGTCTGAGCTCTCACATGAGGATCACTTTTAAGGACCACTGGGACTGTTCGTCAGAGACAAACCAACTGTCCTTTGGTGTGAGGTAGTAGGTTGTATAGTTTTAGGGTCACACCCAAGCTGTTGGATGACTATACAACATACTGTCTTTCCTGAAGTGGCTGTAATATCATCACAGACCAGACTCTCCACATGAAGAACCCTCGTCAAAAGCTGCAATGAAAATGTACCTTTCGTACCTACGTTATTACCATTATTACAATATTATTACATCATTGTATTATTATTCATTTTATATTTGAACAGGAAATGAGATTTCACATTTTCTGGTTGGACTCCATCTCTAACCAACTAGTCAATCGGATTGTGACCGGTCGATGGTTCATGGTGTTCGCACAGGGTGAGGTAGTAGGTTGTGTGGTTTCAGGGTTGTTATTTTGCCCCATCAGGAGTTAACTGTACAACCTACTGCCTTCCCTGAAGGGCAGCAACACAACACGACGAGCATGGCCACAATGGAGCTCACTGTCTACTGTGCTGTTTTTGAAGTGGAGCGAAAAGTAAAGAAGGTAAGCTATCTCAAATCATTGCCTTGGTACTTTTTATTTATCTTAACTAGGCAAGTCAGTTAAGAACAAATTCTTATTTTCAACGACAGCCTAGGAACAGTGCGTTAACTGCCTTGGTCGGGTGCAGAACAACAGATTTTCACCTTGTCAGCTCAGGGATTCGATCTCACAACCTTTTGGTTACTAGTCCAATGCTCTAACCACCTAGGCTACCTGCCACACAACATGTGCTAAACAGAGTATTTTATGTATTGGAATTTGGAAATAGGCCTATTGTTTATATACCTTCAATTTTGTAATAATGCGTACTGTACTAAAAGTCATAATAAAAAGTGAGTAGTCTTAGTCACATGTGTGTCGACTCCTTTTTGTTGTCAAGAATTAGAAGTATATAGTTATGCATCTTCCTAGAAATACTGTATGTGGCCATTTCTTATCCTGGACATGAAGACTGAAACATCTGCTGGGAGAATGGATCAATCAATACATAAAGAAGAATACATGTCAGGATACAAATAAATGTAAAACAAGATCAACATTTTGTAACGTTGTGTTTGAAATCTACAACGTTTGTGTCCCCACTCTCTTCCCAGCCAGATTCCATGTCATTTATAGCTTGTATGGTAAATAAAATATGCACACAGCCAGCCCGGACAGCCATTAGCCAGTGTATAGGGCAGATGCCCATGTCACTGCTCCAGAATTTATGACTGTCGGCTGGCATAGGCACACACAGTCCCAGACCGACAGAAGGAAACATGGCCGCAGGGGGAAATGAGGGTTTTAAGACTGCATTTTCTATACAAGGAAACGACATCTCAAACAGCATTTTGAGCGATTTGTTCGTTGACAATTGCATAGTTGAAAGGCTATTAATTAGGTAACAACACCAGGTGGCGCCATAGATCATTGTGTTTTCTGCAGCCAGGCAAGTTTTCTTTCCGTAATGATTTTACAGACCGAATGAAAATATATTTGTAGAGATATATAGAAGTAGATTCAGCCTTTGCAGCCCAAAAGAGCCACCATAAAGATATAGTCAGGAAGCAAACTGTGGGTGCATTTTTGGAATGACCAGACTACACCAACAAGCAATGGTTGAGAGAAAGTTAAAACGTGGACAGTCACTTTAGCCTACTGTCTACTCCTGTTCACTTATAGTAGGGTAGACTTGCCATCGTACAAATGATATATTTAGTTTATGTCCACATCTCAGTGGTTTTCTGTATTTTTTTCTTTAAAACTTATTTTAAGATTGACTGCCAGAGATGACAGTGAATGATTTACAGTCTAAAAACATGTTGGCCTATTCATGGAACATTTGTAAATGTCATACAGACACTTCAAATTCATACATACACTGACTCCTCTTTCATTTGCTATCATGTGTTGTATGTGGCTTGATGGCTACTTGGCCTTCATCTGTCATTGTGCTTTTAAATTGAACAAGACAAATTCCCTATTGTAATTATTTTCTATTCAATTGCATTTTGAACAGTGTTTTGCAATGCATTTAGTAGTGGGCGAAGGATTCTTTCTGTCATCTGGGGTTGATGAAACTGTAGGATAAATGAAAAGCTTTGGCATGTGTCTGTGGAGCTGGCCAGTGGGCATTCTCAAATCTCAATTATTACGGTTTAACAACAGGCTTTTAATCAAATGGAAATCTCAACTGTGTGGACCTCTGATTTCACTGAGACCTCTGATTTCCTATTCGCTGAAACCATAGGTTTCGTCAGGAGGTGTGTGCTTCTCCGGAGCTGTATTACTACATCATTTCCGAAAGGGAGTGTGACGGTTTTGACAGAGGGTACAGTAGTTTTGACAGAGTCAGTGGTGAACAGCGCGGGCTTGTTTGTATCAAAGGGACTATATGCACCTGCCCCCTCTGATTTCACCTCTGACAGTCGTATTCAGCACGCTTTGCAACCATATGGTGACTTTGGATTGGACAGTCATTGTTGAGGTATAAACCCTCTCTCTTACTAAACAATGTTGTTATGTAATATTGTGATAACAGCCTATGCATTATATACTGTTTGGATGAAGGAATTAAAAAGGGCATGCTTTTAACCTCATTCTGATTGATTTAGATCAATATTTGCCTTTAGTATTGAGTTGAGTTCAATTGGAAAGTAGAGAAGGCAAAAATGAGAAACTTAATACAAACAATTGACTTTCCCTTTAAAAAGTATTTCTGTGTTCTGTGTTGTATAATTCCCCATCTAATAGGCTACAAAGGATCAGTTCTGCTTAAGATGTACATTTTGTCACATACACCGGAGAGGTGCAGTGAAATGTGTTGTTTTACAGGGTCAACCATAGTAGTATGGCGCCACTGGGGCAAATAAGGGTTAAGTGGATAACTGAGCCGACAAGATTTATAATCTTGTCAGCTCAGTTATTCAAACCAGCGACCTCTTGGTTAATGGCCAAACACTCTAACCGCTAGACTACCTGTCACCCTCTTAGAGTTGGGCATTTGGGTGGATTTCTGGTTACAATAACCTACATACAGTACAGTAGCCTAGGCTAACTATATTCCTATCCAAAGTTGGCCTAATGCAAATGGTATTTACTGTATAAAGCATGCATTCATACATTGTTCTCAGAATGCCAGTAGTGTGACAGGAAACATTCCCAACCACTTCCTTTCGTACACCTGTTTTTCTCATAGTCTGGTAGCAGGCAGCCTTGCAGGCTCAATGTTTATGTTTTGAGTACAAGGCTACACAGACTTCTTTCTTAGGTGGAGCTAAGAGATGAAGGGGGTAAGTACGGTTACCGTATACAAGACTTGACCTAAAAGAAAGGTAATTGGTTTTAGCATACCTGATTCAGTTCATCTCGATCCTGATGACTATGAGCCAACCAAATGAGCTACACATGAACATGGTTCACATTATCCAGAGCAACTTACAGTAGTGAGTGCATATATTAACATATTTTTTTGAGTACTGGTCCCCCATGGGAATTGAACCCACAACCCTGGCATTGCAAGCACCATGCTCTACCAACTGAGCTACACGTGAACATGGTTACCTTCTGTTAAAACAGGAATTCTGTACAGATCCTTGCGACATGGGGCCGTGCATTATCATGCTGAAACATGAGGTGATGGCGGCGGATGAATGGCACGACAATGGTCCTCAGGAACTCGCATTCAAATTGCCATCGATAAAATGCAATTGTCTTATGCCTGCCTATACCATAACCCCACCAACACCATTGGTCACTCTGTTCACAACATTGACATCAGTAAACCGCTCGCCCACACCACGCCATCTGCCCACTGAAGTTGGTTACAACACCGAACTGCAGTCAGGTCAAGACTCTGGTATTTGTATTGATTAGGGATCCCCATTAGCTGCTGCCATCACACATAAAACAAAACATAAAACAGTACAGCATATAACATTATTACCCCACTATATATCTACAATACAAAGTGCATAATACCACCATACAACAATATAATAATGTACGTGTGTGTAGAGTGTGGGTATTAGCGTGTGTCTGTACCCGTGTGTGTGTCTCTTCACAGTCCCATAAGGTGTATTTGTATCTGTTATTTAAATCTGATTCTACTGCTTGCATCACTTGTCCACACAAGTGATCCTCTCTAAGCTTTACAAGAATGTGGTTCTGAATATAGACCGCAACACCGCCCCCATTGGCATTTCTGTCTTTTCTATAGATGTTATAACCATGTATTGCTACCACTGTATAAAGGTATTATCTAATTTAGTTTCAGAGATAATCAGAATATAAATGTAATCTGTTACTAGCAAGTTATTGATTTCATGAACCTTGTTTCTTAGGCTAAGGTGGGCTAATTTTAGCACTTTCCTGGGATGTTTGATTGATTAGATTTTTTTACTGGGAAGCGTATCGTAAGTAGACATGCACATGTCATTTTTGTTTGAGCTGATAGTGCAGTTTCTGCTGCACACAGTGGACTTCCTACTAGGACACACCGCTTCAGTGCTAACCGTATATCTCTGGTTCATAGGAACATGATTACTGCATACAATAGCTGTAGGATCAACAGAGGCATTCAGAACAGTTAGATGGACATAAATTAGGTTACTTACATTGTGTCTGCCAACACCCCAGGGATAATGTACATTTCCTGCAGCATTATCATAATTTAGCGACACAATTGTAGGGATTATCTGAGCTGGGCTTGGGTCAAAATAAGTCATTGTCTCAACGCAGCCTTGAAATGTGTGGACAAAGTCCAGGAGCCAAGATGATTTGGATGAACTCCATCAATCCTGTAGAGCATTTTCTGTTTCAAGAAGGTGTCAAAGTTATCTATAAAAGTGATTCCAAAAGAGCGAGGATGACAAGAATGAAAATGAGCTTCCCTTAGATAGTTTCTGACAGTTTGGGCAGAAATTATTCAGTTGTGCAAACCCACAGTTTCATCAGCTGTCCGGGAGGCTGGCCTCAGACGATCCCGCAGGTGAAGATGTGGAGGTCCTGGGCTGGTGTGGGTACACGTGGTCTGCGGTTGTGAGGCCAGTTGGACCTAAAATGACGTTGGAGGCAGCTTATGGTAGAGAAATGAACATTCTCTGGCAACAGCTCTGGGGGACATTCCTGCAGTCAACATGCCAATTGCATGCTCCCTCAAAACTTGAGACATCTGTGGCATTGTGTTGTGTGACAAAACTGCACATTTTAGAGTGACCTTTTATTGTCCCGAGCACAAGGTGCACCTGTGTAATGATCATGCTGTTTAATCAGCTTCTTGATATACCACACCTGTTATATGGATGGATTATCTTGGCAAAGGAGAAATGCTCACCGGCAGGGATGTATACACATTTGTGCACAAAATTTGAGAGAAATAAGCTTTTTTTACATATGGAACATTTCTGGGATCTTTTATTTCAGCTCATGAATCATGGGACCAACACTTCACATGGAGCGTTTATATTTTTGTTCAGTGTAAATACCCTGGTGGGGTTAGGGGTCAGAGTAGACAAGTTTGAATAGCAAAACATAGAATAAGCACAGTAACAGGTCAGAGGTCGGAGAGGTTTTGAGGGCCTCACAACATGCTAACAGCTCCTTAACAGTCACTTGAGGCTGTAAATATCGATTATTAGAGAGATACAGTTGACCTGAAGTAGGACTTCTTGACAATATCTCTGATAGCCAGCTATACTGTATAGTACCATGATATCATCTGTTTGATATCATCAGTCTATGATGTAACTGTAAGAATATTTTGAAGATAAATACACAACACAGAGTTTGAGAGTTTAAGAATTTGAGAGGACTAAAAACTAGAGTACTAATGGTCAATAGTGAATTGTAAATAGGAGTTGGGTTTCAGATCAACATCTGTTCAGAATCTGTGGAATGTCACTCCTGAACTCAGAGAGGCGTGTTCTACGTGGGCCACGTTTTCATTGGTCTATACATTGAGTCCGGGGTGGGATACTTGTTATTTGGCCATTGTCCAAGTTGTACTGCAAAGACTTCTAATTGGTCAACCCTAGGCCAGGGTGGGGGGTTATCAGTGGCATCCTGTCTTTTGTTCTGGGTGAAAAGCTGAGGACAGGGAGACTGAACATCTGACTCTTGATTTTTCCTCTCTGAATAAACCTATTTTTCTCCCCCTGATTTGCTTTGGAGTTTGTGTTATTGAAGAATAACATAAATTGCTAACATAACTGACCAACTTTTTAATTGACAGGATGTGTTTTGTACCTGACAGTAGAATGTAAAGTCAGGTCCAACATTGGCACCCTTGATAAAGATGCGCAAAAACGACTGTATGAATAAATAATGCAAATACTGAGCTACAGTGCATTCGGAAAGTATTCAGACCCCTTGACTTTTCACACATTTTGTTACGTTACAGCCTTATTCTAAAATGGATTAAAATAGTTTTTTCCCCTCATCAATCAATCTACACAAAGGGGGGAATAGTAGCCCAGACACATGATGAGCCTCATCGAGGCCGGTGGGGGGGGTCGAGACTACGGACAACACCGTACGAGGCCGCCAGAGCATAAATCAAATCTAGTTGTAAACTCCCCTATGAGAACAGTGAGGAGCAGACAGGCCCCTAGACGGGGATTATCTTAGAACACAGCTAAGATAGTACTGAGGTGTACCACACTGGTCGTAAAGGAAGTCCAGTGGACTTGTCCACCTCCAAAACAAATGGCAACAATAATCATTCCTTGCCATGTTTAGGTTCAACTACAATACAACTAGTAAAATGCTCCAATCATGTGTTCCGGTAGTATAATATTTCAGAATAAATCGGTAGGATAACTGGTCCCTTTGAGCACCAGTACCAATACCAGCAACAATCAGTCCAGCTCAATCAGTAAGAAGGTTAGAGATCTAACCAATCAAATTACCCTTGACAATAGGGACATAGGAGTCAATCAGAGTGCAACATGTGGAAGGGAATCTCCAGTGCACTCTTCCAATGGTTAACACACATGTCACTAATAAATAGAATCCTCCATTCAGGAGGAAAACTATTAGAAGTCATTAACCATGATCACACCACGTATGACTGGTCCAATACTTAAAGAGTACTTCCGTCGTGAGGTTAGCTCCTCCATGGATAATACTTCATACCTATCACCACTACAATAGTGGAAGACACAGTGACTTGTAGTAAAAACTACTACAGACTCCCTCGACACCAATTCTGACTGACCTCCAGGCATTGACCTGAAAATTACCTGACTGCGTCAGACTCATTCTGAACAAGTTGTAATCTGCCAGGATACTTGGTTTTCTTCCCTTGACATGCGCGCTTGTGTAAGCATAAACGCACACGCACAACGGAACATCCAATTAGGATTTATGCTCGGATCACTTAAGGGTCCAAGCAAAATACCAACCTTAGTAAAGTTGAACATTTACTTCTAAGCCTTTGACTCTACAGCACTCACCAGTTTTCTTCCCAGAAGTCCATAGGTCATCCCTGTAGACTGCCCAAAACTAGTGCCTTACAGCTGTAGACTTATCATATAGTTATCAACTTAGGATAGTGCCTAAGCAACACACCAAGTGGGAAAACCCCAGATATGGCATTAGAGACAATGCCATGATAGTAATTTTTGCCAGAACATTGGACGTATATAGAATACAGTCCAATTAGATGATTTTTGTGTGAGAACTATATTTTGTATATCTTTTGTTTATGCTTCCATTCCTTTTCGGTTCAGTTCCTTTGACACTTAGGAAGTGATAGAGCCATAAACAAAGTCCGCATACAACCATCACTTAGTGCAACAACGCCGCTCATTGGGGAATTAATGTAATTATATATATTTCATGAGTGTGTGTGCATTGTTAACATCTGCCTAAGTTACTGTCCATATCTTCCAGTCTGGACGACGACCAGATGACGGGTCCGGAACGGCGACCCCAAATCCGGACACCCACGGCCCATCCTTGTGGCAGCATACACCGCTGTCAGAGAGCCTACCAAGGTAAACCACCAGAGGGGGGGACCGCAACGGCGATCACCAACCAGGACATCCCCTGGCCCTTCCTGGGGTACTTTGCAGCTTCCAGGGAACCTACCAAGGTAAACCACTAGAGGGGACCGCAACGGCGATCACCAACCGGACATCAACTGCCCATTCTTGTGGTGGACTGCTCCGCTCTCAGAGAAGCCTACCAAGTTCAACCACCAGAGGGGACTGCAACGATGATCTATAAACAGGACACCATGTGGTCATGATTTTATGTTGATTTGTAACTTGCACGACAAACAAGATCCAAACCACCAGGGGGGGTATGTCATGATGTTGCCCTCTTTGGGTACAGCAAGCCCCATCCTCCTCTCCCTGTCTCCTACACACAGGCTGCTGTGGTCAGAGAGAGGTCGTAAATTACTGGAGGAGATTATCTCCTCATGGCCACAGTATAGAGAGAGTGAGTTTCATAGAGAGAACAAAGGAATTTCTTCCACCTCACAGAACTGGAGAACCGAACGACATTTATGTTCTGGAGAAGGTATAAAAGATCGGTGAAGAATCCAGCTACGAACTGGTCCGTTTGGTACAATTTGGTGAAACTCATGGGAGACAATGTAACGGCGGCCTTCCCTCTCTTCACTAGAAGAGGGGGTGAAACAGGGATCGGACCAACACGCAGCGTAGCCAGTGCTCAACATGTTTAATTAACAAAAACTACAGTGAACACTAAACAAATACAAAATAACAAAAGTGGCAAACCGATACAGACCTATCTGGTGCAGAATACAAACACAGAGACAGGAAACAACCACCCACAATCCCCAACACAAAACAAGCCACCTATATATGATTCTCAATCAGGGACAACGATTGACAGCTGTCTCTGATTGAGAACCATATTAGGCTGAACACAGAAACAGACGAACTAGACACACAACATAGAATTCCCACCCAGCTCACGTCCTGACCAACACTAAACAAGCAAAACACATAAGAACTCTGGTCAGGACGTTACAGTACCCCCCCCCTGAGGTGCGGACTCCGAACGCACCCCTAAAACTCAAGGGGAGGGTCTGGGTGGGCATCTGTCCGCGGTGGCGGCTCCGGCGGTGGACGAGGACACCACTCCAACATTGTCTTTGTCCCCCTCCTTAGCGTCCTTTGAGTGGCGACCCTCGCCCCCGACCTTGACCTAGGAATCTTCACCAAGGTCCCCACATGATTTAAGAGACAGCTCAGGCCAGAGAGGTAGCTCAGGACAGAGAGGTAGCTCAGGACAGAGAGGTAGCTCAGGACAGAGAGGTAGCTCAGGACAGAGAGGTAGCTCAGGACAGAGAGGTAGCTCCGGACAGAGGGGCAACTCCGGACAGAGAGGCAGCTCCGGACAGAGAGGCAGCTCCGGACTGTAGGGCAGCTCCGGACTAATGGCAGCTCCGGGCTGAGGGGCAGCTCATGACTGGAGGGCAGCTCATGACTGGAGGGCAGCTCATGACTGGAGGGCAGCTCATGACTGGAGGGCAGCTCATGACTGGAAGGCAGCTCATGCCTGGAGGGCAGCTCATGACTGGAGGGCAGCTCTGGCAGCTCCTGACTGGCTGGCGGCTCTGGCAGCTCCTGACTGGCTGGCGGCTCCTGACTGGCTGGCGGTTCTGGCGGCTCCTGACTGGCTGGCGGCTCTGGCGGCTCCTGACTGGCTGGCGGCTCTGGCGGCTCCTGACTGGCTGGCGGCTCTGGCGGCTCCTGACTGGCTGGCGGCTCTGGCGGCTCCTGACTGGCTGGCGGCTCTGGCGGCTCCTGACTGACGGACGGCTCTAGCGGCTCCTGACTGGCGGACGGCTCTAATGGCTCGGGACAGACGGGCGGCTCTGAAGGCTCGTGGGAGACGGATGGCTCAGATGGCGCTGGGCAGACGGATGGCTCAGATGGCGCTGGGCAGACGGATGGCTCGGATGGCGCTGGGCAGACAGATGGCTCAGATGGCGCTGGGCAGACAGATGGCTCAGATGGCGCTGGGCAGACGGATGGCTCAGATGGCGCTGGGCAGACGGATGGCTCAGATGGCGCTGAGCAGACGGATGGCTCAGATGGTGCTGGGCAGGCAGGCAGCTCAGACGGCGCTGGGCAGACGAGCAGTGCAGGCGGCGTTGGGCAGACGGCCGACTCTGACCTGCTGAGGCGCACAGTAGGCCTGGTGCGTGGTGCCGGAACTGGTGGTACCGGACTGGAGACACGCACCTCAAGGCTAGTGCGGGGAGCAGGAACAGGGCACACTGGACTCTCGAGGCGCACTATAGGCCTGGTGGGTGGTACCGGAACTGGAGGTACCGGGCTGAGGGCACGCACCTCAGGGCGAGTGCGTGGAGGAGGAACAGGGCTCTGGAGACGCACTGGAAGCCTGGTGCATGGTGTAGGCACTGATGGTACTGGGCTGGGGTGGGAAGGTGGCGCCGGATATACCGGACCGTGAAGGAGTACACGAGCTCGTGAACACCGAGCCTGCCCAACCTTACCTGGTTTAATGCTCCCCGTAGCCAGGCCAGTGCGGCGAGGTGGAATAGCCCGCACTGGGCTGTGCTGGCGAACCGGGGACACCATACGTAAGGCTGGTGCCATGTACACCGGCCCGAGGAGACGTACTGGAGGCCAGATGTGTTGAGCCGGCTTCATGGCACCTGGCTCGATGCCCACTCTAGCCCGGCCAGTGCGGCGAGGTGGAATAGCCCGCACTGGGCTAAGCACGCGTACTGGGGACACCGTGCGCTCCACCGCATAACACAGTGTCTGACCAGTACGACGCCCTCTCACTCCACGGTAAGCCCGGGAAGTTGGCGCAGGTCTCCTACCTGACTTCGCCACACTCCCCTTTATCCCCCCCCAATAAATTTTTGGGTGAGCCTCTCGGGCTTCCAGCCGCTCTGCCTTGCTAGCGCCTCATAATGCCGCCTCTCCGCTTTCGCTGCCTCCAGCTCCGTTTTGGGGCGGCGACACTCCTCTGGCTCTGCCCAGGGTCCTTTACCGTCTAGGATTTCCTTCCATGTCCATTCCTCCTGGTACCGCTGCTGCTGTCGCTGCTTCCCGTTTCCACGCTGCTTGGTCCGGGTTAGGTGGGTGGTTCTGTAACGACAGTCTAGCTCTTCCTCCTCCTCGGACGAGGAGAGGCGAGAAGGATCGGAGGACCAATGTGCAGCGTGGTAAGTTTCCATGATTTAATATACACGAAAACAAGACACTATACAAAATAACAAACAAACTAACCGTCACAGTCCCGTGTGGCACAAACACTGACACAGGAAACAACCACCCACAAATCCCCAACACAAAACAAGCCACCTATATATGATTCTCAATCAGGGACAACGATTGACAGCTGCCTCTGATTGAGAACCATATTAGGCTGAACACAGAAACAGACAAACTAGACACACAACATAGAATTCCCACCCAGCTCACGTCCTGACCAACACTAAACAAGCAAAACACATAAGAACTCTGGTCAGGACGTGACAGGATATCAGTTCATGAGGACTCGTGCCACATGGATTGGTAACTGGGAGACCGATGGGAGTACAGGGGAGGCTGTTATTCAAATGTCACAAGTTAGTGATTTTTTCATAAGAGCAGAGTATATGTTGTCAGGAAATGACCCATGTGTTGCAGTGTGTATGTCCTCAGGTGAAAGCTGACATAAACCAAGGGCACGGGCTGAATTCTGGAGATTGAGTGTACATCACGATGCACCAGGCGGGGGTGTTAGAACAGTGTTGGTTTGGTACACACACACACAGTACTCCTTACAGCACCTGCAGCGGTAAAGATCGTCATGTCTCTCCTTGGGGGGGTGCATAGTTCTCACGTGAAGTGAGGTCCAGCTGCATAATGGGTGAGCTTGAAGACACCATGACAGAGGAAGCGGAGCGAGAGAGAGAGAGAGACTAGATTTTACTGTAAGACATGCAGATGGGTTGGGTCTGGGAGCTACTTTAAACATCATAGTTGGGTTGGGGTTAGCTGCTTTATTGGTTAATGCATCATACGATAGAGGATAGATGTTGGGGTAATTGTACTCTGAACAAAATTTGAAGGCATTGATGCGAAAGCATATACAGTGCTGAGTTACCTCAAGAGGATGTAGCGTTGATTAGGGAGACGCACTTGCATATCAGGTGATGTGCCTATCAGGGAAAATGGAGGAGATGGGGAACAAAGTGAAAACAACATGACTTGGGAACACCTCTCGGAACCTGGGGCCGAAAGGGGAAGACTGGGTGAACGCATGAGGAGGCTTTTTTAGGGCTTTCATTTTTGTGGAATCCAGCAGAAAGTATCCTGGTGGCATAGTGTCAGGTGAAGAGAGAGTGGGGATTGTCATGGTCTCAAACTTTGGTTTTCATGCATATATAATTATGCATACTTTATCACATTGTTAATACTGTTATGTTTTGTGTGTATCATGACAAGGCGAGACCCAGATGCAGACACAGGAGGCAGATGGTTGGAGTCTTACAGTGTTTATTAATCCAAAAGGAGTAGGCAAGAGACCCAGATGAGACCCAGATGCAGACACAGGAGGCAGATGGTTGGAGTCTTACAATGTTTATTAATCCAAAAGGAGTAGGCAAGAGAATGGTCATGGACAGGCAAAAGGTCAAAACCAGATCGGTGTCCAGGAGGTACAGAGTGGCAGACAGGCTCGTGGTCAAGGCAGGCAGAAGGGTCAGGCAGGCGGGTACAGAGTCCAGAAACAGACATGGGTCAAAACCAGGAGGACTAGAAAAAGGAGAATAGCAAAAAGTAGGAGAACGGGAAAACCGCTGGTTGACTTGGAAAACATACAAGACGAACTGGCACAGAGGGACAGGAAACACAGGGATAAATACACTGGGGAAAATAAGCGACACCTGGAGGGGGTGGAGACAATCATAGGGACAGGTGAAACAGATCAGGGCGTGACAGTGTGTCTTTTTGTTCCTTTCCAAGTCTTATGCTATCACTCTCTTAGGAACCAGAAGGAGAAAGTGAAAAAACAAAAAGCATTCCATCTGACATGGAACAAGACAGCAGATTCAGGTGGAATGGCATTTTGTTGTGTGATGAGAGATGGAAATAAAATTGTGTATGGTGTGATCATAGAACAGAGGCCATAAGTCTGAGTTTGTAAACCTCACAGTCTGTTATCATTGTTTGTTCATTTATAATAATTTGTTAGTTTTTTTAAATTCATGTTTTATTATCATTGTGTGTCCATTTAGAAGTAATTTCCAAGTTTATATAAATTGAACATTAGGACACTATTGTTCAAGAGGGGGGACTGTTGGATTCAGGGTAAACTTTGAACATTGAGATTTTAATAAAGACATGATAGATCAGACGCATCGTATATTTTTTTATTTAATATTATTAATTTTTTTCACCTTTATTTAACCAGGTAGGCCAGTTGAGAACAAGTTCTCATTTACAACTGCAACCTGGCCAAGATAAAGCAAAGCAGTGCGACACAAACAACAACACAGAGTTATGCATGGAATAAACAAACGTACAGTCAATAACACAATAGAAGAAAATCTACATACAGTGTGTGCAAATGAGGTAAGATTTGGGAGGTAAGGCAATAAATAGGCCGTAGTGGCGAAGTAATTACAATTTAGCAATTAAACACTGGAGTGATAGATGTGCAGAAGATGAATGTGCAAGTAGAGATACTGGGTGTTGCAAAGGAGCAAAAAAAAAATATATACTATATGGGGATGAGGTAGTTGGATGGGCTATTTACAGATGGTCTATGTACAGATGCAATGATCTGTGAGCTACTCTGACAGCTGATGCTGAAAGTTAGTGAGGGAGATATGAGTCTCCAGCTTCAGTGATTTTTGCAATTCGTTCCAGTCATTGGCAGCAGAGAACTGGAAGGAATGGCAGCCAAAGGAGGAATAGGCTTTGGGGGTGACCAGTGAAATATACCTGCTGGAGCGCGTGCTATGGGTGGGTGCTGCTATGGTGACCAGTGAGCTGAGATAAGGCGGGGCTTTACCTAGCAAAGACTTATAGATGACCTTGAGCCAGTGGGTTTGGCGGCGAATATGAAGCGAGGGCCAGCCAACAAGAGCATACAGGTCGCAGTGGTGGGTAGTATATGGGGCTTTGGTGACAAAACGGATGGCACTGTGATAGACTGCATCCAATTTGCTGAGTAGAGTGTTGGAGGCTATTTTGTAAATTACATCGCCGAAGTCAAGGATCGGTAGGATAGTCAGTTTTACGAGGGTATGTTTGGCAGCATGAGTGAAGGATGCTTTGTTGTGAAATAGGAAGCCGATTTTAGATTTCATTTTGGATTGTAGATGCTTAATGTGAGTCTGGAAGGAGAGTTTACAGTCTAACCAGACACCTAGGTATTTGTAATTGTCCACATATTCTAAGTCAGAACCGTCCAGAGTAGTGATGCTGGATGGGCGTGCAGGTGCGGCCAGCTCGGTTGAAGAGCATGCATTTAGTTTTACTTGCATTTAAGAGCAGTTGGAGGCCAAGGAAGGAGAATTGTATGGCATTGAAGCTCGTCTGGAGGTTAGTTAACCTCTCTTGGGTATGTGGGACGTTAGCGTCCAAGGTGTCAGATTAAAAAAAATCTTTACGGCGATAGCATACCTTACGATTATTTGAGAACATAGCCCACTAGACAATTCATTACAAACAGTAACCAGCCAAGTAGAACAGAGTCAGAGTCAGAAATAGAGATAAAATGAATCCCTTACCTTTGATGATCTTCATATGGTTGACTCAGCAGACATTCATTTACTCAATAAATGTTTATTTTGTTCGATAAAGTCTCTTTATATACAAAAACCTCAGTTTTGTTTGCGCGTTTTCTTCAGTAATCCACAGGCTCAAACGCAGTCAAAACAGAAAGACAAAAAAAATCAAAATTGTATCCGTAAAGTTCATAGAAACATGTCAAACGATGTTTATATTCAATCCTCAGGTTGTTTTTAGCCTAAATAATTGATAATATTTCAACCGGACAATAACGTCGTCAATTTAAAAGGTAAACAAGAATTGCTCTCTCTCTGTCGAGCGCATGAAAAAGCTCTGCGACACTTTAGCGTCCAGTCATTCCGAATGCTCTTATTCCCTAATTTTTCAGAATACAAGCCTGAAACTATTTCTAAAGACTGTTGACATCTAGTGGAAGGCATAGAAACTGCAGTTTGAGTCCTACGTCAATGGATACTGTTATGGCATTGAATAGAAAACTACAAAACCCCAAAAAAAACTACTTCCTGAATGGATGTTTCTCAGGTTTTCGCCTGCCAAATCAGTTCTGTTATACTCACGGACACTATTTTAACAGTTTTGGAAACTTTAGAGTGTTTTCTATCCAAATCTACCAGTTATATGCATATCATATCTTCTGGGCCCGAGAAGCAGGCAGTTTAAATTGGGCATGCATTTCATCCAAAATTCCGAATGCTGCCCCCTACCCTAGTGAAGTTAACACAGTGTCCAAAGAAGAGCCAGAAGTATACAGAATGGTGTCGTCTGTGTAGAGGTGGATCAGAGAATCACCAGCAGCAAGAGCGACATCATTGATGTCATTCCATATAAAGGAGTGAGAAGTTAATGGTTCTCTGTAGAAAGACAGAGTGGCAGTGGAATGTGCTGGGTGGATGGTAGGGAGTATCGGGAGTGCAATAGGTGATATGAGAGGACATCTGTGGATTAGGCGAAGGAGGGGTTGAGGTTAGAAGGTCAGGAGGTCAGGTCAGATCACCTGAAGGGAGAAATAATGGTTTATTATCCTGTTACCCTCTTCCTGTTGAACCATAATATGTAAGGATTGGAGAGAAGGAAGGGTGTCTAAAGTGGAGTATATATACTTGTGATGGTGGGAACATGTCTTTGTCTGAATTACAGCTGTAACGACCCTTTGGGAATAATTAAACTTGGTTAAGCTTCTCTCGTGTCTGTGAGTTATTTACTCTAAAAAATTAGAACCTAACACAAGTAATATAAAATAATTTCCACAATTTTTGGAGCATACAATGTATTTGTTTTATTTATTTCATACAGTCTTGTAACGCTTGTCGTCTGGAGAAGGAGAGGAGGACCAAGGTGCAGCGTGGTAAGTGGTCATATTTTTTAAATAAAATACGAAAACACTAGACAAACAACAAAAACGACAAACAAACAGTCCTGAAAGGTGAAACAAAACACTAAACAGGAAACAACCACCCACAAACAAAAGTGGGAAAACAAGATACCTAAATATGGCTCCCAATCAGAGACAACGATAGACATCTGCCTCAAATTGGGAACCACACCAGGCCAAACACACAGAAACAGAAAACCTAGACCTACAACATAGAATACCCAGACATAGAATACCCACCCACATCACACCCTGACCAAACTAAAAATAGAAACATACAAAGCAATCTACGGTCAGGGCGTGACAAGTCTTTTTTACTTCTTTATCAAATATGTCAATAATTTTTGACCTGACTGTATTTATTTTTGCCTATAGCTGTAAGTGATAAATATCAATTGTTTGAGATACATAGTAGACCAAGTCAACTTCTTGTCAATATCTGATTGTTAGCTATACTACTTACGTGCCATGCTTGCTGTTATTTGCCATGTTGTACTTTAGGCTATCCTTTGACATGGTCTGTTTTATTGATTTCACCTTATGATCTCAATCAACTTTGGTAACCAATGTTATTGTCGTGCCGAATTGTCTAGTTTATAGAGGTATATTATCTGTTAACATTTATTGCTTTGCCTTGTTGAGCTTGGCTCAGAGATGTTTCTTCACCTACTGTGATCCAAAAATATACCTCCAGGCAGTCTGGATTATGGACCCCTAGGGAATAGCCTAACTGAAGGCATAATGACCTCTGAAGTGATCGGGAGATACGATAGACTGGTGTTTATAGGTTCTCCTGTGTCTCATGTCATGTCTGATCCTCTCTGCATCTCTCAGGCCGCACCACGTAGGCCTGACTGGCAGTTATCGGGAGTTGGAGGGTGGTATATGATTGGGTGGAAGATGGTTCAACGGAGTAGCTACCTACAGCTGTCTTATACTGCTGAAAACAATGAGAAGTGCATCAGGTCTGTCTGTGATTACTCCCAAATACGTAGCCGAACACACACATACACGCGCATACACACTCACACATGGACTCGGTACAGGGGTGGGGAAACGTTTTGGCTCGAGGGCCACATCGGGATTTTGAAATTCAACGGAGGGCCGCATTTTGTGAAAATCATTTACGTGTCGGTCAGTGCTCAAAGGTTGAGGACGCTGCCAACTGGCCACAGACATCAATTCAACGTTTATTCCAAGTTGGTTCAACGTCATATCATTGAAATTATCGCTCCACAGGTAGTATTACATTTCATTTCATTTCATTACAGTACAACGGTTTGATTTGTTTGATCTTAGCTAGCTACATAGCCGTCTTTGTATCAAAGATAATTGTGTAGTTTAGAGCAATTATCGAGGTTAGCTAGCCAGCTATTTTCGTCCTTCTAACGTAGTCAACACTGCTAGCTAGCCAGCTAGCCAACTTCTACCGAATAGCACTTCGCTTCGCTTCGCTCCACAGGTAGTATTACATTTCATTTAATTTCATTACAGTACAACGGTTTGATTTGTTTGATCTTAGCTAGCTACATAGCCGTCTTTGTATCAAAGATAATTGTGTAGTTTAGAGTAACTATCGAGGTTAGCTAGCCAGCTATTTTCGTCCTTCTAACGTAGTCAACACTGCTAGCTAGCCAGCTAGCCAACTTCCACCGAATAGCAGCACTGTAGAAACTATTACATTGCAACGGAACGACTTGATTAGTGTAGTGTTAGCTAGCTACATAGTTGTCTTTGCTGTCTTTGTATCGAAGATAATTGTGTAGTTTAGAGTAATTATCGAGGTTAGCTAGCCAGCTATTTTCGTCCGCCGCGCCGCCGTTCTCCTACCTAGTCAACACTGCTAGCTAGCCAGCTAGCCAACTTCTACCGAATAGCAGCACTGTAGAAACTATTACATTACAACGGAACGACTTGATTAGTGTAGTGTTAGCTAGCTACATAGTTGTCTTTGCTGTCTTTGTATCCAAGATAATTGTGTAGTTTAAAGTAATTATCGAGGTTATCGAGGTTACCTAGCCAGTTATCGAGGTTACCTAGCCAGCTACACATTCAAACAAAGTCAACAACGCAGCCACTGCTAGCTAGCCTACTTCACCAGCCAGCAGTACTGTATCATTTTAATCATCTTAGTCAATAAGATTTTTGCAACGTAAGCTTAACTTTCTGAACATTCGAGACGTGTAGTCCACTTGTCATTCCAATCTCCTTTGCATTAGCGTAGCCTCTTCTGTAGCCTGTCAACTATGTGTCTGTCTATCCCTCTTCTCTCCTCTCTGCACAGACCATACAAACGCTTCACACCGCGCGTCCGCTGCCACTCTAACCTGGTGGTCCCAGCGCGCACGACCCACGTGGAGTTCCAGGTCTCCGGCGGCCTCTGGAACTGCCGATCTGCGGCCAACAAGGCAGAGTTCATCTCAGCCTATGCTTCCCTCCAGTCCCTCGACTTCTTGGCACTGACGGAAACATGGATTACCACAGATAACACTGCCACTCCTACTGCTCTCTCCTCGTCTGCCCACGTGTTCTCGCACACCCCGAGAGCTTCTGGTCAGCGGGGTGGTGGCACTGGGATCCTCATCTCTCCCAAGTGGACATTCTCTCTTTCTCCCCTGACCCATCTGTCTATCGCCTCCTTTGAATTCCATGCTGTCACAGTTACCAGCCCTTTCAAGCTTAACATCCTTATCATTTATCGCCCTCCAGGTTCCCTTGGAGAGTTCATCAATGAGCTTGACGCCTTGATAAGTTCCTTTCCTGAGGATGGCTCACCTCTCACAGTTCTGGGTGACTTTAACCTCCCCACGTCTACCTTTGACTCATTCCTCTCTGCCTCCTTCTTTCCACTCCTCTCCTCTTTTGACCTCACCCTCTCACCTTCCCCCCCTACTCACAAGGCAGGCAATACGCTTGACCTCATCTTTACTAGATGCTGTTCTTCCACTAATCTCATTGCAACTCCCCTCCAAGTCTCCGACCACTACCTTGTATCCTTTTCCCTCTCGCTCTCATCCAACACTTCCCACACTGCCCCTACTCGGATGGTATCGCGCCGTCCCAACCTTCGCTCTCTCTCCCCCGCTACTCTCTCCTCTTCCATCCTATCATCTCTTCCCTCTGCTCAAACCTTCTCCAACCTATCTCCTGATTCTGCCTCCTCAACCCTCCTCTCCTCCCTTTCTGCATCCTTTGACTCTCTATGTCCCCTATCCTCCAGGCCGGCTCGGTCCTCCCCTCCTGCTCCGTGGCTCGACGACTCATTGCGAGCTCACAGAACAGGGCTCCGGGCAGCCGAGCGGAAATGGAGGAAAACTCGCCTCCCTGCGGACCTGGCATCCTTTCACTCCCTCCTCTCTACATTCTCCTCTTCTGTCTCTGCTGCTAAAGCCACTTTCTACCACTCTAAATTCCAAGCATCTGCCTCTAACCCTAGGGAGCTCTTTGCCACCTTCTCCTCCCTCCTGAATCCTCCTCCCCCCCCCCCCCCCCTCCTCCCTCTCTGCGGATGACTTCGTCAACCATTTTGAAAAGAAGGTTGACGACATCCGATCCTCGTTTGCTAAGTCAAACGACACCGCTGGTTCTGCTCACACTGCCCTACCCTGTGCTTTGACCTCTTTCTCCCCTCTCTCTCCAGATGAAATCTCGCGTCTTGTGACGGCCGGCCGCCCAACAACCTGCCCGCTTGACCCTATCCCCTCCTCTCTTCTCCAGACCATTTCTGGAGACCTTCTCCCTTACCTCACCTCGCTCATCAACTCATCCTTGACCGCTGGCTACGTCCCTTCCGTCTTCAAGAGAGCGAGAGTTGCACCCCTTCTGAAAAAACCTACACTCGATCCCTCCGATGTCAACAACTACAGACCAGTATCCCTTCTTTCTTTTCTCTCCAAAACTCTTGAACGTGCCGTCCTTGGCCAGCTCTCCTGCTATCTCTCTCAGAATGACCTTCTTGATCCAAATCAGTCAGGTTTCAAGACTAGTCATTCAACTGAGACTGCTCTCCTCTGTGTCACGGAGGCGCTCCGCACTGCTAAAGCTAACTCTCTCTCCTCTGCTCTCATCCTTCTAGACCTATCGGCTGCCTTTGATACTGTGAACCATCAGATCCTCCTCTCCACCCTCTCCGAGTTGGGCATCTCCGGCGCGGCCCACGCTTGGATTGCGTCCTACCTGACAGGTCGCTCCTACCAGGTGGCGTGGCGAGAATCTGTCTCCGCACCACGTGCTCTCACCACTGGTGTCCCCCAGGGCTCTGTTCTAGGCCCTCTCCTATTCTCGCTATACACCAAGTCACTTGGCTCTGTCATATCCTCACATGGTCTCTCCTATCATTGCTATGCAGACGACACACAATTAATCTTCTCCTTTCCCCCTTCTGATAACCAGGTGGCGAATCGCATCTCTGCATGTCTGGCAGACATATCAGTGTGGATGACGGATCACCACCTCAAGCTGAACCTCGGCAAGACGGAGCTGCTCTTCCTCCCGGGGAAGGACTGCCCGTTCCATGATCTCGCCATCACGGTTGACAACTCCATTGTGTCCTCCTCCCAGAGTGCTAAGAACCTTGGCGTGATCCTGGACAACACCCTGTCGTTCTCAACTAACATCAAGGCGGTGACCCGTTCCTGTAGGTTCATGCTCTACAACATTCGCAGAGTACGACCCTGCCTCACACAGGAAGCGGCGCAGGTCCTAATCCAGGCACTTGTCATCTCCCGTCTGGATTACTGCAACTCGCTGTTGGCTGGGCTCCCTGCCTGTGCCATTAAACCCCTACAACTCATCCAGAACGCCGCAGCCCGTCTGGTGTTCAACCTTCCCAAGTTCTCTCACGTCACCCCGCTCCTCCGCACTCTCCACTGGCTTCCAGTTGAAGCTCGCATCCGCTACAAGACCATGGTGCTTGCCTACGGAGCTGTGAGGGGAACGGCACCTCCGTACCTTCAGGCTCTGATCAGGCCCTACACCCAAACAAGGGCACTGCGTTCATCCACCTCTGGCCTGCTCGCCTCCCTACCTCTGAGGAAGTACAGTTCCCGCTCAGCCCAGTCAAAACTGTTCGCTGCTCTGGCACCCCAATGGTGGAACAAACTCCCTCACGACGCCAGGACAGCGGAGTCAATCACCACCTTCAGGAAACACCTGAAACACCACCTCTTTAAGGAATACCTAGGATAGGATAAAGTAATCCTTCTAACCCCCCCCCCCCCCCCCCCCCCTTAAAATAGTTAGATGCACTATTCCACTGGATATCATAAGGTGAATGCACCAATTTGTAAGTCGCTCTGGATAAGAGCGTCTGCTAAATGACTTAAATGTAAATGTAAATGTAAATTAAATATAAATGTTTATATTAGTTGAAAAGGGTCTTAACTTCAACATGATTGTGTTTTGATGTATTTCTAATTCCTTTAAAACCATTCTCTGGTGGACGTTTCCTAAGAGGACAGATGTGAACAGCTGGTTAATTGACTTCAGTCTCAGTTTTGGATGGAGCTCAGATGAAATCGGTAAAGAGTCTGGGATTGAGCGTCTTGGTAGATTTACTTGGAAATGTGCTGCTGCTGGGAACCTCTGTGTATGTCTGAATCAATCAGTGTTTGGAAAGATCATTAGTCATACTGTGATCTACAATCATTGGTGGTAGCAAGAAAGTGGATGCTGTAGCAGTAGCTTTATCTAAAGTGTCTATAGCTAACAAATAACAAGACTTAGATACAACTGCCTCTTGTGATCAACATCTGACAGCTGATCAATAACGATGAACAAAAGAACCCTAGACAGTCGATTGTATGTCCAGAATATACCAACAGCTGCCTGCATACCTTCAAGGGTCATTGCAGGACTAAGTGTTAGCTACAGAGGGGGGATATTCACCCACAGTGCTACAATGTCTCCGGCAGATGTTTCCAACCACAGAGTGAGAAGAGAGGCAGCTGTGTGTGTTTTAGTTAGTCAGATCTAGTCCCACACAGTGGAACCACACAGAGATCCATAGATAGACATCTCTCTCTGTACAGAGTAATGGGCCATGGGGTATAGAGTTACCAACTCCCCATGATGGAACTTCACTGGACTTCACTAGGCTACATAACAGAACCTGGAGGTGTGTTAGCCAGTGAGTGTGTGTATGTGTGTGTTTATACAGTATGTGTGTTGCGTTGCTTGCGTGTTAGTTTGTTAGGATTTTGGGGTGGAACATCACTGGAACTAGGGCTGTAGGCATTCCCTGAAGATGTTTTGGTCTGTGATCGTGTGTGTCTTTGTCTGTGTCCGTGTGTCAATGGATCATTGTGTGCAGATTATGTAAAATGCATTCTCGCGAAGATGAAGAAAAGAGGAGGATTGAGAGGAAGATGAGAAGAGGAAAGCACTTAAAGTTATAGTTTCACGTCATTGTCCTTCACTAACAACAGCATCACACCCGAATCCATGGACTGTAATGCATCCTATCTGGGAATGTGCACTTTGGTAGCCTTGTTGAGTCAGTGAGTAATAAGGTGATAAGACCCAGTCCAGTATTGACTTAGTGGGCACGGACGGTTTGCTCTCCCTCACAGTAAACACACTGAAGCAAATGACCTGACCTTTTCTTCCTTGTTCTGAGTGAGTCTGAACATCACTAGAGCTGTATGTAACATTCTTTATCTCAGGAAGTGAGGTAGTTATACACTACCTAGAAAAGATGACTCAATATTCCCTCCCTTGTTTCATACATGCTCTCTCTTTCTCACTCTCCCTCTCTCCCTCCTCTCCTCCTCCCCTCCTGTTCTCTCTCTCCCTTTCTATACAGCCATCTGATGTGTGATCTGGATCCTGGTCCACCAGTACCATGGTACCATGTCTCAGCCTCCAGTATTTACGCTGCAGTAGTTTATGTAGTCGGGGGGCTAGGGTCAGTCTGCAGTCTGTTATATCTGGAGTATTTCTCCTGTCTTATCCGGTGCCCTGTGTGAATTTAAGTATGCTCTCTCTAATTCTCTCTCTCTCTCTCTCTCTCTCTCTCTCTCTCTCTCTCTCTCTCTCTCTCTCACTCTCTCAGAGGACCTGAGCAATAGGACCATGCCTCAGGACTACCTGGCCTGATGACTCCTTGCTGTCCCCAGTCCACCTGGCCGTGCTGCTGCTCCAGTTTCAACTGTTCTGCCTGCGGCTATGGAACTCTGACCTGTTCACCGGAAGTGCTACCTGTCCCAGACCTGCTGTTTTCAACTCTCTAGAGACAGCAGGAGCGGTAGAGATGCTCTGAATGTGATCAGCTACGAAAAGACAACTGACATTTACTCCTGAGGTGCTGACCTGTTGCACCCTCGACAACCACTGTGATTATTATTATTTGACCCTGTTGGTCATCTATGAACATTTGAACATCTTGGCCATGTTCTGTTATAATCTCCACCCGGCACAGCCAGAAGAGGACTGGCCACCCCTCATAGCCTGGTTCCTCTCTAGGTTTCTTCCTAGGTTCTGGCCTTTCTAGGGATTTTTTACCTAGCCACTGTGCTTCTACACCTGCATTGTTTGGGGTTTTAGGCTGGGTTTCTGTACAGCACTTTGAGATATCAGCTGATGTAAGAAGGGCTTTATAAATACATTTGATTTGATTTGATTTAGACATGCCAGGCTCATACAGCCCTCCGTCCCCTTTGGTAGAGTTCCTTCTGGGCAGACCGCTGTGTGGAGACCTGATCACAGACATGGAAGACACAAGGACTGAAGATATTTCTCAGTGGGATGACACACTCAGTGGGATGACACACTCAGCTCCTTTGACCTGTACCCTGCGTATTACAGCACTGGCCCTGGGTCGGAGAATTCCATTGCTCTGGGTATACATGTGTGTGTTTTTGTGTGGGCATGTTTGGCCTTTCTACCATGGTCACACAAACACGCAAATACACACACATATCCCTTACACTTCCTCAGGCCAGACAGACAGCTAGCCAGAATGGGAGGAAGGCAGGCAGGCAGACAGACAGAGACACACATACATAACCTCTAATATCCTTCTCACATTCCTGAATGGATATAAAAATACACACGTCCTCTGTAATTTGAGTGAGATGAGCTGACCCAAATTCCTGAAGTCTCTATCGCAAAAAGTCTGCTATAGACTTATTATATGCAATACATCTGATGAATGAGGGCAGAGGAATTTTATCAGCGAAATATGCCACCACGCCCTCAAGGCTTGTGTCAAACAAAATGGTGTCAGGGAATTATTTGCAATTACACATAAACAAAGTAGGTAGCCTACTTAATGGCAGTTACAGTGTATATATGGCCTATTTCCTTACTCTTAGTTCTAGATATTGACTCTAAAAAGTGTGTACTGTTTGCTTCTGTTAACCACATTTAAAGGTACTATCTTTGTCTTTCTGACAGGGATTCTTGAGAAGGACCATCAGACTGAAGTTGGAATATGACAAGTGTGACCGACACTGTGAAATACAGAAGAAGAACTGCAACAAGTGCCAATACTGTCGCTTCCACAAGTGCCTTGCTGTGGGCATGTCCAACAATGGTAAGAACGTAGTCAGTCCCCGAGTGTCCCAGTATATAATAGTAGTATAATAGTATATAAAATAGCAGTGTAATAAAGCTTGCCTGACCACCCGAGAGGTGGGGCAAGTACTGGATTGAGCAGAGTAGCGTGACACTGCCACCACCTTTTTTGACCTGTATGGTCCAGCTTCAGAGGATAGGACACACCAAAACTCAACACAAGAATAGCAAACAATTATTTTTATTACTTACACAATTTCATAAGGCAGCGTGCATAAAATGCTAGGCGACCTACTAAATTCCTGCAGTCTCTGTAACCCAATCAGAAGGCACACAGGCTAGTAAGTGCGACAAATCCGCTAAAAAGTGACGCAACACACACACTAGTGAGGTATATGGTTAAGGAGAACTGAACATCCAAGGTCCTACTACTACTTCACTGCAAACTTGGCCTAGATCCAATGAAACACAATTGTACAAACATGAAAATTCACTGCAGACAGGGGCATAATAGCCTACACACGGTCCAGAGATCCACACCTGATAATAAAGTCACAAACCCCCCCCCCCCCCACTTTGAAATACGCAGTCTGCAATCCCTGTATTGTTCGCCCCCACATAACCCATTTAACAAGACTAAGCCAACAAAAGAAGACTCCTCAGACGAGGAGGAGCATGGATAGGACCAACACGCAGCGAGGTATGTAGACATAATGATTTATTAAATGAAGACGAAACACGAAGAACACTTGAATAAACTACAAAACAACAAACGACGTTAAACAGACCTGAACTTGTGGACATAAAAAACAATGAACGCACGAACAGGAAAGAACGAGACGAGACAGTACCGTGTGGTGTAACAAACACAGACACAGCAACAATCACCCACAAACAAACAGTGTGAACAACCTACCTTAATGTGGTTCTCAATCAGAGGAAACGTCAAATACCTGCCCCTAATTGAGAACCATATCAGGCAACACATTGAACCCAACATAGAAACACATAACATAGACTACCCACCCAGCTCACGTCCTGACCAACTAAACAAAGTTAAACAAAGGAAAATAAGGTCAGGAACGTGACACCTAGACATAACATTGAACATTTAAATGTAACATTTAAAACACTTGGCTCTCCTAGCTGACGGACACCTCATGGGGTCTGGGCGTGTGCACCACTGTTGGGCCGGTCTGAGTGGCAGACCGGCAGTGGATCTGTATTCAAGGTGCACTGAAAAAGCCCAAACCTGGACAGGAACAACAAATAGGCTATACCCGGATTCAGGTTGATCGCCGTAGGTTTCAGCCTGATTAATTACATAAAATAAAGAAGTGCACTACACTCACGGCGCGCTCTGTTTACAAACACTGAGAAAGCTATGATGGAAAAATGTTACGTTTGTGCTCTTCTAATAACCAATTTCGGTGTTCATGCAAGTGACGAATCCTCACTTTCAGTATCTGTAATTTGTCAGTAC
Organism: Salvelinus namaycush; assembly: GCF_016432855.1. Lineage (NCBI taxonomy): Eukaryota > Metazoa > Chordata > Actinopteri > Salmoniformes > Salmonidae > Salvelinus > Salvelinus namaycush. The sequence continues at coordinate 216,112 of NC_052344.1, read as the reverse complement.
GCCCAGACCCTTGTTTTGAAAACAAAAGATATCTCAGTTTCAAGGTCTCAGCTTAGAGAGAAGAAGCCTTGTGCGTTACTGGTCTGTCACATCCATGAGACAGTATTGGTGTGTCATATAAATGAAGCAAACTTTAATGATGAATTAATTATGAATGATGAATAATCTAAATCATGCAAATATAACTTGTCTGCAGTATATAGGAGAACTAATGTGACTGCCCCGGTAGAGCTCCTGACAGACGTTCACTATGGTGCTTCAAGTTTGTTGGAACCTCTCCAGTTAACTGTTAATAAAGATTGATTCATTTAAGATTGACTTTTAGTGTCCCATGTGTAGAATTTCTACAATAAAGCTTAGCCAATTAATTTGCATGTCCAAAAGCACGCTACAAAAGCAAGGGAGATGACTCACACTCCTAGCAACCCCAATATCTTATCTGGTTTTTCAAATTCACCTTCACTACCTGTCTTCGTTGCCGGCTGCCCTACCCAGCAGCGAATGGCAACTTCCCCCTGTTGAAGGGGTCTATAGACAATAGGCAAACAAGGCCAACAGAGCATAGTGCAGTGTTGCAATGTCGTTTTTTTTCACAAAAGGGGCAGCTCCTTGTAATATGCTCCGTCAAGCGACGCAGTTTTTTCCAGGGAAATTTAGACCCGATGTATCATTCCTTAAGAAGACAGAAGGGCAGTATTGAGTGAGTTTCGCAACTGTCACGCCCTGACCATAGTTTGTTTTGTATGTTTCTATGTTTTGTTTGGTCAGGGTGTGATATGAGTGGGTATTCTATGTTGTATGTCTAGTTTGTCTATTTCTATGTGTTTGGCCTGATATGGTTCTCAATCAGAGGCAGGTGTTTCTCGTTGTCTCTGATTGGGAGCCATATTTAGGTAGCCTGTTTTGTATTGTGGGTTGTGGGTGATTGTTCCTGTTATTGTGTTTCTGTGTTCACGTTACGGGACTGTTTCGTCGTCGTTTGTTTGTTGGTTTTTGTTATAGTATTCTATTAAAATGAATACTCACCACACTGCATCTTGGTCCTCCTCTCTTTCGCCTAACGACAAGCGTTACAGCAACGTCTGTCCCGCCCCTGTGTCTACATCTGTAACGATCGTCGTATGAAGGAGTGGACCAAAACGCAGCGTGGTAAGTGTTCATGGTAAATGTATTAATCAAAACACTCAAACAAAATAACAAATACGGAAAACCGAAACAGTCCTGTCAGGTGCAGACACTAAACAGAAAACAACTACCCACATAACCCAAACGAAAAAGGACAACTTATATATGATCCCCAATCAGAGACAACGATAGAAAGCTCCCTTTGATTGGGAACCACACCAACATAGAAATAAAGAAACTAGAATACCCACCCTAGTCACAACATCACATATTTTCCGGCATCCCCATCTGGTATAAACACTGAAGAGATGGACGTTCAGCTACTTCCCCTTTTACTACTTGCAAGCTACCTTTTTTCCACTTTTTATTTTCAGATTTGCTAAACGCAATTATGTCTATGTCCAGTTTGGAGGAGTGTCTGTGCGAGCTGGTGAGACAATACGAGAACCTTTAAAACGCTTCGATGCGGTTGTATATGGACAATCAAGCAAATGTCAACAGTTGGAGGGAGATATCACAAAATTTGAACACCGATACTGATATCAAAGAAACATGGAGAAAGATTCGGGACCGGTATGTTCACAATATGAAAAGGGTGAAGGAGACGAGGTGTCGAGCTGCCACTGGTGTGTGTCTCACCGATTGTCAGACACCGATTGGCTTCGTGTTCATGTAAAACATCGTCAGCAGACACCAACATGCAGCCGAGTCCTTTTGTACAGTTAGTGTGTTTGTGGTCTTGTGTTTAGCAGACCTAGTTAGATCATTTGAAATCAGCTGTTTTCTGGATAGGAGAATGTGTGAGTGGGAAATATTCAGTGCCTGGGTTATCATAATGATAGCAGGGCTAGTTCAAACATCAGAAAACAGACATTGTGCTGTGTGTGTGTGTTAATTAGATTGAGAAGTTTATGAAATCAGTTATTTTGGGTAAACATTTTAACTCAGAGGAGCCCATGGAGATATTTATAGATTGCTTGCATTGTAGTCTAATGTATTCGCGATCTGCTTGTAGGTGTTGGAGGGGGGAAGGGTTGGACAGTCCAGAGATTGAGCTGAGCCCTGAGGGCCCATTCCCAGCCACTCTCACCAACACCCAACCCACTGTCTCTCTGCCCTGCAACTCCATCAACCTCCACCCCATCTTCCCGACCCAGCTCCAATGGCTGGAAGAGGAAGACAGCTGAGAATCCTTTGGACACTGACATTACGCAGCGGGTGGATGACTTAAAGAAACGTCAGCAGGAGTTACAGAAACAGCATCAGTGTCCAGCAAAGGCCGTCTACAACGTCATGATACCATGATACTATTCCTGCTGATCAACGTCTCCCGTTTATCTCACCCCAAAAACTCTTGTGTGCTTTAAAAAAAATATATATATATATTTTTTTTATATATATTAGGGGGGTGAGAGTTTTTTTGTGCATGTTTTTTATACTTATTTCCTCATTCTCATGTTAATGGTGTTTACTTAGTTATTTATCTTATTTCCCCTTTCATCACACTTTTCACCTGTGTACTACATTGTTTTACATTGCACTTGTGGCAGAAAATATTACTGTTTTGAATCAGTCACTCAGTAAACTTCTACTGCTTTGTACATGATTGTAGATCATTCTACCTCATTGTAGATGAGGTTAATGTCTCGAGGTTCTAGCCTTATTGTCTACAGCTGGACAGATACTCACCCATTTGCTATAGCAAGACAGTTCTCATTGAAAGGCCACTACACAACACAAGGTTAGTTAAATATCTTGAGGGTCTAGCCTCCCAAAAAATATGAAAAACTAAGGATTAAGTAATTGTCATTATAGTACTCTTTATTGTGATTTGTAAAATGTGAATAAGAAAAAGAGCAAAACCAAGTGTGTAGCTCACAACATGACACAAACAGTCATCCACCAGGAGAAGAGAACGTATTTCTGCACATATTTTCCAAGCCACACTCCAACATTTACTGTAGGGTGCCACGCGTGATAGCAGGAAAGCCACTTGACCTGCTGGAAAGCCACTTGACCTGCTGGTGTGAGGAAGTAGTCCTTGAGGTTGTTGTGCACGTCTATGGCAACTCTGGTTGCCCTGTCTGACGACATGTTTCTTGGGTCCAGGAAGCTGGTGTCCCCATATACCACCTGTCTCCACTCTCCTGGAAGCAGGTGGGTGTGGAGTGGTCAATAAACATGGGGTGGATGTACCGTGTTGATGAATCTGTGTTGTCAATGTCTGTGGTGCAAAGGTAGTTGTGGAAGGCCACGTAGGCCTTCACAATGGTCTCAGCTTTCTCTGGGGCAACCTCAGGGGCTCGTTCCAGGATCCTCCATCTTGCAACAAGGATCCCAAAGCAGTTCTCTGAAATTCTTCTGGCTCTTGAGTGGCGATATTTGTAGATCTTCATGGCATCAAGATGGCCAAAAAAGAAGTGTTTCCATTAGTATTGAACAGGAACATGTAGGCTATCAAATGTATACTGTAACAACTGTGTAGCCTGTGCTTTAGACATAGACCCCCATCCTGTTATTGGGATGCCAAATCATCAAAAAAATGCCGTCTGTAGCGGCATAATATTCACATCATATGTATATAGCGCATGGTGGGCCGGTACCTTGCAACGCAGACTGCCATCAGGACCATTTGAGGAAAAGCCCTTGTAGGTGTAGTATTCGTCTGCCGAATTTCGGATCCGAACGGATAATTCCAACGATCCCCAAAATCTCAGGCGATTTCTGCCCATTTTGCCACGGAGGGATAAGCAACAAAACCCTCCTTCAGGACATGCCAGATGGCTTGGCACACTTCCATGACGATTGCACATACTGTTGAGATTCCTAGCATATAAATTATAACCCGACTTGGCTGTGTGCAGCCACTCGCCAAAAACCGAAGGATCACACAGGCTTTCTGCAGCACTTATGGGCCAGCTGTGAGTTCTCTCGTGCTCTCGAGATGTGAGGGGCAAGCCGCTGAAACAAGTCGTCATATCTGGCATCCGACATCCGAAAGTGTTGAACATGTCTTTCCTTGTTAATGCTTCACATAGGTTGGACAATTTTCACTGTCTTTTTTTTCTTCTTCTCCAGAGTAGTAATAGCAGTTCAAGCTCCAGAAATTGCAATTAAAAAAGAAACATGTTTGCTTCTGTGGCTAAAAAGTAGTGTTGTAAAGCATAGAACATCAGACTAGCCTGACATGTAGCTAGCATTTGTAAACAGGCATATACAGTTGGAGTCAGAAGTTTACATACACTTAGGTTGGAGTCATTAAAACTCGTTTTTCAACCACTCCACAAATTTCTTGTTAACAAACTATAGTTTTGGCAAGTCAGTTAGCACATCTACTTTGTGCATGACACAAGTACTTTTTCACACAATTGTTTACAGACAGATTATTTCACTTATAATTCACTGTATCACAATTCCAGTGGGTCAGAAGTTTACATACACCCAGTTGACTGTGCCTTTAAACAGCTTGGAAAATTCCAGAAAATTATGTCATGGCTTTAGAAGCTTCTGATAGGCTAATTAACATAATTTGAGTCAATTGGAGGTGTACCTGTGGATGTATTTCAAGGCCTACCTTCAAACTCAGTGCCTCTTTGCTTGACATCATGGAAAAATCTAAAGAAATCAGCCAATACCTCAGAAAATGGGACCACGCAGCCGTCATACCGCTCAGGAAGGAGACGTGTTCTGTTTCCTAGAGATGAACGTACTTTGGTGCAAAAATTGTAGACCTCCACAAGTCTGGTTCATCCTTGGGAGCAATTTCCAAATGACTGAAGGTACCACGTTCATCTGTACAAACAATAGTATGCAAGTGTAAACACCATGGGACCACGCAGCCATCATACCGCTCAGGAAGGAGATGCGTTCTGTCTCCTAGAGATGAACGTACTTTGGTGCGAAAAGTGCAAATCAATCCCAGAACAACAGCAAAGGACCTCGTGAAGATGCTGGAGGAAACAGGTACAAATGTATCTACATCCACAGTAAAACGAGTCCTATATCGACATTACCTGAAAGGCCGCTCAGCAAGGAAAAAAACGCCATATAAAAAGCCAGACTATGGTTTGCAACTGCGATGGGGACAAAGATCATACTTTTTGGAGAAATGTCCTCTGGTCTGATGAAACAAAAATAGAATGGCCATCTTTACATTTGGAGGAAAAAGGGGGAGGCTTGCAAGCCGAAGAACACCATCCCAACCGTGAAGCACGGGGGTGGCAGCTGTTTTGGTGGTGCTTTGCTGCAGGAGGGACTGGTGCACGTCACAAAATAGATGGCATCATGAGAAATGAAAATGATGTGGATATATTGATGCAACATCTCAAGACATCAGTCAGGAAGTTAAAGCTTGGTTGCAGATGGGTCTTCCAAATGGACAATGACCCCAAGCATACTTCCAAAGTTGTGGAAAAATGGCTTAACTTTTACTTGGTACTCATCCCGGATCCGGGAGCACCCTCATCAGTAAAAAAGCTGACTAGCATAGCCTAGCATAGCGCCACAAGTAAATACTAGCATCTAAATATCATGAAATCACAAGTCCAAGACACCAGATGAAAGATACACATCTTGTGAATCCAACCATAATTTCTGATTTTTAAAATGTTTTACAGGGAAGACACAATATGTATTTCTATTAGCTAACCACGATAGCAAAAGACCCAACTTTTTTTTCCCACCGTTTTTTTACTGCATAGGTAGCTATCACAAATTCGACCAAATAAAGATATAAATAGTCACTAACCAAGAAACAACTTCATCAGATGACAGTCTGATAACATATTTATTGTATAGCATATGTTTTGTTCGAAAATGTGCATATTTCAGGTATAAATCATAGTTTTACATTGCAGCCACCATCACAAAATCTCACCAAAGCAGCTAGAATAACTACAGAGACCAACGTGAATTACCTAAATACTCATCATAAAACATTTATGAAAAATACACAGTGTACAGCAAATGAAAGACAAACATCTTGTGAATCCAGCCAATATTTCAGATTTTTTAAGTGTTTTACAGCGAAAACACAATATAGCATTATATTAGCTTACTACAATAGCCTACCACACAGCCCCATTCATTCAACATAACGTTAGCGATAGCGAATAAACCAGCAAAATATATTAATTTTTTCACTAACCTTCTCAAACTCCATCAGATGACAGTCCTATAACATCATATTACACAATACATATATGGTTTGTTCGAAAATGTGCATATTTAGCGGCACAAATCGTGGTTATACAATGAGAATAGTAGCCAAACTGCAAACAAAATCTTGGGAGAAATCTTGGGAGAGGCACCTAATCTAATCAATAACTAATCATAAACTTGACCAAAAAATACAGGTTGGACAGCAAATGAAAGATACATTAGTTCTTAATGCAACCGCTGTGTTAGATTTTTAAAATTAACGTTACTACGACATACAGCGTGCGTTAAAGCGAGACCGCACCGAAATTAATGGCGGAATAATAGTTTAACTTTTTCGACAGAAATTACGAATTAACATCATAAATAGTTCTTACTATTTGATGAGCTTCCATCAGAATCTTGTACAAGTTGTCATTTGTCCAGAATAATCGTTGCTCGGTTGTAGAAGGTCGTCTTCAACTGTGGAATTAGCAGCAAACGTTAGCCATGTGGTGCAGACGTGTCCAACTCAGCATAACGCAGAACAAAGAAAATCCTGAAAATCGCAATATACTGATATAAACTGATATAACTCGGTTTAAAATAACTACATTATGATGTTTTTAACACGTATATCGAATAAAATCAGAGCCGGATATATCTAGCGCCTATAACAACAGCTTTCTAGGACGCAATCCTGAGGTCTGCCTCGCGTCATGACGAACGTAGAAAAGACTGCACACCCGGTTCCAAGAGCTCTTGTTCGGCCTCAGATCTACCTAGACACCCCATTCCAATTCTCACTGCTTACTGACATCTAGGGGAAGGCGTATGCACTGCATGTAGACCCATAGATTACATGCAAATTAATAAACTGACCCTGGAACAGAGCCCCCGATTTCAGATTTCTCACTTCCTGACAGGAAGTTTGCTGCAAAATGAGTTCTGTTTTACTCACAGATATAATTCAAACGGTTTTAGAAACTAGAGAGTGTTTTCTATCCAATAGTAATAATAATATGCATATTGTACGAGCAAGAATTGAGTACGAGGCAGTTTAATTTGGGAACGAATTTTTACAAAGTCGAAATGGCGCCCCCCTATTGAGAAAAGGTTAAGGACAACAAAGTCAAGGTATTGGAGTGGCCATCACAAAGCCCTGACCTCAACCCTATAGAAAATATGTGGGCAGAACTGAAAAAGCGTGTGTGAGCAAGAAGGACTACAAACCTGACTCACTTACACCAGCTCTGTCAGGAGGAATGGGCCAAAATTCACCCAACTATTGTGGGAAGCTTGTGGAAGGCTACCGAAACGTTTGACTCAAGTTAAACAATTTAAAGGCAATGCTACCAAATACTAATTGAGTGTATGTAAACTTCTGACCCACTGGGAATGTGATGAAAGAAATTAAAGCTAAAATAAATCATTCTCTCTACCATTATTCTGACATTTCACATTCTTAAAATAAAGTGGTAATCCTAACTAAAACAAGGAATTTTTATTAGGATTAAATGTCAGGAATTGTGAAAAACTGAGTTTAAATGTATTTGGCTAAGGTGTATGTAAACTTCCGACTTCAACTGTAACACCGGATACGGATGTTCAAATGTCATCGCTAGTTAGAGTCAAAAAGAGTGCCTCAGCTCCTCTTGCTTGGTAAGTTTTTCTGGTTTCCCAAGCCCCCTAGTGTATATACAGTGCCCTGCAAAAGTATTCATCTCTCTTGGCATTTTTCCTATTTTGTTGCATTACAACCTGTAATTTAAATGGATTTTTATTTAGATTTCATGTAAGTGACATACACAACATAGTCCAAATTGGTGAAGTGAAATGAAAAGAATTACTTGTTTAAAAAAATTCTATCAAATAAAATCCTGAAAAGTGGCGCGTGCATATGTATTCACTGCCTTTGCTATGAAGCCCCAAAATAAGATCTGGTGCAACCAATTACCTTCAGAAGTCCCATTATTATTTAAATAAAGTCCACCTGTGTGCAATATAAGTGTCACATGATCTGTCACATGATCTCAGTATATATAAACCTGTTCTGAAAGGCCCCAGAGTCTGCAACACCACTAAGCAAGGGGCACCACCAAGCAAGCGGCACCATGAAGACCAAGGAGCTCTCCAAAAAGGTCAGGTACAAAGTTGTGTAGAAGTACAGATCAGGGTTGGGTTATAAAAAAATATCCGAAACTTTGAACATCCCACGGAGCACCAATAAATCCATTATTAAAAAATGGAAAGAATATGGCACCACAACAACCCTGCCAAGAGAGGGCCGCCCACCAAAACTCATGGACCAGGCAAGGAGGGCATTAATCAGAGAGGCAACAAAGAGACCAAAGATAATCCTGATGGAGCTGCAAAGCTCCACAGCGGAGATTGGAATTGCTGTCCATAGGACAACTTTAAGCCGTACACTCCACAGAGCTGGGCTTTACGGAAAGACTGTCCAGAAAAAAGCCATTGCTTAAAGAAAAATATAAGCAAACATGTTTGGTGTTTGCCAAAATGGATGTGGGAGACTCCCAAAATATATGGAAGAAGATACTCTGGTCAGATGAGACTAAAATTGAGCTTTTTGGCCAGCAAGGAAACCGCTATATCTGGCGCAAACCCAACACCTCTAATCACTCCGAGAACACCATCCCCACAGTGAAGCATGGTGGTGGCAGCATCATGCTGTGGGGATGTTTTTCATCGGCAGGGACTGGGAAACTGGTCAGAATTGAAAGAATGATGGATGACGCTAAATACAGAGAAATTCTTGAGGGAAACCTGTTTCAGTCTTCCAGAGATTTGAGACTGGGATGGAGGTTCACCTTCCAGCAGGACAATGACCCTAAGCATACTGCTAAAGCAACACTCAAGTGGTTTAAGGGGAAACATTTAAATGTCTTAGAATGGCCTAGTCAAAGCCCAGACCTTAATCCAATTGAAAAGCTGTGGTATGACTTAAAGATTGCTGTACACCAGCGGAACCTATCCAACTTGAAGGAGCTGGAGCAGTTTTGTCTTGAAGAATGGGCAAAGATCCCAGTGGCTAGATGTGCCAAGCTTATAGAGACATACCCCAAGAGACTTGCAGCTGTAATTGCTGCAAAATGTTTGGGGGGGGGGGGGTGAATGGTTATGCATGCTCAAGTTTTCAGTTTTTTTGTCTTATTGCTTGTTTGTTTCACAAGAAAAAAATATTTTGCATCTTCAAAGTTTTAGGCATGTTGTGTGAATCAAATTATACAAACCCCCCAAAAATCTATTTTAATTCCAGGTTGTAAGGCAACAAAATAGGAAAAATGCCAAGGGGGTGAATACTTTCGCAAGCCACTGTACACTACACAAGGTGGACTTCCTCTCGGGGTTTAACGCAACGAAAACAGTCCACTGCCCCAAACAAACAACTCCACCCACGAACATTCGTTACCGGTGTAGACTCATTAAGGTGAGTGCAATGAGGATACTTGCAAAAGCTACAAGCCAAATGTTCATCCAAGCACAGCTCCCCCTCCAAGACCTGCCTGCACTCTCCGCTCCACCTTATTTCAGTTTCTCAGAGCCCCGGGCAGCGTCTTGCAAGCTGGCATAGTTGCGAGCAATTACTTCATGATTTAGTGACATCCTCCCTTACAAACTGTCCCACAGCTTCACAGTATGTAGAAAACAAAATATATTTTATCACAAGGATCGAAAATAATACATGTTAGCGCTACACAGTGGAAACCAATCCTATGTTGGGCTACGGACTATAGAAAAAACAAGAGCTATGTCCCAAATGGCACCCTTTTCCCTTTGGACCCTGGTCAAAAGTAGTGCACTACACAGGAAATAAGGTGCCAGTTGGAACACAACCAATAACAAGGGAAATAGTTCAACTGTAAAACAGTCTCGCATCCCCTCTTCTTATCTCAAGAACGCATCTATGATATAACTATAAAAGCTATCTCGATGTCAATACATCTTTGTCTCAGGAGGGAGGGAGAAAGGAAGTTGTTATTGACTCCAGAGCTTGTCGTATATGTGTGTTTACATTTACTCAACAATTTTTGTTACTCTTTTGTAAACGTACTGTATGACCTTGTGGACGTGGAGATAGCACAGGACCACCACACACTCACATGCGCTCACACACACACGCACGCACACACACACACACACAGTGAGTTATCTACAATAGCTTTGTAGGGGTCGGGGGTTCAATGAGGTCAAAGCCACTTCTCAACGTGGGGCTGTTATAGAGCAGTCACAGACAAGTGCGGCAAACTCAATGACATGTGTACAGTACCAGTCAAAAGTTTGGACACACCTACTCATTCCAGGGTTTTTCTTTATTTGTACTATTTTCTACTTTGTAGAATAATAGTGAAGACATCAAAATTATGAAATAATACATATGGAATCCTGTAGTAACCAAAAAAGTGTTAAACAAATCAAAATATAATTTATATTTGACATTCTTCAAAGTAGCCACTCTTTGCCTTGATGACAGCTTTGCACACTCTTGGCATTCTCTCAACCATGAGGTAGTCGCCTGAAATACATTTCAATTAACAGATGTGCCTTGTTATAAGTTAATTTGTGGAACGTCTGTTACATCTGCTCCTGACACGCCCTCTACTTCTCACCCTGTGTCTCCCTAACCTGCCACCACTCCCCCAGTGCTTTCTCCCTCTTCCTCTCTGTGTGTGTGTGTGATTGTGTGGGCGGAGACAGGTGTTCTGGAGGCAGAGCTGATCCCCACCAGCTGCAACCTGTTCCATAATCAAGACCTCTACAAATACTCAGCCCTGCCACTTACATGCTGCCAGATCGTAACCTCTGCTCAGTCAGTCTGTGGTTTTTAGCCGGTTGTTCCTGCTAAGATCCTGTTTTCGTGTTATGCCTGTTTTCCCTTGCCTGATGCTGTTTTCCTCTCCGCTACAGTTCTGCCCGCTCTGACTTTGGCCCATCTCCAGTCCCACGTCTCATCAATCCTGCTACTCTGTCCTGGACCCCCCACTCCACTGCGTCCTGGGATTCTTCTCTGGACCTGTTAACCCAGTCCCAACTCCCCTCGCTCCAGCCTCAGCCTCAGCCTCCACACCTGGCTTCCTGTAACCCGCCGAGCTTCCCCTGGCCCACACCCCATCTTCCCCCTGTGTTTCAATAAATACCTTGGTTACCTCATGCCAGTCTCCTCGTCTGAGTCTGCTCTTGGGTTCCCCTGTTCCTCTCCGCATGACAATTTCTTTCCTTCTTAATGTGTTTGAGCCAATCAGTTGTGTTGTGACAACGTAGGGGTGGTATACAGAAGATTGCCCTATTTGGTAAAAGACCAAGTCCATATTATGGCAAGAACAGCTCAAATAAGCAAAGAGAAACGACAGTCCATCAATACTTTAAGATATGAAGGTCAGTCAATCCGAAACATTTCAAGAACTTTGAAAGTTTCTTCAAGTGCAGCAAAAACCATCAAGCATCATGATGAAACTGGCTCTCATGAGGACCGCCACAGGAATGGAAGACCCAGAGTTACCTCTGCTGCAGAGGATAAGTTCATTACAGTTACCAGCCTCAGAAATTGCAGTTCAAGTAACAGACACATCTCAACATCAACTGTTCAGAGGAGACTGTGTGAATCATGCCTTCATGGTTGAATTGAGTAGTTGTGTCCAAACTTTTGACTGTTACTGTATGTGTGCATCTATCTGGTCTACCCCACAGCTATCCGGTTTGGTTGGATGCCTCAGTCAGAAGGGGGAGAGAGAGGCGGGAGGAGACCTCAGGCAGGTGGACCACAAGACCCTGGTCAGACAGATCCATAAAGCCTACATGAAGAACTTCAACATGAACAAGGCTAAAGCACGAGATCTGCACACCGGTGAGTGGGAGAATTTCATTACTTTGCTTTAATGAAAACCACACTGTAAAAAAAATCCTGTTGTTTTTACTTTCAGCCAGTTACCTGTAAGTTACTGTAAAACAGGAAAAACATGGTACCGTATTTATGGTATGCAATACTGTTACTCTAATTTATTTACAGTACCAATAATGCTACTGCAATCATTTTACGGTAACATATTCTTACTGTAAAGCGACATTTGCATATTTCCCGGAGTGCCTTTTGAATTAATTGTAGAGTTAACACGACTGTATTTGTTAGAGACAGAGACGTGGTTGTTGCATTCATCCATGTTCAGTCCTGTGGCCTTCACCAAGTGAGATCGTAAGCGAATATGTCAAATTATTCCGAACTACGAAACATGAATATTTATAAAGTCATCCCCACACTTATACTTTTCACCTAGTGCACATGTCCAACTCATTCCACAGAGGGCCACGTGTCTGCAGCTTTTCACTCCACCCTTGTACTTGAGTGATGACTTAAGGTCACTAATTGATAAGGAATTCCCCTCACCTGGTTGCCTAGGACTTTAATGAAAGAAAATAACAAAAACCTGCAGCCCTCTGTCCAATGAGTTTGACACCCTTGAGTTAAGCCATTTAAACTGGAACAACCATTTCAGTAATGGGTTCAAAAAAGCTAACTCATTGGATTAGTTTAGAAACATGTATATTATTAAGATATGATTTATCTTTGTGTAGCATAAGATTAATCAATCAATGTACATGCAAAAATACAGATATTAAAAACTAAAAATTCAACCTGCAGTAGAGCATGCTGGGAAATGTGATAACGATTACAGTTATTTTACAGGAATTTACAGGTAACTGGCTGCCAGTAAGTTACCGTAAACAAAACTGTTTTATGGTATCAATGCCTCTACTGTAATCCATTGACGGTACCATTACAGGTACTGTAATCTATTGTAAGGGTAGGGGAGAGTGAGAGTTGTTTGAAATCAGGCTAAGTGTAATTTGCTTAATTTCCACAAGGGGCCTGAGTTGTACATATAGCTTCTATTTTGTGTGTGCTTGGTTTACAAAGTTATTTATTTGTATGATGTGCCTTTCTAATTGTATATTTTTTCTTTATTATAAAACAGCACGGCCACAAAGAAAGCAATGTATATAAAATAACAAAACAGATACCAATTAACTAAGACTAAAATATAAAATGTATATAACAATATTTAGCAAAAATGTTTTTCTCGCTTGCTCCAGAGGATGAGCTTTGATTTTGTTGCCCGTGTGCTTTTTGTGCGGCATTCTTTTTGATTGGTAAGTGAACTGCTACTGTGTTTTACACAATATTTCCTGACCGTGAATTCTTTTCCACAATGGAATTTACAGTAATCTACTGTATTCAGTATATACAATATGTTACTGTTGATTATACAGTAATTTACTGTGACAATAAAAATGTTTTACAGTGTACTCCTAGTCATTGACTGCTCACTGGCGCCCCTCTCTGGCAGCCTATATCATGCATAACATTTAGGACACGTTTACCAGACCCAGAGTAAGCCAAGTTGGGCTAAAACACACTGTCAGTGAAGATTTTTTATTGAGAATGATTTTTAATCACGGACTAGGTTTAATCTGGACCCAGGAAACCGGTCCAGAATGTGTAATATACTATACATTACGTAACTATGCTTATAAAACTGTATTATGTACAAACTGGGTTGGTCTTTCTCCCTTCTTTCCGGCAGCCTTTTGTCATCCACGACATGGAGACAGTCCAGCTGGCTGAGCAGATGGTGATGGCCAAGCTGGTAGGTGGAGAAGGAGGTGGTGTCGGCCCAGATGGAGCAGGGTCTGGGCCCGAGGAACTCCAGGAGAGGGAGGCAGAGGCCAGGCTGTTCCACTGCACCCAATGCTTCTCTGTGGAGACTGTGACAGAGCTCACAGAATTTGCCAAGTCCGTACCAGGCTTCCAGTGCCTGGACCTGAATGACCAAATGGGTGACCAGTTTTAGGATTTTGTAAAACTTTATGTATGTGCAATGTGTGGTTCATGTTATGTTGTGTATATTGTATCATATTCCTTGTGAAATGTCTGTTGTTGTTTTATGGATGAGTCTTCTGCAAAAAAAAATCCACCTGAGAATAGTTTTCTACTACTTATACTAATATAATTAACATTTTCTTCCTGAATTAATTGAAGTTAACTGGCTTGACTGACCCCCATACTCTGCAGGTGACTGTTGAAGTAAGGGGTGTATGAGGCCTCCTGGCCTCCTGTATGAACAAAGATGGCCTCCTGGTGGTGAGCGGAGAAGGGTTCATTACCCGGGAGTTCCTCAAGAGTCTACAGTGGCCCTTCAGCGACATGACGGCGCCCAAGTTCCAGTTCGCCATGAGGTTTAACTCCTTAGAGTTGGACGACAGTGACCTTGTGCTGTTCTAGGCCACTATCCTCTGCTGTGGAGGTAAAAGACAAAACACAGACCCTTTTGACTATGGTGCAGCTATGACGGATGCACAGCCAGCCCAGTGCAGTACACTGTAAAAAATTGTCTTTGGATCAAACCAAAAAAATGCTTCAACTGGTTACAATTTAAATGAGTTTGGTTATTGAAAATATATTTCACAGTGGATTAGATGGTACAATGATTCTCTGCACTATACATTGCTTGTTTAGAATTTTAGCAACCAGGAAATGGTGGAGCAATTTCTGCATATTTCACCTTTAAACCTAATAAATAACAAATACAAACTAATATTTATTGTAAATAAAACCCATTTTTTATCTTGTTCCAATTCTATTTTTCCCTTTTTCCCCCCACAATATTGTAGCCAAATGGTACATTTTTAACAATGGAAGTCTTAAACAGGCTTCTACATACCACATACAATTATGCAAGTATTATAAATTCAATGCAGGCAGTGTACAAGCCAGTAAATCTTATATTGTGAATACAACAGCACAGATAAACCTTGAATGACATCCATTCTTAAGGGTGGCTATAAATATTTGTTTTTAAAGTCAAGCCTCAATTAAGCCACGCCTTCCTCTTCTCATAGGTTGACACCACTTGAAAGCGATTTAAGAACTTTCATTAAATTCAAAACACCACATTGATCTATCAAATTCACTGTTTGACTTCCAAAATACTGAATAGGTTTATCAAACCAAAGATTATGCCAATCACACCAGATGAACACCAGCATTCCAATTTGATGGTGTATCACATGTACTTATACAAGTAAAGATGCTAGAGATCACACTTAAGGGAGAAATACAGTACACCATATTCCCTAGAATGACATTCACAATTACAATTTAACCTGTCTAGGACTGGGGTTCCGCTAGCGGCACCCCGTTCCGCTAGCGGAACCTCTCGCCAACAGCCAATGAAATTGCAGGGCGCCAAATACAAATCAACAGAAATCTCATGAATCAAATTTCTCAAACATACAAGTATTAGGCACCATTTTAAAGATACAATTCTCATTAATCCAGCCACAGTGTCTGATTTAAAAAATGCTTTACAGCGAAAGCTCCACAAACGATTATGTTAGGTCACCACCAAGTCACAGAAAAACCCAGCCATTTTCCCCGCCAAAGAGATGAGTCACAAAAAGCACAAATAGAGATAAAATGAATCACTAACCTTTGATGATCTTCATCAGATAACACTCATAGGACTTCATGTTACACAATACATGTATGTTTTGTTCGATAAAGTGCATATTTATATCCAAAAATCTCATTTTACATTGGTGTGTTATGTTCAGTAGTTCAAAAACATGCTATGACTTTGCAGAGAGCCACATGAATTCACAGAAATTGATTTTGTTGTCATGGAGGACTGATTGGGCTCATTGATTCGAGTTGAAAAATAAATGCTGCGCTCATGGAATGGCATGCTTTGAGCACTACTGAAAAGTGCTATTTACATGTGAAAAATGAATGCCATATGCTGCATTTGCTATAGGCCTATTGTTTACCTTTTTGTTGGTGACACTTTGATATCTTGATAATATGCAGCTCTTTAAAGGGCAAATCCACAGATGAAACATTAACAAAACGGCACCCCGCCTCTGTTTTGGTAAAAAGCTGAGGGATGCGCCTGGAGTAATGTAACCACTCTCAGATTAATAGACAGAGCTATGGATGCAAAGACTGACCATCCATGATATCACAGTTATTGTTTTAACTATGTTATGAGGCTATAGAGTGTTTGTTTACATTTACAATGTTTACAAACATTGGAGTAAAACAAGCTTATATTTTGGGTTATCATGGAGTGTGACAGTTGAACTAAGCTCATGAGGCATTTATAAGTTATATTCTTCAATATTCAATGGATTCCCTGTGAAGCTGGTTGAGAGAGTAGCAAAGGGTAGCTACTTTGAAGAATCTCAAATATACAATATATTTTGATTTGTTTAACACTTTTTTGGTTACCATATTATTCCATGTGTTATTTCATTGTTTTGATGTCTTCACTATTTTTAACCCTGGAATGAGTAGGTATGTCCAAACTTTTGACTGGTATTGAATATATATTTAAGTCCAAAAATGGATGTAGCAACTACAGATTGCCCCTTTAAGTCCATCAAAAATGTACAAGCTTGAGCATGTGCCAATTAGGTGTATGGATTTTTTTTTATATCAGCATGAATTAGATTGAGCAATAAAAGCCCTTTTATTCCATGGGCTTGGATTAAGCAGCTGTTGCAAGAGCACATTTTTCACTGGCTAACCACTGGATTCAAAAACAATAATTGATAGGCAGCTTAAACTTCTTGAATTCAACCATTATTGGGTTCAAATACACATTTAGATTTGTGAACAGCCATTCACAACAACCACAATCCGTAAGGCGCAAATAGCTAAATGAGAGAGCAGCAGTGTGATTCACATCAATGCGCTGTGTAGATATCACTTGTTATGTAGATATCAATACCAAGTGATATCCGTATCGCAGTAGACTACACCACTGCTGTCATTCTTACCTCCAAGCATTTATTCAAATTAGATAATCTTTGGATGTCGACAGCAGTCGCACCATTGAAAGACTTGGACTGTAGCCTACAAAAAAACTATTCCTGTTCTTTTCCCACGATCCATCAAACACATTTAGTGTGTCAACATAGTGGTCAATTTGCACCTATTTTAAATGCTGATTTGAATGTCATTGAGAAAACAGAGAATTGTCAAAGATTTTTTTACACAAACATCCTTTCTGAATTTAAAAGTAATCCTCTAAATAATCATCTAGTTTTTTGTAATCTGATTACAATATTTCTGCTAGTAACGTAACGGATTACAGTAAAAAAATATATATAATCCCTTACATGTAATCCGTTACTCCCCAATCCTGAGCACAGCAGATGGGAGGCTAGGGCGACACCGTGTACTAGCTAGCTTGATAGTTAGTGACAACGTGTGCTAGCTAGATTGCTAGTTAGATAGCACACAGCATTGCCTCCTGCTTGCTGTGTACCTCAAAGACTAGCTGGCTAAACTAGCAAACAGTGTCCTTTGCTCCCGCCTGCCAAACACCTGCTCTCACCATTGATAACAGAACTGAGAGGCGGGGGTTCCCGAGAGGCGGGGGTGAAAAACACTGTCTACCGGTGTATATTAGCTAGCCGTTGTCGCCCCCCACCACTTCTTCTGTGGGGTTTATCGGTGGCTGGCATCCAACGTTATTAATACCACCTACTGTACTGGAGCGCTCTCCACCTCCCGCCTGCCCTAACTTAAAAATGAACCAATAGAAGTATAAAGAGAGGTTCCTGCAGATGCAGGAATGCCTGCATACATGAAGGGCAGGCAGAGGTCAGTAATCCAGGGCAGTGTCACAAGGTACAGAACGGCAGGCTCAGGGTCAGGGCAGGCAGGAGTGTCAAAACAAGAAAACAGGGACTAAAGAGAAAACAGGAGCATGGGAAAACTGAAAACGCGTACCACTGCTTTTAATCAGGGCAAGGCGACCAGAAACATGACTGAATACAAACAGTGTAGCTATTCCCTCCACAAGGCAGTCAAACAAGCTAAGTGTCAGTATAGAGACAAAGTAGAGTTGCAATTCAATGGCTCAGACACGAGAGGTATGTGGCAGGGTCTACAGTCAATCACAGACTACAAAAAGAAAACCAGCCCCGTCGCGGACCACGATGTCTTGCTCCCAGACAAACTAAACAACTTCTTTGCTCGCTTTGGGGACAATACAGTGCCACCGATACGGCCCGCTACCAAAACCTTCACTGCAGCCAATGTGAGTAAAATATTTTAAATGTGTTAACCCTCGCAAGGCTGCCGGCCCAGACGGCATCCCTAGCCGCGTCCTCAGAGCATGCGCAGACCAGCTGGCTGGTGTGATCACGGACATATTCAATCAATCCTTAACCCAGTCTGCTGTCCCCACATGCTTCAAGAGGGCCACCATTGTTCCTGTTCCAAAGAAAGCTAAGGTAAATGATTAAATGACTATCGCCCCGTAGCACTCACTTCTGTCATCATGAAGTGCTTTGAGAGACTAGTCAAGGACCATATAACCTCCACCCTACCTGACACCCTAGACCCACTCCAATTTGCTTACCGCCCCAATAGGTCCACAGATGATGCAATCGCAATCACACTGTACACTGCCCTAACCCATCTGGACAAGAGGAATACCTATGAAAGAATGCTGTTCATCGACTACAGCTCAGCATTTAATACCATAGTACCCTCCAAACTCGTCATTAAGCTCGAGACCCTGGGTCTCGACCCCGTCCTGTGCAACTGGGTCCTGGACTTCCTGACAGGCCGCCCACAGGTGGTGAGGGTAGGAAACAACATCTCCACCCTGCTGATCCTCAACACTGGGGCCCCATAAGGGTGCGTTCTCAGCTCTCTCCTGTACTCCCTGTTCACCCATGACTGCGTGGCCATGCACGCCTCCAACTCAATCATCAAGTTTGCAGACGACACTCCAGTGGTAGGCTTGATTACCAACAACGACGAGACGGCCTACAGGGAGGAGGTGATGGCCCTCGGAGTGTGGTGTCAGGAAAATAACAGTGGTGGAGAAGGTGGAAAGTTTGAAGTTCCTCGGCGTACACATCACTGACAAACTGAAGTGGTCCACCCACACAGACAGCGTGGTGAAGAAGGCGCAGCAGCGCCTCTTCAACCTCAGGAGGCTGAAGAAATTCGGCTTGTCACCAAAAACACTCACAAACTTTTACAGATGTACAATCGAGAGCATTCTGTCGGGCTGCATCACCGCCTGGTACCGCAACTGCTCCACCCACAACCGTAAGGCTCTCCAGAGGGTAGTGAGGTCTGCACAACGCATCACCGGGGGCAAACTACCTGCCCTCCAGGACACCTACACCACCCGATGTCACAGGAAGGCCAAAAAGATCATCAAGGACAACAACCACCCAAGCCACTGCCTGTTCACCCCGCTATCATCCATAAGGCGAGGTCAGTACAGGTGCATCAAAGCTGGGACCGAGAGACTGAAAAAAAGCTTCTATCTCAAGGCCATCAGACTGTTAAACAGCCATCACTAACATTAAGTGGCTGCTGCCAACATACTAACACAAATCTCTAGGCACTTTAATAATGAAAAAATGGATTTAATAAATGTATTACTAGCCACTAAATAATGCCACATTATATAATGTTTACATACCCTACATTACTCATCTCATATGTATATACTGTACTCTATACCATCTACTGCATCTTGCCTATGCGATGGCCATCGCTCATCCATATATTTTCATGTACATGTTCTTATTCATTCCTTTACACTTGTGTGTATAAGGTAGTTGTTGTGAAATTGTTAGATTACTTAGTTAGATATTACTGCATGGTCGGAAATAGAAGCACAAGCATTTCGCTACACTTGCATTAACATCTGCTAACCATGTGTATGTGACAAATAAAATTTGATTTGATTTGAAAAAACAGAGAACACAGATATAAATACACAGGGGATAATGGGGCAAATGGGCGACAACTGGAGGGGGTGGAGACAAGCACAAAGACAGGTGAAACAGATCAGGGTGTGACAGTACCCCCCTTCTAGGGACGCCACATGGAGTCCTACCTTGTCGCATACCTGGTTGATCGGGGTGCCGGTGATGGAACTCAGCGATGAGGGCTGGGTCCAGGATGTTCCTAGCGGGGACCCAGCACCTCTCCTTTGGACCATAACCCTCCCAGTCAACCAGGTCCTGGAATCCCCTAACCCTTGGCTGAACTTTCAGGAGAAGCCTCACCGTGTACGCAGTTTGGCCGTCAATGAGACGGGGGAGAGGGGTGGACCTGGAAACGAGACAAAAGGCTGTGAGACAGGTTTAATTCTAGAAACATGAAAAGTGGGATGTAAAAGGAGGGTATGGGGCAACAGAAGATGAACAGCAGAGCGGCTTGTAATCTTGAAAATGGGGAAAGGGCCAATAAAATTGGGGGAAAGTTAGCGGGATCCCGAGTGGACAGCCATTTCCTCTGCCCAAGATGGTAGCGGGCAGCCGGGGTCCGATGGCGGTCCGAATGTCAACGATACCTGAAGTTGGTCTTGAGAAGAGTGGACCGAGCTCTCTTCCAGGTACGCCAACAGCGGCGGACGAACATCTGGGCAGAGGGTATGTTGACCTCTTCCTCTTCCTCCGGGAAGAGCGGGGGCTGATAACCCACGGAGCACTCGACGGGCGAGAGCCCAGTGGCCGAGCAGGGAAGGCCACTGGGCTTGCTGGCGAGAGTTGCTGGCTCCAGGTGGTGGAGTTGGCCGAGACGAGGCACCGACGAGTCGTCTCCAGGTCCTGATTGGCACGCTCTGACTGGACGTTGAATTGGGGATGAAACCCGGAGGACAGGCTGGCCGATGACCCAATGAGTGTGCAGAATGCCTTCCAGATCCGGGACGAGAACTGAGGACCACGGTTCAAAACCATGTCCACTGGAAGTCAAAGGATCCGGAAGATGTGCTGCACCATGAGCTGGGCCGTCTCCTTGGCAGAAGGTAGCTTGGGGAGGGGAATGAAATGGGTGGCTTTGGAAAACCTGTCCACCAGGTTAGTGGTGTTGAATAGTGGTGAGAATAGTGGTGTTGCCATCAGCTGGTGGGAGACCAGTGACGAAGTCCAGGGATATATCTGACCAGGGATGGTGAGGGACAGGAAGAGGTTGAAGGAGGCCAGCCGGAGCTTGCCAAGGAGTCTTGTTCTGAGCACAGACGGTGCAGGCTGCGACGAACGTGGAGATGTCCGGAACCATGGAGCGGGCAGCGTCTGGTACAAACATCCGGCTAGCAGGGCCCCCCGAGTTGAAACGCTTGACGGTGCGGAGATATTCCAGGGTCTTGTGGTCCGTCCACACTATGAAGGGAAGTTTCGCCCCCTCTAACCAGTGTCTCCACTCCTCCAAGACCATCTGCACCGCAAGTAGTTCTCGGTTCCCCACATCATAATTCCTCTCTGTGGCGATGGGAGAAGGCGATGGGAGAAGAAGGCGCAGGGATGCAGCTTAAGGTCCAGGGCAGAACGCTGGGACAGGACGGTCCCCCACTCCGACATCTGAAGTGTTTACCTCCACCACGAACTGATGGGACGGGTCCGGATGGATCAATATGGGAGCTGTGGTGAAGCAGTGCTTAAGGTCCAGGAACGCTGGGGACCACGTGAGTGTGGTCTTGGGAGAGGTGAGTGGTGACAGGGGGGAAGCCAGGGTGCTGTAACTCCAGATAAAACGGCAAATCCTAAGAAACGTTGCAAATGCACTTTGGACGTGGGTTGGAGCCAATCCACCACCGCTCTCACCTTTCCGGGATCCATCTGCACATTCCCAGCAGCGATGATGTATCCAAGGAAGGAGATGATGGAGCGTTGGAACTCACATTTTTTGGCTTTGTCAAACAGCTGGTTCTCCAGGAGACGCTGGAGGATTTGTCGGACGTGGAGAACGTGTTCTTGAGTCGAGCGGGAAAGATGAGGATGTTGTCGAGGTAGACGAACACGAACCGGTTGAACATATCCCAGAGAACGTCATTAACCAGGGCCTGGTACACAGCAGGAGCATTGGTCAAACCGAATGGCATCACCAGGTATTCATAGTGTCTGCTAGCAGTGTTGAAGGCTGTCTTCCACTCGTCACCTTCCTGTATCCGTACCAGGTGGTATGTGTTCCGCGGGTCTAACTTAGAGAAGAGAGGTTCTTCTTTTTAACCACAAACAAAGCCATGGCTCTGCTAAGCTCCTCGATACTGTATTTTGTAAATATTTCAACAATTTGAGAGTAAGGTGAAAGGGACACCTGTATAAAAAAATATATCCTTATCTCATGCATTTGCGTGACCCTCCATTTTTTCCAATGTGTCTCTTTACATACCACTATCAAAATAAATATGTTGCACATATCATATTCACATAATCCATTAGAAACTACATGGCAGTTTAGGGTTATGTTTTTAACATAATAAAGTACACTGTGTGTATTAAACTCTACCATATCATATCTACACTATATTCCAATACTCTAATTTCATCATGACAGTATAAGTATGGACTGTGTCCAGTTAATGATATCAATTAGGTCCTGTTCTCTATACCTCCCTGTCTATTTGTAGTAACAATGGTTGGTATATTCAGGTCAGGATGATCCACTGACTGTCCATTGCCTTTGTCCATTCAGTGACATAGCTAGCTACAATAGATGTCATTAACTTGAACATAATGTTTTATCTCAAGTAGTGTTGATCAGATTTACAGTATTTAATCTTTTGAGGTTGTGCAGTGGTTTGCTAGCCAAGGTCTGAGAGAAACTGCTGGGAGACATTGTGATGTACACCTACAATTTGGTGGGGTTATCAACTGTGTTGTTCAGTCATGTGAATTAATGAATTGGATATTGATGAATTTTAAATAAATTATGTAGAATATTTCCATTTTAAAAAGTCAATTTCATTGTCTTAGTTTGGTTGTAAAGTAGTACTTTGAATGTCATGAATATATTTGTCTACTGCAGGAATCAGCTAACTGAAAAATATGTACTCCTTTTGGATATAGACAGTTGACCATAGTGAAAGTTGAACGCAAAGTACAGTAGGCCTACATTATTTGACCTCTTGGATGCAGCATTATCACTCCAGTCCACTACGTGGTGGTAGAACCGTGCTGCTGCACACGTCCCACAAATGAAGAAAAGAAACCAGGAAGTAGAACCACGTTCGCGTTCACAACAATGGAGTCAAGCACGGATGCGGTTCCTCAGAATATGTTTACTTGCCATTTGTGCAGTTTATCTACACCATTCACATACTACGGACAGAAGCCACCCAATACCAGGGCTATTGTGTGAGTAAAGTTTTGATAACACTAGCGAAGTGTGAACTCAAGATTTGCTCATGCTTACTGGCTAACATGGCATGCAATGTAGTTGGTCCCTGGCTAGTGGCTTCTAGAATATATAGTATAGTGGAGTCTCTAGTGGCCCAAACTAGCGAACGTTTAGTGTGTGTCTATGACTGTCAACTCATGAGGTGTAAAGTAAACCTTTCAGAAAGTTGTAGCTCTTGCATTTACTCATCATGTTTTTGTTTCTTTTCCATCAGCTTGTTGGAAGAGTGTTTTGTGACCAAGGATCCTTTCAGTCCAGACGGAGAGAGGTTCCTTATCCTGGGATCCAACTGCAGTTTGTGCCACATCACAGTTTGTGTTGGAACGGTACGTTGTTTGCTCATATTGCCGAAAATAATGAGCATGAAATGGCTGAAATCTGTTGTCTCATTGTACAATATATGATGTCAATGTCATAAATTAGAAAGTAATATCCAGTAATTTTATTTTGGCTTAGTCACCCTTATGAAAAAAATACATTTCAAAATATTTAACATCACGTACAATTTATTTCAAATACATGTAGATACATTTGAAATGTTGCATCTTTGCTAAAATGCATGTAATGCCTTAAATGTATTCCAGAGTTGCATGTACATACACTATATACAAACGTATGTGGACACCCCTACAAATTAGTGGATTTGTCTATTTCAGCCACACCCGTTGCTGACAGGTGTATAAAATCAAGAACACAGCCATGCAATCGCCATAGACAAACACTGGCAATAGAATGGCCTTACTGAAGAGCTCAGTGACTTGCAACGTCATAGGATGCCACCTTTCCAACAACTCAATTTGTCAAATTTCTGCCATGCTAGAGCTGCCCCGGTCAACTGTAAGTGCTGTTATTGTGAAGTGGAAACTTCAAGGTGCAACAACGGCTCAGCCGCAAAGTAGTAAGCCACACAGAACGGGAGCGCCGAGTGCTGAAGCGCTTAGCACATAACATTTGTCTGTCCTCGATTGCAACACTCACTACTAAGTTACAAACTGCTTCTGGAAGCAACGTCAGCACAAGAACTGTTCGTCGGGAGCTTCATGAAATGGGTTCCCATGGCCGAGCAGCCGCACGCAAGCCTAAGATCACCATGCCCAATGCCAAGTGTCGGCTGGAGTGGTGTAAAGCCTGCCGCCATTTAAAAAAAAAATATATATTTATATTTGACCTTTATTTAACTAGGCAAGTCAGTTAAGAACAAATTCTTATTTTCAATGACGGCCTAGGAACAGTGTGTTAACTGCCGTGTTCAGGGGCAGAACGACAGATTTTGACCTTGTCAGCTCAGGGATTCGATCTTGCAACCTACTAGTCCAACACTCTAACCACTAGGCTATCTGCCGCCCGATTGGACTCTGGAGCAGTGGAAACGCCTTCTCTGGAGTGATGAATCACTATCTGGAAGTCCAACGGATGAATCTGGGTTTTGGTGGATGCCAGGAGAACGCTACCTGTCCCAGTGCATAGTGCCAACTGTAAAGTTTGGTGGAGGAGGAATTAACGGCCTGGGACTGTTTTTCATGGTTTGGGCTAGGCTCCTTAGCTCCAGTGAAGGTAAATCATACAATTACATTATATACAATTCTGTGCTTTCAACTTTGTGGCAACAGTTTGGAGAAGGCCCTTGACTGTTTCAGCAAGACAATGCCCCCTTGCACAAAGCAAGGTCCATACAGAAATTGTTTGGTTTGTCGAGATCCATGTGCAAGAACTTGACTGGCCTGCACAGAGCCCTGACTTCCACCCCATCAAACACATTTGGGATGAATTGAAACGCTGACTGCGAGCCAGGGCCTAATCACCCAATATCAGTGCCCAACCTCACTAATGCTCTTGTGGCTAAATGGAAGCAAGCCTTCGCAGCAATGTTCCAACATCTAGTGGAAAGCCTTGGCAGAAGAGTGGAGGCTGTTATAGCAGCAAATGGGGGACCAACTCCAGATTTAATGCCCATGATTTTGGAATTTAGTTGTTCGACGAGCAGATGTCCACATACTTTGTCATGTAGTGTACATTTGCATCTTTGCTCAAATTCATATAATACCCCGACAATATTCCAGAAATGTATGGCTATGACATCTAGTCTACACCCACCAAGCCAAAACTTTGGCAGTGATATAATTTAAATTGTGATGGTGAGTAAAAAATGTACTTTTGATTTCACCTAATTTTAACATTGTCATAAAGAGCACATCTTCAACAAAAAAAAAAAACATTTTCCCATCGAGAGAGGGGGGGAAAAAAGTAGTATTCTAAGTGCTCCACTTAAGCTTAATTTTATTCATCTATTGTGTGTAGATAAAATGTATCCATTTGTTTTTTTCTTTAATCAATTTTAGAAATAAGGCTGTAACGTAACAAAATGTTGAAAAAGGGAATGGGTCTGACTACTTTCTGAATGCATTGTATAAGCTCTAAGTAGAAGCTTAAGTGTTGTCCATTAGTTTACTCCAATTAGGGGAGGGGTGGTATGGTTAGGGAAAAATTTACAAAATATATATGGGGGATTGGAAATTATGCAGACAATTACATTGATGGAAGCCACAATCGATCAGCAATATTATAGCTGATCAACCCCCCCCCCCCTCCCCGATACAAAGTAAAGTGTGAATAAGCTGGTGTGAATGATGGGCAGCCCAGTGCCTGTGTTTTTAATGGAAATTATTTATATATTCTCCAGTCTCCCTCTTGTAGTGTTTTCTGTCATTTTTTAAATGTTCTTCTTCTGACTAATAAGAGCAGTTCTAGCAATTGGAATCCATGGAGAGACGTTTGTTTCTGCTTCTGTGGCTAAAAGATAGTGTCAAAAGAAAACACTAGACAGACATGTAGCTAGCTAGCTAGTATTTGTAGACAAAATGGCATATAACACCGGATCTGGAATTTCAAATGTCGTCACTAGCTACAGTCAGAGTGCCCTGGACCCTCTTGCTTGGTAAGCTATTCTGGCTGCCCAAGACCCCTGTAGTTCCTCTCTGGGTGGAACGCAACGATGTAGACTAAAGTGCACGCTGCCCCTCCCCCCCAAAAAAAACAGACTGCCCTTGCATATGCATGCACGCTGATCGACGGAGTAAACCGTTTCCATTGCAAGATGAAATGAATTCAGTTTCTATTGGAAAAGTTCAGGTAGGTCCCTCCCCGTTTCGTTCGCTTGGTTCCTAGTGAATACACCCAGGTTCTAAACTCAGCAAAAAAAGAAACGTCCCTTTTTCAGGAGCCTGTCTTTCAAAAATAATTTGTAAAAATCCAAATAACTTCACAGATCTTCATTGTAAAGGGTTTAAACACTGTTTCCCATGCTTGTTCAATGAACCGTAAACAATTAATGAACATGCACCTGTGGAACGGTTGTTAAGACACGAACAGCTTAGACGGTAGGCAATTAAGATCACAGTTATGAAAACTTAGGACACTAAAGAGGCCTTTCTACTGACTCAGAAAAACACCAAAAGAAAGATGCCCAGGGTCCCTGCTCATCTGCGTGAACATGCCTTAGGCATGTTGCAAGGAGGCATGAGGACTGCAGATGTGGCCAGGGCAATAAATTGCAATGTCCGTACTGTGAGACGGTGCTACAGGGAGACAGGATGGACAGCTGATCGTCCTCCCAGTGGCAGACCACGTGTAACAACACCTGCACAGGGTCGGTACATGCGAACATCACACCTGCGGGACAGGTACAGGATGGCAACAACAACTGCCCGAGTTAAACCAGGAATGCACAATCCCTCCATCAGTGCTCAGACTGTCCGCAATAGCCTGAGAGCGGCTGGACTGAGGGCTTGTAGGCCTGTTGTAAGGCAGGTCCACACTAGACATCACCGGCAACAACATTTCCTATGGGCACAACCCACCGTCGTTGGACCAGACAGGACTGGCAAAAATAGTTCTTCACTGACGAGTCGCGGGTTTGTCTCACCAGGGGTGATGGTCGGATTTACGTTTATCGTCAAAGGAATGAGCATTACACTGAGGCCTGTGCTCTGGAGCGGGATCCATTTTGGGAGGTGGAGGGTCGTCATGGACTGGGGCGGTGTGTCACAGCATCATCGGACTGAGCTTGTTGTCATTGCAGGCAATCTCAACGCTGTGCGTTACAGGGAAGACATCCTCCCTCATGTGGTACACTTCCTGCAGGCTCATCCTGACATGACCCTCCAGCATGACAATGCCACCAGCCATACTGCTCGTTCTGTGCGTGATTTCCTGCAAGACAGGAATGTCAGTGTTCTGCCAAGGCCAGCGAAGAGCCCGGCTCTCAATCCCATTGAGCACGTCTGGGACCTGTTGGATCGAAGGGTGAGGGTTAGGGCCATTCCCCCCAGAAATGTCTGGGAACTTGCAGGTGCCTTGGAAGAGTGGGGTAACATCTCATAGCAAGAACTGGCAAATCTGGTGCAGTCCCATGAGGAGGAGATGAACTGCAGTACTTAATGCAGCTGGTGGCCACACCAGATACTGTTACTTTTGACCCCCCCCCCCCCTTTGTTCAGGGACACATTATTCCATTTCTGTTAGTCACATGTCTGTGGAACTTGTTCAGTTTGTCTCAGTTGTTGAATCTTATTATGTTCATACAAATATTTACACATGTTAAGTTTGCTGAAATTAAATGCAGTTGACAGTGAGAGGACGTTTCTTTTTTTGCTGAGTTTATATGTCATAACTTCATTGCAGTGATAGTGTGCTTGCTTAATGTGTTTGTTACTATTTTTGTTTCTCTTCTTCCAGGGCTGCAGCCTTTTCTACTCCAAGCGATTCTGCATGCAGTGTGTGAACAAACACTTGGACCAGTTCCCCCCTCACATTCAAGCTGAGCTCGCCAAGAAAAAGCAGCCATCAAAGACAGATGTTTCATGATTTCTGTAAGACACATTAAAGACTCTGGAGGTACTTCAGGAAGGAAAATCTCTAGCCTTTCAATTGGAAGATATCTCTTAGGGTTGTGGCTAGCGTGCTTGCCTTGGTCAGGTGACCCGGGTAGTATTCCCACTTAGGGCGATACTCTCTTGTGATATACCCCGCTGGAATAGACATGTTTCTGTTTTGGGAGAAATGGTTTGAACTGAACATAACTTCTGGGCCACATAAGGGATTCTACTTGGTGTCATACAGTTTTACCACTAGATGTCAGTAAAGACTTATTACCAGACTGAAAATGACAGTTCATTACATCCCTCATTCACAGCAGCTGAATACAATGAGTCCCAACCTCAAAATATATAATGTACCTTGTTTAATATTTCAATATAACATGGAGAAATTTGACAAAAATATATATATACTACCAGAAATACATGTAGTTTGCACTTTATGAAATATGCTTCGCCCAAGCAGTGATAGAAATGCTATTTTTCTATAGATGACGACAATGTTTATAAAACAAGATGCACTGACTTGTTGATCTTGCAGAGTAAATGAGAACTCTGCTCCCAAGGAACATTCTGTGTATGCCTCAAATGGTACCTTATTTATACTAGTGCACTACTTTTGACCAAAACCGCCTGCGCCCTGGTTGAAAGTAGTGCACTAAATAGGGAGCCATTTTGGACAAATCCTAAATTGTATGTGTCCCAGTGAGGGAACTCCAAGTACATAAGCAATTGTAACCACTAAACTGCAGTGATAGTCAGATTTTGTCAAAGTCAGTTGACAATAGGCGAGCTGCCAACTATGATGGAAGGCATTTAACACTGAGGAGATGTCACTCTGGACTGGAAGCAGATTTAAAAAGCACAAACAAAATGGAGATGTTGAACCCTGAACCCAACATTGCCAAATGCAGGACAGGTATACTTCCACAGAACCTTTCCCTCTCTCCCAACTCTTTAGGGAGACGATTACAAACAAAAATCTCCTTCCCTTGTTCCAAAAACTGACAGTGTCATTCTATGACCGATCATACAAGACTGTAATCCACTTTCTTTTGTCATAAACCAATAAAAATGCAATACCATTTTTATCTGAATGGGTTGATCTGTTTAACTTCTAAAAACACAATATTCCTACAGCCACATTCACCTTTAAGAAAGAAATATGGGTGGTTACATGTTCGTAAACCAATGAAGCTCATTTTCTTCCCTGTCAATCTGATTCCCCAACTAGTAGTTCCTCTCTAATGTCCCGTGTACACTAGCAAGCGGTAAATTGCTGCGTGCCGCTAAGGCCACCCAGAGTGGCTCGCTTGTGGGCATGCTGGCAGCATATAGCAGCACGTCCGATTGGGCGTCAAGAATTTAGCATAGCAAATTTGTGTGAAGGTCTGGTTATTAAATTGACTAAATAGTTTAATCCATTCTCCATTTCATGAATTTATTCACAGGTAAATAGTAATATGCTCTAAAACGCTCTGGTGACAAACTTTGCTGCCCTGTTTCCAATCGTCCACATGGCTGGGAGAACCTATTCAAGTAAGTGAATACATTTTGAAAATGTAAAAAAAAAAACTGTATTATTAGCTAACTACTTAGTGCAGGCTAACTCAAATGAGCTGCTAATGTAGCTAGCTATCTAGCCAAATGTACATACTGTATAGATAGCTAGCAAAGTGAATTAAATATCACCAGCTACCTAAACTTCATATTAGCTAGCTATCTTGATGTATTTATCACTGTAAAAAAATAGAAATGCATTTGTAGGTAGCTAGCTAACAGCCATGGAGGAGCGGGAAAGGATAGCAGTCCCAACTGTCAGTGAGAGTAGGCTATTCTGGATAGGGCAGGTACTTTTGTGTAGTTATTCTATTCTGGATAGGGCAGGTACTTTTCCGTCCTCACTTCTAGTCCCTAGAAGTGAGGACGGAGATAATTGTAACAATATTCAGTGCGGTCTAATTTGAGTATAATGAAGTCCGTTTCTTGTGAATTTTTCTGTCCTCAGATACAGAGAGCTGTGAAAGCCTGTCTGCAGATCAAGTCCCAATGAAGAGCTATGGTCCTGGGGCCTCAAAGGGGTGCACATTTTTGTTTTTGCCTTAGCTCTACAAAGTTGATTCGAATGATCAACTCATCATCAAGTGGTATTTATGTATTCATTTGTGATGCTATCCTTGATTATTATCCTGCTATTGTCACATGCTGCACATGTGTGTGCACATGCATCCATCTATCCAATGTTATCATGATTTGTTATGTGATATTATACTTTAGTCATCAAATCAAATTGTATTAGTGACATGCGCCGAATACAACAGGTGTAGGTAGACCTAACAGTGAAATGCTTACTTACGAGCCCCTAACCAACAATGCAGTTTTAAAAAATACATAAGAAATAAAAGTAAGAAGTAATTAAAGAGCAGCAGTAAAATAACAATAGCGAAACTATATACAGGGGGGTACCGGTTAGTTGAGGTAATGTACATGTAGGTAGAGTTATTAAAGTGACTGCATAGATGATAACAACAGAGTAGCAGCGGTGTAAAAGAGAGGGGGGGGGGGCAATGCAAATAGTCTTGGTAGAGAGAGATGAGAGAATCAACAATGACCTGGTGATGTAAACGTCTAAATTGCCTACAGTTACTGTGTAGGGCACTGCAAGGTTGGGTGACCAGGGCAATCTGGGACTGCCTCCTGGGGGAATTCAGGCGTGTGAAAGGCTACCTGTGTCCTGCATAACTTCATGAGTATGGACATGAGGACCTGGAGGGGATCTGCAGCTCGCCGCCGTGTGTCAGAGGAGGTCTGCTGCTCTGCAGGATGTTTCAAGTATGGGGGACAACAACGCAGCATGACAGGCAATCCGTGGGGGGGAGATCTTCACCTCCTACTTATTCGAAAAGGGTGCTGTTCCCTGGCAACACCATAGACTACACTATGCACAACCAAATGCTCTTTTAAGAGCCATCCACATTGCAATAAGAGTATTCTTCCATTTACTTAGCTATGTTAACTGCAGTTATTAAATTCCCAGTTTCTCTCCTTTTGATTTCTACTTCTCAGGTGAGGGTGCTGTTCAGGTAAGGGTGATGTATGTACAAAAACAAAACAGGCACTTTTAAGAGTCACCCATATTGAAAATATTTAGAACAATTAGACAGACACCCTGTAACCCACACCTACATGTATCAATCTGATTGATGGATTGTGTTGTGCAGTAAGCAGGCTCAGGTGTATAACCGTGGCTCCTTCCACCTTCAAAGAATAGAAGAGAGGACCAACCATGGAGAATAGTTAGAAACATCATTATTTATATAACTACGCTATATTGTTTGTCGTCATCTCTGTACATGTTTTTCAGTATAAAGTACTCTGCATCCACTTAGTGTGGACACCAGGTGAGACCACAAACAGATTCCTGTTGAACATTGTCTAACTACCTTATTTTCTCAATAAGCCTCTCCTTCACTTCATCCCTCTTCTCCTTAAATCCTCTAGGTTATATCAGCTGTGTCGGTGAACCCCTCCCACATCTGAACTGGCTGACAGAGGGCACATTATGATCAGAGGTGAGAGGTCACTTGGTCAGGTCAACAGGAAGTATTATTAAAAAGATGCTTTACACTGAAATACAGATAGATGCAGTAGTCCCAGAGTTAATGATCCAAGGTCAGTTTTGCATTTCACCTCCTGCTTATTACGTCTAACAATGTTAGAATAAAAACATCAGGCTTAAACATGCCCACTCCATCTGTCTTTCGTCTGCAGATATGTTTTGATGTGAGAGGATGCCAACCCCCAGTCCCATCATCGCCACCTCACCCGCTTTTAAGATAACCTTCGGGCCACTATTATGTAATTGTGATGAACTGAGAGAATATTTGGGTAGCACCACTGTGATTCATTAATCATATGCTGTCTTCCCTGCTCCTATGTTCTTACCTTTTTCCCTTTGTCTTTACACCTCTCGCCGCCTCCTCTTTCTTCCTCTGTTTTTATAATACACCACAGATGTGCATTGAGGTACAGATTGAACTTGTATTTATAATATTTATAATGCATCTATTTATAACACTTGGATAATGAACTTCTTTCAATAAAGCGTTTCACATTCTTTACTGGTTGAAATTAAGTCTCATTTGATGAAATACTACTGGTTTTAGAGTATTTACATGATGCATAGGAAGTGTAGTGTACTGTCTTTTAAATTATATTTCTGTATATATGAAATACAAATCAGCCTTTAACTAGTTAAATCCTGTTTTCTAGTTTATTAGTTACAATGTGTAACCATTGATGTCCCAGGACCAGGATTGGTAAACACTGTTGAAGTGTATAATTGTAATACATACATGCAGACAGACACACCATCCTTCAAAGACTGGAATTTGATACTCCTGGTATTAGATATGACTGAAAAATAATCTCAGATTCATACCTGAACTGCACCAATCTGTTTGTGTGGTCTCACCTGGTGTCTAAACTAAGTGGCTGCAAAGTACTTAATACTGAAAAACTTGCAGATCAGAGGACAAACAATATAGCGTAGTTATATGAATAGAAATAATGAAGTGTCTTACTGTTCTCCATGGTTGGTCCCCTTGCCCATTCTTTGAAGGTGGAAGGAGCCACAGTTATACACCTGAGCCTGCTTACTGCACAACACAATCAGATTGATACACAAGGGTGTGGGTTATAGGGTGTCTACTTGTTCTAAATGTTTTCAATATGGGTGACTCTTAAAAGCACCCGTTTTGTTTTTGTACAGACATCACCCTTACTTGAACAGCACCCTCACCTGAGAAGTAGAAATCAAAAGGAGAGAAACTGGGAAATGTAATAACTGCAGTTGACATAGCTAAGTAAATAGAAGAATACTCTTATTGCAATGTGGATGGCTCTTAAAAGAGCCATCTACAGTGTAGTATATGCTGTTGCCAGGGGCCAGCACCCTCTTCGAAGAAGTAGGAGGTGAAGATCTCCCACTTATGGATTGCCTCCCGTGCTGTGTTGTTGGTCCCCATCCAGCAGACCTCTCCTCTGGCACACGGCAGCAGAACCCCTCCAGGTCCTCGTGTCCATACTCATGAAGTTATGCAGGACACAGGTAGTCTTCACACGCATGAATTCCCCCAGGAGGCAGTCCCAGATGGCCCTGGTCACCCAACCTTGCAGTACCCTACACGGTAACTAGGAAATCAGTTTGAAGGAATCTCCAGTAACAAAGTATCTGTAGGAATATGTAAGATGATGTCATTATTAGACTTCTACATCACCAGGTCATTGTAGATTACTTAAGCAATAAGGCACGGGGGGGTGTGGTATATGGCCAATATACCACTGCTTAGGCAGGACACATTGCGGAGTGCCTGGACACAGCCCTTTGCTGTGGTATATTGCCCATATACCACAAACCCCAGAGGTGCCTTATTGCTATTATAAACTGGTTACCAACGTAATTAGAGCAGTAAAAATAAATGTTTTGTCATACCTGTGGTATACGGTCTGATATATCACAGCTGTCAGACAATCAGCATTCAGGGCTGGCACCACACAGTTTATAATAAAATATAATACCCTTATAACAAATCATGATAAAATTGGATAGATAGATGCATGTGCATGTGACAATAGCAGGGTCATATCAAGGATATCATCACTAATTAATACATAAATACCAATTGAATCAGCTGTGTAGTGCTAAGGCAAAAACAAAAAAGTGCTCCCCTTTGAGTCCCCAGCACTGAGAACCACTGCACTTCATTGGTACCTCTTCATACGCAGACAGGCTTTCACAGCTCTGAGCACAGAAACAGACTTCATTATACTCAAATTAGACCACACTGAATATTGTTACAATTATCTCCGTCGTCACTTGTAGGGACTGGAACTACACAAAAGTACCTGCCCTATCCAGAAAAGCCTACTCTCTCACTTTGACAGTTGGGGCTGCTATCCTTTCACCCTCCTGCATGGCTGTTAGCTAACGTTAGCTACCTACAAATGCGTTTCGATTTTTTTTTTTTTACAGTGATAAATACAAGATAGCTAGCTAATATGAAGTTACAGTATGTAAAGTTGGCTAGATACCTAGCAGCTCATTTGAGTTAGCCTGCACTGTAGCTAGTTAGCTCATAATACATATTTTTTTTTTTACATTTTCTAAATGTATTTACTTAACTTACTTGAACAGGTTCTCCCAGCAATTGTGGACGATTGGAAACAGGGCAGCAAAGTTTGTTTGTCACCAGAGCGGTTTAGAGCATATTACCATTTACCTCTGAATAAATTAATTAAATGAAGAATGGATTAAACTCTTAACGCATTTAATAACCAGACCTTCCTACAAACTTGCTATGCTGAATTCTTGACGCACAATCGAGTAGCTGCCATATGTTGCCAGCACGCCCACAAGCGAG
The DNA here is from genome assembly GCF_016432855.1 of Salvelinus namaycush. Lineage (NCBI taxonomy): Eukaryota > Metazoa > Chordata > Actinopteri > Salmoniformes > Salmonidae > Salvelinus > Salvelinus namaycush. The sequence continues at coordinate 181,319 of NC_052344.1, read as the reverse complement.
CCACTCTGGGCGGCCGAAGCAGCACTACATTTACTGCGTGCTAGTATACACGAGCCGTATCGCCATATTGGGTACAGCCAGGGAGAGGAAGAGAGAGGCCCAACAGCAAAAAACATCTGTCTCCCTCCAGCAGGAGGTGTTATTCGTTGTTTCGCCCACCAAGCAAGGCGTTTTTTTATGGGGTCATTAAGAATGTCGAATTTGTTCAACAAAAAAGTATGGATTATTTTCTAAGTGAGGTTAATTTGATCGAATATAAATTTCGTAATATTTAAGTTGTTACGAGTATACTGATATAAGAAAGACATGACATCCCGGCAACTTTTACGGAAAAACACTTTATATTGGAGTTGTCTCGAGATGGTTATGCATATTAATGAAATGAGGCTAGTAGCATAGCACCTCTCCCCATTCAGTACAGGCGGTTGACGTCAACAGCCGTCATCGAATATTGAAAAACTGATTACAATAATAAGATGTATCCACCAATCCAAAGAAAGGATAGGCGGGAGCTAGACAGCTCAGGGTGCCGCTTGTGGACAACGACTCCCATTGTTAGGGACATGTATCTCGTCAGTATATCCATCATCTTTGGTACAGCACAGATGACTTAGTTCCGTAGTCAAACGGCAGAAAACAACCAACAGAACTAAACCTTCACTAGTCGGGCAGATTGAGGGGTAATCACGTTGGCTGTTTTACGGATGCTATGCATGCGTCTACATCTTGTGAACCAGGTCGCTTATTTAAAAGGAATACTTGTTTTTTGGGATAAACCGTCACGATTTAGGGTCGTTTTCATATGTGTAACAACATGTCAAATGTTAGTCTTTCGAATGGGAGTCCGACGTTGGAAAGGGTGGATCCGCGACCGACGGATCACACGAAGCCCCAGATTTGCCGAAATCTTTTCGGATCGGTGGATCATGACGAATTTGGGAGGGAGTGTTTGGTTCAAATGAAAGAGATGGAGAAGGTTTTTATTGACAAATGGAATTTTGATTTTCTAAACGACGAGCCCCTTCCCCAGGGAGATTATAAATGGGAACCGATGAAAAGCAGTGACGTGCCAGACTTTTACAGCAGACCGCCTCATAAGCGAGTCTGGTCCTCTGGAAATGTGGACCATAACGGGAATCATGATAACGGAGTCCGACGGAGCTGTCCTGCGAACGGGGCTGAGCTATCCGAGAAGAACGAGAGACAGACGGATTGTCACCACTCTCACAACGGGGCAAGGAAAAGACCTGCAAATCCAGGTAAATTATGCAGTTTTGAAAATGTACTTGAGGATTTTAGTTCAAAAACAATTCAGACAGTCTCCATCGCACAATATGGCACAGTCGAATTAAATTGTTGCAATCTGCGAGATTCTGCGTCACTGCACTGATACACTCGCAGAAAGCCTATACTTTGTACCGCACACCGCTTGATTCCGTTGGTACTTACTTTCTTTCCAGAAAGACACGCTGTGTGTCAAGCTATTTAACACTTTGATTTCTTCCTCATCTTGAGTTTTGAATGTTTGTTTTGCTCTGGCCTAATGAATAGCATGATTATATAACCACTTTTGCTTATTTTTTTATATATTTTTTTACTTTAGTTTATTTGGTAAAGGGCTTGTAAGTAAGCATTTCACTGTAAGGTCTACACTTGTATTCGGCGCATGTGACAAATACAATTTGATTTGACTTGGCTGTTTAGCTTGATGATAAACCTAATTTCTGAACTATTCAACAGGGCGGGAAATTAGCTTTTTGTAGAAAAACTGCTGTTTACTGACATATCTTTAAATTGTGTTTTATCAGAACCCCAAAGTACAGGTAAAAAGTTGCATTCCAGTGAAGAGGATGAAGTTGTGTCAAAGTCAGTAGAGCAGACACCCAGCAAAAACGATTCCAGGACACATGAACACTAATACCAAGGTAAGAACTTCATCATCATGCATTTCCAATTTCATACTGTAAAATGAGCATATCCCGGTTGTTCTAATAACCTTATTATTAACATAAGCATTTCAGTTGTTAAGCCTATGTTGGATTTTAAATGTGAAGCCTTAGTGAGATGTTAAAAAGTGTAGATGACACACTTTCGTAAACGCCCCAGCTATCTGGTCTAATATTAACTTAAGCAAGCCTAGTTCAAGTGCAGAACAGTAGTAACACGTCATCAGCAGGCTTTGTATGATTAAGGGTTGTTTTCAAGAGAATAAGCTCTGCAAGCTGCTGCTCTCTCGCTCTGCAGCAGTCTGTCTTGAGTGACATGTTGACATTTAATGTACACTTTTGCACTGTTTTCTTGCTTCAACAGAAACACAATGCATGATACTGGACAACTAAACTGTCTTTACTATGTATGTGTTATAACCTTCAGGCTATGTACCCATAACCCCTTCTGTGAACAGAGCTAATATGAATTGGTTTTCCCCACAGCGCTGAGAAGTCCTCCTTTTTCGTTGAATACTGTACTTCAGGACCTGAAGAAGAGAAGATGGATAGAAGAGAAGACAGGATACAAAATGGCCTGCCTTTAGGAGGGAAGGAGGCTGTGCAAGCACTGAATATTTACACTAAAGTTTTGGCACTCAATTTAATCCAATCGCTTCAAAAGCAGAAAATGTAGCAGTGTGCCAAAATGTTTTTCCCTTTTTGCTCAGTTTTATTTTTACTACCTATGTTTCATATGTAGCACATAAAACATAATATTATTATGTTGATAAAATACGTGTCTTGAAGAATTGCTGTGCAGTTTTCAAAAATATATTGTTTGTTTGTAAAAGTGGTCATATGATATCCTTGTTCAGGTATAATTGATAGTCATAAATGCAGATTATTTCTAAATCAGGTATCTCATCAAAGAATCAGTTGTTTCTATTTTGTGGCTTTTTGCAGTGTTCATTGGTAGTACATAGTTTGAAGGCCTATTATTCAAAAGCTGGTCTTTAGGGTTGGGGTCAATTCTATTTCATTGATGAAGTAAACAAAGTCTTCAAATTCCAATTTTCCTCAATGCTTTTCAATGAGAGAAAATATTTGGAATTTTTGTTTATTTCCTGAATTGACTGAATTTGAATGTAATTGACCCAACGCTACACTAAGGCCATACTGTCAATCAGAATGACTTATATGTTACATGACCTAACTAGATAAAAGTTTACATGCAAATAATATATTATTATTAAGTTTTCCTACTGCGAAAGGGAAAGAACCTGCCAAAGTTTCAACATTTGTCTTATTTTTATGGAAAAATTATTAAATGAATAGGGATTATTCATTGCATAGTTAGAAATTATTGGAAAAAGTTAGAATATATGAGTTCCCATTTTGCAGTATTAATTATTATTATTATTATGCCGCCCTAAAATCAGTTGGTTTCCTTTAACTTATTTATAATGTGCTCCAGTTTGACCAGAGTAGCCTACGCTCTCAGATGTGTTATAACCACTGGGCACTTTGCAAACATAAATATGTGAATCAACAATTTGCCTCTTATTGTGTGTTGAATTCATGTTGAGCATGACATGGCACTATATAGATTAAAGACAAAGTTACACTGCATGTAACTGTAATAAAGTTTGAAGTGTACCTTTGTATATTTCCTTGTAAAAATTATAGTAACTTATTTTTGTTCAGGTTTTTGTGGTTGTATGGATATCCAAAGTGGCATTTTTAGTGCATTTTTATGTAAATACTTTTTTTAGATGTTGTTTTTGGATACAAAAGGTTGCAAAACTGAGCCTAATTAAAAATATACCTGTATATTTTGTATTGTGTCTCTGAAAAAGGCAATCATTTGCTCAAAAAATTATATTGGGTTAAATAAAAAAATTACTTATAATTTTCATAATTGCATATTATGTGCCCATTCATTTTCCTCCATATGTCCACATTGTCACAGTATGCTATACATTGTTTAATTTAGGCTATAGTGTGCCAGGGCCAACCTCGGCAGTAGGCTAGTAAAGGTATTAGTTATGACATATGGTTGATAATGTGTAAAAACTCACGTATAGACTAGTCACCCAGGAATTATAGTTGCGCAGCAGGACGCGAGCCTAAGGGATCCTTATTTGAAAGGACAACGACTAGTTGCAACTTTTGATCATTCATCCCCCCTCCTCTCTCCTGTAACTATTCCCCAGGTCGTTGCTGTAAATGAGAATGTGTTCTCAGTCAATTTACTTGGTAAAATAAGGGTTAAATAAAAACATTAAATAATAATGCTACAGTTGAAAAAATGCATGACGCTACTGTTTATTGAGTGACGAGATTCTTTAGAATTGAAAACGCTATAGATTCCACGAGACATGCTCAAGAGAATGTGCAAAAAAAATAATCTTTGGACTTCGATTACACGTAGCTCGCGCTGCAGAGAGAGAAGGTAACCAACCTAATTTGTAATGTGCAAACTACACTAGTGTGTCTAGGATACTTTACAACCATCGCAATATACACTTTTCTTATGTGGTATCAAAACAATTACGCACAACTCTCTATTACAGATCTTGGGCTGATTTGCGCGCCATTCTCTCTACTGGAGTTTGCACCGACTCTCGATTTAAAAACAACACGCATAGTGAGGGCAGGTCCTGTACTACCGTATGGGTGAAAACTAATGTTATTGACACTCGCTTTATCCAATCAGGAACGCATTAAGAAAAACACACCACTCGTGACAGCCACTTAGGTTGGCTTTCACTGCAGCCAGGTTTGAATGGAGTTAATTTAGGTCAGGACAGCATGTTCTTTTCGAGGAGCACACCCCCAAGTACTTTCATTGGCTGGCCAGACTGGAGTGCCTCTTCTTGCTTATGCAAGCAGGAGTAGTACAGTGTAAGATGTGAATAGAACTGTGCATGTGATTACCTCCATTTTCAGTGAAAGAAAGCTAAAGATATGTGGAAGAAAATAAACAACAGTGATGTGTGCATAGAGATAAGAGGAAACACAACTTCAGGTTGGACAGTCACATGGAGGATAGAATATATTAGTTTACAGCACAGTTATAACACCTGTGTGTGTAGTTTACATACATGTAATGCCTGGATCATATTCTGCAATAGCTAGTTAATAGTTATTCTGCATTGGTACATTTATCCAATATTTAGTGGTACTGTCAACTGTTTATGGATTGAAAATGGTCTAAATAGGAATGGCAGACATTGCATACAGTAGAGTACTGTAGTAATGAGTTTACACTGTCTGACCTTGTAGTAGGCTGTAGTAAAAAGATGACCACATCCCTCAGTTGTTATTGCTGTTGATGCCAAATTTCTAGGAAGCCACTGTGTTGGAGGCCGTTCACATACTTCTGGTTAATCTGAATTTGATGACTTCAATTCAAGCTAAAAACAAGCACTTATTTAAAGAAGTTGTGTGTATTGTATATCTCTCTCAGAAGAAAGAAACAACATTTATTGGTATTATTACTCTCTCTTCACTACAATGTTGATACTATGCCAGATTGGACTACATAACTATGTCGCGACTCCCGCCGAAGTTGGCTCCCCTACCTGTTCGAGCGGTGCTCGGCGGTCGTCGTCACCGGCCTAGTAGCCGCCACCGATCCCTTTTTCCTTTTCTGTTAGTTTTGTCTGATTAGTTGCACCTGTTCCTATTTGTGTTTTCTTTATTTTCTAGCCTATTTAAGCTTGTTAGGCCCGCTCTAGTTTGTGGGTGATTATTTTGTGTTCACGTTTAGTGTTGGCTGTGGTTTTGTGCTCCGGACCGTTTTTACCCTGTGTTTTGGTCAGTGTTTTCAGCCCTGTGTTTGGGCATGACCGTTTGTGCTGGAATAAAAGTACCTACTTTTCTTGAACCCTCTGCTCTCTGCACCTGACTCCTACCTTCCACTCCTATTCATCCGTGACAAACTATTGGCACAAACAAGACTGTAAAATACCTCACTATTCATATGGGTAACTGGGAACTGTTAAAGTTTTTCTGTTGAATTGGAAAAAATATGAAAAGTAATTGACTGAAAGCCTTACCAGTCCCACCCTACTATAAAAGACTGTATCCCTTGGAGCACACTGCTACATACAATATTGTCCAGCAACAATCTGTGACTGTTATTACTAATTTGGCTATATTGTGATTATACCATTACCTCAAATGCACTGTTTCTCCCATATAGTTGTTTTATTTTCTTTCCCAAATGACTCGTGAAACCACAATGAACTGTGATTTTAGATAATAAAATATTTGGGAGCTACTAGTGTTTTCCTCTAAGTGACAATACTCCAGTTAATCCGAAATACCCATTTCTTCAACATTTTCTCAATTAACCACAACCTCTTGTCAGGGCAAAAAGCCCTGTGTAAGATTTTTGGCCTACAGTAAGTGAGAAATCAAATCAAAATCAAATCAAATGTATTTATATAGCCCTTCTTACATCAGCTGATATCTCAAAGTGCTGTACAGAAACTCAGCCTAAAACCCCAAACAGCAAGCAATGCAGGTGTAGAAGCACGGTGGCTAGGAAAAACTCCCTAGAAAGGCCAAAACCTAGGAAGAAACCTAGAGAGTAACCAGGCTATGAGGGGTGGCCAGTCCTCTTCTGGCTGTGCCGGGTGGAGATTATAACAGAACATGGCCAAGATGTTCAAATGTTCATAAATTACCAGCATGGTCAAATAATAATAATCACAGCAAGTCAGCACCTCAGGAGTAAATGTCAGTTGGCTTTTCATAGCCGATCATTAAGAGTATCTCTACCGCTCCTGCAGTCTCTAGAGAGTTGAAAACAGCAGGTCTGGGACAGGTAGCACGTCCGGTGAATAGGTCAGGGTTCCATAGCCGCAGGCAGAACAGTTGAAACTGGAGCAGCAGCACGGCCAGGTGGACTGGGGACAGCAAGGAGTCATCATGCCAGGTAGTCCTGAGGCATGGTCCTAGGGCTCAGGTCCTCCGAAAGAGAGAAAGAGAGAATTAGAGAGAGCATACTTAAATTCACACAGGACACCGGATAAGACAGGAGAAGTTCTCCAGATATAACAATCTGACCCTAGCCCCCCGACACAAACTACTGCAGCATAAATACTGGAGGCTGAGACAGGAGGGGTCAGGAGACACTGTGGCCCCATCCGATGATACCCCCGGACAGGGCCAAACAGGAAGGATATAACCCCACCCACTTTGCCAAAGCACAGCCCCCACACCACTAGAGGGATATCTTCAACCCCCAACTTACCATCCTGAGACAAGGCCGAGTATAGCCCACAAAGATCTCCGCCACGGCACAACCCAAGAGGTTGCAACAACCCAGACAGGAAGATCACGTCAGTGACTCAACCCATTCAAGTGACGCACCCCTCCTAGGGACGGCATGAAAGAGCACCAGTAAGCCAGTGACTCAGCTCCTGTAATAGAGTATCTCTACCGATTCTACAGGCAGAGAATCCCAGTGGAGAGAGGGGAACCGGCCAGGCAGAGACAACAAGGGCGGTTCGTTGCTCCAGAGCCTTTCCGTTCACCTTCACACTCCTGGGCCAGACTACACTCAATCATATGACCCACTGAAGAGATGAGTCTTCAGTAAAGACTTAAAAGTTGAGACCGAGTCTGCGTCTCTCACATGGGTAGGCAGACCATTCCATAAAAATGGAGCTCTATAGGAGAAAGCCCTGCCTCCAGCTGTTTGCTTAGAAATTCTAGGGACAATTATGAGGCCTGCGTCTTGTGACCGTAGTGTACGTGTAGGTATGTACGGCAGGACCAAATCGGAAAGATAGGTAGGAGCAAGCCCATGTAATGCTTTGTAGGTTAGCAGTAAAACCTTGAAACAAACCATTTAATGGTAAAGGGAATAACTACACATTTATTTATTTAAGTATCATACCCTTTCCTCAGCTACTGGATAAGACATCTTATAGATGGACAAATGAATATGGAGCACATAGGACTACTGTACAATGTAGCCACATTATTAAACCCCACTGTGTGTTACTCCTTTGATGACTGTCAGTTGTCAGCAAACCAGCCCATTACTCTTATTGAAATGACATTATGTTTTGATGGTCTCTTTTGAGATCCTCTACTGACTAGAGGTAGATTAGCTAGGTCAAGTCAATCTTTGAAGTAGAGTAGACAACCAGAGTCATGCACATTCAGGTGGTTACAATTATGTTTGCTCAGTGTGCACATGAAGGCAAAGTTGCTAATAATCCCAGCACCAGATGTTATTTAACTAGGCAAGTCAGTTAAGAACAAATTCTTATTTACAATGACGGCCTACGCCGGCTAAACCCAGACGACGCTGGGCCAATTGTGCGCCGCCCTATGGTACTCCCAATCACAGCCGGATGTGATACAGCCTGTATTCGAACCAGGAACTGTAGTGACACCTCTTGCACTAAAATGCATTGCCTTAGACCGCTGCGCCACTCAGGAGCTTAAAAACTTATTGTCAATAGGGGGGCGCTGTTTTCACTTTGGAAAGAATCGTGCCCAAATTAAACGGCCTCGTACTCTGTTCTAGATCATACAATATGCATATTATTATTACTATTGGATAGAAAACACTCAGAAGTTTCTAAAACTGTTTGAATTATATCTGTGAGTAAAATAGAACTCATTTGGCAGCAAACTTCCATATAGGAAGTGAAAAATCTGAAAACGAGGCTCTGTTTCAGGGCCTGCCTATTCAACTGGCTTTTATTTATCGATATGTATGCACTTCATACGCCTTCCACTAGATGTCAACAGGCAGTGGAAGGTTGAATGGGGTGTCTAGCTTGATCTGAGGCCGAATAAGAGCTTTTGGAGTGGCAGGTCCGGTATTTTGTTTGTTGTCGACGGCGCCCGGGGGACCTCAACATTGTCTTCTGAAGAGCGTTCGGTATACACGGCGAATTGCTCCGGCTCTGATTTTATTTGATACATATGAGAAAAACATCATAAAGTAGGATTTTTCAACCGAGTTGTATCAGTTTATTCGACGTTTATTGGGACTTTTGGAATTTTCCGTTCTTTGCGCCAAGAGTTGATGGGCATGTTCACGCCACATGGCTAGCCAAGGTTGCTAATTCGACAGAAGAAATGGACATTCTAAAACCAAACAACGATTTATTCTCGACCAAGGACTCCTTGCACAACATTCTGATGGAAGCTCAGCAAAAGTAAGACACAATTTATGATGTTATTTCGTATTTCTGTGGAATATGTTGACCCTAACAGGGCGGAGAATATGTGAGCGCTGTCTCACAATAATGCATTTTGTATGTTGTAGTAAAGTTATTTTTAAAAATCTAACACAGCGGTTGCATTAAGAACCAGTGTATCTTTCATTTGCTGTACAACATGTATTTTTTAGTAAAGTTTATGATGAGTTCTTTGATTAGATAAGGTGAATGTCCAAAATATCTCCGGAGATTTTGGTGAATTGTTGCTACATATTCACAATGTATAACCACGATTTGCAGCTCTAAATATGCACATTTTCGAACAAAACATAAATGTATTGTATAACATGATGTTATAAGACTGTCATCTGATGAAGTTGTTCAAGGTTAGTGATTAATTTTATCTCTATTTGTGGGTTTTGTGAAGGCTACCTATGCGGTGGAAACATGGTGAAAATATGCCGTTGTGTGTTTGGCTATTGTGGTCAGCTAATATAAATACATATTGTGTTTTCGCTGTAAAACATTTTAAAAATCGGAAATGATGGCTGGATTCACAAGATGTTTATCTTTCATTTGCTGTATTGGACTTGTGATTTCATGAAATTATATTATATGATATCCCTGTCCCGTTAGGCTAGGCTATACTAGTCAGCTTTTTTGATGAGGATGCTCCCGGATCCGGGATGGGTATGAAGTAAAGGTTAAAGTGAGTTCATATCAGATCCAACTGAATGGCACTCAGAGCTCAATAACAACAGACAGATCTCATTGGGAATGGAAGGTCAGCTATTGTTGGGGTTGTCTTTGATGGAGAGGGAAACTACTGTGCAGCAGCCAAAATATTTAGGTGTTGTGCAAGTGTGTGTGGGTGCATGCGGGCATTGAACTCAATTCAACTGGCAGAAAGGCAAGGTAATGAGGCACACACACTAGATGAGATGATATCATCATTTTTAAAGGACCCAGCGTGTATTGCCAGGAAGTTAGGTGGTGTGTGTGTTTTCTCCACACGTGTGTGTGTGTGTAAAGTTGACAATTCCCCCCATACTGACCCCTTCATTGATATGGCTTTGTTAGCACACACCACCCCATAATCTCCCCTCAGTGACCCTCTGTCCATTACCTAGTAATAAGAGGTGTACGGTTTTAATCAAATCAGCTCACAGAGGTGTGCATGTGCGCACGTTTGTATGAGTTGTCTGAGCCCATTCCCAACTCATTCAAAGCTGAACACCAACCACATTTCTGTGGTACGTTAATTAACAGAGGCCTAATTTCTACAACAGATAATGAGAAGAGAAAAGGACAGTAAAAATCTGAAATGTTGCCGCTGGCACTGTTAATAGACGATTAGCAGAGGCCCCAAAAACACGAGCTCATATTCTGGAATCTCCACTGGGAAAAAAGGAACAAGCTTAGATTATGAATGTTCTTATTTTATTTTGGAAATGCAACTCGCCCATCTGTTTTGTGTTGTTATTAATTCAACAGATTTTTTACGAGGAGGGTGAATTAACTATTTTATTTTCCACCTCTCTCTCTGCCCAACAGTCATGTGCTCTGGCACTACTCCCCTGGCCCATTATGAACCGGTTGGGCGGTGTGTGCACATCTGGGACTTTTCTATTCGTTCCATTGCAACAGGCAAGCTCAGTCAAGCACCTATAAAGTATTTGAAATGATTTAAATTTGTATTTGAACCCAGGTCTGTCAGTGAGTGAGTGAGTGGGAGTCAGTGGGAGGGAAATTGAGGCCCTGGCTAAGACTCCCTCAGCCCAGGTTAGGCCAAGACGTGTCCAGCTTCAGTGCAGGATATAAACAAGGGGACATGCCAATGTGGAATTTTTATACATATTGGCTCCTTGACACATGGCGTCTTGCTGTGTGAACTCATAGACACACTGGATGGAGTGCAGCATGCGTGTTTTTGATTTGCTCAGAGCAAGTGAGCATGTTGCGCTGGGCTCGTATGTTCAACCCCACTCTGTTACTCCCCACCATTGTCTCCCCCTTCCTCCCCTCTGTCTCTCCCTATCTCACCCCCTAGTGTATCACGTCTTTGAGTTGTTTCATCTTGCCCCAAGGGGGTTGATGACATACTTGTGCCCAGCAGGGAAAAAGAAAAAGAGAGAAAGAGAGGAGAAAAATCAATATGGTTTGAAAAATCAATCAACTGCTGAGGTGACCCGTGCGCCTGCTAATAACTAGGGGGCATGTCTGTTTGCCTCATACATCAGTGCACAACCAGCTGAAGGATGGCACGCACCGCCAGAGAGAGGCAGCACAGTAACTCAATCTCACTTGCTGTGTGCCTGCCTTTCACAATGCAGAGAAAACACTTTGACTGGCTATTATATTATTAGTCAAGGCACACAGAGCGTTCTATGGGATTAGTAAACAGTAGATGGTGCTCTCTTGGTATTGCAGAATCACACACATGTAGTGTTTAGTCATGGCATCATACTGTATGGGTTTTCTCTCAGTGTCACTCCTCACTTCACAGTTACCGTTACTCTCCTGATTCCAACATGTACATCTAAAGATAATCATATATCATAATTTAGTATAGTGTTTGTTAATCCTGGTTCTGGGGACCCAAAGTGGTGCACCTTTTTGTTTTTTCTCCAGCACTATACACCTCATTCCACTAATCAACTCATCTTCAAACCTTTGCTTAGAGGAATCAGGTGTGTAGTGCTAAGTAAAAAACAAAAATATGCACCACTTTGGGTCCCCCAAAGAGGATTGGGAAACACTGCTTTTTTTGGTCTAACTTTCTGTATTTCTGCACATTTCTCTATGTGGTTCTGGAATGTAATTTAATATATGCCATTCAGCAGATGCTTTTATCCAAGGCAACTTTTGTATTTTTTATTTAACTAGGCAAGTCAGTTAAGAACAAGTTATTTTCATTTTAAATAAGTCATGCGCGCATATATTTTATGTATGGGTGACCACAGGAATCGAAACCATAATCCTGGCATTGCAAGCGCCATGCACTACCAACTGAGCTACACAGGACCACCCACCATTCCAAAGTAGAATCCTCTGATTCTAAAGAAGAATCGCTCTCTATTCTGTTAGGTTCCTGAGTGGAATGTCCTACTGCAGGACAGGTGTGTGGCTACAGGGAATATCCCAGTTCAGAGGTCAGAGGGATGTCAAACTAACCTTGTCTAATCTGTGTGATTGGTCTTCCTTGGGGTGTGATGGCAGGCCACGGCCCAATCAGGGGCCAAGTGATAGAAGGTCAATGTGTATCCGATCTATGATACAAGGGCCTGCAGAGAGAATGTTTAAAGGCACAATCCTGAGTCTGTGTTTCAGCCCAACAGCAGTCACGCCATTTAGTTTAGTATGCATGTACCACTGAACGGCAGAAATTGATAATGCGTTTTAGTAGATAAGAATCTGGAGAGGTGTGGTGATGAACTGAGGAGGGAGAAACGTGCCTTATAGTATGGACATTATGGATAACATTCTGAGGCTGGATAAATTGGTGAAATCACGTTGAGGGCAAGATTGTGGTGCAGTAGGAGGAGTAAAAACCAGGGGATGATTTAAGTGTAATCAGGGTGATAGCAGGCATGAGGCAACTATACACATGCACAAGAAACTATACACTGGCACAGAGGTGATGGAGTTGTTCCTGCCTACAGTATGTAAAACAGTGTAGCTGGATTAAAATAAAGGGGTATAGAATATTTAAATTGTTTAACTGATCATTGACCAGTTGTAAATCTTACAGACTTCACCTTAAATTTCTTTCAGCATCAACAGTCTGTTAACTCTTCAACACAAGGCAAGACACATACCTCTGTTTGCATTTTCCACATCAGATGGGGCACCAGTCACACATCAAACCTCACCTGTGTGTGTGTATGAGAGAAAAGGAAACACCTACATCTAACACAGGCCTGGGCAATTATTTTCCATGGAGGGCCACATTAGAATATATTTTTGCCATCGCAGGCCAGAATCATATTACAGGATTTTACATCATGTGTATGACTGTGTTAACTTCTTATGGCTGGGGCAGTATTGAGTAGCTTGGATGAATAAGGTGCCCAGAGTAAACTGCCTGCAACTCAGGCCCAGTTGCTAATATATGCATATTATTAGATTTGGATAGAAAACACTCTGAAGTTTCTAAAACTGTTTGAATGATGTATGTGAGTATAACAGAACTCATATGGCAGGAAAAAACGTGATAAAAAAATCCAATCAGGAAGTGGGAAATCTGAGGTTTGTAGTTTTTCAACTCATCGCCTATCGAATATACAGTGGGATATTGGTCATATTGCACTTCCTAAGGCTTCCACTAGATGTCAACAGTCTTTAGAACCTTGTTTGATGCTTCTACTGTGAAGGAGGGGGGAATGAGGGCTCTTTGAGTCATGGGTCTGGAAGAGTGCTATGAGCTGACCATGCGCGTTCACGTGAGAGTTAGACCTGCGTTCCATCGCATTTCTACAGACAAAGGAATTCTCCGGTTGGAACTTTATTGAAGATTTATGTTAAAAACATCCTAAAGATTGATTCTATACTTTGTTTGACATGTTTCTACGAACTGTAATATGACTTTTCGTCTGAACTTTCGCATGGACTTGCCCGCGCGTCGTGAGTTTGGATTGTGTACTGAACGCGCGAACAAAAAGGAGGTATTTGGACATAAATGATGGACTTTATGGAACAAATCAAACATTTATTGTGGAACTGGGATTCCTTGGAGTGCATTCTGATGAAGATCATCAAAGGTAAGTGAATATTTCTAATGCTATTCTGACATCTGTTGACTCCTCAACATGGCGGATATCTTAATGGCTTGTTTGGGCGCTGAGCGCTGTACTCAGAATATAGCATGGTGTGCTTTTTCAGTAAAGTTTTTTTGAAATCTGACACAGCGGTTGCGTTAAGGAGAAGTTTATCTAAAGTTCCATGTATAATACTTGTATCTTTTATAAATGTTTATTATGAGTATTTCTGTGAATTGATGTGGCTCTCTGCAAAATCACCGGATGTTTTGGAGGCAAACATAACGCGCCAATGTAAACTGAGATTTTTGGATATAAATATGAACTTTATCGAACAAAACATACATGTATTGTGTAACATAAAGTCCTATGAGTGTCAACTGATGAAGATCATCAAAGGTTAGTGATTAATTTTATCTCTATTTCTGCTTTTTGTGACTCCCCTCTTTGGCTGGAAAAATGGCTGTGTTTTTCTGTGAATAGGTGCTGACCTAACATAATGATATGTTGTGCTTTCGTTGTAAAGCCTTTTTTTAAATCGGACACTGTGGTGGGATTAAAACAAGTTTATCTTTAAAATGGTGTAAAACACTTGTATGTCTGAGGAATTTGAATTATGAGATTTCTGTTGTTTTGAATTTGGCGCCCTGCACTATCACTGGTTGTTGTCATATCGATCCCGTTAACGGGATCTCAGCCATAAGAGGTTTAACAGATATATCTACTGTAAATCACGTCCATATATGCTATTTATTTAACTTTTTTAACATGCACAGAAATAAACCACATCCATGTTCTCCTTTTGGTAGGTATTTTCATTATTAAACATGCAATGAACTACACAGAGGGAAAAGTACATTCAGCACCACGGACAGAACTCTTGTTAACGGGTATGCACAAAAACACAAGAAAGAGAAAGAGCTCAACATTACATTTAAACTACTCAATTAGTGTGAGGAGTGATGTCTCTGATGGGCATTGACTAGAGCAGTGAAGTCAGGTATAGTTTTTGACGTCGCTATGCGCAGGAGTGCTGAGAGGTGACTGTCAGTAAGAGATTATCTGTGCTTTGACTTTGTCATGACTTCCACCGAAGGTGGCTCCTCTCCCTGTTCGGGCGGCGCTCGGCGGTCGTCGTCACCGGTCTACTAGCTGCCACCGATCCTTTTTTATTTTCTGTTGGTTTTGTCTTGATTGTTTTCAGCTGTTGCTTATTTTGGTTCATTTATAGTCGATTTAAACTTCTAGTGCCCGCCTGCTTTTGTGCGGGCTTATCCTTACTGTCAGTGGTGAAGTTGTTTTTCGCCTGCGTATTTGTTGTATGTTCTTTTCCTGGTTTTTGGAGACATACGTGATATATGGTCATTGCCTGATTGTTGGCTAGACGAAGCGCAATAAATGCATTCATTTGGAAGTATTGCTCTCTGCGCCTGACTCTACACCCACCACTCCTAGAAATCCGTGGACAGACTTGTTATATTTCATCACTAAAAATGTCTGTTCACTTACATAGGTTGACCCAAACAGTACAAACATCTTTTGAGAATGACTTCTAATCTTTGGAAAGTTTTGTTCATCAAGAGATGCATAGAACCTCGTCAGTGACATTGCTTTGAATAGCTCTCCAATCACTGCATCATACTGAAGATCAATAAACTCAAGTTGCAGGTCAGTGGGAGCATTATCCACATTGAAGGTGAAAGGAGAGGAAACCAACAGCATGTCATTTTTCAACAGTTTGAAATCCTCAAAACGATGAGAAAACTCACCGTTCAAAGCACCCAGCAGCGATGTATACTTCTCCCGCTGGTCATCTGATAGGGAACAGACTAGTAATTTTCCCTTGAAGGCTTTGACAAGGCGGTACATCTGATGTGCAAAAAGGCCCTTCCTTGTAGTTTTGACTTTAGTTCATTCATGAATTCCATGATGTCCACGGTGAAGGCAAAATCAGCCAACCATTCTTTATCTTGCAGTTGAAGGAAATCCACATATTTTCCTTTCATTTGCAAAAACTCGGCAATCTCCGACTTCAGGTCCTACACCCTTTAAAGCACCTTCCCCAAACTCAGCCATCCCACGTTTGTGTGGTAGGGGAGATCTGCATGACCCGACTCTGTCTCTTCCAACAGTGAGACAAACTGCCTGTGGTTTAAAGATTTATCCCTTATGAAGTTCACCACTTTAGTGACTGTATCCACAACATGGCTCATTTTCAGAACACATTTACAGAGCACCTCCTGATGAATAATGCAATGCAGGAAAATCATTTTCTGATCTCGGTTTAGCTCAGCTACATAATTGTCACGCCCTGACCGTAGATTGCTTTGTATGTTTCTATTTTTTGTTTGGTCAGGGTGTGCTGTGGGTGGGCATTCTATGTTTGTATGTCTTGGTTTTGTATTTCTATGTTTTGGCCTGGTATGGTTCCCAATCAGAGGCAGCTGTCTATCATTGTCTCTGATTGAGAACCATACTTAGGTAGCCTGTTTTCCCACTGTTAGTTGTGGGTGGTTATTTTCTGTTTAGTGTTTGTATCACCTGTCAGAACTGTTTCGGTTATTCCTTTTGTTATTTTGTATTTAGTGTTCAGTTTCGAATAAATAATATGAACACGTATCACGCTGCACCTTGGTCCTCACCTTCTTCCGATGAATGTCGTTACAATAATCTTGTATCCTTTTCAAAAGGCCAACGTTTTTTCCTGTCAAGTTTGGGCACCCATCAGTGGTCACACTGGATAACTTTTCAAAATTCAGTCCCAGCTTTGCCACACACTTATTAACCTCATACAATAAATATTTCCCTGTAGTTGTGCTCTTCATTGACTGCACTGAAGCAAGCTCCTCTGTAATTTCAAAGTCTGGGGTTATGCCTCGTAAGAATATCAACAACTGCGCCGTGTCACGTGCCTCACTGCTCTCATCCAGGGCCAAGGAGAAATAGGTGAAATGCTTTACGTTGTCTTTCAACTGTTTTTCCATATTCTCTGCGATGTCCTCAACACTGCGATGTCTTCAACACTGTTCGTCTTGACAGAGAAACATTTTCAAACAGCTCTTTCTTGTCGGGGCAAAGTATTGCTCCAGAGTCAGTTAAACATTGTTAAATGAATTCGCCCTCAGCGAACGTCTTGCTATGTTTAGCAATGTTGTGGGACAGTACATAGCTAGCTCTCGCAATTCCGTCGTTTTCTGAATGCAGTTTTCTGAAAGGTCCCTGCGGCTTTTTTAACTGAGAAAGCAACTCTTTCGATGCACATGCCATCTGCTCAGAAGACATATTCCTATATTTCTCGCCATGCTTCGTCTGTCACGTCCTGACCTTAGAGATCCTTTTAATTCTCTATTTGGTTAGGTCAGGGTGTGACTAGGATGGGCAATCTATGTTTTCTATTTCTTTGTTGGCCTGGTATGGTTCCCAATCAGAGGCAGCTGTCTATCGTTGTCTCTGATTGTGGGTCATATTTAGGCAGCCTTTTCCCACCTGTTGTTTGTGGGATCTTGTTTTTGTGTAGCTGCCTGTGAGCAGCCCAGAACGTCACGTTTTGTTTTCTTTTATATTGTTTTTGGTGAGTTTCATATTTATTAAACATGTGGAACTCTAAGTACGCTGAGCATTGGTCCATTCATTCAGACGATCGTGACATCGTGTGGAAGTGTCAGTACAAGTTGTAGTCTTTCAAGACAGTGATGCTCTCTGCACACTAAGCACACAGCTTTCCCTGATACCTCAATAAATAAATATTTCGATGTCCACTCTCGCTGGAACTCTCTACATTCATTGTCTACAGTCTTGGCCAAAAGTTTTGAGAATGACACAAATATACATTTTCACAAAGTCTGCTGCCTCAGTTTGTATGATGGCAATTTGCATATACTCCAGAATGTTATGAAGAGTGATCAGATGAATTGCAATTAATTGCAAAGACCCTCTTTGCCATGCAAATGAACTGAATCCCCCAAAAACATTTCCACTGCAATTCCTGCCACAAAAGGACCAGCTGACATCATGTCAGTGATTCTCTCGTTAACACAGGTGTGAGTGTTGACAAGGACAAGGCTGGAGATCACTCTGTCATGCTGATCGAGTTCGAATAACAGACTGGAAGCTTCAAAAGGAGGGTGTTGCTTGGAATCATTGTTCTTCCTCTGAACCATGGTTACCTGCAAGGAAACACGTGCCGTCATCATTGCTTTGCACAAAAAGGGCTTCACAGGCAAAGATATTGCTGCCAGTCAGATTGCACCTAAATCAACCATTTATCGGATCATCAAGAACTTCAAGGAGAGCGGTTCAATTGTTGTGAAGAAGGCTTCAGGGCGCCCAAGAAAGTCCAGCAAGTGCCAGGACCGTTTTCTAAAGTTGATTCAGCTGCGGGATCGGGGCACCACCAGTACAGAGCTTGCTCAGGAATGGCAGCTTGCAGGTATGAGTGCATCTGCACGCACAGTGAGGCAAAGACTTTGAGGATGGCCTGGTTCCAAGAAGCCACTTCTCTCCAAGACAGACTGATATTCTGCCAAAGGTACATGGATTGGACTGCTGAGGACTGGGGTAAAGTCTTTTTCTCTGATGAATCCATTCTCCGATTGTTTTGGGGCATCCGGAAAAAAGCTTGTCCGGAGAAGACAAGGTGAGCGCTACCATCAGTCCTGTGTCATGCCAACAGTAAAGCATCCTGAGATCATTAATGTGTGGGGTTGCTTCTCAGCCAGGGGAGTGGGCTCACTCACAATTTTGCTTAAGAACACAGCCATGAATAAAGAATGGTACCAACACATCCTCCGATAGCAACTTCTCCCAACCATCCAGGAACAGTTTGGTGACGAACAATGCCTTTTCCAGCATGATGGAGCACCTTGCCATAAGGCAAAAGTGATAACTAAGTGGCTCGGGGAACAAAACATCGATATTTTGGGTCCATGGACAAACAAAACCCACAAATTCTGACAAACTCCAACATTGATTATGCAGGAATGGGCCGCCATCAGTCAGGATGTGGCCCAGAAGTTAATTGACAGCATGCCAGGGCGGATTGCAGAGGTCTTGAAAAAGAGGGTCAACACTGCAAATATTGATTCTATGCATCAACTTGTCAATAAAAGCATTTGACACTTATGAAATGCTTCTAATTATACTTCAGTATCCCATAGTAACATCTGACAAAAATTTCTAAAGACACTGAAGCAGCAAACTCAAAACTCTCAAAACTTTTGGCCACAACTGTACTTTCCTTCTTTTTTTTTAAATTTGAAAAACACATTTTTGCGCAATTTGTAGTTAGCTACTATTTGTAACTGTGACGTGTGTCAGCCTGTCAGTCACTGTCTGTCCTCGTGCAGTTGTTATTTATACGTGCCTTCAAAATAAATGTCTCACTAGCAGTGGGAGTTAAATCATTACACAAACACGAGTATTCATTGGGCTTTGGATAACAAATACGTTTTTCAAAACTTTACTATCGCAAATTCTTTATGTGATCTGAGCATGATTCCGCGGGCCGTATTGAATCAAATCGCGGGCAGCATACGGCCCCCGGGCCAGCCTTTGCCCAGGCCTGATCTAACAGAAAATAACACTGTCTGTCTCATTTCAACCACAAGACAAATGTCACATCCAGCAGCACGCTCTAAAAGTTTAAATTGACAAATAAGTTCACACAAGGAGCAACGTTGCATAATGTTTTACATTAAAACCTCTAATGTATAAATAGGGATTATAGAATAAAATAACTTTGACAGCTTTGCAATGTTTTTTTGAGATGAGGTGCTCTACACCTGCATTGCTTGCTGTTTGGGGTTTTAGGCTGGGTTTCTGTACATCACTTTGAGATATCAGCTGATGTAAGAAGGGATATGTAAATAAATTTGATTTGATTTGATAAAGAAATGGCAACCTCACCCCCAACCCATGTCCATAAACCATAACCATTGCAGTGCAATCAGTAGCTAGGGAAAACACTCATACCACAGCTTGGTCAAAATGGCTATCTCCTGTGAGCATTAACCATCCATTCCCTGGTCAAGCACACATTCAGGTCAATACTTGTGTGCTTCTACACCTGCATTGCTTGCTGTTTGGGGTTTTAGGCTGGGTTTCTGTACAGCACTTCGAGATATTAGCTGATGTACGAAGGGCTATATAAAATAAACTTGATTGAATACATCAGTCAGCTCCCCTCTTTCCTATATAGTGCACTTCTTTTGAACAGGACCCATAGGGCACTATATAAGGAATAGGGTGCTGTTTGGGACGCACAGCATGGGTCTGTTTTATGCCCCATCATAAGGCGCCACTGTCATGACGTTGCCCTCTTTGGGTACAGCAAGCCCCATCCCCCTCTCTCTGCCTCCTACAACAAGGCTGCTGTGGTCAGAGAGCTCGTAAATTCCTAGGGAAGATCCTGCCTCATGGCCACACAGTATAGAGACAGAGTGAAGTTTCATAGAGAACAAAGGAATTTCTTCCACCTCACAGAACTTGAGGTCCGAACAACATTTATGTTCTGGAGAAGGTATAAAATATCGGTGAAGAATCCAGCTACGAACTGGTCCGTTTGTTACAACTTGGTGAAACTCATGGGCGACAATAGGACCACATTACCATAACGCTGTTTATATAATAACCTCAGATATGAGGTTTACATCTAATTGTTGTACAAGATGAATGAGTGAGGATGATACGTTTGTAAAATTGTGTAATGTGGTTTTGGACTGTTTAATGAAGGAAACTCCAATTCCCTTTTGAGTTTAACTAAATCAGAGGACCGCCCAGGAGCACAGTTATGGTCGGGCATCCTGGGACAGGCCCTTTTCTGCCCTTCCGAATAAAACCCCCATTCGCGTTTTCTATCACCAGACCATATTTCTCTCAATCACGAGAGGGCCAAGGTTTGAGACCAGACTGCTGAATCTTTAACCATCCCACGTGGTTAAACTCTTAGACTATCGATATCGACAGAGTAAGAACAAGTCTTTGATATTAATTACTTGTCTGCAGCTAGGAATTCGGTATCATTGAACGCGAAGAACGACAACCGCCGAAACACCTATCCATAATGACGTGAATGAATGTCACTCTGAACTATCCACTCTAACCACAACAGAGAGAGAGAGAGAGAGAGAGAGGACGGAAACTCTCCAACAGAAACTAACTTTTCAGCAGAGATCCCGACGACACACTGAGCGTAAATATATATATTGATTGCAATTGTTTCCGAATGAGTGAGCGTTCATGTGCAAAGGATTAGCATTTCAATTGTTCTAATTATCAACTCTGTAGTGACTTCTCATCTGACCCCCACTACCCTTTTGTCTAACAAGCCGCCATGCCAGTTTAGCCCACTAGGGAAACTCCTTTATCATTTCCTTGTAACTATCAACTGTTTGATATTATTTAAGATTATTGATGTATGGATGTGTCACGCCCTTAGAGATCCTTTTTATGTCTCTATTTTGGTTGGTCAGGGCGTGAGTTGGGGTGGGCATTCTATGTTTTTGTTCTATGTTGTCTATTTCTATGTGTTTGTCCGGGTGTGGTTCTCAATCAGAGGCAGCTGTCTATCGTTGTCTCTGATTGAGAACCATACTTAGGTAGCCTTTTCCCACCTGTGTTTTGTGGGTAGTTGTTTTCTGTTTTGTGTCTACACCAGACAGGACTGTTTCGTTTGTTCCGTTTTGTTATATTTTGTTCTAGTGTTCAGTGTTATTAAAAGTCATGAACACGTACCACGCTGCACCTTGGTCCTCTCCTTCTTCCTCAGACGAACGGCATTACAGGATGACTCATAGTGAAGACTGGGTTCGTGCAGATAACCAACAATTTACGACGTTTGGAATGAGACTAATGTGAGGTAAAGTAAATAATTAATTAATTAAGAAGACTAATTGATCAGATATGAAAATATCTGAAAAGTTATATTAGGGAAATTATAACTTTGTAATCTGAATATTTTCCTTGGAGCCCCGACTTCCTAGTTAATTACAGTTACATGATTAATCAGTTTAATCGCGTAATAATAATTACAGAGAATCTTTGATAAAAAGTAAGTCTTCAGTTAATGATAGTAAAGACATGACACCACATACGATAAGATGGAGGTAGTAGTTGATGATTAAACACAGTGCTAGGGTGTGATAACAGAAGGACAAAGCGTACCCTAACCCTACACACAAAACAAGCTGACTGTTGGAAAGGAGATATAGCTAGAGGTTGTTTTCAGAACTGAGTAGAAATAAATACACTCAGTTAAAACGGAACAGGGAAGAGATTCCAGAGGATTCAATTAGTTCGAGAATGTAGTCGGCATTTTTTTTTGTAAATCGGCATACAGAGTCAGTCATGAGAAGCAATACTTTTAAAATTAAGCTAGTAAGGTTTTAGGGAGAGTAAGATGATACTACATCTGTGCGTACAGTACGTGAGCAACTTCAAACTGGAGGAAAATAAGAACTCTAGTTTGCAGGCCTTGTGCCTCTGCCTCTCCCTGCTGCTGATCCTAGCCTTTCATTCACATTGCCCTCTCTTGGAGCCCAAAGGAGATTGTGGTTCAACATAATACCACAGTTCTCCAAATACGACACGACACATGAATAATATATCATTATTACATAGACGAGTTATGAGGGCATTCTTTGGCATAAATACCTTATCTGTGGGCTGGGCTCATAATGGGGCATAATTATGGTAGGTCTGAGATTGTATACTCACATCATTATCCCACTCATATGTCTTCACTGCTGGATTCACTGTGCAAACAAGGGTGGTGGTTTCGGCTGTGTTCTGTACTGGGATAGGGAGATGACTGGCTAAATAGAGAGGAGAAGATAACTGCAACCCAAGTCTCTTTCTCTCTATACAGTGCATTCGGAAAGTATTCAGACCCCTTCCCTTTTTCCACATTTTGATACGTTAGTATGGGATCAATATCATGCCAAATGTATTCGCAAATATAAATCACCAATCCACAAATATAAATCACTTTCCACAAATGTAAATCACCAGTCCACAAATGTAAATCGCTATCCACAAATGCAATTCACTATCCACAAACAAACACCTTTTGATTTGTGTTTGTAAATCGAGGGCCTCAATCAGAGACAGCTGGTTGTCTCTGATTAGGTAGCTTTCCCCCACCGATGCTTTGTGGGTAGTTGTTTTCTGTTTTTGTGTCTTCACCAGACAGAACTTTTTCGTGTTGTTACACTTTGTTATTTTTGTCTCAGTGTTCAGTTTTTTAAAATAAATAATCATGAACACTTTCCACGCTGCACTTTGGTCCACAACTTCTTCATACGACGACCGTTACACAGATAGCTGATGTTTAAAGTTAGTGAGGGAAATGTAAGTCTCCAATGTAGGCTATCCCTCTGCCTTTTGGCTTATTTGCATATTCAAGCCTGTCTCAAAATAGAACACTGCCCCTTGAATTAAGACATAAGATTATTATTATTTTTTAATTCAAAGACGGCTTGAAATGTAGCCTACATCTCTTCTAAGAAGCAGTAACCCCCCATTGCTGACCTATAATTATTTATAACTGGGCTAATAACTCTCTAACTAGCAAAGAATATCAACAAATGAGCATACACACATGGCTTTGCGGTCTGATCTGAAAAGGAGTGAATGATTGAAAGAATGCTCAATAGAATTCTACTCTGTTATGCTCTGGCATTGCCTACAACAAAATCACAGACTCAACCTTACAAAGTTAGATTTGTTTTGGTTTGTTGCATTGAAAAGGGGCTGATATAATGTTGATTCGATAACAGAAATAAAGTTCATCTATATAGTGCAAACTAATGGAGCGAACTCACTGAAATTCAATCACTTGTATTTCTGCGCAGCATGGCATTTCTTCTGCGTGGCAGTCCTGGAGCGTGGCTTGTTATTAAGCCTTTCCTTCACTGGGCCACTCATTAAGCCAGCGGCAATCTAATTAGGGACAGGTTCTAGAGGCCCACTGGAGTGGAGGAGAGGAAAGAGACAGTTACTCACCTCGGTTAGAGTATTCTCTTTTATTTATTTATTTATTTATTGCTCTCTGTTCTTCTTTTCTTATTCGGTGACGGTTACCTCTGTTCTGTCAGAGTATTCTCTCTCTAATGGTGCCGGGGATGGCTGCCCTATTAGGGGCTCCTAAGATGAGGGGGTGGTGGTCTTTATGTCAATAACAGATCAGTGTCCCTATACCGGGACGGTATATGCGCTAATGTGATTAGCATGACGTTGTAAGTAACAGCAAACCTTCCAGGACATAGACATGTCTTAGATTAACAAGAATTTAAGCTTTCTGCCCATCTAACTGCACTGTCCAATTTACAGTAACTATTACAGTGACAAAATGCCATGCTATTGTTTGAGGAGAGAGCACAACAACAAAAAACTTTATCATGGCAACTGGTTTGCTACATTCACCTCTGAAGGTAAATAATGTACATAGATTCAGTAATCTTGCTCTGATTTGTCATCCTGAACACTATACAAAATACAAAATAACAAACGTGAAAACCGAGACAGTATGGTGCAGAACACAAAGACAGAGGACAACCACCCACAAACCCCAACACAAAACAAGCCACCTAAATATGATTCCCAATCAGACAACACAAAACACCTGCCTCTGATTGAGAACCATATTAGGCCAAACATAGAAACAGACAAACTAGACACACAACATAGAATGCCCACCCAGCTCACGTCCTGACCAACACTAAAACAAGTAAAACACACAAGAACTATGGTCAGAACGTGACAAAGACCGCACTCAAAAAGCTGTATAAGTCCATAAGCAACAAGAAAATGCTCATCCAGAAGTGACACTCCTAGCGGCCGGGTTCTTTAAAATTTAAATCCGTTTTACCTCCTTTCTACCAGCATGTTACATGTGCAACCAGAGGATAAAAAACTGTAGACTGCCTTTACTCTACACCAAAGGAGGCTGCTCAGAGGAGGAAGGGAAGAACCATCCTCCTCAGTGAATTTCATAAAAAATCTAATTGTAAAACATTTCAAAAGTTATCATTTTTAGATAAAACTATACTAAACATATTCACGTCACCAAATAATTGATTAAAACACACTATTTTGCACAGAAGTACAGTAGCCTCAACAGCCTCAAGAGTAGGGTAGCACCATGGTGCAGCCAGAGGACAGCTAGCTTCCGTCCTTCTCTGTCACGACTTCTGCCGAAGTCGAAGCCTCTCCTTGTTCGGGTGGTGCTCGGCGCTCGACGTCACCTGTCTTCTAGCAATCATTGATCCATTTTTTATTTTCCATTGGTTTTGTCTCGTCTTCCTACACACCTGGTTTCAATCCCATTCATTACCTGTTGTGTATTTAACCCTCTGTTTCCCCTCATGTCTTTGTCAGAGATTGTTTGTTATTTCAGATTTCGAGTTGTTTGTATTGGTGCGCGACGGGTCCTCGCACCCACTTTGTTTTATTTTTATTCATAGTTTTGGAGTTATGTTTTGTTTACAGTCATTAAACAACTCCATTTCATTAAGTTTGATTCTCCTGCGCCTGACTTCCCTGCCACCTATACACACGACTCTGACATTCTCTGTGTACATTGACTTCAATACAAAACCTAGAAGGCTCATGGTTCTCACCCTCTTCCATAGACTTACACAGTAATTATGACAGGCTGGAGGACGTCCTCCGGAAGTTATCAGAGCTCTTGCAGCATGAACTGACATGTTGTCCACCCAATCAAAGGATCAGAGAATTATCTAGTGCTGAAAGCACAACCTACCAGCTAGCTAGTACTGCAGTGTATAAAATGTGGTGAGTAGTTGACTCAAAGAGAGAGAAAGACAATAGTTGAACAGTTTTGAACAAATTAATTTCTTCCAAAATGAAGGAGAAGCAAGAGAAATAGAGAAAGAGATTTAGCATTTATTTCACTTTCAGTTTCACTTACTTAGCTAGAAAATGCAGCTTGCTAGTTTAGCCTACTGAAACACCCTGCTCAAACAGAGGGATGCTCTGTTAGCTAGCTGGCTATGACTTTCAAACACAACACAGGATCTCTTCCAAGTCAAGGTATGCTTTTGGTATTACTAATGTATTGGCACCTGCCCCGCCGGTGTAACTGCTTACTGACTGTACACTGTAACGTTACTGCATGATTGTAGCGGGTTTACTAACGCGTTACTTCTATTAGTTATGCTGACTATGACATTACTTTAGGTAATATGGTGACAACGATGTAGGCTGTGTGTAACGGTTTGGCTTGGAAAGGTTTTTCCGCCTGGTTACATACAGCTGATGTGTTGTGCATTGAAGTCCACAAGGTGAAAGGAGGAGAGTGCATAGATGCGACAAGGAATATAAAAGGGGCTGCTATGAAAGTGAACTGTGTTTAAGCGTGATCAGGGGTGTATTCATTCCGCCGATTCTGTTGTAAAATGTTTTTTAAACGGAAGCAAATGGATTAAAACAGGGATAAACATACCTGCATTTGTCCAATAGAAACTCTCTCGTTTGCAACGGTTGGACAAATGATTACACCCTATATCAGCTAGATGCAGTCAAGAGTGTGCAAGGCAGTATTGAATGTCACTGTCTGTGACGTCAAATTTGTCTCTCAAACTGTGTACCTACAGTAAACTTTCATTCATAGGCTAGGTTGTAGCAACCTCATGATGGGTATAGGGAAAATTTGAGTATCATGTAGTAGCCTAAATCTATCACTGTTACATTGAACTGGGTGAATGAAATATGAATGAGAGTCATTGAATATGATGTAACAGAAATAAGACCATGCTCATGAAAAAAACAACATCCTCCCTCATCTTAAACGACACTGACCGCCACTGCTCCACACACAGAAATGGTATAAAGCTCTTCCTCGCCCTCCATTTGGCAAATCTGCTCATAGTTCTATCCTCCTGACTCCTGCTTACAAGCAAAAACTAAAGCAGGAAGTACCAGTTACTCGCTCAATACAGAAGTGGTCAAATTACGCGGATGCTAAGCTACAGGGCTATTTTGCTAGCACCGATTGGAATATGTTCCAGGATTCATTCGTTGGCATTGAGGAGTATACCACCTCAGTCACTGACTTCATCAAGTGCATCGATGACGTCGTCCCCACAGTGACCGTACGTACATATTCCACCAGAAGCCATGGATTGCAGGCAACATCCGCAATGAGTTTACGGCTTGAGCTTCCGCTTTCAAGCAGCGGGACCGTTATACAGACACTTAAAATAAATCCTGCTATGCCCTCAGACGAACCATCAAACAGACAAAGAGTCAATACAGGATTAAGACTGAATTCTCACACACCGGCTCTGACGTTCGTTGGATGTGGCAGGGCTTGCAAACTATTAAACTTCTTATGGCTGCATCCCGCTACCGGGATCGATATGACAGCAGCCAGTGAACGTGCAGGGCGCCATTTTCAAAACATCAAAAATCTCATAATTAAAATTCCTCAAACATACATGTATCTCATACCATTTTAAAGCTATTCTTGTTGTTAATCCCACCACAGTGTCTGATTTCAAATATGCTTTACAGCAAAAGCACCACAAACGATTATGTTAGGTCACCACATATAGCCACAGAAAAACACAGCCATTTTTTTTTTCAGTGAAAGAGAGGAGTTTCAAAAAGCACAAATAGAGATAACATTAATCACTAACCTTTGATGATCTTCATCAGATGACACTAATAGGACTTCATGTTACACAATACATGTATGTTTTGTTTGATAAAGTTCATATTTATCAAAATATGAGTTTACATTGACGCGTTACATTCACTAGTTCCAAAAACATCCAGTGATTTTGCATAGCCACATCATTCAACAGAAATACTCATCATAAATGTAGATGATAATACAAGTTATACACATGGAATTATAGATATACCTCTCCTTAATGCAACCGCTGTGTCTGATTTCAAAAAAACTTTACGGAATAAGCCAGCCATGCAATAATCTGAGACGGCGCTCAGAAGAATTAGTCACAATTAGCCGCCATGTTGACATCAACATAAACAAGAAATTACATGATAAATATTCCTTTATCTTTGATTACCTTTGATGATCTACATCAGAAAGCACTCCAGGAATCCCAGGTCCACAATAAATGTTTGTTTTGTTCGATAATGTCCGTTAGTTATGTCCAAATACCTTCTTTTGTTAGCGCATTTGGTATACATATCCAAACGCTCATTCTGGTCAGCGTTACATCGGACAAAAACTTCAAAAAGTTATATTACAGGTCGAAGAAACATTTCAAACTAAGTACAGAATCAATCATTAGGATGTTTTTAACATATAGCTTCAATAAAGTTCCAACCGGAGTATTCCTTCTTGTCTTCATGAGAAATGGAACGCAAGTGGGTACCATGAGGAATAATCGTGATCAGAAAATGGCTGACTGCCAGACACCTGAAAGATTCTGCTATCATTCACTCCCACAACACCATAAAAGTCTCATTATAATTTCTATTGATGGTTGACATCTAGTGGAACCCCTAGGCAGTGCAACATCATTAATATCTCAAGGGGATTTCATTGGGGACTCTGGTGAATACATACAAAGCTCAGATTTCTCACTTCCTGTTTTGATTTCTCCTCAGGATTTTGCTTGCCATATGAGTTCTGTTATACTCACAGACATCATTCAAACAGTTTTAGAAACTTTAGAGTGTTTTCTATCCAATACTAATAATAATATGCATATATTATGGCAGGCCATTTACTTTGGGCAACCTATTCATTCAAGCTACTCAATACTGCCCCCCAGCCATAAGAAGTTAAGGACTACAAAGCCGCGAGCTGCCAAGTGACGCGAGCCTACCAGATCGGCTAAATACCTTTTATGCTCGCTTTCAGGCAACCAACACGGAAGCATGCAAGAGAGCACCAGCTGTTCCAGACGACTGTGTGATCACGCTCGCCGTAGCCGATGTAAGACCTTTAAAGAGGTCAACATTCACAAGGCCGCGGGGCCAGACGGATTACCAGGGCGTGTACTCAGAGCATGCGTGGACCAAATAAAATAAAATAGTACTTATCACATGCGCCGAATACAACAGGTGTAGACCTTACTTACAAGACAGTTTTAAGAAAAGAGGTTAAGTAAAAAATACCCCAACATGCAAGTGTCTTCACTGAAATGTTCAACCTCTCCCTGAACGTGTCTGTAATACCTACATGTTTCAAGCAGACCACCATAGTCCCTGTGCCCAAGAACGCCAAGGTAACCTGCCTAAATGACTACCGCCCCATAGCACTCAAGTCTGAAGCCATGAAGTACTTTAAAAGGCTGGTCATGGTTCACATCAACATCATCATCCCGGAAACCTTAGACCCACTCAAATTCGCATACTGCCCCAACAGATCCACAGATGTCGTAATCTCAATTGCACTCCACACTGTCCTTTCCTAGTAGATAAAAGGAACACCAATGTGAGAATGCTGTTCATTGACTACAGCTCAGGGTTCAACACCATAGTGCCCACAAAGCTCATCACTAAGCTAAGGACCCTGGGACTAAACACCTCCCTCTGCAACTGGATCCTGGACTTCCTGATGGGCCACCACCCAGGTGGTAAGGGTAGGCAACAATAATCTGCCACACTGATCCTCAATACGGTGGCCCCTCAGGGTTGCGTGCCTAGTTCCCTCCTGTTCTCTGTATTCACCCACAACTGCATGGCCAAGCACGACTCCAACACCATCAGTAAGTTTGCTGACGACACAACAGTAGTAAGCCTGATCACCGGCTGAGACAGTCTGAGACAGTCTATAGGGAGGAGGTCAGAGACCTGGCAGTGTAGTTCCAGGAGAACGACCTATCCCTTAATGTGAGCAAGAAAAAGCAGCTGATCGTGGACTACAGGAAAAGGAGGGCCGAACACATCCCCATTCACATTAACGTGGCTGTAGTGGAGCGGGTCGAGAGCTTCAAGTTCCTTGGTGTCCACATCATCAACAAACTTTCATGGTCAAAACACACCAAGACAGTTGTGAAGAGGGCATGACAACGCCTATTCCTCCTCAGGAGACTGAACATATTTGGCATGGGTCCTCAGATCCTTCAAAAAGTTCTACAGCTGCACCATCGAGAGCATCCTGACTGGTATGGCAACTGCTTGGCATCTGACTGTAAGGCGCTACAGAGGTTAATGTGTACGGCCCTGTACATCACTGGAGCCAAGCTTCCTGCCAATCCAGGACCTATATACTAGGTAGTGTCAGAGGAAGGCCCAAAAAATGGTCAAAGACTCCAGCCACCCAACTCATAGACTGTTCTCTCTGCTACCACACGGCAAGCGGTACCGGATCGCCAATTCTAGGTCCAAAAGACTCCTTAACAGCTTCTAGCCCCAAGCCATAACACTGCCGAACAATTAATCAAATGGCTACATGGACTATTTGCACCCACCTTCCCCTTTACACTGCTGCTACTCGCTGTTTATTAGGTGGGGGTAAAGTGACTATGCATAGTCACTTTACCCCTACCTACATATACATATTACCTCAATTACCTTGACTAACCTGTATCCCTGCACATTTATTCGGTATTGGTACCCCCTGTATATAGCCTCTTTACTACAGTTTTATTGTGTTACTTTTTCATGGCTAGTTTATTTGGTAAATATTTTCTTAACTCTTATTTTCTTAACTGCATTCTTGGTTAAGGGCTTGTAAGTAAGCATTTCATGGTAAGGTCTACTATATCTGTTGTATTCGGTGAAATACAATTTGATTAGATTTCTGATCTTATCTAGATTTTCTTCAAATGTAATCTCTTTCTCTCCCTCCGTCTTTCAGAGCTCTGAATTGGGTCTCTCTCTCTCTCTCTCTCTCTCAATTCAATTGACTTTATTGACATGGCATGTTCATTATTACTTACATTGTCAAAGTATACATATCGAAAAATCAAATATATATGTATATATACAAAATATATATATATTTATATATAAATAAATGGTGGGACCAACAGCAATAATAATAGTAGTAGTGGACATGTTAACAACAACTACAACAACAATATTAATCAGAACAACAATACATTAAAGCAATGGTAGTAGACCTGACCTGGTATGAAAGACAAAACAAAACGGGAAATATTATCAACATTACTTTTCACTGGCTGTCCCTCAGGTTGTGGCAGGAGGACACATATTTGGCTGCTAAAACTGCACATTTTGGCTTTTCACCCAATAAATATTAGATTTTTTCTTAATCTTTTATAGTTTCAAATTCTTTGTATTGAATTATAATTTTGGGAAAGAAATATTCTCTTAGGTCTGAGTATTTGTCACAGTGTAATAGGAAATGCAGCTCTGTCTCTACCTCTCCCCTGGAGCAGAGTGAGCACAGCCTGTCCTCTCTGGGCAGCCAGGTTTGTCTGTGGTGACCGGTCTCTATAGCCAGACTGTGCTCACTGAGTCTAGTCAATGTTTTCCTCAGTTTTCCATCAGTCACAGTGGTCAGATAGTCTGCCACCATGTACTGTCTGTTTAGAGCCAAATAGCATTTAAGTTTACTTAGATTTTTTGTGGTGTCTTTCTAATAGGTGATATATTTTTCTTTTTGTTTTGTGATGATTTGGTTGGGCCAGATTTTCTGAGGGCTGTCCTGAGGCTCTATGGGGTTGGTTTGGGTTGGTGAACAGCCTCAGAACCAGCTGGCTGAGGGGACTCTTCTCTTGTTTCATCTCTTGACATTGTAGAGCTGTGTGATGGAATGTTTTGGGGTCACTTGTTTTTAGATGGTTGTAAAATGTGATGGCTCTTTTTTTCTATTCGAATGAGGAGGGGGTATTGGCCCAATTCTGCCCTACATGCGTTATTTGGAGTTTTTCTTTGTACTTGCAATACAGTCTTGCAAAACTCTGCATGCAGTATTTCGATTGGATGTTTGTCCCATTTGGTAAATTCATTTAAAAAAAAAAATCTCCCTCTCCCTCTCCGCCTCCCTCTCCCTCTCCGTCTCCGTCTCCGTCTCCGTCTCCCTCTCCCTCTCCCTCTCCCTCTCCGTCTCCCTCTCCGTCTCCGTCTCCGTCTCCGTCTCCGTCTCCGTCTCCGTCTCCGTCTCTGTCTGTTTACAGTGTGTTAGCGCTCACGCATGACAGTCAGCCTTTAGGATGCTCAAGAGTAAATATCTGATCTGAAGTAGGAGCACTTAAAAGGTATTCAACACTTTACAAAGACTATTGACAGTATAGGAGCTCATGTCTGTGTTTCCGACTAGACACATGGTAATTGTTTTCAGACCTGCAGGATATTGGTTGCATCCAATGAGGAAATTAAGTCTATAGTGTGGTCTTAGACAGTGTGTAATGTCTGATATTAGTATTATTCAGACCGGATGTTTAAACCAAACACATCTCTTTGGGTGTGTAAAACAGTCCAGGATTAGTCCAGGATTAACTGCGTCTTCAGTACAATATTGGGTAATACACAAATAAATGGATACAGGCATACAATACAATTGAACATTTAAAATAAGACTGAGAATATCCCTTTCAACCAATGTTTCAGTTACACATCTCAACATCATTCATTCTCTGAGAACAAGCAAGACATTATAATTTCTTGCATGGTAGCAAAAGCAAAGTTTTTTTCCATTAACAGGGCAAATGGTGCTATCTTACTCATCCCTCCAACACACACAGATGTCTGCAAAGGGTCTTTGACTCTATTCAATATAGAATGGTTTTGCTGAATGGAAAGTTATGTTTTCAAAATTATCATATTCATTCTCATATGCAAATGTACAGTGAGCATTTCAATAGCCTCTAATCACTTGAGCTGAGGTATGCAAATAATGTTAATAACTGCCACTGTACCAGGGAAGGCATTGTCACGTTCCTGACCTGTTTTCCCTTGTTTTTGTATTTGTTTAGTATGGTCAGGGCGTGAGTTGGGGTGGGCATTCTATGTTGTGTGTCTAGTTTGTCTGTTTCTGTGTTCAGCCTAATATGGTTCTCAATCAGAGGCAGCTGTCAATCGTTGTCCCTGATTGAGAATCATATATAGGTGGCTTGTTTTGTGTTGGGGATTGTGGGTGGTTGTTTCCTGTCTCTGTGTTTGTGTTCTGCACCAGATAGGACTGTCTCGGTTGTCACGTTTGTTGTTTTGTATTGTTGTAAGTGTTCACAGTTTGTTATATTAAACATGTTGAACACTAACTGCGCTGCATTTTGGTCCACTCCTTCATCCCAGGAAGAAAGCCATTACAGGTATAGATAGGCCTACCTATTAATAGGCTTGGGCCTAGCCTAGACGCTAAGCATATGTGCTTTGTTGCATGTTGAACAAATGTATAATATTCTCATAATGACACTGCACATTATAATCACATAGTGACTAATAGTAATAAGGAAGTAACCACTTTTTGGCACAGTGTCTATTGTGTCTCTATGAGAGGTGTGGCTGCTCACAAACGCTTAGACACATACAGACACAAACAAACACACACTCATTTAATATGCATCTCTGAAAACACTACAGTCCAAAACAGGACAGTGAGTCAACCCAAATTATTTCCCTCCAAATCCTGTGTCTGCTCTGGTAGAAGACAGACAGACAGGTAAACCGCTGTCACCACTCAGTTCTAAACTATGCACCAGGAAGACATAGAAAACAGATAGCCACAGTTATTTTTTTCCAGTCAACTATAACATCTACTCTAGGTGGATGTGGGTGGAGGTGATGTAACTTAGGAATCTTGTGCCAAGTCTCAACAGCATTCCAAGAAAATATATATGTGAGGATATATCTACCGTGCTGTTGCATGACGAAAGTGTTTAAACTTTTTAAAGTAGCGTGACGTGTGTTGTCAGTGGGAATTGGGCGAGGGACCAAAACGTATCCCATGATCCCTTGCAAACAGGGTACACACCGGTATCAGAGTCAGACAGTGCTAATAAAATCCATATCACTCCGATATCGCTGCCCGGGGCATATAGAGCTCTGTCTGTCTGCATCCCAAATGGCACCCTATTCCACATTACAGGTCCAGCACCGCACCAACCAGCTGCTCAGAGAAGAGCAAGAGAGAAACACCCGGGAGTTAAGAAGGCCTAAAGGGGGTAGCGGACCAAATTGGGGCTCAGTTACCAGCTGCAAATACCCAGAGGCGGGCCAATCATTTTCTTCAAAAAATGACAACGCAGGATGATGGGGAAGCATATCTTACCACCTTCGAAAGGACGGCAGAGAGGGAGAAGTGGCCGAAAGAAGAATGGGCAGGGCTTCTGGCACCATACCTGACAGGGGACACTCAAAAAGCGTATTTCGACCTGGAGTTGAAAGATGCACAGGATTACGATAAACTAAAGGGAGAGATTCTGACTAGACTGGGAGTGACCGATACTGTGAGGGAAATTCCCTCAGGGTAGCCTGCCAGTTATAAGTGTGCCGCTGGTGCTCTTGTGCTTGTCTCGTGTGCTCCCTGACGATGGGCATGACTGTGGCTATCCTGTCTTGCATTGCCGTGATGTGCTCTATGACACTAGTATACGGGGTGGATTGGTGCTCCCAGGTTTCCCGGGCGATGTCTAAGATTCCCCGGGGTTGCCTCCCATATACCAGCTCAAAGGGAGAAAACCCAAGGGAGGCTTGAGGAACCTCTCTAATGGCAAACATCAGACACGGCAACATGCAATCCCAGCTTTTCCCATCCTTATCGATTACCTTCCTGAGCATTGACTTCAGGGTACGGTTGAATCTCTCAACCAGCCCGTCCGTCTGAGGATGGTAAACCGATGTCCTCAACTGTTTCACCTGCCACAATTTACAAGGTCTGCCATAAGGCGGGACATAAAGGGGGTCCCCTGGTCAGTAAGGATCTCCTTTGGAACCCCTACCCTGGTGAACAAGAGCACTAATTCCTTGCCGATATTTTTGGAAGCCATCGTCCGAAGGGGAATGGCTTCTGGGTAGCGAGTGGCATAATCTAGAATGACCAGAATGTATTGGTTCCCTCTGGCGGATTTGGGTAGTGGGCCCATGATAGCCATCGCTATCCTCTCAAATGGCGTTTCGGTTATGGGGAGTGGCACTAACAGGCTTCTAACAGCTGGTCGGGGAGCTGTTAACTTCTTGACGCACGGATCCCGTTACCGGGATCATTTATCAACAACAACCGCTAACCTGCAGAGCGCCAAATTCATATTTATAATCATGAAATCACAAGTGAAATATACCAAAACACAGCTTAGCTTGTTGTTAATCCACCTATCGTGTCAGATTTTTAAAATATGTTTTACAGCGAAAGCAATCCAAGCGTTTGTGAGTTTATCAATCACTAGACAAAACAGTAAGAACAGCTAGCCCCAAATTACCATGGTCACGAAAGTCAGAAAAGCAATAAAATTAATCGCTTACCTTTGATAATCTTCGGATGTTTGCACTCACGAGACTCCCAGTTACACAATAAATGTTATTTTTGTTCGATAAATAAGTTTTATAACCAAAAACCGCCATTTGGTTTGCGCGTTATGTTCAGAAAACCACAGCCTCGTTCCATTCCTGAAAGGCAGACGAAAATTCCAAAAAGTATCCGTAATGTTTGTAGAAACATGTCAAACGTTTTTTATAATCAATCCTCAGGTTGTTTTTAACATACATAATCGATAATATTTCAACCGGACAGTAACCTATTCAATAAAAGAGAGAAAGAAAATGTCGAGCTACCCCTCTCGCACGCAGGAACTAATCAAAGGACACCTGACTCGTTTTGATAAATCTCGCTCATTTTTCAAAATAAAAGCCTAAAACTATGTCTAAAGCCTGGTCACAGCCTGAGGAAGCCATTGGAAAATGAATCTGGTTGATACCCCTTTAAATGGAAGAGGGTCAGGCAATGAAACAGGGATGAAAAAAAAGAAGGAACTTCCGGGTTGGATTTCCTCAGGTTTTCCCCTGCAAAATCAGTTCTGTTATACTCACAGACAATATTTTGACAGTTTTGGAAACTTTGGAGTGTTTTCTATCCTAATCTGTAAATGATATGCATATTCTACGATCTGGGCCTGAGAAATAGTCAGTTTACCTTGGGAACGTTATTTTTCACCCCAAAAAAATTCTGCCCCCTAGCTGAAAGAAGTTAATGTGAGTCTGGAAGGAGAGTTTACAGTCTAACCAGATACCTAGGTGTTTGTAGTTGTCCACATATTCTAATACAGAACCGTCCAGAGTAGTGATGCTGGATGGGCATGCAGGTGCGGGCAGCAATTGATTGAAGAGCATGCACTTAGTTTTACTAGCATTTAAAAGCAGTTTGAGGCCACGGAAGGAGTGTTGTATGGCGTTGAAGCTCAGTTGGAGGTTTGTTAGCACAGTGTCCAAAGAAGGGCCAGATGTATACAGAAAGGTGTCGTCTGCGTAGAAGTGGATCAGAGAATCACCAACAGCAAGAGCGACATCATTGATATATACAGAGAAGAGAGTCGGCCCAAGAATTGAACCCTGTGGCACCCCCATAGAGACTGCCAGAGGTCCGGACAACAGGCCCTCCGATTTGACACACTGAACTCTATCTGAGAAGTAGTTGGTGAACCAGGCGAGGCAGTCATTTGAGAAGCCACGGCTATTGAGTCTGCCGATAAGAATGCGGTGATTGACAGAGTCGAAAGCCTTGGCCAGGTCGATGAAGACGGCTGCACAGTACTGTCTTTTATTGATGGTGGTTATGATATCGTTTAGGACCTTGAGCGTGGCTGAGGTGCACCCATGACCAGCTCGGAAACCAGATTGCATAGTGGAGAAGGTACGGTGGGATTCGAAATTGTCGGTGATCTGTTTATTAACTTGGCTTTCGAAGATTTAAGAAAGGCAGGGCAGGATGGATATAGGTCTATAACAGTTTGGGTCTAGAGTGTCTCCCCCTTTGAAGAGGGGGATGACCGCGGCAGCTTTCCAATCTTTGGGTATCTCAGACGATACGAAAGAGAGGTTGAATAGGCTAGTAAGAGGGGTTGCAACAATTTCGGAATATCATTTTAGAAATAGAGGGTCCAGACTGTCTAGCCCAGCTGATTTGTAGGGATCCAGATTTTGCAGCTCTTTCAGAACATCAGCTGTCTGGATTTTGGTGGAGGAGAAGCGGGGGGGGGGGGGGGGTGTTTTGGCAAGTTGCTGTAGGGGGTGCTGAGATGTTGGCCGGGGTACGGGTAGCCAGGTTGAATGCATGGCCAGACGTGGAAAAATACTTATTGAAATAATCGATTATCGTAAAATTATCGTTGGTGACAGTGTTTCATTATCCTCAGTGCAGTGGGCAGGAGGAGGTGCTCTTATTCTCCATGGACTTTAGTGTCCCAAAACGTTTTGGAATTAGTGCTACAGGAAGCAAATTTCTGTTTGAAAAAGCTAGCCTTAGCTTTCCTAACTGATTGAGTATATTGGTTCCTGACTTCCCTGAAAAGTTGCATATCGCAGGGGCTATTCGATTCTAATGCAGAATGCCACAGGATGTTTTTGTGCTGGTCAAGGGCAGTCAAGTCTGGGGTGAACCAAGGGCTATATCTCTTCTGTGTTCTACATTTTTTGAATGGGGCATGCTTATTTAAGATGGAGAGGAAAGCACTTTTGAAGAGCAGCCAGGCATCCTCTACTGACGGGATGAGGTCAATACCCGGGCCAGGTTGATTAGAAAGGGACCCATTACAAACGCAGGCAATGAGGCAGTGATCGCTGAGATCCTGGTTGAAGACAGCAGAGGTGTATTTGGAGGGCAAGTTGGTCACGATGATATCTAAGAGGATGCCCATATTTGCGGATTTAGGGATGTACATGGTAGATTCCTTGATCATTTGTGTGAGATTTAGATTGTAGGACGGCCGGGGTGTTAAGCATGTCCCAGTTTAGGTCACCTAACAGTACGAACTCTGAAGATAGATGGGGGGCGATCAATTCACATATGGTGTCCAGGGCACAGCTGGGAGCTGAAGAGGGTCTATAACAAGCAGCAGCGGTGAGAGACTTCTTTCTGGAAAGGTGTATTTTTAAAAATAGAAGCGCCGAATTGTTTGGGCACAGACCTGGATAGTATGACAGAACTCTGCAGGCTATCTCTACAGTAGATTAGGGCTCTGTTCAAAAGTAGTTGGGCTCTGGTCAAAAGTAGTGCACTATGTAGGGAATAGGGTGCCATTTGGGCAACATACTCTGTCTGCTACAGTGGCCTTGGGCCCATTTACTGCCACAGATAGAGAGTCCTTATGGATGGAGGATGGTAGGATGTACTGGCTAGGATCAGCTGTAAACTGTAACAACAACACCTCTGTAAGAGATGATGTAAAACGTACAGAGAAAAGTACAGTGCACTTTTTAATTCATCTCAATGCCAGTTTGTAGAAGAAAGACAATGTACTGTATATAACTTACACCAGCCCTATGGTGGTTGTTATTTTTGATTTTATATAACATATTTTGATTCACAAAAAATGTAAGACAAGACATTCACCCTTTTTGTTCCCCTCCCCCATAACCCCCCCACCCCACCTTCCCCGACATACTTTCAATTTATTTCCACAACAGAGTGCCTTCAAACACATTTTCTATTAAAAGGAAAAAAGTATACACCATACCTCAATACAATACAAAGCCAACATACAATAGCCAAACATTTTATGGAGGTTGTTCTGCTGGTGTGCAGAACTGAGGGAGACATGCTATGAACAGATAGGCAGTAGAATGTATGGGAGTGAAATGAGGCTAGCTCCTGGCTGCTCCCTCCATGTGGTGATGTACTCCCAGCTGATATATCCTGGTCTAGTCGTGCGTGAGAGCACACCTGATTAGAATGTCTCTCCTCGTCAGAGTGAACAGGCAGACAGCCAAACGAGGGCCACTCCTAACCTCTCCTCCTAAGTCCTCTCCGCTGAGGAGAAGCATACATCATACTCTATCTTTATCACTGTCACGCTAGGTTCTCGATCTCAATCATGAGTCACACCTCCATTATCTGTGTCTGTCTGTGGTTCACATGAGGATAATCCCAGAGTGAACTCTTCAGCCAAACCTCAGTATAAAGTGCTTTACCGTAAATGTACAGTTACACTTGCCGCATTTTGTTTTCAGAAGATCTATGCCCTTGACTAAGCCTATTTTGCTATTTTCTGTTAACCTCTAAGTTTACAGTATATTCCCACCAACTGGGTGTCCACTCCTTCCACTTGATGATGGCATTTGAAATTGTGTTGGAATTGGGAAACAGTGGTCGGAAAGTTCCAAATGAAGACAAAAAAGGTGGGAGAAGTTCCAAGGCCCACTTGATGTTTGTTGACTGTCCGTCATGGTGACTGTTGCTGTCTTCTAACAGAGAACTGGCCACTTGTTTCTTCAGTTCACAAAATAGCAAATCCACCACATAGCAGGTATCTCAATGGATGTGCCAAATGGCAGGTGTGTGTCAGTTGTGTATATGTGTGAGAAAGAAAGAGATGTTATAAATACACTGTACATTGAAAAGAAGTATGAACAGGGTTGCAGACCCAGTTAGGCCAAGTAGTCCTAAACAGGGTTTTTGAAAATGATTCAAAACACACAAGGAACCATAGATCCAAGAACCCTTCGAATAAAAGAAGCAGCTGAGATACAAGAAACAGACATGTCTTAGCTAGAAATAACAGCATGGCAAAGGGCACACTCCGAAATACTTTAAACGCTCCTGACTCAGATCTAAATCAGATGACCAAATCTTAACTCCATTAATGATAGCCTTCCAGTCTATTTTCAGCCAATCGCGGTTATTGTCGGGGTAATTCTTAGCCAATCGTGGTTTCGTGAGGGTAATTTTTAACCTGCTTGTTCTTTTTTCCACCAAATCTTTCTTAAGTAAGAAAAATCAAGCAGAAACTTCTGACCACAACATGGGGCTACGTAATGCTTATTAAAAACATCCTGCTAAGTATACAGCGCCTTCAGAAAGTATTCACAGCCCTTTTCCCCATTTTGTTGTGTTACAGCCTGAATTTTAAATTGATTAAATTGAGATTGTGTGTCACACATTACCCCATATTGTCAAAGTGGAATTCTGTTTTTAGACATTTTTACAATTAGTAAAAAATGAAAAACTGAACATTTACAAAGAGTCAATAAGTATTCAAACCCTTTGTTATGGCAAGCCTAAATAAGTTTAAGAGTAAAAATGTGTTTAACAAGTCACATAATACATTGCATGGACTCACTCTGTGTGCAATAATAGTGTTTAACATGATTTTTTAATGACTACTTCATCTATGTACCCCACACATATAATTATCTGTAAGGTCCCTCAGTTGAGCAGTGAATTTCAAACAGAGATTCAACCACAAAGACCAGGGCGGTTTTCCAATGCCTCGCAAAGTAGGGCACCTATTGGTAGATGGGTCAAAAAAAAAGACGTGAATATCTCTTTCAGCATGTTGATGTTATTAATTACACTTTGGATGGTGTATCAATACACACAGTCACTACAAAGATGCAGGTGTCCTTCTAAACTCAGTTGCCGGAGAGGAAGGAAACCGCTCAGGGATTTCACCAGGAGGCCAATAGTGACTTTTAAACAGCTACAGAGTTTAATGGCTGTGCTAGGAGAAAACTGAGGATCGATCAACAACATGGTAGGTACTCCACAATACTAACCTAAATTACAGAGTGAAAAGAAGGAAAACTTTACAAAATAAAAATAATCCAAAACATGGATCCTGTTTGCAAAAAAAATGTGGCAAGGAAACAGGGTTGGGGAGTAACGGATTACATGTAATCCGTTACATGTAAGGGATTTAAAAAAAACAGTAACTGTAATCCGTTACGTTACCAGCAAAAAATATTGTAATTAGATTACAGACACTTTTGAAAAACTAGATGATTACTTCGAGGATTACTTTTAAATTCAGAAAGTATGTTTGCAAAAAACAATCTTTGACACTTCTCTGTTTTCTCAATATTCAAATCAGCATTGAAAAAAGGCGCAAGTTTAAGTATGTTCCACCTGAGCGAGTCTGACCACAAGTCAGAGACCACTATGATGACACACCAAATGTGTTTTATGGATTGCGGGAAAACTGCAGGAATAGGGTTTTGTAGGCTACAGTCCAAGCTATGTCTTCCAATGGTGTGACTGCTGTCGGCATCCAAAGATTATCCAACTTGAATAAATGCTTGGAGGTAAGGATGACAGCAGTGTTGTAGTCTACGGCGATACGGATATCACTTAGTATTGATATCTACATAGCGCATTGATGTGAATCACACTGCTGCTCTCTCATTTAGCTATTTGCGCCTTACGGATTGTGGTTGTTGTGGATGGCTGTTCACAAATCTAAATGTGTATTTGAACCCAATAATGGTTGAATTCAAGAAGTTTAAGCTGCCTATCATTCATTGTTTTTGAAACCAGTGGACAGCCAGTGAAAAATGCGTTCTTGCAACAACTGTATAGTGCGGATCACAGCCTATGGAATAAAGTGGGGCTTTTATCATGCTGATAAAAAACAATAATCCATAGGCCTAATGGACACATGCTCAAACTTGCACACTTTTGATAGACTTAAAAGGGGCAATCTGTAGTTGCTACATCCATTTTTGGATTTATAAATTATATACATACACATATATCCATTGATTCTTGAAGAATACAGCTTAGAAATCCCTCATGAGTTTAGTTCAACTGTCACACTCCATGAGAACCCAACATATAAGCTTGTTTTATTCCAATGTTTGTAAACATTGTAAATATAAACAAACACTGAATAGCCTCATAACATGGTTAAAACAATCATTTTTATATCATGGATGGTCAGTCCTTGCATCCATAGTTCTGTCTATTAATCTGAGAGTGGTTACATTTGTC
This sequence comes from Salvelinus namaycush, assembly GCF_016432855.1. Classification (NCBI taxonomy): domain Eukaryota; kingdom Metazoa; phylum Chordata; class Actinopteri; order Salmoniformes; family Salmonidae; genus Salvelinus; species Salvelinus namaycush. Next base: position 139,621 of record NC_052344.1, on the reverse strand, counting down.
CAGGCTTATCCCTCAGCGTTTTACCAAAACAGAGGTGGGGCGACCGTTTTGTTGTTGTTTCATCTGTGGATTTGTTCTTTAAACATCTGCACATTATCAAGATATCAAAGTGTCACCAACTAAAAGGTAAACAATAGGCCTATAGAAAATGCAGCATATGGCATTAATTTTTCACATGTAAATAGCACTTTTCAGTAGTGCTCAAAGCATGCCATTCCATGAGCGCAGCATTTATTTTAAAATGCTGCACTCATGGATGCATAAATGCATAAACAACAGAGTAGGGCTGACTAATAAGTCCTTAGTTTCGTGGTCATGCTCAGGTAAAACAATTGGGCTAATCTGTACTTCCATATTTCCAAGTCTTGTTCTTGAATATCAAGGGGTATAACATTTATTGGAATGACTGAAATTCTGATAGAATTTGGTTTATAATGTAAAGATATAATTTAATCGTATTTTTATATGTAGTAGAAAGTGATGGGTTCGAAGAAGCCTACATAACAAACCCTAAAGTAAAATTTAACATCCAAATTTGGCCAGCCATGTAAACTTTAACATTGATTTATCCTGCAATAGATGTCGTTCAATTGGTAACATACATGTTTGTCTTCTTCTAATGCCTCTTAAGGGGAAAGTCATCTAAAAGTAACAGAATGTAATCAGATTACGTTACTGCGTTTGGGTAAACCAAAAGTTACATCACTGATTACAATTTTTGACAAGTAACTAGTAACTGTAACAGATTACATTTAGAAAGTAACCTTCCCAACCCTGCAAGGAAATTAACTTTATGTCCTGAATACAAAGCGTGTTTGGGGCACGCTTTGTTTGGGGAACGCTTTGTTTGGGGCACGCTCAGTTTCACCTGTCCACCCCTTCCAGGTGTCGCTTGTTTTCCCCAGTGTATTTATCCCTGTGTTTCCTGTCTCTCTGTGCCAGTTTGTCTTGTATGTTTCCAAGTCAACCAGGGTTTTTACCGTTCTCCTGCTTTTTGCATTCTCCTCTTTCTAGTCCTCCCAGTTCTGACCCTTGCCTGTTTCTGGACTTTGTACCTGCCTGCCTGACCATTCTACCTGCCTTGACCATGAGCCTGTCTGCCACTCTGTACCTCCTGAACTCTGATCTGGTTTTGACATTTTTGCCTATCCACGACCATTCTCTTGCCTACCTCTTTGGATTAATAAATATTGTAAGAATCCAACCATCTGCCTCCTGTGTCTGCATTTGGGTCTCGCCTTGTGCCTTGATAGTATCACTGAGTACCATTCTTCATATTTTAAAGCATAATGGTGGCTGTATCACGTTATGGGTATGCTTGTCATAGGCAAGGATGAAGGAGTTTTTAAAAAAGGAAACGGAATATAGCACAAAATCCTGTTAGAAAACCTGGTTCAGTCTGCTTTCCAACAGACACTGGGAGATGAATTCTCCTTTCAACTTGACAATAGCCTAAAACACATGGCCAAATATACACTGGACTTCCTTACCAAGACAACATTGCATTTACCTGAGTGGCCTAGTTACAGTTTTGACTTAAATTGTCTTGAAAATCTATGGTAAGACTTGAAAATGGCTGTCTAGAAATTATCAACAACCAACTTGACAGAGCTTTAAGAATAAAAAAATAAAAAAGTGCAAATATTGTATAATTCAGGTGTGCAAAGCTGTTAGAGAATTACCCAGAAAGACGCACAGCTGCCAAATGTGATTCTAACATGTATTGACTCAGGGGTGTGAATAATATATATTTTTATATTTCATTTTCAATTTGCACAAATGAAAAAAACACATGTTTTCAATTTGTCATTATTGGGTGTTGTGTGTAGATAGGTGATCCAAAAATCTAAACGTAATACATTTTTAGTTCTGGCTGTAACACAACAAAATGGGAAATAAGTCAAGGGGTGTGAATACTTTCTGAAGGCACTGTAAGGGAGCAAGTCTCTGTCTTTCTGTCTTTCGCTCTCTCTCTCTGTCTCTTTGTGTCTCCCTCTTTCTACTCTCTCTCTCTCTCTCTCTTTTTCTAAAATCCCGATGAGCCCACTCTGTGCAGTATCGACTTGTACTTCATTCAAAATGCCTTATTAGCTCAGCAGACACCTAGGCCAGGGAACAATTCTTAGCATCACTCACACACTCACATCATAAAGCTATTTCTGAATCTGAATAATACTAGGTGCTTCACACGGCTGAGCAACGGGAGTTTACGAGATTCTGGAAAGTCTCTTCAACATCTTACTAGGATGGGGTGTGGACAGAACTGAAATGAAAACAACCTCCTTACTATCATATGGAGAGTGGTTTGTTAACTGGTTTTCTGTGTCAGTAGGCCTAGAACCTGTTCTGTGAGTGTTGAGATGACTTGTGTTATTTTGTGTGTTCATGGAATTATAATCGCTACACTTGATTTTCAGGTCATGTAAGAGGAAAACATGGTTCCGAGTAATATTGGGTTAGCCACTTCAGCTGTATTATCAGTTCAAAGTGTGAAAGACTTGAGATGCTTATGTGATCATTCACAAGGGCTGGGGATTGTGCTACATGAGTTGTCTCATGTACTGGAGTATGTTATTGTCATGTAGGCCAATTGACTTGGAGCAATGTTACCCACAGCAACATGTTAGGGCATGTTGCTGTAACATGCCTGGACATGTCCACCTCAGGCAGGGTCAAATCAGTCAGGCCAGAGACAAGTGGTCAGTGAGCTTAAAACATGGTAGCACTTTATAATAACACCTTGTAATAAAGCACTTATAATTGATTAGTAAATCGTTTATTCGTAATATGTTAAGCATTATTCCTACATTTGAAATGTTAGTAAGCTATTTATAAACAACATTTGATCAATTCATAAACACTGTTATAAATTATTTATTCATGATTAATAAGGTCCATAATATGTCAGGCCTTTGACAGTGAAAATACCACTCTCCCAAAATGGATCACTACACTGTAACAGCACTGTAACTGTTCATTGTAAGTTACACCTAGTTAGGTAACAGATAAACACAAACAAATGGAATTCTATTATTCAAATTGGACTGAAACCCCCCCAAAACAACTGCATTGTATGCCTTAGTTTACGTTTTTTATGGTAGCGTGTAAAAATACACAAGCATGTTGTCTTCACAGATGCTGTTAGATTGTAAACCCCAGCCATTCAAAATATGCTGATGGTGGCAATGCTGCTGCCCTGAGTTAAACTGGAACCAAGACAAGGTTCCAAATGTGCTGTATATAGGTTAGCATGTACTCAGGAATGAGGTCACACAAAGAACAGCAAGCACATGCAGAGTGTGTTTGTGTGTGTTTGTGAATTTGTGTCAGTTTTCTGTGAGAGTGTCAGTGTGTGCGTGTATGTGTGTGTGTGAACATGTAGCCTACGTGTGTAGATGCATTCGTTTGTACGCATGTTCTAACCAAGTTCCACACTTCCCTAAGAACTGAGGTTACCACTTATCCTAAAAACCTGCCATTACAAAATTATGAAGATGATTTGGTGAGTTCAATGGTTGTCACGCTCGTCGTCCTCCTCGTCTGAGGAGGAGTAGTTGGAAGGATCGGAGGACCAAAATGCAGCGTGGTATGTGTTAATCATGAATTTAACAAACAGAGAACACTGAACAAACTGTACAAAACAATAAACGAACAACGAACGTGAAGCTATATAAGAAATGTGCTGACACAAGCAACTAACATAGACAATCACCCACAACCCACAATGACAAAACAGGCTACCTAAATATGGTTCCCAATCAGAGACAACGACTAACACCTGCCTCTGATTGAGAACCATATCAGGCCAAACACAGAAACAGACAAACTAGACATACAACATAGAATGACCACTCAGATCACACCCTGACCAAACAAAACATAGAAACATACAAAGCAAACTATGGTCAGGGTGTGACAATGGTTCACTAGTTTACACCATGACAGCTATAGGGTGTGAGCAGCCAGGCATTGTTTGAGTTTTCCCTGGATTAGTTAGCTCTGTGCAAGATGCCTAACTATATCGTTAAATCACTCCTCAATGATGACAGCCGTCAGATGTAAATGTTCTAGGCTGAGGCAAACCAAACAAACACAAGCCACAGACCTGTCTCACTCACGCTACGGGCTCATTAGGGCTCTCTGAGATTCTACACCGCACACACATACCTCAGTCTGAGTTTCTATACCTCTGTAGGAATTTAAACAGCTCGTTTACCAACATTTTGTTACACTCAAAAAGGCATGCAGGCAAGCTCGCTAACACACACTCTCACATCACCTAATTTATACACACTGAATCAATGGCGTGAGGATTAAAAGAGTTGCTCCAATGATTTAGTTATGAAGTCATCCCATACAATCCCATCGCAAATACACACAATGAGCAAAGCAAAGCAAACACAACCTCCTTGGTCTGTCTGGGTGAGAGACCACAAGGTAGAGAGCGCTGTTTGATATTTGATGTCATGATGTCACCCTCCCTAACCGTGCCCTACAAGGAAACCACCAGGAGCAAACAGTGGTGTGTGTGTGTGTGTGTGTGTGTGTGTGTGTGTGTGTGTGTGTGTGTGTGTGTGTGTGTGTGTGTGTGTGTGTGTGTGTGTGTGTGACACACAGAGTACTATTGGCCCATGATTAATGTCAGTGTTTTTGCTGCTGGTCATTCGAGTCAAGTGCAGGAAAGCAGAGAATAGGTGATCAGGCGACTTTATGTCACGTTCGTCATAAGAAGTAGACCAAGATGCAGCGTGGTATGTTTCCATCCTTTATTATGGAATAGAAAACTTCAAAGAACAAAACAACAAAACGAACAAACGAAACGTGAAGCTATAAATAATGCTCACAGGCAACTAAACAAAGACAAGATTCCACAAAGCACAATGGGAAAATGGCAACCTAAATTTGATCCCCAATCAGAGACAACGATAAACAGCTGCCTCTGATTGGGAACCATACTAGGCCAACATAGAAATAATTCACCTAGATAACCCACCCTTAAATCACACCCCGACCTAACCAACATAGAGAATAAAAGCTCTCTATGGTCAGGGCGTGACACTTTATTAGCCAAGAACAACAAACAGACGGGCACAAACAGCTACAACTCAAGCCAACCGGCAAAAGTGACAAGTGGAAAATACTGTCAATAATATAACAATAAGGTTCATCAATAATTCCCCAAATAGGGTACAGGCAATGCCCAGGGTGAAAAACCAGACTGGCGCGATACAATAAACACAAAACAAAACAATTCCACACAAAGACATGGGGGGAACAGAGGAATATATATATATGAAGTGTGATAAGGGAATGTAAACCAGGTGTGCGGGAAACAAAACAAATGGAACAATGAAAAATGGAGCGGCAATGGCTAGAAGGCCGGTGACATCGACCGCCGAACGCCGCCTGAACAAGGAGGGGAGCCGACTTCAGCGGAAGTCGTGACAATTAAAGCCTTCCATAACATTGGAACGGTAACCTGGAAGTGCCATGTTAATTTGCCCATTATTACAAACCATCCATGGAATGCTATAATACTGTAATGTGGTGCGTGCTGGTGGCAGGGAAGTAAGGCGCAGGAGAATAAACTTGGTAAAAACGGAGCTGTTTAATAAACATGAAAACCTCTGAAAACGGAAGTATACAAAATAACAAATAGAGGGTGCAAAACTCGTCACACACCAGAAAATAACAATAAACACCTACATACAACAAACAATCTCTGACAAGGACATGAGGGGAAACAGAGGGTTAAATACACAACATGTAATTGATGGGATTGAAACCAGGTGTGTAGAAAGACAAGACAAAACCAATGGAAAATGAAAAATAGATCAATGATGGCTAGAAGGTCGGTGACGTCGACCGCCGAACACCGCCCGAACAAGGAGAGGGACTTCGGCGGAAGTCGTGACAAATACACTCGAACAAAGGGTGCATCTAAATGGATAGACTATAAAATGGTTTATAGAATAGACAAGAATGGCTAATAGAAAATAATAAAATAGAATATGGTGCGGCATCTTACGTAGTCTATAGTTTAATGGCTTCCTCTCCTCATCTCCTTCCTTCATCTACATTGATGTGTGGGTTGGCTGGTGAATGCAAGTCCATGACGATTAAGGCATCCACCACCTATCCTATGTTTTGTGACCAGTGCAGATTGAAGGAGAGTAGACGAGAAGAGGAAGCCATGGTAGACTATTGAGATGCACCCACAGACACTACCTCAACCAATGCAGAACAAGAACACAGCAAATCCTCTCATTTGTTAATGTAGAAAACTCTGGCTCCTTGACCATATAATCTGCAGGGTGGAGCAGCACACAACCCTGCCAAGTGCTTCAGGCCTTGTTATTTGAGAAAAAATAAAAATAAAGAGTGGGAAATGTGCAGTGGAGTGTTCTGTTCTGGTGGAGGCTGGAGTACATTGTTGCTTGGGTTAGGGTAGGGTGAAGACATGGCGTTGTGTTTATAGGCTACATGTGATGTGGTGGTTAGTGGTTAGCCTAGCTAGCGCCTGTCTGTGGGCTGGTAAAGAGACAGGAAGACTCAGGATTTGTCCCAAATGGCAGTCTATTCCCTATATAGTGAATAGGGTGATATTTGGGATGCACATCAGTCAGAGAAGAGGCACCATAGAATCCAGTTAGCTACTCATTTCACCCTGCTGGCTGGGCAAATGGATGGTGGTTATTTACAGACGTGAAAGTTTACATTTATATTTTGGCCATTTAGTATGCAGATTACTTTATCCAGAAGGATTTATAGGCAGATCCTAGACTTACAGTCAATTTCTCTGGAGAACAATCTCACTACATGTCTGTTTACTAATTTTTTCAATCCTGGCTACAGGACAGGAAGGTTGCTCTGAGGTTGATCTTGGGCCCAGTCTTTCCTCGTCAGGTCCCTAGTTCAGGAATAACTCACATGGAGTGATGTCAGACGATGTCACCATCCCACTAACTACACACTTCTCTAAACAGTATCCCTTTTAACATCAACATTCAACTCTTAGAAAGAAAAGGTCTAAATTAAGATAACTAGGCCTAAATATGGATATGCTCAGTAAGGGATGCCTTTTCATATGCCCAGAGTCAAATCATTTGAAACTTCAGAAAATAGAGGGGGTGGAGGTGGGGAGAACATGGGTGTTTACAGAATAAATGTACCTGACATAATGTAAATCTTTCAGAAATAGCCCAGTAAATGATACTTCTGGCTGGCTAGAAGGAAGGAGCCTATGTGGCTGTGGCGTGAGATGTGATGAGAGGTAGAGAGAAAGGAGGAGAGAACGCAAGAACACTTGAGGTGGTTTACCTCCTAGTCCTGATTCATGGCCCAGTATGACCTGATTCCCGTCTCCGTCTCTGTCTGTCTCTATTTCTTTCACACACTAACTCTCCCTCTCCCTCTCATTCTCTCTCTCTCCTCTTGCCTCTACTCTCTCTCTCTCTCTCTCTCCCTCTCTCTCTCTCTTTCCCTCTCCTTTTCCCTTTCCTCTCTCCCTCACTCTCACCCCTCCACCTTCTCTCCTTCTCCCTCCTTTCCTCCGTCTCAGTTTTGCTTTCCCGGGAGAGAGTGGAGTGGCATGGTGGGCTCGTGTCAGGCCGGCAGCAGAAGTGTCCCAAATGGCAAGCTATTCCCTATATAGTGCATTACTTTTGACAGTGCCCATTTGAGACACAGTTAAGAGCCTCTCCAAAACATTTGGTGCGGGGAATGTCTGAACCACAGGCGGCACACGCGACTTCAACTCATCCATTAATGCCTGTGGATTAGTAACAATTGGTTAATATAATTCAATATGCTGGCCGCACGACTGTAAGCAGCCACCGAGGAGTGCCTGGCACCAGAGAGCTGTGAAAGAGAAGAGGGAGAGAGGGAGGGAGAAGGGGAGAGAGAAAAAGGGAGAGAGAATGGGAAGGAGAGAGAGCAAAAATGAGTCTGTGAATATGCTTCGCTGTGAAGTATTAGAGGAGAGAAAGAGAGAGAGATATTATGGGACTGTTATAATAGAAAAATGACATATTTACCTGGTTTGTTTGATATTAATGGTTAGCAATTAATACTTAATAAATTGGACATTTCTGTTTAATTCTGTGTTTCTGTAAAGAGATGGTTTCCATTCTAGCTTCCTGCAGTTAGTCTGCTAGAGATAGCTTGATCTGACAATGACTTGGTGTTAAACCTAAAAGCTGGCATTCCATGGACAAGATGTACACCATTTTGTGTAGATGGGTTATGGGAAGGTTAGAAATTACTGACTAAGCAGTTTTGGTCTCAGCTATATAAAAACTGTGCTTTGTCTGTAAAGGCTAGGCTGCTCAGCTCAACAGTCAAAACTGTTGGGCAGTGTTACGAATCCCGCCGAGGATGGTGCCTCTTCCCGTTCGGGCGGCGCTCGGCGGTCGTCGTCTCCGGCCTACTAGCTGCCACCGATCCCCTTTTCTGTTTTCATTTAGGTTTGTCTAATTGGTTACACCTGTTTTGTGTTTAGGGTTAGGGTGTTATTTAAACCCAGTTGGCCCGCCGACTTTTGTGCGGGCTTGTTATTCTGTTTTTTGTGGTGGTGATTTATATAGTGGATTCTGTCCTAATTTATGTTGGACTGTATTTTTTGACGCGCCCTTTGTTGTGTGGCGTAGCCGTCTCATAGATTATTTCTGGTTGAAATAATAAATTCCACTTGCTCGGAACTACCCTGCTCTCTGCACCTGACTCCTTCATTTCACCATTGGAATTGTGACAGGCAGACTGGTTTCATTATTGCAATAATTAATCAATATTAAATGAAGACGATTGTTTGAAGAAATGACCAAGTCTCTCTCAGTACTGATTTTCCACAATATTTTTGGCGAGGAGGATGGGAACTGCAACTTCACCGCTCCTGAAGATCTGGGTAAACTGTGCACAGGGGATCAGAAATTGGTATCTCAGGGTAAACTACGCTGGACCTGCCTATGATCTGAGAGGTAGCGGGCACAGGTGGATACCAGATCTCGGACCAAGTACTGAGAGAGGTAGGCTTGGACAATCTATCAACAAGTGATGAAATTTAAAAATAAATAAAATAAAAGCCCTTGTTGAGGGTACGCTCAGAGAGAGGTCTTCCTTAATTAAGAGGGCCACAGCTGAGGTGACTAGCAGAACTGAATAAAGTTGATAAGAGTGTTCTTAAGTGAGGTATCCTTGGGCATAATTGTTAAACCATAAGTCCAGATCCATGGTACTGGGTTGATCACAGTAGGACTGGTGAGGTTAATGTAGAGTGAAGGACTAGAGCGTGTGTAATCTTGTGAGAATACTCGGCTTGGTGAAGCTCATTGAATGAGGGACTATAGTGCAGGTGACGCCTTGTGAGGGCATCTGACTTGAAGTTCAAATTTGAACGTGTATGTAATTGATCAAATGTTTTGTTAAATGAGGTAAACAGGTTTGCCCTGGGTTACTAATGTTAGGTGTTATTGTAAGTGTTTTGTTATACCTGATACTTAGACAATATGAGGTAAGGTTGGATTTTTTTGGGACCGTGTTACATAATTAGATAGCAGACATGGGTTCTCTGTAGATGGTTTGGCACATTTGGATATGCATAATAAAATCTATACCATAGTATTCGCAGGAGGCGATTTCCCAGTGTGGATACTGGGAAATAACCCACCATTGTGGGACCCATAACCCACCATTGTGGGACCACTAATTAGGCAATATTTTAATAATGGTATGGGTTTCCCTGTTTATATAGACAGGGTTTTGAAATCTAAAAACATCGCTAACTGGTTTTCCTTGTCCGTCTCATTCCCCTCTGTGTTTTTCTGTGAATGTGATACGAGAGTGTGTGAGGGAAGTATGTTTTGGGAACAGTACTGTTTGGACGTGAGGGTAGAAATAAGTGTTAATCTTACATTTGGATAATAAAATATGTAGCGTTATCTTGGGGTCCGTTCAACACTGCCCATCATAGAATATCATGGGGTTGTATTATTAAGTGCTAGATGTTATTTTAGAAAGTAGAGCAAGTCTAGGAACCGTTGAGCATACATGTGGATAATTATTCCCATAGGGCAGCGTCCGAGAAAATAAAGTTTTTGGGTTCCGCTGGGAGTGTATGGCTGAAGAGTCATTGGAAACGGAGTGATTCATTAATGTGAGTACCTACGTTATATATTAATTCTGTGAAGACATGAACATTTTGTTAATGAGAAATTCAAGTGTGTGTAATCGGTTACTTGAGATTTGATAAAGTAATACTGGGAATATAATGAGATGCAACTTAAACAATCCATACGTAGAGGTACGTAGGGTCTTTATGGATCATTTGATAGAGATAAGGTTAAAGCATTATATGACTGTCTAAACGCTTATGTGATTTTTTCTGTCAGGGAAATACATTTAGAGAAAACTGTCCCTAAGGCCTGAAAATGTGTTTTTCACAGTAAGGGATGAGTTGCTATATTTACTGAATAAATCCTTTTTCCATGAAGTCCATGAAGGTGGAATTTCGACGTAACTTATAACCTAGTACAAAGCGTAATTTGTTTTTTTTTCATCAATATATTAAAACCGTGATGAGAGTGGAGCAGAAATAAACATCATAGAAGATGTGCTAAAGCAAAGCCATAAAGATACTAATAGAAGTGCACAAGCATTCTACCAATTTTGCTCGAATATGGGAAAAAAATAGTCATGGATAAAATTCGTCAAAATTTCCCTGATGACAGGAAAATTCAGGGATGCAATTGTGACATGGTACAATGATATAAAAGAAGAATCATTAGCTCAATAACCCAGCGTATTGATGATAGCGTTCTATCAGCGTAATCGCACTAACCATACTATTGTGAAGTCATTTGAGTATGTAGTATGCTTATTGGTCTTAAAATATACATTATTTGTTTTAACTAAGTATGACAAATGTGTTGCTTTCGCTATCTTTATGAACTGCATAGTATATCATTGCATCGAGCTAGTATATTACCTATATGCTATTCAACTACACAGCGTTTGTTGACTTGACTATTCACGTCATTCTTAGCTTAGCTAAATGCAGTCTAATTGGACATTGTTAAATAGGGTACTTAGTAAATTCGCTCAGACTATTGTTTGGATTTCAGAGCAGTTGTCTGAATGTACCAGAGCACAGAATAACTGATGAATTTACCAATGCTCAACGCCGGTTGAATATGGCCGGTGTCAGTAAACGTTAGGGAAATAACGTAATTTTAATTATTGCCAGCAGCACAGCACAGTCACAGTCACCAACGTTTTGAATAAATGTGAAAAAGCCTAACCAGCTCTGCTAGGTCAGTAGAATGGAGAGTGAAGATGTATTCTTGTTTGTGTCTGGAAGTAACGTTAGCTAGCAAACTAGCCAATTTTAGCCAGTTAGCTTGCGTGTGAGGCAAGAAATGTATTGTATTATGTGAGGTCAGAGAGCCTGGATCAACCCTGCTCCTTAGCAGATTTTGGGGTTGATTAATCCTTGTGAGAATCAGGGACAGTGGGTATTAGGTAACATATTAAAATTGGCACTATAAATGGGCGAGAGAACAAATTATGTTATGAATAGTCAAACTTTGTTTCACGCTGCATTTAAACAATTGCTAAAGGGTGTAGATTTGAGGGTTCTGTATTGATACAAAATGTAGTGAATTTGTTATTGGCGTGAAAAGAGAAGAAACTCATATCATATTCCAAACAACTCACATTAGTAAACTATGTGGTAGAGCAGGGTCACAAGGAATTATATGGTAAAGTACAACTGGCGAAACAAGAGATAACATATTTGGGTGTTTCGAGAACAATGCGACTCAGGAAAACAGTAGGGGTTTCAATCCCGTGAGACACTTTATTTCTGTCACGCCCTGATCTGTTTCACTTGTCTTTGTGATTGTCTCCACCCCCTCCAGGTGTCACTGATTTTCCCCAGTGTATTTATCCCTGTGTTTCCTGTCTCTCTGTGCCAGTTCGTCTTGTATGTTTTCAAGTCAACCAGCGTTTTCCCCGTTCTCCTGCTTTTTGCATTTCTCCTCTTTCTAGTCCTCCCGGTTTTGACTTCCCGGTTTTGACTTCGTACCCGCCTGCCTGACTATTCTGCCTGCCTTGACCATGAGCCTATCTGCCACTCTGTACCACCTGGACTCTGATCTGGTTTTGACCTTTTGCTTGTCGATGACCATTCTCTTGCCTACTCCTTTTGGATTAATAAACATTGTAAGACTCCAACCATCTGCCTCCTGTGTCTACATAGAGAACCAAGGGCTCTCTATGGTCAGGGCGTGACAGTAACCCCCCCCCAAAGGTGCGGACTCCGGCTGCAAAACCTGAAAACAAATGGGGAGGGTAGTGGGGGTGCCTAGTGTCGGTGGCGGCTCCGGTGCGGGTCGTAGCCCCCACCCAGACCCCGAATCCAGCCATGGCGCCGGGCTGAACGCCGTGCCTGGACTGGGCATCGGCGCAGAGGAAGGCTCCGGCCTTGGAGCGGTACTGGATGCCGTGCCTGGACTGGGCACCGGCACAGAGGAGGGCTCCGGCCATAGAGCTGGGTTGGATGCCGTGCCTGGACTGGGCACTGGCGCAGAGGAAGACTCCGGCCCTGGAGCGTAACTGGATGCCGTGCCTGGACTGGGCACTGGCGCAGAGGAAGGCTTCTGCCTTGGAGCGGGACTGGACACCGTGCCTGGACTGGGCACCGGCGCAGAGGAAGGCTCCTGCCTTGGAGCGGGACTGGAAGCCGTGCCTGGACTGGGCACCGGCGCAGAGGAAGGCTCCTGCCATGGAGCGGGACTGGACACCGTGCCTGGACTCTCCAGACCGTTGACCGTCACTGGAAGCTCCGGGTCGTTGACCGTCACTGGAAGCTCCGGGCCGTTGACTGTCAATTGAGGCTCCGGGCCGTTGACCGTCGCTGGAAGCTCCGGACTGTGAACCGTCGGCTGGAAGCTCCGGACTGTGAACCGTCGGCTGGAAGCTCCGGACTGTGAACCGTCGCTGGAAGCTCCGGACTGTAGACGCGCAGTGGAGGCCTAGTGCGTGGAGCCGGCACAGGACGTACCGGGTTGGGGAGGCACACTGGAGGCCTGGTGCGTGGAGCCGGCACAGGTGGCACTGGACTGGTGAAACGCACTTCAGGGTGAGTGCGGGGAGCAGGCACAGAACGTACCGGACTGGGGAGGCGCACTGGAGGCCTGATGCGTGGAGCCGTCACAGGTTGCACCGGACTGGAGACACGCTCTTCAGGGCGAGTGCGGGGAGCTGCCACAGGACGTACCGGACTGGGGAGGCGCACTGGAGGCCTGATGCGTGGACCTGGCACAGGTGGCACCGGACTGGTGACACGCACTCCAGGGCGAATGCGGTGAGCAGGCACAGGACGTACCGGACTAGGGAGGCGCACTGGAGGCCTGGTGTGTGGAGCCGGCACAGGTGGCACCAGACTGGTGACACGCACTTCAGGGTTAGTGCGGGGAGCTGGCCCATGACGCACCAGACTGCTGACAGGATCTTCAGGTCGAATGTTGCGCAGAACACACCTGACCAACATCTCTCTCATCTCTCTCTCTACCAACTTATCCATTGCCTCCCTGACGGTCTCTGGCTCTTCAGGACGAGTGTGGGGATTTGGCACAGGACGTACCGGACTGGGGAGGCACACTGGAGGCCTGGTGCCTGGAGCCGGCACAGGTTTCACCGGACTGATGACACGCTCCTCCAAACGCCTGCGTTGCCGCATACTCCTAGCTAACCCCTCTCTCCGGTATCCTTCCTCACACTGTTCCATCGACTCCCAGGTGGGCTCTGGCACTCCCCGCTGCTCAGTCGACCACCCCTCGTGCCCCCCCAAAAGAATCTTGTGGTTTCTGTGGCCGCGGTCCCCAGCGTCGTCGCTGTCCTTCCTGCGTCCTTTGCGACTCCCGCCAAGGAAGGGTCTCTCCTCTCATGTCCAAAACTCCTTTACCTCATGAACACACTGCTTGGTCCTTGCTTGGTGGAATATTCTGTCACGGTTGTGATGAGAGACGGACCAAGGCAGGTGATTTGAGTTCCACATATTTTATTACTGTGAAACTTAAACAAAACAATAAACAAACTACTACAAACGTGAAAACTGTAGTGTGCAAAACACTAACACAAAAACAATATCCCACAAAACACAGGTGGGAAAAAGGCTACCTAAATATGATCCCCAATTAGAGGCAACGATTTCCAGCTGCCTCTAATTGGGAACCATACAACTCACCAACATAGAAATACAATGACTAGAACACCCCCCTAGTCACACTCTGACCGAAACACCATAGAGAACCAAGGGCACTCTATGGTCAGCGCGTGACAGAACCAGTCTGAATGAGTCTGGGTGAAATCATACAAGTGTAGGTTGCATCCCAAATGGCACTCTATTTCCCTATAGTTTAAGCATTTTGACCAGAGCCCTAACAGCCCAGGCGAAAAGTAGTGCACTAAATATGGAATAGGGTGCCATTTGGGACTAACTCCTTACTGTGTGATACTGGTGGAAAAATTGCAGTAGACAAAAGTATTGTGCTTTGGTTGGAGGCTGACCAAGAGTCAGAGCTGGAGAAAACAGGGGTGGAGAGGGTTGAGGAACCGTATAGAAGGTTCAAACAGTCACACAGGACATGTATGGAACGCTTGATTAAAACAGTCATGTATTACTTGGCTGACTTTTACTCCTGAATGACTACCAACAATTTTTTCTAGACTGTCAATCTGTCATATACGCTTGTGATTTATTCCCATGGTTTGTGCATGCAGGCACATAGATGTGGTAAATGACTTGTTCTTTAATTGCTGCATTGATATGCTTATGAGGCTCATTTACTTCTAATATTCACACCGGAATTCTGTCATCATTATTACAACAATGAATGAACAAATCGTAATGTGGAAAATGATTTGTGCTCAATAACGTTCATTATTGCATTGACTCTAACCTTTACACATTAATTATGTCATCATTAGAACAATGACTTGCAAATCTGTACCAAAAAAGTCAAGATGGGTTTCACTTTCTTTCTTTTGTGGTTTTGTGTCCTCATTCATGAGGTCATGTTATGATGTTCTTTTATAACAAAACACAACGTGAGCTCCTGGCATTAGATTTTTTAGCTTGACAACAGTAGTAACAAAAGCGAAACAAACCTGCTTGAAGCGCTATATTCAGTGCAGAAAAGTGCAGTACCAGAAAAGTCAAGATAGGTTTCACTTTCTTTCTTTTGTGGTTTTGTGTCCTCATTCATGAGGTCATGTTATGACATCCTTTTATAACTAAACAAAAAAGTGAAACAAACCTGCTTGACACGCTATATTCAGTGCAGACAGAACAGAACAGAGCATGACAAAAAGCACAGAATCAAGTAATTATGTTAAAAGCGGCCTATATGAAATGCATTCAGTTTTAGAGACCAATCTAAACCTTGTTTAGTAGTCCACATTCAATCCAACAAAAATGTCAGTGAACTGCGTCCTTAACTCTTGTAGAGAGAGAGAAGCCTCACATAGGTCATGAATTAAAACCTTTAAAGCATTGCCCTTACATTTTCTCAGGACTCTTTCTGTGAAGGGTATAAAATAGTATAAATATTCAAGTATGACACGTGATGTGGAACTACCTGTCTAGAAAACTCCAAAGTCTAAGAATTCCTCTCAAATGGCACCATGTTCCGTTTAAAGTGCACTACATAGGGATTTGTTTTCTTGACCTCTAGATTAAACTAGTACTGTCAGAGGTCCCGAGGATATGGATCATGAATCATTTGATTTGCCTTTAAATCACATGCCATAGAACATTGAAATCAGATGCCTTCTGATGATCCCGTAATGCCCAGTGAGAGAGAAAAGAACTGTAGTGGTTCCCAAACTTTTTATCGTCCCGTACCCCTTCAAACATTCACCCTCCAGCTGTGTACCCCCTCTAGCACCAGGGTCAGTGCACTCTCAAATGTTGTTTTTTGCCATCATTGTAAGCCTGCCACACACACACTATACGATACATTTATTAAACATAAGAATGAGTGTGAGTTTGTCACATCCCGGCTCGTGGGGAAGTGACAAAGAGCTCTTATAGGACCAGGGCACAAATAATAATAATAATCAATAGTTTTGCTCTTTATTTAACCATCTTACATATAAAACCTTATTTGTTCATCAAAAATTGTGAATAACTCACCACAGGTTAATGAGAAGGGTATGCTTGAAAGGATGCACATAACTCTGCAATGTTGGGTTGTATTGGAGAGAGTCTCAGTCTTAAAACATTTTCCACACACAGTCTGTGCCTGTATTTAGTTGTCATGCTAGTGAGGGCCGAGAATCCACTCTCACATAGGTACGTGGTTGCAAAGGGCATCAGTGTCCTAACAGCACGATTTGCCAAGGCAGGATACTCTGAGCGCAGCCCAATCCAGGAATCTGGCAGTGGCTTCTGATTAAATAACATTTTCACAGAACCGCTTGTTGCAATTTCGATGAGGCTCTCTTGGTCAGATATCGATAAGTGGACTGGAGGCAGGGCATGAAAGGGATAACGAATCCAGTTGTTTGTGTCGTCCGTTTTGGGTAGGTACCTGCGTAATTGCGCACCAAACTCACTCAGGTGCTTCGCTAGATCACATTTGACATGAGCTTGAACTTGAGTTAATTTGCACACCAAAAATTATACAGTGATGGAAAGACCTGTGTGTTGTCCTTGTTAACTTCTCTAGGGTAGGGGGCAGCATTTGGAATTTTGGATGTAAAGCATGTCCAAATTAAACTGCCAGCTACTCATCCCCAGAAGATAAGATATGCATATTATTAGTGGATTTGGATAGAAAACACTCTGAAGTTTCTAAAACTGTTTGAATCATGTCGGTGAGTATAACAGAACTTATGTAGCAGGGGAAACCCCGAGGACAAACCATTCAGATTTTTTGGGGGGCTGGATTCACAACACGTGTAGCTTTAATTTGGTATCTTTCATGTTATGATTTAATGAAAGTTTGATTTTTATAGTAATTAATTAGAATTTGGCGCTCTGCATTTTCTCTGGCTTTTGGCCAAGTGAGACAGTAGCGTCCAGCCTAAACTCAGATTTTTGGATATAAATATGAACTTTACCGAACAAAACATACATGTATTGTGTAACATGAAGTCCTATGAGTGTCATCTGATGAAGATCATCAAAGGTTAGTGATTAATTTTAACTCTATTTCTGTTTTTTGTTACTTCTCTCTTTGGCTGGAAAAATGGCTGTGTATTTCTGTGGCTATGTACTGACCTAACATAATCGCAAGGTGTGCTTTCGCCGTAAATCCGTTTTGAAATCAGACACTTTGGTTGGATTAACGAGAGGTTTATTTTTAAAATGGTGTATAATGCTTGTATGTTTGAGGAATTTTAATTATGAGATTTCTGTTGCTTTGAATTTGGCGCCCTGCAATTTCACTGGCTGTTGGTTAGGTGGGACGCTACCGTCCCACATACCCTAGAGAAGTTAATGCAGACAGAGAAGAGCTCCAACTTCTTAATCGTAATCTCAATTTTGTCCCGCAAATTGAATATAGGTGCGGAGAGTCCCTGTAATCCTAGATTCAGATCATTCAGGCAAGAAAAAACATCACCCAGATAGGGAGGTCGTGTGAGAAACTCGTCATCATGCAAGCGGTGAGACAAGTGAAAATGATGGTCAGTAAAGAAAACTTTAAGCCTGTCTCTCAATTTAAAAAAAAACGTGTCAATGATAACCAGTGCATTTCTTCTGTATGTTGTAAAAGCATTACATGGTCACTGCCCATATCATTGGATAGTGCAGAAAATACACAAGAGTTTAGGGGCCTTGCTTTAACAAAGTTAACCATTTTCACTGTAGTGTCCAAAACATCTTTCAAGCTGTCAGGCATTCCCTTGTCAGCAAGATGCTGCACGCACGTTACCACTCCACTATGTCTCCCTGTCATGGCTTTTGCACCATCAGTACAAATACCAACACATCTTGACCACCAAAATCCATTTGATGTCACAAAGCTGTCCAGTACTTTAAAAATATACTCTCCTGTTGTCCCTGTTTCCAGTGGTTTGCAGAAGAGGATGTCTTCCTTAATTGACCCCCCATAAACATAATATACCAGGAGCTGTGCCAGGCCCGCCACGTCTGTTGACTCATCCAGCTGTAATGCATAGAATTCACTGGCTTGTATGTGAAGCAGTAATTGATTCAAGACATCTCCTGCCATGTCACTGATGCGTCGTGAAACAATGTTGTCTGTATAGTTTTTTTGGCCTTTTCCCCCAGCATTGTCCCAACCATATCCGCGGCAGCAGGAATAATTAAGTCCTCCACAATAGTATGAGGCTTGCCTTTCCTAGCCACTCGGTGGCTCACCATATAAGCCGCTTCTAGACCCTTCTTATTATTGGTATCTGTTGCTTTGATACATGTCTTACTACTCGAAAGTCGTCTTAATTCTAGCTCAAAAAACTCCCTTGGCTTATCTTTTAAATTGGCATGTTTTGTTTCTAAATGTCTGCGCAAGAGTGAAGGTTTAATCGAGTTTTGAGATAGTACTTTTGCACATATAACACACTCTGAGGAAAGGCACTACTCCCAAATCAATGTAGTTCTCAACATATTTGCATCTCTTCGATGGTCCAACATCCCTGTTTGTTGTTTGGTGCTTTTCGGCTGCATCAGATTCACAGCTGTCAGTGTCCATGCTAGCTGGGCTAACAACAAATTTAGAATTACTGATGCTAGCATTGGATGTGCTCGTTGAAGCAGAACAACTTGTGTCGTCGACAGGTGCAGGTGTCGTACTGCTGGTAGTAGCAGTACTACTACCAGTAGAGCTGGTATGTGTCTCTATGGATGCGGGCCTTACTTTTTTTTAACCATTTATCAATTTTCAATCAAACGGAATGAGCAGCAACTACGTTTGGCTACATACGGACCGTTAGTGGAATTCCCGCGAGAAAGTAGTGGTTTATGTGATTGGATGTTCATTATTTGACACGGCTACCTGCATTTGACATTGTGTTGTTATTTTGCTGAACACTAGATGGTTTATTTTTATTTTTGGCAGTGAAACGAGGCTACTCAGTCAAGAAAAAAACCTCACCCAAATGTATAACCCCGTTGGAAAATAAAAATGGGCTGTTAGAAAATGTTTTTTTTATTTTTTTTAACAAATACATATTATTATAATTTACGCGTACCCCAATTTGGGAATACCTGCATAAGCTCTCATAAAATACCCTTAATAAGGACGCTAACAGACAGACATAAGTACTTCTCGCTGTATACTCTTTGAAAAAAGGGTTATTTGACTGTCACCATAGGAGAACCCTTTTTGGTTTCAGGTACAACTTTTTGTGTTCCATGTAGAACCCTCTGTGGAAAAGGTTCTACGTGGAACCTAAAAGGGTTCTACCTTGAACTAAAAGTGTTCTACCTGGAATCAAAAAGGGTTATTCAAAAGGTTTTCATATGGGGACAGCCAAAGAGCCCTTTTAGGTTCTAGATCGCACCTTTTTTTACCACACACACATTCACCGACACACACATGAACGGACACACACATAATTGAGAGGCCAGGTACATTTAATTATTATAGGTTAAAAATAACTCTCCTTCCTCTAGGGAGGAAAACAGTTACCTTGGATAACTAAATAATCAAATTGAATCAGAGAAGGGTCAAATAGAAGAACCCTATTAGGTTCTTCTCCGGTACCTGTAATTGATTAATCAAATAGAAAGTCACCGTAATGTGTTATGCTTGTATGGAAAGAGTGACTAATGGACGATGACTGGAAATATATAGGGGTTATAGTATAATTCATAGACTACTGTCCGTCTATACCCTCTCCTCCCTAACCCAGGCACAAAGCCCAGCCCCAACTGCCACCCTAGGCCGCATCCTCAGCCCCACCACTACTTCTAATGTTTTTTGACTTAATTTAACAGGCATGTTCTCTGAGTTCCTTACTAACAGGGGCTTCACGTGAGTCTGAGCTCCTCTTTGTCTGTACACTCTCAGAGGAACCGCTCCCTGTTTGGCCGCCGCTGTGACCTGAGCTATACTCTGATTGTTCGATTGGGACGGAGCATGTGGAACCAACTGGCAGACAGGACTTCTTGCATGTCTGGGACAAAAACACAGAGAACGTTGCCAACAGCTGGCTTTACAAATCAGGAAAGAATAAGTGTTTTGCTGGTGGAAGGAAGGATGGCTGGCTCACTTGCCCACAAATATGACAACAAATCCTGGAGGGACCAAATACTCTACCGGTAGTTCACTTGTTTAGGCTTAAAATAATTTTAGAATTGCGTTAGAATGTGACTGTGTGTGTGCATGTGTGTTTGCATGTGTGCATGTGTGTTTGTATGTGTGTGTGTGTGTGTGTGTGCGCGTGTGTGACTTGCAGTAAGGTCAGGTCAGGCTGAGTCAGACAGTGTTCCAAGATAGATGGATAGATAGAGAGCGATACAGTGGAATACTATTATTAATACCCAAGATGAGTTGGATCAGGATCATCTCACACAGCACTATAGTGAAAACACATAAATCATTGTAGCTATATTTTCATTCTATCCATTAGGTTAGATTTTGTTGTTTTCTCCTTGCTAGCATAACATTTTTCTATGTTGCTTAACTACCCACAGTTAATCACAGCAAGGTATGAGACAGCAAGGTATGAGCCTTGTATAAATCTTCATAGGGACAGGGGGCAGCATTTCCACTTTGAACAAATTGCGTGCCCAAACGGAATTTACTCCTACTCTGTCCCAGAAGGTAATACATGCATATTATTAGTACTATTGTATAGAAAACACTCTGAAGTTTCTAAAACAGTTTGAATTATGTCTGTAAGTAGAACAGAACTCATTTGGCAGACAAAAACCTGAGAAGACTTCCAAACAGGAAGTGAGAACTCGATTTTCAAAACAGTGCCAAATGATACCCCATATAGTTATGGATAAGCAAACACCTCCTAGGGCTTCCACTAGATGTAACCGTCTTTAGATTTTGGTTATATGATTCTACTATAAAGGAGGGGCTCATTGGAGCTATTTTACTGAGTGGTCTTCAGAATTTCTCAGTCTCATTTTGCGCTCGAGCCAGAGAGAGTGCTCTCGTTCCAATGCTCTTTCTTCAGACAATGAAATTCTCCGGTTGGATCCTTATTGATGATTAATGTTAAACACATCCTAAATATGGATTGCATACATCATTTGACTTGTTTCTACGACCTGTAACGGAACTTTTTGAGTTTTTGTCTGGAGGGATTGCTCGTGCGTCATGAAAATGGATTCCTGGGCTGAACATGCTAACAACAAGTGGCTAAATGATGGGCTTTATGGAACTTTTCAGTCATTTATTGTCGAACTGGGAATCCTGGGAGTGCCTTCTGATGAAGTTATTCGAAGGTAAGTGCATATTTATAGTGTTTCTGTAGCTTCTGTTGACGCCAAAATGGCGACTATTTCTTTGCCTGGATTGTGCTCTGAGCACCGTTCTCAGATTATTCTTTTTCCGTAAAGTTTATTTTGAAATCTGACAGCGGTTGCATAGAGGATAAGTTTATCTTTAATTTTGTGAATAACACTTGCATCTTTTATCAATGTTTATTATGAGTATTTCTGCAAAATCACCGGATGTTTTGGAATCAAAACATTACTGCACGTAACGCGCCAATGTAAACTGAGATTTTTTTAATATATATATGCACATTATCGAACAAAACATAAATGTATTGTGTAACATGATGTCATATGACTCATCTGATGAAGATGTTCAAAGGTTAGTGATTAATTTTATCTCTATTTGTGGGTTTTGTGAAAGCTATCTTTGCTGTGAAAAAATGCCTGTGCTTTTTTGGATTTGGTGGTGAGCTAACATAAATATATGTTGTGTTTTCGCTGTAAAACATTTTAAAAATCGGACACGTTGGCTGGATTCACAAGATGTTTATCTTTCATTTGCTGTATTGGACTTGTTAACTTCTTATGGCTGCAAGGGGCAGTATTGAGTAGCCAGGTAAAAGATGCCCATTTCAAACGGCCTCGTACTCAATTCTTGCTCGTACAATATGCATATTATTATTACTATTGGATAGAAAACACTCTCTAGTTTCTAAAACCGTTTGAATTATTTCTCTGAGTGAAACAGAACTCGTTCTGCAGCACATTTCCTGACCAGGAAGTGGAATGTCTGAAATCGATGCTCTGTTCAACTTCCTGCCTATACATGGGCATGATACGTAAGAGTCTACGTACACTTCATAGACCTTCCTCTGGATGTCAAGAGGCTGTGAGAGAAGAAATTTTGTGTTTATCTTCATCTGAATTGGAATACAAGCTCTTTGTATGACGTGTCCCTCATTTCCGGTACTCTTGGCAGCGCCAGTTGGACAGTGGGATTGCCTTCTGTTTAGCTGCCGTTATGGACGACAACTATCTCCGGCTCGGATTTTATTTGATACATGTGACCATATCATCGTAAAGTATGTTTTTTCAATATAGTTTAATCAGATTATTGAAATTTTTTCGGGAGTTTTGCCGTGTTCCGTTCTCTGACTTTGTTGACGTTGGAGAGATCCGTGCCACCTGGCAAGTGCCCATGCTAAATGAAGAGGGAAATGTGCCGTTCCAGATCTAAACAACGACTGTTCTGGACAAAGGACACCTTGTCCAACATTCTGACGGAAGATCACCAAAAGTAAGAAACATTTTATGATGCTATTTCTAATATCTGTCATGCATGTGAACTGGTCGTCGGCGTCCAAGTGTTTCTGGCTATTGTGGCTACGCTAATATAACGCTACATTTTGTTTTCGCTGTAAAACATTTAATAAATCGGAAATATTGTCTGGAATCACAAGATGCCTGTCTTTCAATTGCTGTACACTATGTATTTTTCAGAAATGTTTTATGATGAGTAATTAGGTATTTGACGTTGGTATCTGTAAATATTATGGCTGCTTTCGGTGCAATTTCTGATTGTAGCTGAAATGTAAACTATGATTTATACCTGAAATATGCAAATTTTTCGAACAAAACATATGCTATACAATAAATATGTTATCAGACTGTCATCTGATGAAGTTGTTTCTTGGTTAGTGGCTATTTATATCTTTATTTGGTCGAATTTGTGATAGCTACTGATGGAGTAAAAAACTGTTGGAGTAAAAAAAGTGGTGTCTTTTGCTAACGTGGTTAGCTAATAGATTTACATATTTTGTCTTCCCTGTAAAACATTTTAAAAATCGGACATGTTGGCTGGATTCACAAGATGTGTACCTTTCATATGCTGTATTGGACTTGTTAATGTGTGAAAGTTAAATATTTAAAAAATATATATTTTGAATTTCGCGCCCTGCACTTTGAGCTGGCTGTTGTCATAAGTGTACCGACGTCGGGCTTGCACGCCAAACAGGTTAATGTGTGAAAGTTAAATATTTCAAAAAAATATTTTTGAATTTCGCGCGCGCTGCCTTTTCAGCGTAATGTTGTGGGTGTTCCGCTAGCGGAACCCCTGGGCGAGAAAGGTTAATCACGTAAAATAAACAGATATGTATTGTATAGAGCAGAGGAAACACAGTCACTATGGTGAAGTGCTGTTCCATTCAACTCCGGCCATTGTTGTGGGCCTGCCCTCCCCCCAACAGCATCCAATGGCTATTTCATATGGAAATGGGGTGGAGTGGAGCAGCGGGCGCAGTGGCCATGTGTGTGTTTGCTGTTCTAATCCATTCCATTTTAATAAAAAATTGAAAATATATACAGTATATCACAAAAGTGAGTACGTCCCTCACATTTTCGTAAATATTTGAGTATATCTTTTCATGTGACAACACTGAAGAAATTACACTTTGCTACAATGTAAAGTAGTGAGTGTACAGCTTGTATAACAGTGTAAATTTGCTGTCCCCTCAAAATAACTCAACACACAGCCATTAATGTCTAAACCGCTGGCAACAAAAGTGAGTACACCCCTAAGTGAAAATGTCCAAATTGGGCCCAATTAGCCATTTTCCCTCCCCGGTGTCATGTGACTCGTTAGTGTTACAAGGTCTCAGGTGTGAATGGGGAGCAGGTGTGTTAAATTTGGTGTCATCGCTCTCACACTCCCTCATACTGACTGGTCACTGGAAGTTCAACATGGCACCTCATGGCAAAGAACTCTCTGAGGATCTGAAAAAAATTATTGTTGCTCTACATAAAAATGGCCTGGGCTATAAGAAGATTGCCAAGACCCTGAAACTGAGCTGCAGCACGGTGGCCAAGACCATACAGCAGTTAGCATAAACTTCTTATGGCTGGCAGCCCGGTGTCGGTACACATATGACAACAGCCAGTCCAAGTGCAGGGCGCGAAATTCAAAAGATATTTTTTAGAAATATTTAACTTTCACACATTAACAAGTCCAATACAGCAAATGAAAGATAAACATCTTGTGAATCCAGCCAACATGTCCGATTTTTTAAATGTTTTACAGCGAAAACACCACGTATATTTGTTAGCTCACCACCAAATACAAAAAAGCACAGCACAGACAAAACCAACCAAACTAACCAAGAACCAACCAAACTAACCAAGAAACAACTTCATCAGATGACAGTCTTATAACATGTTATACAATAAATCTATGTTTTGTTCGAAAAATGTGCATATTTGAGGTATAAATCATAGTTTTACATTGCAGCTACAATCGGAAATAGCACCGAAGCAGCTAGAACAATTACAGAGACCAAATTGAAATACCTAAATACTCATCATAAAACATTTATGAAAAATACATGGTGTACAGCAAATGAAAGACAAACATCTTGTGAATCCAGCCAATATTTCCGATTCTTTAAGTGTTTTACAGCGAAAACACAATATAGCATTATATTAGCTTACTACAATAGCCAACCACACAACTACATTGATTCAAGGCAACAGTAGCGATAGCGACAAAACCAGCAAAAGATATTAATTATTTCACTAACCTTCATAAACTTCATCAGATGACAGTCCTATAACATCATATTACACAATACATATATGGTTTGTTCGAAAATGTGCATATTTAGAGCTGAAATCCGTGGTTATACATTGTGAAAACGTAGCAAATATTTTCCAGAATCTCCGGATATATTTCTGACACTCACCTATTCTGACCAAATAACTAATCATAAACGTTACTAAAAAATACTTGTTGTACAGCAAATGATAGATACACTAGTTCTTAATGCAATCGCCGTGTTAGAATTCTAAAAATAACTTTAGTACGACATGCAGCTTACGTTATAGCGAGACAGCGCCAAAAATCAAGGCGGAAAACACAACACATTTTCGACAGAAATAGGAAATAACATCATAAATGGGTCCTACTTTTGTTGAGCTTCCATCAGAATCTTGCACAAGGGGTCCTTCGTCCAGAACAATCGTTGTTTGGTTTGAGAATGTCCTTTTTCCCTCTCGAATTAGCAAGCAAAACTTGCCAAGTGGCGCGAAGCTGTCCATCGTGAACAAACGCAGCGAACGGAACATGCCAAAACTCCCGAAAAAATTTCAATATTCTGATAAAACTATATTGAAAAAACATACTTTACGATGATATTGTCACATTTATCAAATAAAATCAAAGCCGGAGATATTAGCCGTCTATAACAAAAGCTTTTCAGAAGCCAATGCTGATGTACTTCCTGCGCCTTCCTGAACAAAGGAATTTGGGGTCATGTCATTCCAAGCTCTCTCTTTTGACCATAGAAATAGCTATACACTCCATTTCACCTCTCACAGCCTATTGACATGTGGAAGGCGTATGAAGTGCATGTATACTAATAGATTTCAAGCAAATGATTAGGGAGGCCCTGGAACAGAGCCTCGATTTCAGATTTTTCACTTTCTGACAGGAAGTTTGCTGCAAAATGAGTTCTGTTTTACTCACAGATATAATTCAAACGGTTTTAGAAACTTGAGAGTGTTTTCTATCCAATAGTAATAATAATATGCATATTGTACGAGCAAGAATTGAGTACGAGGCCGTTTGAAATGGGCACCTTTCATCCAGCTACTCAATACTGCCCCTGCAGCCATAAAAAGTTAACTGGACAGGTTCCACTCAGAACAGGCCTTGCCATGGTCGACCAAAGAAGTTGAGTGCACGTGCTCAGCGTCATATCCAGAGGTTGTCTTTGGGAAATAGACGTATGAGTGCTGCCAGCATTGCTGCAGAGGTTGAAGGGGTGGGGGGTCAGCCTGTCAGTGCTCAGACCATACACCGTACACTGCATCAAATTGGTCTGC
The DNA here is from genome assembly GCF_016432855.1 of Salvelinus namaycush. Lineage (NCBI taxonomy): Eukaryota > Metazoa > Chordata > Actinopteri > Salmoniformes > Salmonidae > Salvelinus > Salvelinus namaycush. The sequence continues at coordinate 113,325 of NC_052344.1, read as the reverse complement.
ATGGCTGTCGTCCCAGAAGGAAGCCTCTTCTAAAGATGATGCACAAGAAAGCCCGCAAACAGTTTGCTGAAGACAAGCAGACTAAGGACATGGATTACTGGAACCATGTCCTGTGGTCTGATGAGACCAAGATAAACTTATTTGGTTCAGATGGTGTCAAGCGTGTGTGGCGGCAACCAGGTGAGGAGTACAAAGACAAGTGTGTCTTGCCTACAGTTAAGCATGGTGGTGGGAGTGTCATGGTATGGGGCTGCATGAGTGCTGCCAGCACTGGGGAGCTACAGTTCATTGAGGGAACCATGAATGCCAACATGTACTGTGACATACTGAAGCAGAGCATGATCCCCTCCCTTCGGAGACTGGGCCGCAGGGCAGTATTCCAAAATGATAACGACCCCAAACACACCTCCAAGACGACCACTGCCTTGCTAAAAAAGCTGAGGGTAAAGGTGATGGACTGGCCAAGCATGTCTCCAGACCTAAACCCTATTGAGCATCTGTGGGGCATCCTCAAATGGAAGGTGGAGGAGTGCAAGGTCTCTAACATCCACCAGCTCCGTGATGTCGTCATGGAGGAGTGGAAGAGGACTCCAGTGGCAACCTGTGAAGCTCTGGTGAACTCCATGCCCAAGAGGGTTAAGGCAGTGTTGGAAAATGTTGGTGGCCACCCAAAATATTGACACTTTGGGCCCAATTTGGACATTTTCACTTAGGGGTGTACTCACTTTTGTTGCCAGCGGTTTAGACATTAATGGCTGGGTGTTGAGTTATTTTGAGGGGACAGCAAATTTACACTGTTATACAAGCTGTACACTCACTACTTTACATTGTAGCAAAGTGTCATTTCTTCAGTGTTGTCACATGAAAAGATATACTCAAATATTTACAAAAATGTGAGGGGTGTACTCACTTTTGTGATATACTGTATATCTGACATGGAATATATATACACTGCTCAAAAAAATAAAGGGAACACTTAAACAACACAATGTAACTCCAAGTCAATCACACTTCTGTGAAATCAAACTGTCCACTTAGGAAGCAACACTGATTGACAATAAATTTCACATGCTGTTGTGCAAATGGAATAGACAAAAGGTGGAAATTATAGGCAATTAGCAAGACACCCCCAAAAAAGGAGTGATTCTGCAGGTGGTGACCACAGACCACTTCTCAGTTCCTATGCTTCCTGGCTGATGTTTTGGTCACTTTTGAATGCTGGCGGTGCTCTCACTCTAGTGGTAGCATGAGACGGAGTCTACAACCCACACAAGTGGCTCAGGTAGTGCAGTTCATCCAGGATGGCACATCAATGCGAGCTGTGGCAAAAAGGTTTGCTGTGTCTGTCAGCGTAGTGTCCAGAGCATGGAGGCGCTACCAGGAGACAGGCCAGTACATCAGGAGATGTGGAGGAGGCCATAGGAGGGCAACAACCCAGCAGCAGGACCGCTACCTCCGCCTTTGTGCAAGGAGGTGCACTGCCAGAGCCCTGCAAAATGACCTCCAGCAGGCCACAAATGTGCCTGTGTCAGCATATGGTCTCACAAGGGGTCTGAGGATCTCATCTCGGTACCTAATGGCAGTCAGGCTACCTCTGGCGAGCACATGGAGGGCTGTGCGGCCCCACAAAGAAATGCCACCCCACACCATCGCCAAACCGGTCATGCTGGAGGATGTTGCAGGCAGCAGAACGTTCTCCACGGTGTCTCCAGACTCTGTCACGTCTGTCACATGTGCTCATGTGCTCAGTGTGAACCTGCTTTCATCTGTGAAGAGCACAGGGCGCCAGTGGCGAATTTGCCAATCTTGGTGTTCTCTGGCAAATGCCAAACGTCCTGCACGGTGTTGGGCTGTAAGCACAACCCCCACCTGTGGACGTCGGGCCCTCATACCACCCTCATGGAGTCTGTTTCTGACCGTTTGAGCAGACATATGCACATTTGTGGCCTGCTGGAGGTCATTTTGCAGGGCTCTGGCAGTGCACCTCCTTGCACAAAGGCGGAGGTAGCGGTCCTGCTGCTGGGTTGTTGCCCTCCTACGGCCTCCTCCACATCTCCTGATGTACTGGCCTGTCTCCTGGTAGCGCCTCCATGCTCTGGACACTACGCTGACAGACACAGCAAACCTTTTTGCCACAGCTCGCATTGATGTGCCATCCTGGATGAACTGCACTACCTGAGCCACTTGTGTGGGTTGTAGACTCCGTCGCATGCTACCACTAGAGTGAGAGCACCGCCAGCATTCAAAAGTGACCAAAACATCAGCCAGGAAGCATAGGAACTGAGAAGTGGTCTGTGGTCACCACCTGCAGAATCACTCCTTTTTTGGGGGTGTCTTGCTAATTGCCTATAATTTCCACCTTTTGTCTATTCCATTTGCACAACAGCATGTGAAATTTATTGTCAATCAGTGTTGCTTCCTAAGTGGACAGTTTGATTTCACAGAAGTGTGATTGACTTGGAGTTACATTGTGTTGTTTAAGTGTTCCCTTTATTTTTTTGAGCAGTGTATATATATACACACACACACACACACACACACACACACACACACACACACACACACACACACACACACACACACACACACACACACACACACACACACACACACACACACACACACACACACACACACACAGGTTATGAGTCATACACATACATACACACACACTATGTATAGCCAATGTGTACTTACACATTTCATCACACATTTCATTACTGATTATATTTCTATAAATTGCAAAAGAAAATATATATATCTGTATATATTTTTGCTAAAAAAATATCAAATTACTTATATTTCAAACAACAGCATTAGCACTTACCAGTCCAGAATTATGTCCTCTCCTTGCAGAAACATCTCTTCGGTCTTTGAGTCAAAACTATGCTCACTCAAAGATTCTTCAAGCCACAAATCTGTCTCACTTTCCCTATCTATTTCTCCTAAGTTTTGGTGCAAATCTGTATCCTTCGATTTTGACTTCGCTTTTCCTGATTTATTCGCCATGATGTTTTCTATGAAATTGTTGAAAATACTCTTCACAAAATACTGTTGTGCGTATCGCGTTTGCCTGCAACAAGTCTGATCGTCAATGGCAAATGAAGTTCGTTACGCTTGCGTTTACTAACAAGGGCTGGTGGTCTAACCCATAACCATCACATACTGGCGTTTACCTCAGCTCATTGGCTATCTACCAAGCTAGATTTCAAGAAGATCAGTGGTCATTGGGCAGAAATACAGTCAATCAACGAAACTTTGCTAATATTATTGTTGCGCAATGAGGTCATTGCTCATTGTCTTCAAATCAGTTCCTTTCGGTCAATACACCCCGCAAAAAGAACACGTATGGCTGTGTTACAAACATCCAGAGGATTGCAATGAAACCAACCATGACTAGATAAATGATTGTTTAGTGTATGTAATTACTTCGAATGTTTCGTCAAAAGTTGATAGAGACGGAATTCACGACACAAGTGGTTATGCTATAAAAATGGATTTCATCAAAGAAAACGACACTTCATTTGATCACTGGGACCCTCAGGAGGAGAAATAAGAGCAAGATATCAGAATGTAAGTCATAATTTTACCTTCAGATGTGAATGTGTCAAACCTGTCATGGCGGAAAAAGTTTGTTGTTGTTGATCGCTCTTCTCAAACAAAAGCATGGCATTTTTTCTCTGTAATAGCTATTTTAAATCAGAAAACGCAGTTTGATTACCAAGATTCTAATCTTTTGAAGGATGTAAGACACTTGAATTTTCAAGAATGTTTAATGTTACGATGTTGTATTTTTAGTTTGTCGCTCTGAAATTTCCCCAGATGTTGTCAAATCGATCCCGTTAACGGGATCGCAGCCCTAAGAAGTTTTAAGGACAACAAAGTCAAGGTATTGGAGTGGCCATCACAAAGCCCTGACCTCAATCCTATAGAAAATGTATGGGCAGATCTGAAAAAGCGTGTGCGAGCAAGGTTGCCGACAAACCTGACCCAGTTACACCAGCTCTGTCAGGAGGAATGGGCCAAAATTCACCAAACTTATTGTGGGAAGCTTGTGGAAGGCTACCCAAAACATTTGACCCAAGTTAAACAATTTAAAGGCAATGCTACCAAATACTGAGTGTATGTAAATTTCTGATCCACTGGGAATGTGATGAAAGAAATTAAAGCTGAAATAAATCATTCTCTCTACTATTATTCTGACATTTCACATTCTTAAAATTAAGTGGTGATCCTAACTGACCTAAGATAGGGAATTGTTACTAGGATTAAATGTCAGGAATTGTGAAAAACTGAGTTTAAATGTATTTGGCTAAGGTGTATGTAAACTTCCAACTTCAACTGTACATAGGGCAGCAGCCTCTAAGGTGCAGGGATGAGTAACCTGGTGGTAGCCGGCTAGTTTCAGTGACTAAATTCAGGGCAGGGTACTGGGTGAAGGCAGGCTAGTGATGGCTATTTAACAGTCTGATGGCCTTGAGATAGAAGGTGTTTTCCCGGCTTTGATTCACCTGTACTGACGTCGTCTTGTGGATGACAGTGGGGTGAACAGGCCTTAGCTCAGATCTTCTTGAACTTCCTGTGACACCGGGTGCAGTAGATGTCCTGAAATGCAGGCAGTGTGCTCCTGGTGATGCATTGGGCTAACCTCACCACCCTCTGGAGAGCCTTGTGGTAGCAGACAATGTAGTTGCCATACCTGGAGGTGTGACAGTCTGAGACAGGATGCTTTCAATGGTTCGTCTGTAAAAGCTTGTGAGGGTCTTAGGGGCCAAGCCGAATTTCTTCAGCCTCCTATTGTGCCTTCTTCACCACACTGTCTGTGTGGGTGGACCATTTCAGATTGTCAGTGATGTATACACCGAGGATGTCACGCTCTGACCATAGAGAGCCATTGTTTCTCTATGGTGAAGTGGGTCAGGGCGTGACTGGGGGTGATCTACTTTAATTATTTCTATGTGGTGTTCTAGTTTATTTTCTATGTTGTTGATTTGTATGATTCACAATTAGAGGCAGCTGGTATCGTTGTCTCTAATTGGGGATCATATTTAAGTAGCTGTTTTTCCCACCTGTGTTTATGGGATATTGTTTTGAGTTAGTGCACGTAGCATCTCTGTAGTCACGGTTCGTTGTTAATTTATTGTTTATTTGTTTTTGTCTTTGCTAAGTTTCACTTTCTAATAAATAATGTGGAAATCAACATCCGCTGCGCCTTGGTCCGACATTTATTCCAGCGAACGTGACAGAGGAAATGGGGGTGTGCTCCCTCTGCTGTGTCCTGAAGTCCAAAATCAGCTCCTCACTTTTTAGCACTCATCCTGTACTGTACCAAGCTTTCCTGCCTCATACGTACTATTATTTTACCATGGGTTGACACAGAGCAGAGACTTTGAACATTAACCCATCAGAGTCTAAGCCCTATCTAAGCCGGGGGAGGGGGGTTCTACTAAGCCACATGTAATTGTTTTAAGAAGGTCATTCCAAGGATCATTCAACTATTTCATTTGGAATTTTAGGAGCGTTTGAATTATCCTAAAAATATATACATATATATTTGATGAAACAATATTTTTGGCCTTACCGCTATCAGCCTATACAAACGCATTGAATCACATATTCACTACATGGAACAACAGACAGTCCCAACAAAATATCAAAAGGAAGTTCTGAAGTGTCTCTCCTATATCTGAGAGATATAAGAAAGATGAGGAAACATGTTTTAATATATTCTTTTAACATTTATTTAAACCAATATTTTGGGCAATAAAGGGGACAGGCGAGACTCTGGAGGAAACCAGGTCAAGATTATATCTGTCACAGTTAGTCCCTACAACCAGTCCTTTCCGTGCTGCAACACTAGAGAACTTGGAAGCCATTAACCATAAACATAGATGCCGTGCTGTAGTAGATATATTGCAATCCGATCCAAAATACAGAATTCGTGGATAAACCATCTTGTTTGAAATATAAGTAGAAAGTAGGAGAGAGAGAGAGAGAGAGAGAGAGAGAGAGAGAGAGAGAGAGAGAGAGAGAGAGAGAGAGAGAGAGAGAGAGAGAGAGAGAGAGAGAGAGAGAGAGAGAGAGAGAGAGAGAGAGAGAGAGAGAGAGAGAGAGAGAGAGAGAGAGAGAGAGAGAGAGAGAGAGAGAGAGAGAGAGAGAGAGAGAGAGAGAGAGAGAGAGAGAGAGAGAGAGAGAGAGAGAGAGAGAGAGAGAGAGAGAGAGAGAGAGAGAGAGAGAGAGAGAGAGAGAGAGAGAGAGAGAGAGAGAGAGAGAGAGAGAGAGAGAGAGAGATTTTCAAATGAGGCTGAGAGAGAGAGAGAGATTTTCAAATGAGGCTGAGAGAGAGAGAGAGATTTTCAAATGAGGCTGAGAGAGAGAGAGAGATTTTCAAATGAGGCTGAGAGAGAGAGAGAGATTTTCAAATGAGGCTGAGAGAGAGAGAGAGATTTTCAAATGAGGCTGAGAGAGAGAGAGAGATTTTCAAATGAGGCTGAGAGAGAGAGAGAGATTTTCAAATGAGGCTGAGAGAGAGAGAGAGATTTTCAAATGAGGCTGAGAGAGAGAGAGAGATTTTCAAATGAGGCTGCTCTGACAAATATTGTCTTTGGCACGCTTCCAGATTCTCTGTGCAGGGGAATTCGTGCCAAACAAAGCTCTTCCAAGCCTGGCGTATTCTCAAGTGGTCTGAGTGTTGTTTTCGAAAGTGGTGCAGAGAAGAATAACCTGACTTTTTTTTCTTTCTGCTAGGACAGCTATTGTCCTTCATTCTCTGCATGTTAGTAGAGAAATAAAGGTACATTTATACTTTATTCAACAATTATTTAACTAAAACCTTTCTCTGGTTAATACTATTTTACTCAAAGTTAATCAAGCTCTGTTTGTACTCTACTGTAGGCCTGCTGGTAGCTACACTCTTAAAAATAAAGGTGCAAGTTGGAACCAAATAACGTTCTTGAGAGCAACGCCATAGGGGAACCATTTTAGTAGTGCAAAGTTGGGCATAATTACAAAACAGAATTTCTTTCTTTCTTCCTGGTTAACTTTCCTAAGGGAAACAAAACAGCTATAGGCCTGAAAGCTATGGCAGTTCAGTAGGCTTCCAGTCAACACCTACCCTTTTAAAATCTATTATCAGAAGAATTTGGTTACAGAAATATTGGATAAGATGCCTTTAAAGACATACTCATCCAATTATAACACTCCTCTCTTCTTTGATCATGTGTGTCCCAAATGGAACTCTATTCCCTACATAGTGCATGACTTTTGACCAGAGCCCTATGGACCATGGTCAAAAGTAGTGCACTATAAAGGGAATTGGGTGCCATTTGGGACACAGTCCACATGTTTCACTTCACTGTCATTGACAGCAAAGGATGAGTCCACTGATGTCACTGATGTGCTCTTCATTGATCTTTATGGGCTTCATAACATCCTGCTCATCCTTTGACCATGATGAGGAAGACATAGATGACAAATGACAATGGTAATGGGTTATGACTAGATACTATGATTTTCCTGTTTCCCTAACAGTGTAGTTGTGTGTGTGTGTGTGAGAGAGAGAGAGAGAGTTCATGAGACCTTGTTGCTCCCATAGAGTGATGTCATCAGTTTAGGGAATGTAACCTTGTACTCAGTGTAAACTCACTCCCAGACTCCCAATCACAGAAACAGCACAAGGATGCTACAGAATACATTAACTCTATGTATTAACTGTATGTTAATCAAACATATCCATGGATACCAAGGCCTGCTGCCATCTCAATAGAGCTCAGGGAATCAACACTAATCAACACTCAAGCACAAACTTGTATAGAAGTCTCTCTAAAAATCTAAATATCTTAACACTCAAGATAAATATTGCCAGTCAACACACACCATCATGCCAGAGATGAGGGCAAGACAAATAAACAGAAAATATGACTGCAATGATTTTGGGTGGCATAGCTGAGACACAGCTGCTCTGTGAGAACTGTTTTATATTGTTGGGATGCGTAGTTAGGGCTGACACACACACACACACACACACACACACACACACACACACACACACACACACACACACACACACACACACACACACACACACACACACACACACACACACACACACAAGAGTAGGTAGGCCCAGGGCTGATTCACTTCCCTCCTCTGGCAGACAGCCTTATAAAAGCATGGGGACGCTGAATTACTAGTCCTGGACCACAGCACGGCTGAGTTGAGTGTGTGTGTTTGTGTGTGTGTGTGCGTGCGTGTGCGCGCTTGTGTTTCCAGTGAGAAGTGGGCAAAAAAAACTGTATTTCTATCTGCCTTCTATAGCACTCAGTAATTTCCCTTTAAGGCACTCATGGGAGAAATACATCCAGTGGTGGAAAAAGTACTCAATTGTCATACTTGAGTAAAAGTAAAGATACCTTAATAGAAAATGACTTAAGTAAAAGTGAAAGTAACCCAGTAAAAGTCTAAAAGTATTTGGTTTTAAATATACTTTAGTATCAAAAGTAAATGGAATTGCTAAAATGTACTTAAGTATCAAAAGTAAAAGTATAAATCATTTCTAATTCCTGATTTTTGTAAGGTTCTGTATTTATTTTCTTAGTCAACCTTGTGTTCTGTTTCGTTGTGTTCTTGAGCGTAGCCCTGTCTTTCATTTTTGTTCATTGATTTCACCTGTGTTAGTTACCTGGTCTCATCAGCTTCTTATTTAGTTCAGTTCATTCTGTTTGTGCCTTTATGAGGTATTGTTCGTTTTGACTCTACTAAGCCTTGTCCTAGCTCGTTTGTGAGAACCAGTTAGCCTTCAGTCCTAGTTTTGATTCACCTGCCTGTTTGCCTACCTGTGTATGGCCATTGCCTGCCTGTGACCACGATTTCTGCCTTATGTGAAGGTTGAAATAAACACCTGCTGCGCTCTGCATGTGAATCTATAAATTTTTCTCCCTGGATATTCATTACAATACTAAGCAAAGACAACAGCACCATTTTCTTAATTTTTTTTATTGACAGATAGCCATGGGCACACTCCAACACTCAGACATTATTTACAAACAAAGCATTTGCGTTTCGTGAGTCCTCCAGATCAGAGGCAGTAGGGATGACCGGGGAATTTTTCTTGATAAGTATGCAAATTGGACCATTTTCCTGTCAAAATGTAATGCGTACTTTTGGTTGAAAGGGAAAATGTATGGAGTTAAAAGTACATTATTTTCTTTAGGAATGTAGTGAAGTAAAAGTAAAAGTTGGCGAAAATATGAATAGTAAAGTACAGATACCCCAAAAACTGCTTAAGTAGTACTTTAAAGTATTTTTACTTAAGTACTTTACACAACTGCATGCATCTTCATATGGTGGTGAGCCAAATTTGAGTTTTATGGCAGGGGATTGTTTTGGTATTTCTGTGAGATGAAAGTTAAACTTAAGTCCCTGGGATAATACACACACACATGTTAGTTACCCTTCCCAGCTTTTCCCAGTTTCCAGGAAGACATGGAAGAAACTTGTTGAATATTTTCCCATATGGAATTTGAATAAAGGTGTTTGATGCATGCAGGTTGTGTAATCAGACTGGCCAGTGAAGAAGTAGAGTGAAACTACTATTAATCCATTGGCAGCAGCAAGGTTAAGCAGGGGGCTCATTTATCAAAGGTGCATGTGCACCAGGGGTGTAGTGCTCCCGAGCACAGAGGAGTGGCGCTCCCTCACTTTTTTTTATTTGAGAATACGTGAAGCTGGTAAAACTATTTCTGGAATTATATTTATATTTATTTACCACTAAAATTCCATGAAAAATTATAGAATGGCAAACCAAATAAATACAGAATGTATAGCAGCCTAGAGATAGCTACATTGTTGTTTCTTCCCTGTCTTCTCTGTAGTGCTGAGCGTTTAGCCTAATTTCAGTTAATTATTGTTTTTTAAACAACTAATTGACTAACATCGGTTCAATTATTTGAATTCCATTTTGTACATTTTCTCCTTTCTCTGAGGGCATCACATCTTTGAGACAGCAGGACTAACTCCACAGGTCATTAAGCCACCCACCTTTGGGAAGAGAGGCTAGTTTCTCAGAGGTCTCTTAAAGGTCTAGTTTCAGAGCAATAAAACTCCACCCTTGTCTAGAGAGAGAAAAAAAACTCCCGTCCTGTCAACCAACCCGTTGCTAGCTACTGTTTCAACACGTCTGAACGTGGGGCTGCCTCCTCTTCTTTACTCCCTCCTTCATCCCTTCCTCTCTCTGCCCTAAACAACCTGTAATCCTTTGATTTATTATTACAGCTGTGCCAAATCATATAGTTCAATGGCAGACAGGAGTGTGTTTGTGTGTGTGTGTGTGTGTGCGTGTGTGCTCATGTGCGTGTGCGTGCATGCGTGTGTTTGTGCTTGCAAGCTTGCATCTGTATATTTATGCATGCATGTGCGTGTGTGCGTCCATACACGTGTTTGTGTGTGTGTGCATGTGTGTATGTGTGTTTGGGTGACAGTTTCCTGTTAGACAAAGAAAAGGCTCAGTGGGCTGGGACATAGCCTAGGTACAATACCAGCAGACAGAGAGACATACAGACATCGTCAAGTGATTTTTAATGAGGAAAGTTAATATCTAATTTCCATCTTTCTAATCTATGGCCTGTAAATCCCAAATGGCACCGTATTCCCTATATAGTCCACTACTTTTGAACCTATAGGGCTCTGGTCAAAAGTAGTGCACTATTGTAACGATGTACGCTGAGAGTCGGGAAGCAAGTTCAGGGAGTGAATACATTTAATTAATAAATTAACAAAACAATAAACACAAACAGTGAACCGACATGAAACAGGAATAATGACTACTGGGGAAGAAACCAAAGGGAGTGACATATAAAGGGCAGGTAATCAAAGAGGTGATGGAGTCCAGTTGAGTGTCATTATGCACGTAACGCTGGTGACAGGTGTGCGCCATAACGAGCAGCCTGGTGACCTAGAGGCCGGAGAGGGAGCACGCGGGACAACTATAGGGATTAGGGTGCCTTTTGGGATACATAATACATCTACGGTGACCTGCGACTCCTCAAGACGGGGAAGGGCAGGCTTAACGGTTGTTGAGCGTCTCAGCGATTATTGGGCATGACCTGGTCGGGAGATGAATTTCTCTCTTTTTTAGACAGTTTTAGACAGGCAGACAGTTGAGGATCCTTCCATATTGATGAGCATCATGGTGCATGGCTTGTAACATGATCGCCCATTGTCTGTTTTAGTCAGCAGCCTGTGAGTGGGGCAGAGCAGTTAGCTTGGCCTCACAATACAGGGCCTCCACACAGTAGAGTCAGGTCCAAGCCAGGCATAGTCCAGATGTTTCCACAGTTTTTCACTTTCCAACAGAATACTGCAGGTATTTTTTTTTATTCCTGATTGGGAATGTGTTTTCTATTAATGAAGTGTAGAAAAACCAACTGATTTCAATATGTGGACTTGAATGAACTTTGGATTATATTTCTAACCCGTATGAATCTTAGGGCTAAGGAGCAGGAGCTGGGACTGCATCTGTCATTATATGGACATACACTTCAGCATCTGACACTACAGAGATACTGCAGTATGTTATGTATAATAGATGCCTGGAGACAGACATGGGGCATCTCTTATTGCATCCATATGGAGTCCTAAGAGCAGAAGACAAACCATCAGCCATATGTTGACCATGGCGAATGATGACAGCACATGGTCACTGGGTGAATGGTATTAGACTATGTCGCAGACTTGGTGTTTCACACTTTGCAAATGTTAAAATCCCACCATACAAACTTTTCTATCTGCATCCCCTTCCACCAACCCCCAACCCACCCTCCGCTACCTTCTAACCTCCTCAACCATAAATTCACAGTCCATGCATAGTCCAGCCAGAGAGGCACAGCCACACACAGCAACCAGATGGCACAGGACGACTGGAAGGGGGAAATATGCACGGACACACTTGACCAGAACCAGCTCAGAGAAGTAGGGCAGCTGCGTAAACACACAATACGTAAAAATGTAAGCTATGCAAGTCACCCTGGATACGGGTTCCTGCCAAGAAGAGAAATATTAATGAAGAATGATGAGGAGCCCACGTGAAAATACTCCAGGCTTGGAAGAGTTCTTGTTTGGGAAGCGTGTCAAAGACCATATTTGTCAGAGAATCCTCGATTCAAAACTTTTTCTGTTGATTACATTATTCTATCCCTCTCTCTCTTTCTCTATGAACTGTGTGGACTCTGTCTCTGCAGAGGTTTTGAATTTAACCTTTAGATTCTCTTTCCCACACCGAAACCCTTTCATGTACAGTACCAGTCAAAAGTTTGGACACAACTACTCATTCAAGGGTTTTTCTTTATTTGTACTATTTTCTACATTGTAGAATAATATTGAAGACATCAAAAATATGAAATAACACATATGGAATCATGTATTAACCAAAAAAGTATTAAGCAAATCAAAATATATTTTAGATTCTTCAAAGTAGCCACCGTTTGCCTCGATAACAGTTTTGCCTTGATGACAGCTTTGCACACTCTTGGCATTCTCTAAACAGCTTCACCTGTAATGCTTTTCCAACAGTCTTGAAGGAGTTCCCACATATGCTGAGCACTTGTTAGCTGCTTTTCCTTCACTCTGCAGTCCGACTCGTCCCAAACCATCTCAATTGGGTTGAGGCCGGGTGATTGTGGAGGCCAGGTCATCTGATGCAGTACTCCATCACTCTCTTTGGTCAAATAGCCCTTACACAGCCCTATTCCCTATGGAGTGCACTACTTTTAAAAGCTATAATAATAAAATTCATAATAAATGGTGGTCCCAAATGGCACCCTACTCCTTATGGAGTGCACTACTTTTAAAAGCAGTAATAATAATAATTTGGTGGGTGTTCATATTTGTCAAATTTCATATGTGAATTGGAAATGTTTTTGTTGTTGTTGCATATGCCAACTATCCCTGACTGGGTTCACAGGCCAGGGTGTGAAAAACAGTGACCCTGGAGCAATTAGGGTTAAGTGCCTTGCTCATGGGCACATCAGCATATTTTGCACCTTGGGAATCAAACTAGCAACCCTTCAGTCACTGGCCCAACACTCTAACCGCTAGGCTATCTGCCACCCATTAGTGCACTATATAGGCAATAGGTTGCCATCTGGGACGCACCCTGTTTCTCAGATGGTATCTAGGTCACGATATTGCACCAACCTCTCTCACTTCCCCAAACACACACAATAATGCAGGAAACCCTCCCCCCTGCCCCCAGTCTTAAGACTTTCATGGGTGAGGATACACGTGCGTGTGTGTGCCCATGCACGTGAGGGGCCGATCGATGTGTTTTGACCACCCCTCTGATAAGAGATCACTCACAAATTCCTCTCTGTGCCTAAGAAGCTTGTTTATAGTACCATTCTGAGGGTCTTACTGAACACGTCACTGAAATTAACACTAAGGGAACTTTCATCAAAGACCAAAATACCATTATTGCGGTTCTCTGTTGCCAGGTCCTGCTTTAATTTTGCTATGGCTAATTTACCAAAGGATACTTGGAATATCAAAACTAGTATTAAAGAATGAGTATCAACGCCTAACTATATGGAAATGCATTTAAGGAAATAGTCAAGAAGCTTTCCTGTTGAAAACCTTGGTCATGTATGAAAAGATTATCCCAGGGGAATTGTCTATTTAGTGGCCCTTATTCCCTTTCAAACTGTTTGTCTTTTGCACTTCGGAAGCAGATTCAAACACACTCAACAATATTGTGATTCATGCATGAGATAGCAGATTTTGCATTATTCTGAAAACATGTTGAACCCAATGCTTTCTTTTGAAGATCAAAGCGAGTGGTGCAAATCACTAGCTGCTCCAATACTTATTTGTTCCTGTTTAAAGTGTAGTCAATGTCAAACTGAACACACGCAAAATGAGGTCAGGTGCTTTATCATAAAATAATTATAGAATTCATTCAGTCATTGTTTGAACATTTGAGTGGCATATCAGCCACAAAGCAAAATCAATGGTGTACATTTAACACTGAAAGTGTAAAATGTACACTATTTTCAGTGAATGTGTGAGTCCCACTGTACTGGTGTTAAAATAACACTTTTTAAGGTGTTAAAGATTTAACTCTGTTGCAGTATTCCTCATTATACTTTTAAACTGTTCAAAGGAACTCAATTGTGGGGTTTGCATAGCTCTACTGTAAAGTAATACGCAACATAACACTTGATTTAGAGTAAACTGGACTCACTGCTTAGTGCTGACGCTGTTACAATTTCTCAGTGAAAGACATTTACACCTGTAGTGTTACAGTAAATCATTTTGAGGTTTTGTTTTAAAACAATATGGTGTAAAGTGTAATTTGCATATTTTCCAGGGTGCCTTTTCTTTTTAGTAAATTGCAGAGTTAACCCTTTCCAGCCGGAGCGTTCTAATTTCGGAATAATATTTACAATGGTTTAAAGCCTTAATAACACTGCTGTCGTGATGTGACTTTCATTAATCTGAAGACTGTTATTTATTCAATCCACTAACTATGTTTAATTGTTACCCAATTAAATTAATCATGTAACAAAGAAGAAGTTGTTTATAGAGTTACCATCTCCCGAATTAAACTCTAAAGATTTATAAGTTATATATTTAACAGTCACTTATTAATCATTACCTCATATCAGTATCATGTTTCAAGGTAAGACCCAGATGCTGAAAACATCGAATTAACAACAGTTTTATAATGCAACAGGGGCAGTCAAAAGACAGGTCAAGGACAGGTGGGTCAATAATCCAGATAGGTGGGGCAAAGGTACCGGACGGCAGGCAGGCTCAGGGTAGACAGAGGTCAAACCGGGAAAACTAGAGAACAGGAACAATCAAGAGACAGGAACAGAGGAAAAACCGCTGGTAGGCTTGACAAAACAAAACGATCTGGCAACAGACAAACAGAGAACACAGGTATAAATACACAGGGGATAATGGGGGAGATGGGCGACATCTGGAGGGGGGTGGAGATAATCACAAAGACAGGTGAAACAGATCAGGGTGTGACAATTTGTCCAGACTGGTAGATCTAGGCAGTACTTTAGGCCGATGTTAGCAACGCACAACCCTCACAATAATACGTGATTACATTTCTTCCTCAAATGAGTGGCGTTGTGGCACTAACTGGTGGTTGTATGGGGAACTTGTTTGTGGCTCTATCACTTCCTAAGTGTCAAAGGAAATGGAACAAAAATGAACAAAAACACAAACAAAATATATACAAAATATAATTACCACACCTTAATCATCTAATTGGACTGTATTCTATATACAGTATGTCCACGGTCTTGGCTAAATTACTATATCATGGTATTGTGTCTGTCATATCTAGGGTGTTCCTACTTAGTGGTGTGTTGCTTAGGGCACTATCCTAAGTTACGACATGATAAGTCTACAGCTGTAATGCACAAGCTTCAGACAGTCTACACAATGACCTATGGACCTCTGAGGAGAAACTTAGTAGTTGGAGAGTCAAAGGCCTCAGGGTAAATTTTCAACTACCAAGGCTGGTATTTTGCTCGAACCCTTAAGTGATCCTAGCCTAAATCCTCATTAAATGTTCCGTTGTACATGTGCGTTTATGCTTACACAAGCGTGCATGCCAAGGGAAAGTGTCCTGTTCAGAATGAGTCTAACTTCATCAGATATTTTCTGTGCCAATGACCGTGTGTCAGTAAGAGTCGGTGCCAACCTCAAGTCATATGCTAAGGGGACCTGACTAGCAGTGAACTAGTCAAACGCGGTGTGAACATGGTTCATGACTTCTAATAACTTTCATCCTGAAAAGAGGGTTCTATTTATTAGTGGCATGTGTGTTGACCATCAAAAGAGTGTTTTGGAGATTCCCTTCCAAGTGTTCCAATATGAGTGACTACTAACTCCTTTGTTGCTGTTATCAATGGCAATTAAAATTGTTAGGTCTCTAACCTTCTTACTGATTGTGGCTGTACTGACTGTTGCTGGCATTGGTACTAGTACCCAAGGGGACCATTTTATTCCAAAATGTTATCCTACCGGAACACATGATTAGAGCATTTTACTAGTTGCATTGTAGTGCAGACTACACATGGCAAGGAAGGGCTATTGTTACCATTTGTTTTTGGAGGTGGAAAGTCCACTGGACTTATTTACACCTCAGTGATACCTCGTATGCATTCAAAAGGTTATCCCTGTTGAGGGGCTTGTCCACTCCTCTCTGTTCTCGTGGGGAAGTTTACAACTAGATTTGTTTCCTGCTCCGGCGGTCTCGTATGGTATTGCATGTAGTCTCGACCCCCCTCCCCCACCAGCCTCGACGAGGCTCATCGTGGGTCTGGGCTAGTATTCCCCCCCTTTGTGTCTCGGGACCCCCCCACCAGCGGTTGGTGGTGTCCGAGGCACAAATGAAAAGTTTGGACCCTTTGTACGAGCTGTCAGCAGCCACATTGTTATTAGATTGGCTGTAACCTTTCAGCCAAATCTCCCAGTGTTTGTGCTGTAAAACGCTTAGTGGCTGTCGTGGCCTGGCAGTCACCACAGAATCCCCGTGTGGCAACCGTTCCAGTACCTGCGAACTGAGATACGGATATCTTTCTGCAATATCGCACAGCGTTTCACCAGTGGGAGTCATCAGGTCAGTTGCGGACTGACGCTGTTAGTTTCATTGTAAGGGGTTTCAGTCCCCCTCAAAGGAGAAAATATAACATTGGAAGCAGAGTCCACTCTGCAAGTTGATGCTTTTATTCCTGGGATGTCCGCAGTGCTTGTGGAAATGTCCGAAGGACAAGATACGTTAATCTCAGCTACAGCATCGCATGACTCCAAGGAGGAGGGAAGTTGCTCATTCACAGAGACTGCTGGCTCGAAATCATGAACATAATAATCAATCAGGTTTGCTGATTGAATGTGACGAGATATTGTAATATCTCCTTGGGTCAGATTCTACATCAAGAGGTTTCGAAACGTCTTTTCCCCAAGGGGTGTTGCCGAAAGATACCACTTGTGGATGACTGGGTTAACCCTAGCGGTAGGAGAAGACAGTGTGGTCAGTGGAGACGGCACGGTTACCTGTGAACATACTTGGTTGGTTTTCCAATCCATTAGTGGCATCCAATGATCCATCAAGTCTGCTCTAAGTGAACAAGCGATACGTCTTGGAAGGACAGTTTCAGCATGAGTCTCAATGTGAGAGGCGAGGTAGTCTGAGTGAAATCTCAGTGTAGTGTTGCATTGTTCCATTTTTAATAAACGTTTAGCTTTGTTCAAAGTCCATTTCAGATCATTGAACAACGTTTGAGAGATGAGCGATGTTGTCGACCCCGAATCAATAGCGCATAACGGGGAAGCAGTCCTCCAGTTCTAATCCAGGTATGGCAACTTTGAGTTGCCCACAAAGTGCCCACAAAGTGGAGTGGTTGTTCGTAACGACGTGATGTGTCATTTGTGTTCATGGTGAAGACAGATCGACTCATCCGGGTTCGAGTGGAAATGGCTATCGCAATGTTTTTTTACATTTTGCTTTGCAACATTTGTCTATAGACAAAGCCTGTGGGCTTGTTTCTTGACCGAGCGGGCCCTGGACAGGGTCTCGAGTCAGAGCGGGAGTTATTTGATTGTTTACATCCTTGCTAAGGGTGTTAATTCCAGCGGACCTGTTGTCCGGCAATTCCACGTCTAGTCATAGTGACGTACCTTTTTCAACTTTCTCAAACGTTCCTCGCTTTAGCACTTCACGTACTAGAACATCTAGAGAACATCGGTGTATGTTTTGATTGTCATTGAACCCTTTGTTACCCTTGTTACCCTTGTGCTCTGACACTTTGTGTGGGTTGGGTACCAAAACGTAGCGATCAGGTTTTCTAGTGCTAGTCATTTTCGCTGGCAACGTACTTTACAGTTATTTTGACCACGGCAGGGATTGGTATCGTGGTTTCGTGGTAGAAACCGCTGTTGTGCGTCATCTCTCAATGCTCCAATACCTGAGAATGCACCCTCTAACTGGAGTGACTGCTCCTGTTCAATCTTGAAACCCGAGATTTCAAGGCTCTTAGCGTTGCATACTTTTGATGCCTCAAAAGCTGTGCTAGCAAGGTCTGAGATTGGCAAACCAACATGGAAACATTTGTTTGAATGGTAATAGCTCTTCCATTTCTGTTTCAGTGAGTAGGCCAAAGTAAGCTGAACGAAGCCGATGATAGTGTGCTTGTGGGTGTTCATTCCGAGCTTGTTTGACAGTGTTAGCCAGCGAGCTGTCGTATTTGCGAGTCACAGAACCACTGAATTCTATTTTCAAAGCCGTGGCAAGTTTAGCGTAATCGTTTTGCACGTGTTGCTGTTTTCGACGAATGAACCTTGTCACGTGTCTATTCGACGTTCGCTTCAACATGTAATGCCTTTCAGAACCTGTAGTGTTCGGGTAGCCATCCAAGGTGTCCTCTATATCAGTTAAGAACGTCTCAGTGTCCTTTGGGCTTACCTGGAACGCGGACAAAGGTGAGGAAGTTTTTGACGAGTTTGTCAAGGCGTTCCGTTCCAAGTGCGCCTAGAGGGTTGGCCTATTTCTAATGTGTCCATAATATTTGTGATTTCCTTAAGGGCACGGTGATGATAGTTTGTAGAGTGATTACCTTTACGGTCCATTGAGGTACTTAACACTGTGTTATAGTCTCCCACCATAATGATTAGATCATTTGTTGCCTGTAAATTCAATAAATTGGTATAAATGTTTTCGAAGAAGTGTGGATCATCCTGATTTGGACCATAAAGATTAATGAGACAAAAGTTTTTTTCGTCCACTTTCATATTCAAAAGGATCCACCTTCCTTGCGAATCATTCCTGACTATTTGCACATTTCGATCGAAATTTTTGTTAATTAATATCATCACACCCTTTGAGTTCCTTTGTCCATGATAGAAAATGATTTCACCACCCCATTCCCTTTTCCACGCAACTTCATCTAAGGATGTAGAGTGAGTTTCCTGTAAACAGTATATGTTATATTCCTTTTCCTTGAGCCATGTAAAGACTGATCTTCTTTTTTTATAATCTGCTAAACCGTTACAATTATAACTGGCTATACTTATTTCACCCCTTACCACAACTAGATACTTTTTTCAGTCTAGATTGACCATAATTAGTGCTTGTAAAGTTACTGCCATCAGAGGTATTATGAAGGTCAAAACTAGAGCTTTCAAATGTTTGATATTTAGAATTCAAGAAATAGGTTCTAGCGATATTTATTTTATTCCCTTGCCTGTTTGCCTGTGAGCCAATGCCACAGATGTTAGAAAATTGAGACAAGATATTATGTGTGTAGCAAATCTGAGTAGGTTGATGTGTATGATATTGGATGTGATATAGTGAGAGTGTGTACGATGTCTGTATAAGAGTATAATGTGTGATGTCCAAATACATAATAACTCTGCTAATTTGCATGTTTGAGTGTCTATGTGTGTAACATGTAGTGCGTATAGCCTTAATATTCATGATGATAATTGTAATCCATACTATATCACCATCATTGTTGCATCATCAATGTTCAGATATTTTTATAGTTCCCATACCTTCTTTTTTTTAGTAACATGAAGTCTCTGTAGATTTTAGTACAGCCACGGTGTTATGGAGCTGTCTCGGAATTGCTTTCAATCTATTTATTTTTATATTTTACTAGGCAAGTCAGTTCGGGGATTCGAACTTGCAACATTTACGGTTACTAGTCCAACGCTCTAACCACTAGGCTACACTGCCGCCCCCTATAAAGAGTTTGCCCACAATGATAAAGGCACGACTACCAATTTGTAAATCGCTCTGGATAAGAGCGTCTGCTAAATGACTTAAATGTAAATGTACCATCCTTCCCTTGTTGTCTTTGTATCGGTACAGTCTCTTACGAAGTTCGTTTATCTCCCTTGGAAATTGGTAATTGAGACTGAATTTGGTCCCATTAAGCTCCCTTCCCCTGCTTTTGATCAGCTCCTTTTGTAGGTAGTTCAACTTTTGCGATGATCGGTCGGGGACCCTTGGTCTAGTCGCTCCAAGCTCCAAGTCTGTGTACTCGGTGGAAAGCCACCTTGTTTACAGTCTCTATAGGAAGTTTCGAGGCGGATTGCATGAATTCTCTGATCGCGCCCTCTGGATTATTGGATGCGTCCTCAGAAATCGCAGGGAAAAAATGATTTTCACTTATGCTACGACTTTGTATGTCTAGTAGCGACTCCTTCATCACCCTGTTTTCCCTGAGTAGACAATCCATGTTGGAATCGTGGATTTTTACCTTGGCTGTGAGTGTCTTGTTTTCTCTTTGGAGCGTGAGAATTTCACTCTGGCTGAACTCCAAATCCCCCTTAGCCCTGCTAACTCCTCACACAACTTTTCCAGTGTTGCATGGATTCCAGCCAGAGCACTAGCCTCTACCTCAAAGTAAACCTGGTAAGTAAATCGTCCATGTCTGTAGATTAATCGTTTTTATTTTTTTTGTTGGGTTAAAGTTATTTTGTGAGGTGGTTGGATCTTTCCATGATGGAGTATGTTGTTCCTCCAAAGCATAAAGCTGTTGGTACTCGTCGATTTCACTCAGGATCTCAGGCTTAAGCAGATCTGATTGAATAGAGCACTAAGTGCCCAACTGGCTGGGTCAAAAATAACCCAACGTGTGTTCTGTCTAATATTTATTTCCTCAGCGCTGGCTTGTTTTTAACCCAGCATTTTTTCGAGATGGCTAGTACACTCTTAGAAATGTTTTTGCTATCTAGAACCTAAAAGGATTATTCAGCTGTCCCCATAGGATAACCGTTTCTGGTTCCAGGTAGAAACCAAAAAGGCTTCTCCTATGGGGACAGCCAAAGAACCCTTTGGGAACCCTTTTTTCTAAGTGTAGGTAGTCTGTACTGTGTGAAGAGAGGACTTCCCAGCACTTCCTGTCAGCGTTAATTTGACCTGACACCCCCTGCAGATGTGGAACAGCTCAGCAGCTTCCACTAATGGCTTGGGATGGCCCAGGTGCGGAGGGTGCCATTATCTCTGAGGTGAGGGGTTGGATGTTGAACACTGACTTGTATCACGGGTGACCTGGCTGGTCAGGAATGATGTCATAAAACAATTATTAGCCAAATTATCTCCCACTTGCCAAACAGGATGAAGATATAGATTCAAAATGTCATTATAATTAAATCCAATAAAATCCTAATTGGTTCTTTCTTTTACAGCAGGGTTGTTCTTGAAAACCTAATTGGCGCCGGAGGAGATGGCCGCCGTTTTACGGTCTCCTAACCAATTTTCCGCGATATTTGTAAATTATTTTGTACATAATGTTTCTGCAACCGTATCTTACGGAAGAAAAGAGCTTCTGGAAATCAGGACAGCGGTCACTCACCTCTGATTAGACGAAGATTTCTTCAACAACAACAACAGCAAGCAGGACTCACACGATATTCTCCAAACACCCCACAGGGCAGACATCCCAATTATTCGCAAAAGGAAGCGACGTAGAGGACGAAGAGCCGGATGCCTCGTCCTGACCCGCAGAAGACAACTAGGAAAGCTGCCGTTACCGTCAATATTACTCGCCAACGTGAAATCATTGGACAATAACCTAGACGAGGTAAGATCACGAATATCCTACCAACGGGACATCAAAAACTGTAATATCCTATGCTTCACGGAATCGTGGCTGAATGACGACATGGATATTCAGCTAGCAGGATACGCGCTGCGCCGGCAGGATAGACAGCACACTCCGGTAAGACGAGGGGGGCGGTCTGTGCATATTTGTAAACAACAGCTGGTGCACGAAATCTAAGGAAGTCTCTAGATTTTTCTTGCCTGAAGTAGAGTATATTGTGATAAACTGCAGGCCACTACTTGCTAGAGAGTTCTCAGCTGTACTTTTCGTGGCTGTTTATTTACCACCACAGACAGATGCTGGCACTAAGACCACACTCAGTTAGCTGTATAAGGAAATAAGCAAACAGGAAACCACTCACCCAGAGGCGGCGCTCCTAGTGGCCGGAGACTTTAATGCAGGGAAACTCAAATCAGTTCTACCAAATCTCTATCAACATGTTAAATGTGCAACCAGAGGGAAAAAAATTCTAGATCACCTTTACTCCACACACAGAGACGCGTACAAAGCTCTCCCTCGCCATCCATTTGGTAAATCCGACCACAACTCTATCCTCCTGATTCCTGCTTACAAGCAAAAATTAAAGCAGGAAGCACCAGTGACTCGGTCTATAAAAAATGGTCAGATGAAGCAGATGCTAAACTACAGGACTGCTTTGCTATCACAGACTGGAACATGTTCCGGGATTCTTCCGATGACATTGAGGAATACACCACATCAGTCACTGGCTTTATCAATAAGTGCATTGAGGACGTCGTCCCCACAGTGACTGTACATACATACCCCAACCAGAAGCCATGGATTACAGGCAACATTCCCACTGAGCTAAAGGGTAGAGCTGCCACTTTCTAGGTGCGCGACTCTAACCCAGAATCTTACAAGAAATCCCGCTATGCACTGCGACGAACCATCAAACAGGCAAAGCGTCAATACAGGGCTAAGATTGAATCATATTACACCTGCTCCGACGCTCGTCAGATGTGGCAGGGCTTGCAAACTATTACAGATTACAAAGGGAAGCACAGCCGCGAGCTGCCCAGTGACACGAGCCTACCAGATGAGCTAAATCACTTCTATGCTCGTTTCGAGGCAAGCAACACTGAGGCCGACGTAGCCGACGTGAGTAAGACCTTTAAACAGGTCAACATACACAAGGCTGCGGGGCCAGACGGATTACCAGGACGTGTGCTCCGGGCATGTGCTGACCAACTGGCAGGTGTCTTCACTGACATTTTCAACATGTCCCTGTCTGAGTCTGTAATACCAACATGCTTCAAGCAGACCACCATAGTCCCTGTGCCCAAGAACACAAAGGCAACCTGCCTAAATGACTACAGACCCGTAGCACTCACGTCCGTAGCCATGAAGTGCTTTGAAAGGCTGGTAATGGCTCACATCGACACTATTATCCCAGAAACCCTAGACCCACTCCAATTTGCATACCGCCCAAACAGATCCACAGATGATGCAATCTCTATTGCACTCCACACTGCCCTTTCCCATCTGGACAAAAGGAACACCTATGTGTTCATTGACTACAGCTCAGCGTTCAACACCATAGTACCCTCAAAGCTCATCACCAAGATAAGGATCCTGGGACTAAACACCTCCCTCTGCAACTGGATCCTGGACTTCCTGACAGGCTGCCCCCAGGTGGTGAGGGTAGGTAGCAACACATCTGCCACGCTGATCCTCAACACTGGGGCCACACAAGGGTGCGTTCTCAGCCCTCTCCTGTACTCCCTGTTCACCCATGACTGCGTGGCCATGCACGTCTCCAACTCAATCATCAAGTATGCAGATGACACTACAGTGGTAGGCTTGATTACCAACAATGACGAGACGGCCTACAGGGAGGAGGTGAGGGCCCTCGGAGTGTGGTGTCAGGAAAATAACCTCACACTCAATGTCAACAAAACAAAGGAGATGATCGTGGACTTCAGGAAACAGCAGAGGGAACAGCCCCCTATCCACATCGACGGAACAGTAGTGGAGAAGGTGGAAAGTTTTAAGTTCCTCGGCATACACATCACGGACAAACTGAAAATGTCCACCCATACAGACAGCGTGGTGAAGAAGGCGCAGCAGCGCCTCTTCAACCTCAGGAGGCTGAAGAAATTCGGCCTGTCACCAAAAACACTCACAAACTTTCACAGATGCACAATCAGGAGTATCCTGTCGGGCTGTATCACCGCCTGGTACGGCAACTGCTCCGCCCACAACCGTAAGGCTCTCCAGAGGGTAGTGAGGTCTGCACAACGCATCACCGGGGGCAAACTACCTGCCCTCCAGGACACCTACACCACCCGATGTCACAGGAAGGCCAAAAGGATAATCAAGGACAACAACCGCCCGAGCCACTGCCTGTTCACCCCGCTATCTTCCAGAAGGCGAGGTCAGTACAGGTGCATCAAAGCGGGGACCAAGAGACTGAAAAACAGCTTCTATCTCAAGGCCATTAGACTGTTAAACAGCCATCACTAACATTGAGTGGTTGCTGCAAACATACTGACTCATCTCTAGCCACTTTAATAATGAAACATTTATGTAAAAATAATTCACTAGCCACTTTAAACAATGCCACTTTATATAATGTTTACATACCCTACATTAGTCATCTCATATGTATATACTGTACTCTATACCATCTACTGCATCTTGCCTATGCTGTTTGGCCATCGCTCATTCATATATATTTATATACATATTTTTATTCATTCCTTTACACTTGTTTGTATTAAGGTAGTTGTTGTGAAGTTGTTAGATTACTTGTTAGATATTACTGCATTATCGGAACTAGAAGCACAAGCATTTCGCTACACTCACATTAACATCTGCTAACCATGTGTATGTGACAAATACAATTTGATTTGATTTGTCCCTTCCACTGAATTCAAGGCACACTTAACCAGCATGACTACCACAGAATTCTGCAGCAATAGGCCATCCCATCTGGTTTGCGCTTAGTGGGACTATTATTTGTTTTTCAACAGGACAATGACCCAACACACCTCCAGGCTGTGTCAGGGCTATTTGACCAAGAAGTAGAGTGATGCATGTGCAACCTTTATTTAACTAGGCAAGTCAGTTAAGAACAAATTCTTATTTACAATGACGGCCTACCAGGGAATAGAGGGTTAACTGCCTTGTTCAGGGGCAGAATGCCAGATTTTTATATTGTCAGCTCAGGGATTTGATCCAGAAACCTTTCGGTTACTGGCCCAACGCTCTAACCACTAGGCTACCTGCCGCCCCAAAGGCCAGGTCATCTGCTGACCTGGCCTCCACAATCACCTGATCTCAACCCAATTGAGATGGTTTTGGACGAGTTGGACCGCAGATTGAAGGAAAAGCAGCCAACAAGTGCTCAGCATATGTGAGAACTCCTTCAAGACTGTTGTAAAACATTACAGGTGAAGCTGGTTGAGAGAAATGCCAAGCGTGTGCAAAGCTGTCATCAAGGCAAAGGGTGGTTACTTTGAAGAATCTAAAATATGAAATACATTTTGATTTGTTTACCACTTTTTTTGGTTACTACATTATTCCATATGTGTTATTTGAATAGTGTTGATGTCTTCACTATTATTCTACAATGTAGAAAATAGTAAAAATAAAGAAAAACCCTTGAATGGATTATGTGTGTCCAAACCTTTGACTGGTACTGTATAATTTTCTCTTCCCTATCCCTTTCTCAATCTCTCTTTGCCCCTATTTCTCTCTTTCTCTCTCTCTCTCTGCAAATATTGCTTCTCTCTCAACAAGTATGAACACCTGGCATGCGGACAGTCCAGCTATGTTAAAAATATATATATTTGAATATCTTGCATTTACATTTGACAGACTTAAATTTAAATTAAACTACAAGTATGTTAAATGTTAAAATAACTTACTTCAGAGTCTTATTGGCCAGTGTGAGTGTGTAGGGTAAATACAGTATGCTACTTTATAGCCTCCCGTAATATGTCCTTATTTGACAGCCAGGCAACAAGCCTGATGATAATTGAAAAACACGTGTCATTATGGTCTGACTGTAATCATGTCAGTCATGCTGCTTTATATCACACTAGCCCCTGTAAAGCTGTCAGTACTGTCTAATAGAGTGGTTTCGCAGGTCTGGTCCGGTCATGTTTCACTACTGTAAAAGGCATCCTTTGTGCAGATAGGAGGTCACAGTAGGCTATACTGTATGGCGTTATAATCACTGTGGCTTTTAATTTGTAATCATGTATTAGATTTTGTTGCTTTTGGCGTATGTAGGAATTCTTGAGACTACTGGTGTAATGATGAGGCTAAATGGTGTTTTATTTGCTGTGGATGATAACTCAACGTATTCATGCAGTTACATACAGTACCTGCACGTACACAAACACACACACACACCAGTGGTGGAAAAAGTACTCAATTGTCATACTTGAGTAAAAGTAAAGATACCTTAATAGAAAATGACTAAAGTAAACGTGAAAGTCACCCACTAAAATACTACTTGGGTAAAAGTCTAAAAGTAGTTGGTTTTAAAAAATACTTAAGTATCAAAAGTAAATGGAATTGCTAAAATGTACTTAAGTATCAAAAGTAAAAGTAAAAGTATAAATAATTTAAAATACCTTATATTAAGCAAACCAGATGCCACAATTGTTTTTGTTGTTGACGGACAGCCAGGGGCACACTCCAACACTCATACATAATTTACAAACAAAGCATTTGTGTTTAGTGACTCCGCCAGATCAGAGGCAGTAGGGATGAGCAGGGATGTTTTCTTGATAAGTGTGTGAATTGCACAATTTTCCTGTGAATTGGCCAATTTTCCTTTTCCTTTTAGGTGTCAGGGAAAATGTATGGAGTAAAACGTACATTATTTTCTTTCGGAATAGAGTGAAGTAAAATTACAAGTTGCCAAAAATACATGAATAGTAAAGTACATATACCCCAAAAAACGACTTAAGTAGTACTTTAATAAGTACTTTACACCACTGCACAATGAGAATGCTGTTCATAGACTACAGCTCAGCGTTCAACACCATAGTGCCCACGAAGCTCATCACTTACCTAAGGACTCTGGGACTAAACACCTCCCTCTGCAACTGGATCCTGGACTTCCCGACGGGCCGCCCCCAGGTGGTAAGAGTAGGCAACAACACGTCTACCATGCTGATCCTTACGGTCAGATGCCGAGCCTCTCAGGGGTGTGTACTTAGTCCCCTCCTGTATTCCCTGTTCACCCCCGACTGCGTGGCTAAATACGACTCCAACATCATCATTACGTTTGCTGACGACACAACAGTGGTAGGCCTGTTCACCGACAACGACGAGACAGCCTATAGGGAGGAGGTCAGAGACCTGGCCGGGTGGTGCCAGAATAACAACTTATCCCTCAACGTAACCAAGACTAAGGAGATGATTGTGGACTACAGGAAAAGGAGGACCGAGCACGCCCCCATTCTTATCGACGGGGCTGTAGTGGAGCAGGTTGAGAGCTTCAAGTTCCTTGGTGTCCACATCAACAACAAACTAGAATGGTCCAAACACACCAAGACAGTCATAAAGAGGACAAGACAAAGCCTATTCCCCCTCAGGAAACTAAAAAGATTTGGCATGGGTCCTGAGATCTTCAAAAGGTTCTACAGCTGCAACATCGAAAGCATCCTGACTGTTTGCATCACTGCCTGGCAATTGCTCGGCCTCCGACCGCAAGGCACTACAGAGGGTAGTGCGTACGGCCCAGTACATCACTGGGGCTAAGCTGCCTGCCATCCAGGACCTCTACACCAGGCGGTGTCAGAGGAAGGCCCTAAAAATTGTCTAAGACCCCAGCCACCCCAGTCATAGACTGTTCTCTCTACTACCGCATGGCAAGCGGTACCGGAGTGTCAAGTCTAGGACAAAAAGGCTCCTTAACAGTTTTTACCCCAAGCCATAAGACTTCTGAACAGGTAATCAAATGGCTACCCGGACTATTTGCATTGTGTGTCCCCCCAACCCCTTTTTTACGCTACTGCTACTCTCTGTTCATCATATATGCATAGTCACTTTAATCATATCTACATGTACATCACTACTTTTATAGCCTCGCTACTGTATATAGCCTGTCTTTCACTGTTGTTTTATTTCTTTACCTACCTACTGTTCACCTAATATCTTTTTTGCACTATTGGTTAGAGCCTGATTTGATTTGATTTTAAAGTCTGTTGTCAATTTGTTTACTATAAAATAGCATTGCATCTGCTCAAACACAATTTTATCCCCAAATGTTTACTAAGGGTTAGTAACAGGCTGATTGGTTGGCTATTTGGGCCAGTCAAGAGGGCAACAGTACATACCAAGACACAGTAAGACATACTTAATGTACAATTCACTACAGAGAGATTCAATAAAATAGTAATTGATTGATCATACAGTAGTTGTAGATTAGTTATCTTCCCTACCTCCCTTTATAAATCAAGTAATTAAGTAATCTGCATACCAAATGGCACCCTATTCTCCTCATAGTGCACAACTTTTGAGCAAGGCTCTTCCGCACCCTATGACTTTACTCTGGAAATAAAGTTTGGCTGTGGAAAATCTCTGGTATAGCAGGAGCAGCATAGGATGCCTTTGTAATGTGCTTTTAATGGGCTGTAATAGTGTGCTTTGTATAGCACTGAGTTGGTGGCCCTTGTTGCTTACAGCCCGCTTTCTTTTTTAAAACTGTTCAATTCCTTTCCAATGTTACAAATGAATGGTAAAAAAAAGGAATATCATACATGTCAAGGGTGAATACCAGCTCAGTTTTTACAGGAATGTCATACATGTAGACATGTTGGCCACCATATTATAGCTCAGTAGTCTACACATGGCTAAACCCCAGCACAACCAATTCCATCTGTATTAATGTTGTATTGAGCCCTCAGTAACAGGTCATTAGCATTGCATTAAGAACCAGGAGTCCTTGTTAGTAATCCACAACTGACATACTGACAAACAGACAGGTGGTTGCACTGCAGGTGTGCTGCATTGGATAGAATAACCAGGTAGCAACCCGGCTGCTATAGAGAGAGATAATTTTATCCTGGAATGAGGCAAACATCTGTCAACAGACTTCTTTCAACAGATGATTCATCTTCTTCAAACTATTGTGATATTTCATTGGATCCTGGGAGGAGTTTGCAGCAAGGTAATGGACGTCACTGTCTGATTTGATGGTACGATTAATTTTTGTTATACTCTGACAGCTTTACGGTGCAAACTTGTGGCTGTGAGTTTGTTGTGTTGATGTGGATGTCCTTGGGGCATACAGGCTGGCTCACCGGGCAAAGGGTAAAGACGTGTGGCTGAGACAATACAACAGTATACTCAGCAGTCAGCAGCTGTGTTATGTAATGCTTTCCCCTAGTGAAGTATTTGATCCTCTCTGAGGATCTGTTGTGTTTCAATGACTCAAAGCCCAGAACATAATGTTAGACTATAAACTTTTAATTTTAAGTTCCAACCAAACACATTCCAAGGTTTATGAATACCAATGCCATCTATTTCTGTGAAACAACCTAATACCCTTTCAACTGTTTCTGTCTCAATGCGCATTGGAACTAAAACATATCCAGTTCCAAATCAGGACTCCAACCACTGAAGTAGTAGGTGCTAAGGGAAGGTGCTGGGGATAGGTGTTGGACTGTCCATGTTTCTGGAGAGTAGGAGGAGAGGAGAGGTGGAGAGTCCATGGGGTGACAGCTGATGGATGTCCATACAGCTGTCGTGTTGGACCTGGACATAACCCATCCAGGGCTAATGCGGCATTCATGTCATGTCGGAAACTCTGAAAATTCCGACTTGCAAACCTAGCAGGAAGAGTTGGATCCCGAGTTTCCCACTTGGGAGATACCAGAATCAACCAATAGGAGGCTCTACGCAAATAACTTACGTTCATTTTAACTCAGAGTTCCTGAGTTTCCAACTTAACATGAATGTGGCATAATGCCCTGCCTTTCTGCCATCCTAAACAAGCACAGCTTCAGTCTGCCACATAGACGTCTTCCTGCCAACTTTAAGCCTGCTAGCTAAATATAGGTAGCCTGTTGAACATGTAGGCTGACAAACATGCATGCTAGGAATGAGTATGCATCTTCAACTTCATACAGTAGATTTTAAGTTGTCCGTTTTTTAGACCCTCACTGTACTGACATGTATTGTACACAACACAGAAATAAACAAAGGAATTCAAGGGAAACAAAAGCCGTTGGTTTTGTCCGCAAATAATTCTCCAGTCAGAGGGCAGCAGGACAAATCCCATACAGCCACTTTACAAGTCCAAACACTAAAATGATATTGATAGGCATAAATCTCCGAATCCAAATTAACATGACAACATGCATTAGCCTAACATCAATGGTTTGACATTTGAGAGTCATTATTTCGAAGATCGATAGATGATCCTTCACTTTCTAGCGCCGTTTTGAACTTCTAACGCAATAGGTATAATAAATAATGGAGTGGTTTGTGACACGCGAGCAGCCGCTCACCGATATGTCAGCTCATTCTGCAGTTACACCTCCAACACCACCAATACATTTGCTATGTGGATATCGGTCAATGCTGGCTAACACTCAATCTGATTGCGTCCTGGTCAGAGTCTCATTCACAAGAACAATGGTCAGGGCAAAGTATCTGTATTCATCAAATCAACCATACTCATAGCAATTACATTAT
This sequence comes from Salvelinus namaycush, assembly GCF_016432855.1. Classification (NCBI taxonomy): domain Eukaryota; kingdom Metazoa; phylum Chordata; class Actinopteri; order Salmoniformes; family Salmonidae; genus Salvelinus; species Salvelinus namaycush. Next base: position 83,026 of record NC_052344.1, on the reverse strand, counting down.
ACATACACTGTAGTGCCATGTTAAAATCAAATGAACTACTGCCCTCCTGTGGCCTCTTAAATGCAGTTTGGATAATTTAGACTGGATAAGTACAGTATATAGTACAATACCAGTCTCTCTACAGGCTGTGCTATATAGTCTCCCAGTATACAGGATTATCTCTGTTGAGTCTATCATGTACACACTGCAGGCTTCATGTGTCCCTGAGGGCATGTCTACACTTGACACTTACATGCGACTTCTGCTATCAGAATATGAGGATCGGATTGAAAAGACAGGTGGTCTGATTGTGTTCAGAGATAGCTACCTTTTCATTATAACGTTGGAGGAACTATGTTTCTAGCGTGTGAGGAACGTTTGCTGGCCTCATAAATGCAAGCCAGAACACAATGTGGACACGGTAGACACATTTAAATGTAGGTGTAGATGCATGCTATCTTTTAAAAAGCATGTTGACGAGTTAATCAAGCAATTAATATTTAAGTTGGGCTTAATAGGAATAGGGCCAGCCTTTCTTTTAAATAGTAGAAAACAGATCATTCAGGCTACATTTATTCCTGTTATAGATTATGGTGATATTATATACATGAATGCTGCTACCAGTGTTTTGAAGCCCTTGGACACAATTGATCATAGCACATGTTTTATAACATCTGACAGTTTTGACACTCACCACTGCATCCTTTATCATAAAGTTGGTTGGACCTAGCTAAAAACACGTAGGTCACTTCGTTATTCTGTTTTTATTTATGAAGCCTTACTCAATAAACTACCAATTTACTTAACAGCATTGTTGAAATATAGAAATGCGGATTACAACATTAGGTCACAGGGTTGGTTACTGCTGGAGACTCCACGTGTATCCATAGAGTTGGGTAAATCTGCCTTTTCCTACCAGGCCCCTATCGTGTGGAATAATCATTTGAATGTACTGTTGTCTCTGGGTCAATTTAGGAGAAAGGCTGGGGATTTTTATATATAAATGTGTTTGTTTTTGTTTGATTGTTTATGTAATATTTTCTATTTATTAAATTTGGTGTTTTAAATAGTGTATAATTGTATTTCTGTATTGTTACCAGGGCACATTTGCAAATGAGACCTAGGTCTCAATGCGTTTCCCCCTGATTAAATACAGTTATATAAAATGTAATTATTTATTCGAAATTCCATGATCAGAATACAAAAACTGCATTAACTGTCAAGTCTAGACATGGCCTCTGTCACAACAAACTCATTGTCAGTCGGTCTCTTGGTTCTTCAGTCATTAATGTGTCCAGTCCCATCTTCATCTGGCTGTAGACTACTGGTTTAACAGATTATCGGTCGAAGAGGGGATCACTTTTTGGACAGGAATTTCATTTTATTTCCTGGAGGTAAAAAAACCCACAAAAAACATGCCACCTTTTAGCACAGGTACATACTTAAACAATATGAGCAGCAGCTTGTCTTCTCACACTCTATTAACACTCAGTTCATACTCTCCAATGTAATGTTGTAATCCTTACCCAGTCCTTTGAGGAACTTGTTAACCCTGCGATGCTCATTACCATGAATTGAGTCCAAATACTCATGCAACCTCACATCAAACAGTCCTGTAGAAAAACAAACACACTTTGTGTTATCTAAAGTTGGACAATAAAGCTTTAGAACTTTGAATCTGAACTTTGACCCGTACCTCTCAGTGCCTGTCTGTGGTGCTCTCTCTCCTGGATGAACAGTCCAAACATCTGTGTCTCCATGAAGACCTCCAGGAACTGCCTCAGACTCTTAGACGACACAGACTTACGGAAGGACTCGCGTTGGAAGGAAGAGGGGATGGGGGAGGAGGCCTCAACCTCCCTTTGGGTGATGAAGAGCGGATAGTGGCTGACGAGTTCTACAAAGAAACGCACAAAGGCCTCGGACACAACGGTGCTGAGGTGGCCAGAGTCTGTGTGAGAGAGTGAGAGAGAGAGTCAAAATTGCTACAGTCCAAACACTGGTCTGTCTACCTCAAACTAATGGTCTCGAGGGTCTAAAAAGTTTGACCAGTTCTGAAATGGACCCGGGGGATGTCCTCCACGGACCCTACCTGAATAAATAAACATAGAGACCCGGTCCAAATGGCACTGAGGACAACCAGACCCAGCCCTGTATAGACCTGTCCAGACCAGACCTGATCTGAGCTGTCCAAGTGAGGGAACCAGAGGAAAAGTCAATTTTTACCGACTTATAGCGAAAACTAATATTAATAGCCTGGTGTTTATTTGCTTAAATCACTAAACACAACAGGCACTTAGAGACACGCTTCTATTTGAGTCAGGCATCTATATCCTTAATGCACACAGGTTTAGCAAATGTGCATACTTAATTGTTTCATTGCAGAATTTTTATCAATTTCTTAATTTACATTTTTGTCTTTTAGCAGATGCTTTATCCAGAGTGTCTTACAGGAGTGAGTGGATAATTTTTTTTCCTGGTCCTGGCATTGCAAGCACCATGCTCTACTAACTGAGCCACAGAGGACTATCATTTCCTGCACTAATGCGTTATCATTTACACACGGTCACATTTCTTTTGTCTTAATATGCCTCTATTTCGAGAAGGAAAAATAAGTTTCCTTGACAGAATATTTATTCTCCTCTTTGACTGTGCATTTCAGCAGTTCTTACTTGCCGTTGTTTATTTGAAAGAGGCGTTTATTTGCTGAAATGTGTGCCGTTGCCCGGCTATTAGGGACAGTCGGCTATTTGAGACTCAGCGTTTAACTGAAGTTAAGGTAGGCTATTAACTTAAGCTGTTAATGCACAAGCCGGGACCCGAGGGAGAGAGGTATTCTAGCAGCAGGCGGGGGAGGCGCTGTGCATGGAGTGTGTGTAAGTAGCGTGAGGTGCAGGCAGCTTGGAGAAGGGAGAGAGACAGCAGCAACCAAGCTGAATCACACTAGTTACTAACTTCTAGCTGCCAAAGCTAGGTTATTTATCATCAATCTGATTACATAGTAACTGTTTTGACTGCATCAAACCCAGAAGAAAAGCTACGTAAACTAGCTACCTAGCTAGTAGGGTAGGCTAACTGAGGCTACATAGGCTGCTCTTTGCCCATCCTACACAATTACAACAACTCCATTCAGAGTATTAAGTAGCAGCCTACCTGTTGGCTCTTGGTCATTGTAGCCTATCCTTCTCATTAACTTTAATTCCGTCATTTTAGTTCATCTTCCATTGATCTCCTAACTTGTTTGCCACGGCACACAGAGCCAGATGCTAGTGCCATTTTATGCTGCTGCTCAGGTTTTTCACAAAAATGGCGTGTGTAGCTTGTTGTTGTTGTCGTCGGCCAATCACAAGTAATCAAAGGAGACAATTTTCTCTCTGGTTCTCTACTGCAGCAGTTGCGCGGGTTATCGCAACAGTATAATTGTACCATTAAGACCGTCTCCTCCTCGCTCTGGCGCCAGTTCTCTCCTCCTCTCCAGGACTGTCTCTAGGGCTGACTGGAGTTTAGAAGGCAGGATAGAGTCCTCATCATCCAGCTGACATGGAAATTCAAGAGAAATACAGTATACATGATTAGCTAAATATCATAGACTTAGATGAAGTGTACTCAATGAAGCTGCATTTGAGTCCAGAACTAGGCTAAATGTGTGTCTTTCAGGGTAATCAGTGAAGAAACAGTACCTGTCTGAGGAAGCGACTGTTTCCAAGGTCAACCACCAGCACCTGTAGAGTAGGGAAAGCAGACAGGGTGTGAGTCCTGGCCATCAAACTTCAATTCCTTTGAAGGATTACAGCACCCCAAAACATATCTACAGTACATATATTCTCCTGTTGAGATTCGACCACCAGACAGGGGTTGTATTCTCACCTCCTCTAGGGGTAGCTCTGTGAGCTGAGGGAGGGAGCTGGACAGTAGCCCTACGATGAAGGGGGTGGGGGTACACACTATGTCCAGCATCGCAGGGGGCAGTACGGGGATGTAGGTGTGCTGCCAGGTGAACGGGTAGAGTAGAGCCACCACCGCATGGCAGCACTGAGACAGAGTACTGCAGAGAAAAGAAATGGTAAGTGATTCAAGTTAAAACAGTTAGTTAGTTATCCTTCAAGTTGAATCACAACAGGTTTCATGATATACTCACTGTATTCTTTGCTGCATACTAAAAAAGGGTCATGATTTGGCCTAGTTTTTTAGCTTGCTCATTAAGAAATGCAGCAGCCACGACCGTAGCCAAATGAAAGTTGTCTTGGGGGTTTGGTTTAATGTGGGTGACCTCGTGTGTGTGTGTGTGTGTGTGTGTGTGTGTGTGTGTGTGTGTGTGTGTGTGTGTGTGTGTGTGTGTGTGTGTGTGTGTGTGTGTGTGTGTGTGTGTGTGTGTGTGTGTGTGTGTGTGTGTGTGTTCGTATGTGGCAAGCGTTTGTACATTCACTGTGAAAAAACAGTATAGAGTTATCTGGAAGGGTGAAAGACTAACTTTAAACAGTCTAACCTGTCTTGAAGTTGCCTAGGTTAGACAACTTATTTTGCCAATTAGCTTCAGTCTGCTGGTGTGCGACCGTGGCAGAGCTGGTTTGACCTTGGACGTCTAGCTCCGAGGCAAGTTAGGGACCATCAATAAATTACACAATGTAAATAGTTGCACACCTTTTAGTTGTCTCATTAATAGCCTTTTACTGCAGTGGGCTAAATCAGGGTCACAGTGTTTCTTGGTAGTCTTAAACAAATCTACTTTGAAACAAAAGTATACACCTCACACACATGGTTATGGGCTTAAAAAAAAGAAAACACCTGTACCATGTCAGATATAGAGTTGATTTGTATTCCATTTTTTGTTTGCATTCCAATATTACACTATATAGATCACAGAAGACTGAACTATAACAAAACTGTTTGACATAGAAACACCGGATAAAAAAAAAAGTTTATTATTTTGGTCATTTGACTGCAGGAAAGGGCTACATGCTTTCAATCTTTATATATGCATTTTTAAATTGATATTTGGTTTGAGGTTAAGTCATTGAAATCTGAAGCTATTGACATTGAAAAATATTGTCCCATGTACATTGTGTAATGTACATGGGCAATACGTTCGGGTCGCATGCAGCTGCGCTCCAAATTGATGATTAATTGGGTGCTGCGGGCATGTGAGCAGGATTGAAATAAACCCAACCCCCAAAAAACATTAATGGTTACCCTTCATTCTGTGACAATTTTTTTCTCTCCTAAATATCTCGCAAATCTCTGTTTTATATATTTAAACTTTGTAGTCAATTTTGAATATATTTAGAATATATTTTAATGACTCATATTAATGACACATAGGCCATTTTGTACCAGAGAAGATGTTTATTGCCATCAGTTGCTCTTTAAAAAGTTTGTATTTGAGTATTTTCACCACTGGTGAGAAAGTGTGGTGTCATATTTATTCCTTGTAGCTGGGAAACACTAATGAAGTTCTATCAACACGTTGTCTGTAGTACTCGCACTACAAAAACTCTTGACCATTGTTACTTTCCCTTCCAGGATGGCTACAAGGCCCTCCCCCGCCCACCCTTCGGTAAAATCAGATCACGACTCCATTCTGCTCTGCCGTTCTTATAGGCAGAATCTCAAACAGGAAGTACCCGTGCTAAGGTCTATTCAACGCTGGTCTGACCAGCGTTCGCGGAAAACTGAAAGCGTGAACCACCGCATTTAACACGGCAAGGTGACTGGGAATGTGGTTGAATACAAACAGTGTAATTATTCCCTCTGTAAGACAATCAAACAGGCAAAACGTCAGTACAGAGACAAAGTGGAGTCACAATTCAACAGCTCAGATTCCAGACGTATGTGGCAGGGTCTACAGACAATCACGGATTACATGTCTCAGACACCGACATCTTGCCCCCGGACAAGCTGAACACCTTCGCCTGCTTTACGGATAACACAGTGTCACCAACGTGGTCCACTACCAAGGACTTTGGGCTCTCGTTCTCCATGGCTGACGTGAGTAAGGCATTTAAGCGTATTAACCCTTGTTAGGCTGCCATCCAGACAGTATGCCTAGCCACATCGTCAGAGCATGTGCAGACCAGCAGGCTGGAGTGTTTACAGACATATTAAATCTCTCCCTATCCCAGTCTGCTGTCCCCACTTGCTTCAAGATGTCCACCATTGTTCCTGTACCCAAGAAAGCAAAGGTAACTAAACTAAATGACTATCGCCCCGTAGCACTCACTTCTGTCATCATGAAGTGCTTTGAGAGGCTAGTTAAGGATCATATCACCTCCACCTTAACTGACACCCTAGACCCACTTCAATTTGCATACCGCCCCAATAGATCCACAGATGATGCAATCACCATTGCACTGCACACTGCCTATCCCATCTGGACAAGAGGAACACCTATGTCGGAATGCTGTTCATTGACATCAGCTCAGCATTCAACACCATAGTACCCTCCAAGCTCATCATTAAGCTCAGGCCCTGGGTCTGAACCTTGCCCGGTACAACTGTGTTCGTGACTTCCTGACGGGCCGCCCCCAAGTAGTAAAGGTAGGAAACAACACCTCCACTACGCTGATCCTCAACACATGGGCCCCACAAGGGTGCATGCTCCAGCCCCCTCCTGTACCCCCTGTTCACCCATGACTGCATGGCCAAGCACGCCTCTAACTCAATCATCAAGTTTGCAGACGATACAACAGTAGTAAGCCTGATTACCAACAATGACGAGACAGCCTACAGTGAGGAGGTCAGAGACCTGGCAGTGTGGTGCCAGGACATCAACCTCTCCCTCAATGTGAGCAAGACAAAGGAGCTGATCGTGGACTACAGGAAAAGGAGGGCTGAACAGGCCCCCATTAATATTGACAGGACTATAGTGGAGCGGGTCGAGAGTTTCAAGTTCCTTGTTGTCCAAATCACCAAAGAACTATCATGGTCAAAACACACCAAGACAGTCGTGAAGAGGGCCCACAATATATTTCTCATGGGTCCCCAGATCCTCAAAAAGTTGGTTAAATAAAGGTTAAATAAAGGTAAAATAAAAAAAGTTCTACAGCTGCACCATCAAGAGCATCCTGACCATTTGCATCACCGCCTGGTATGGCAACTGCTCGGCATCCGACCGTAAGGCACTACAGAGGGTAGTGCGTACGTCCCAGTACATTACTAGGGCCAAGCTTCCTGCTATCCAGGACCTATATACTAGGCAGTGTCACAGGAAGGCCCAAAAAAGGGTCAAAGACTCCAATCACCCAAGTCATAGACTGTTCTCTCTGCTACCGCATGGCAAGCGGTACCGGAGCGCCAAGTTTAGGTCCAAAAGGCTCCTTAACAGCTTCTACCCTCAAGCCATGAAGACTGCTGACCAATCAATCAAATGTCCACCCGGACAATTTACATTGACATCCCCTTTGTTTTTCCACTGCTGCTCCTCGCCGTTTATTATCTACACATAGTCACTTTACCCCTACCTATATGTACAAATTACCTTGACTAATCTGTACCCCCGCACATTGACTCAGTATCAGTACCCCCTGTATATAGCCTCGTTATTTTTATTTTATTGTGTTACTTTTGCTTTTTTACTTTAGTTAATATTTTCTTAAGGGCTTGTAAGTAAGCATTTCAAGGGAAGGTCTACACCTGTTGTATTCTAGTGAATGTGACAAATAAAATTTGATTAGCCACTTTAATTATGTTTACGTACTGGGTTACTCATTTCATATGTATTTACTGTTGTCTGCTGTATTTTAGTCAACGCCACTCAAACATTGCTCATCCTAATATTTACAGTGCCATGCAAAAAGTATTCATCCGCCTTGGTATTTTCCCTTTTTTGTTGCATTAAAACCTGTAATTTAAATGGATTTTTATTTGGATTTCATGTAATGGACATACACAAAATAGTCCAAATTGGTGAAGTGAAAAAAATTACTTAAAAAAAATAAAAACCAGGAAAGTGGTGCGTGCATATGTATTCATCCCCTTTGCTATGAAGCCCCTAAATAAGATATTGTGCAACCAATTACCTTCAGAAGTCACATTATTAGTTCAATAAAGTCCACCTGTGTGCAATCTAATTGTCACATGATCTGTCACATGATCTCAGTATATATACACACACACAACACCAGTTCTGAAAGACCCCAGAGTCTGCAACACCACTAAGCAAGGGGCACCACCAAGTAAGCGACACCATGATGACCAAGGAGCTCTCCAAACAGGTCAGGGACAAAGTTGTGGAGTACAGATCAGGGTTAGGTTATAAAGCTGCAAAGCTCCACAGCGGAGATTGGAGTATCTGTCCATAGGACCATTTTAAGCCGTACACTCCACAGAGCTGGGCTTTACAGAAGAGTGTCCAGAAAAAAGCCATTGCTTAAGAAAACAATAAGCAAACACGTTTGGTGTTCGCCAAAAGGCATGGGGGAGAATCCCCAAACATATGGAAGAAGGTACTCTGGTCAGATGAGACTAATATTGAGCTTTTTGGCGCAAACCCATCACCCCGAGACCAACATCCCCACAGTGAAGCATGGTGGTGGCAGCATCATGCTGTGGGGATGTTTTTTATCGGCAGGGACTGGGAAACTGGTCAGAATTGAAGGAATGATGGATGGCGCTAAATACAGGGAAATTCTTGAGGGATACCTGTTTCAGTCTTCCAGAGATTTGAGACTGGGAAGGAGGTTCACCTTCCAGCAGGTCAATGACCCTAAGCATACTGCTAAAGCAACACTCAAGATGTTTATTTGGAAACATTTAAATGTCTTGGATTGGCCTAGTCAAAGCCCAGACCTCAATCCAATTGAGAGTCTGTCGTATGACTTAAAAATTGCTGTACACCAGCAGAACCTATCACACTTGAAGGAGCTGGAGCAGTTTTGCCTTGAAGAATGGGCAAAAATCCCAGTGGCTAGATGTGCCAAGCTTATAGAGACATACCCCAAGAAACTTGCAGCTGTAATTGCAGCGAAAGGTAAATCAAATGATACAAACGCCCCAAAAATCTTTTTTAATTCCAGGTTGTAAGGCAACAAATGCCAAAGGGGGGAAATGCCAAGGGGGTGAATACTTTTGCAAGCCACTGTATATATTTCTTAATTACATTCTTTTACTTTTACATTTGTGTGTATTGTTGTGAATTGGTAGATACTACTGCAGAGCTAGGAAGCTAGGAACACAAACATTGCTCTACACCCGCAATAGCATCTGCTAAATATGTGTATGTAACCAATGACATTTCATTTGATTTGATTTTGAGTGGATGGTCAGGGGGCCGGAACATAATTACAAATAATATGTAGACTGGAAATTGACCACAAGTAGCCCAAGCAGATATAAAATTTGACTAAAACCCAATCATTTCAAACTTGCTTACATTTGTATACGATCACGTACACTGAGTATACAAAACACCTGCTCTTTCCATGACATAGACTGACCAGTTGAATCCAGGTGAAAGCTATGATCCTTTATTGGTGGTACTTGTTAAATCCACTTCAAACAGTGTAGATGAAGCGGAGAAGACCGGTTTTGTCAATAGGGGGAGCAGTTAGCATTTTTTTTTTCTGGGTGTTGCCAAATTAAACTGCCTCGTACTCAATTCTTGCTCGTACAATATGCATATTATTAATTCTATTGGATAGAAAACACTCTCTAGTTTCATAAACCGTTGGAATTATGTCTGTGGGTGACCCAGAACTCTTTCTACAGCGAAATCCATGACAGGTACTGCGAAGGTCTGAGAGCGAAGCTCTGGTCTCAGATCAGTTTTAAAGGTCTGTGTGTATCCTATGGAACGACATGAACTGCACCCGCCTTCCCCTGGATGTCAGTAACCAATGAGAAGTGGAATGGGCTTTCTACGTAGCTCTCAGAGTTTATAAAAGGCCAAGGAGTGAGGTGCGCCTTCTTTTCGACGCTGACCATTACGCAGAGAAGGACCTCAGGATGCCATTTTCAAACGCTCAGTTATCAACCTTAGATGTATCCGTCTGTAATTTAATTCGATATAGGTGTTAGAAACATCATAACGAAGCTATTTTAAACCGAGTTATATCAGATTATGCGAGTATATTGCTATTTTTCGGAATTTCCTCAGTATTGCGTCTTGAGGATTTGGACACGTTGGGGCAAAATAGCTATTGTTAGCTATTGTTAGCTGCTATATCAGAAGTTGAATGCAACGTTTTACAACCAAGCAACGATTCTTTTGGACAAAGGACCACTTGGCCAAGATTCTGATGGAAGCTCGTCGAAAAGTAAGAGCTATTTATGATGTTATTCCGTTTTTATGTGGAAAAATGTAAACTCAATAATGGCGACTAGTGACGCCATTATTGCGGCACTAGTCTGGCTGTAACGCACACTGTATGTGTAGTAACGTTCATTTTAAAAATCTAACTCAGCGGTTGCATTAATAACTAATGCATCTTTCATTTCATGTCCAACCTGTATTTTTTTAGTCAAGTTTATGAATAGTTTTCGATAAAAATAGTTGTATTTTCAAGATGGCGCCGGGCAGATTGCTTGAGTAGTTGGACACTATTTCCATTGTGTAAGCACGATTTGTGCCGCTAAATATGCACATTTTCGATCAAACTCTATATGGATTGTGTAATATGATGTTACAGGAGTGTCATCGGAAGAATTCTGAGAAGGTTAGTGAAAAAATTAATGTATTTTGGTGATGATAACGCTATAGCTCATTTTGCCTTGAATCAATGCTCGGGTAACGTTTGCAAATGTGGTATGCTAATATAACGATTTATTGTGTTTTCGCTGTAAGACACTTTGAAAATCTGAAATATTGTCTGAATTCACAAGATCTGTGTCTTTCCATTGCTGTGAGCTGTGTATTTTTAAGAAATGTTTTATGATGAGTAAATTGGTAATACACGTTGCTCTCTGTAGTAATTCTAGTCGCTTTGGGGAGATTTGTGATGGTGGCTGCAATTGCAAACTATGATTTATACCTGAAATATGCACATTTTTCTAACAAAACCTATGCTATACAATAAATATGTTATCAGACTGTCATCTGATGAGGTTTTTTCTTGGTTAGTGGCTATTTATTTCTTTATTTGGTCGAATTGGTGATAGCTGGTGATGGAGTGGAAAAATAGTGGAGTAAAAAAAATGGTGTCTTTTGCTAACGTGGTTAGCTAATAGATTTACATATTGTGTCTTCCCTGTAAAACATTTTAAAAATCAGAAATGGTGGCTAGATTCACAAGAAGTGTATCTTTCATCTGGTGTCTTGGACTTGTGATTTAATGATATTTAGAAGCTACAATTTACTTGTGACGCTATGCTAGCTATGCTAGTCAGTGGGGGGGTGGTGGGGGGTGCTCCCGGATCCGGGTTTCTGAGGCAGTAAAAGTTAAAGGAGGATTTTTAAGCCTTGAGATGGATTGTGTATATCTGCCTTTCAGAGGGTGTGTGGGAAAGACAAACCAAGCGCAACAGTTTGTGTCAAGAACTGTAACCCTGCTGTGTTTTTAATGCTCAACAGTTTCCCGTGTGTATCAAGAATGGTCCACCACCCAAAGGACATCCAGCCAACTTGACACAACTGTGGGAAGCATTGGATGTGTGTGCAATGTATGGTATACTCAGTGTATATCTCTCTATTATGTGTGGGAATACTTTGGAACAGATTTCCTCAATTAAAATAACTTCAAGCTGATTTGCTTTTGTTTTTACAGTCTTTTACAGTCTTTTATGTCCATCAATGTAATCACCCGTGGGCCACCAGTTGGGGAACCCAGCTCTGAATGTCATTCCATTCTGCGTACCTCTTCTCTACTACACTGACCCCAGTGGCCCTATTCATCTCTGGCTCTCACAGGCTTTTTCCAAAGAGAAATAAACAATTTCTAAAAGGGACAGAATCAACACAACAGCAGGCATCACTCATTATCTCCCTGTCACATTGAAGAAAAACATTTGAACCATGAGGCTGAGCCACTATTTTATTTTCTCTGTTTATTCTGTTTTGTATCTTTCCTCTCAGCTATAAAATCCACAGTCCCAGTTTCACTACCCTCTTTGGGGATGCTTTGAAATAAAATATAATTGTCAAATAATACATCAAATTGTTTTGTTTTCTACTTATTAACTTTGCCATACAGTAGCTGAGTAGCCTATCAGGCTAATGGCATCACACCTGAGTTTGTCTGCAGTGAAGATGACCCTACGTTCCAGCAGGAGAGAACCAAAGACCCTGAGTAGCAGACGCAGACTCAGACAGGAGAAGAGACACTCAAAGTCCACATGCTCCAGACGAGAGTCAGACGGACGACATAGCTCCATTACCTGAGACAGGTGGAGGGGTGGGTAGAAAGAAGGGGGGAGCGAGAAACAGACAGGCAGTGACATGGAAAGAAAGAGAACGAGAAGAGGAGAGAGAGACAAAGTGAATGGAGAGTGAGACATATTTTACTAAGTAATACAAAACGGATGCAGCATAGAAAACTTCAACTCAAACAGTTTGCATGGCATCTGTATGTAATATTATTGTAAGTCTTCTTTGGCGACAAACGTAAAATCAAGGACCTACCGCAGTACCAGATCCGGGCAGGAAGGTTTTAATGGTGATGGGTCTGCCAGGAGCAGGGAACGGAGCTTCCATAATGGCCCTCATGAAGGGCTGGACCAGGGCTGGAGACAGGGCTCTCCTCCTCTCCACCTCATCCAGGATCTGACACACACACACACGGCAGGACAGAGAGATCAGCAGGTAGCCTAGACGTTAGAGAGATGGGCCAACAATGGAAGAGTTGCCAACATGAATCCTGCGCTTGATGGGAAACAGGATGAGAGGTGGCAACCAGGAGGCTGAAGTACAGTACACTATACCTTGGAGAAGAGGTGGAAGCATCCCAGGTGGCTGACGATGCAGTAGACTTCAGGGAGACGCTTTCCTTTCCCACTGGGCTGGGAGACGAGAAGAGGATATTTTAATGCTTTGTCATAGCCCCTCTAGGAAAAACTAAGCCGTGTCCCTGCTGTAAAACCCCCAGCATCTGCAAGAACCGTTTGGATCTGAATAAACCTTTTTGGAAGAGAATAATTATTTGTAAGGCAAAGGGTTCTACCTAGAGCCTTTAACATCATAAGACCTGTTTTTGGAGGAAAGGGTTTTCTGATGATTCTTTGAAAGGCACGATGGATTCTTTGGAAAGCAAGAAGGGTTCTACATAGAACCATATATGGTCTCATCCAAGATGGCATAGCAGTCAGACGTCCTTTGTCCTTGTCTTGTCGTGTCCCGTATATATATATATATATTTACACCTTTCTTCGCATATCTTTTGTATATTTTATTTTCCAAAAACTCAACTTCAAAACACTTTCCTGCAACCCGCCTCACCAATTACAAAAAAAATGTATTATTTACCTCAAATCTGAAAATCCACAATAGAAGCTAGCCAGAAATTAACCAGAAGCTAACCTGAAGCTAGCCAGAAGCTAGCCTGAAGCTAGCCAGAAGCTAGCCAGAAGCTAAGCTGAAGCTAGCCAGAAGCTACCCAATTTACTGGCTAACGTTAGTATTTCAGCTAACCACGGTTTGTGGTCATCAGCTATTCCTTTAGCTCGATAATCTATCGCCACTTTTGTACAACGCGACTCAGACCAGAACATACCGGACCTATTTTTCTCCTTATCCCCGGATTTCAACCGCAAGCTCTGGACATTTACACCTTGATTTCGCAGCTAGCTAGCTGCTACCCGTGTGACTATTGGCTTACGTCAATCCCGGAGCAAACATCAATTATTCCGGAGCTAGCCAGCTGAAGAGTTCCATCAGCCACTCCTGGGCTACAATCACCTATCCGGACCAGTTTTACTGCCAATGCGGAGCCCCACCGGGCCTTCACGACTGACTACCGACGTTATCTGCCCGAGGGAGCTATCCAACTGGCACCTCCGTCGCGACGTTACCTGAACGCACATCTGCGGCCCGCTAATCGTTAGCTGTCTTATCGGCTGCTATCTGAATAAGTCTATCGGACAATTTTTCTTGGGTCACTATAACTATATCTTTTTTGCCAATTGGATTGATCCCCTCTACCACACGGAACCCCACTAATCTACCGACGGAAACGCACGAGGTGGCTAAAACACAGACCTCCATCCTATGCTAGCTTGCTACCGATAGCCCGGCTAGCTGTCTGAATCGCCGTGACCCCAACCAACCTCTACTCACTGGACCCTTATGATGACTCGACTAAGCATGCCTCTCCTTAATGTCAGCATGCCTTGTCCATTGCTGTTCTGGTTAGTGTTTATTGGCTTATTTCACTGTAGAGCCTCTAGCCCTGCTCACTATACCTTATCCAACCTTTCAGTTCCACCACATATGCGATGACATCACCTGGTTTCAGTTATGTTTCTAGAGACAATATATCTCTCATCATCACTCAATACCTAGGTTTACCTCCACTGTATTCACATCCTACCATACCTTTGTCTGTACATTATTCCTTGAAGCTATTTTATCGCCGTTTTACTCTCTGTTCTAGACATTCTAGACGACCAATTCTCATAGCTTTTAGCCGTACCCTTATCCTACTCCTCCTCTGTTCCTCTGGTGATGTAGAGGTGAATCCAGGCCCTGCAGTGCCTAGCTCTACTCCTATTCCCCAGGCGCTCTCTTTTGATGACTTCTGTAACCGTAATAGCCTTGGTTTCATGCATGTTAACATTAGAAGCCTCCTCCCAAAGTTTGTTTTATTCACTGCTTTAGCACACTCTGCCAAACTGGAACACCTAGCTGTGTCTGAATCCTGGCTTAGGAAGACCACCAAAAATTCTGACATTTTCATCCCTAACTACAACATTTTCAGACAAGATAGAACGGCCAAAGGGGGCGGTGTTGCAATCTACTGCAAAGATACCCTGCAGAGTTCTGTCCTTCTATCCAGGTCTGTTCCCAAACATTTTGAACTTCTACTTTTAAAAATCCACCTCTCTAAAAACAAGTCTCTCACCGTTGCCGCCTGCTATAGACCACCCTCTGCCCCCAGCTGTGCTCTGGACACCATATGTGAACTGATTGCCCCCCATCTATCTTCAGAGCTCGTGATGCTAGGCGACCTAAACTGGAACATGCTTATTAACACCCCAGCCATCCTACAATCTGAGCTTGATGCCCTCAATCTCATACAAATTATCAATGAACCTACCAGGTACCACCCTAAAGCCGTAAACACGGGCACCCTCATAGATATCATCCTAACCAACTTGTCCTCTAAATACACCTCTGCTGTTTTCAACCAAGATCTCAGCGATCATTGCCTCATTGCCTGCATCCGTAATGGGTCAGCGGTCAAACGACCTCCACTCATCACTGTCAGACGCTCCCTGAAACACTTCAGCGAGCAGGCCTTTCTAATCGACCTGGCCGGGGTATCCTGGAAGGATATTGATCTCATCCCGTCAGTAGAGGATGCCTGGTTATTTAAAAAAAATGCCTTCCTCACCATCTTAAATAAGCATGCCCCATTCAAGAAATTTAGAACCAGGAACAGATATAGCCCTTGGTTCTCTCCAGACCTGACTGCCCTTAACCAACACAAAAACATCCTATTGCGTTCTGCATTAGCATCGAACAGCCCCCGTGATATGCAACTTTTCAGAGAAGCTAGAAACCAATATACACAGGCAGTTAGAAAAGCCAAGGCTAGCTTTTTCAAGCAGAAATTTGCTTCCTGCAACACAAACTCAAAAAGGTTCTGGGACACTGTAAAGTCCATGGAGAATAACAACATCTCCTCCCAGCTGCCCACTGCACTGAAGATAGGAAACACTGTCACCACCGACAAATCCGCTATAATTGAGAATTTCAATAAGCATTTTTCTACGGCTGGCCATGCTTTCCACCTGGCTACCCCTACCCCAGTCAACAGCACTGCACCCCCCACAGCTACTCGCCCAAGCCTTCTCCCAAATCCAGTCAGCTGATGTTCTGAAAGAGCTGCAATATCTGGACCCCTACAAATCAGCCGGGCTATATAATCTGGACCCTTTATTTCTAAAATTATCTGCTGAAATTGTTGCCACCCCTATTACTAGCCTGTTCAACCTCTCTTTCGTGTCGTCTGAGATTCCCAAAGATTGGAAATCAGCTGCGGTCATCCCCCTCTTCAAAGGGGAGGACACTCTTGACCCAAACTGCTACAGACCTATATCTATCCTACCCTGCCTTTCTAAGGTCTTCGAAAGCCAAGTCAACAAACAGATTACTGACCATTTCGAATCCCACCATACCTTCTCCGCTATGCAATCTGGTTTCAGAGCTGGTCATGGGTGCACCTCAGCCACGCTCAAGGTCCTAAACGATATCTTAACCCTCATCGATAAGAAATAATACTGTGCACCCGTATTCCTTGACCTGGCCAAGGCTTTGACTCTGTCAATCACCACATCCTCATCGGCAGACTCGACAGCCGTGGTTTCTCAAATGATTGCCTCGCCTGGTTCACCAACTACTTCTCTGATAGAGTTCAGTGTGTCAAATCGGAGGGTCTGTTGTCCGGGCCCCTGGCAGTCTCTATGGGGGTGCCACAGGGTTCAATTTCTTGGACCGACTCTCTTCTCTGTATACATCAATGATGTCGCTCTTGCTACTGGTGAGTCTCTGATCCACCTCTACGCAGACGACACCATTCTGTATACTTCTGACCCTTCTTTGGACACTGTGTTAACTTCTTTGATATAGGGGGCAGCATTTTCACTTTTGGATGAATTGCGTGCCCATAGTGAACTGCCTCCTACTCTGTCCCAGATGCTAATATTTGCATATTATTACTATTGGATAGAAAACACTCTGAAGTTTCTAAAACTGTTTGAATGATGTCTGTGAGTATAACAGAACTCATATGACAGGCAAAAACCTGAGAAAAAATCCAAACAGGAAGTGAGAATTCTGAGACTGGTCTATGTTAACTTCTACTTGCACACAATCCCGGATCCGGGAGCACCCCCATCAGTAAAAAAGCTGACTAGCATAGCCTAGCATAGCGTCACAAGTAAATACTAGCATCTAAATATCATTAAATCACAAGTCCAAGACACCAGATGAAAGATACACATCTTGTGAATCCAGCCATCATTTCTGATTTTTAAAATGTTTTACAGGGAAGACACAATATGTAAATCTATTAGCTAACCACGATAGCAAAAGACACAACTTTTTTTTCCCACCATTTTTTTCCTGCATAGGTAGCTATCACAATTTTGACCAAATAAAGATATAAATAGCCACTAACCAAGAAACAACTTCATCAGATGACAGTCTGATAACATATTTATTGTATAGCATATGTTTTGTTAGAAAAATGTGCATATTTCAGGTATAAATCATAGTTTACCATTGCAGCCACCATCACAACTCTCACCAAAGCAACTAGAATAACTACAGAGACCAACGTGAATTACCTAAATACTCATCATAAAACATTTCTGAAAAATACACAGTGTACAGCAAATGAAAGACAAAGATCTTGTGAATCCAGCCAATATTTCAGATTTTTAAAGTGTTTTACAGCGAAAACACAATATAGCATTATATTAGCTTACTACAATAGCCAACCACACAACAGCATTGATTCAAGCCAACAATAGCGATAACGAATAAACCAGCAAAAGATATAAATTTTTTCACTAACCTTCTCAAACTTCTTCAGATGACAGTCCTATAACATCATATTACACAATACATATAGAGTTTGTTCGAAAATGTGCATATTTAGCGGCACAAATCGTGGTTATACAATGAGAATAGTAGCCAAGCTGCCAACAAAATGTCGGGAGAAATCTTGGGAGAGGCACCTAATCTAATCAGTAACTAAATTTAAACTTGACTAAAAAATACAGGTTGGACAGCAAATGAAAGATACATTAGTTCTTAATGCAATCGCTGTGTTAGATTTTTAAAATTAACGTTACTACGACATACAGCGTGCGTTAAAGCGAGACCGCACTGAAATTAATGGCGGAATATGAGTTTTACATTTTTCAACAGAACAACGAATTAACATCATAAATAGTTCTTACTTTTTGATGAGCTCCCATCAGAATCTTCGGCAAGTTGTCCTTTTTCCAAAAGAATCGTTGCTCGGTTGTAGATTGTCGCCTTCAACTTTGGAATTAGCAGTAAACATTAGCCATGTGGGCAAGACGTGCCCAACTCCCTAGAACGCAGCACAAATAAATACCCGAAAATCGCAATATACTGATATAAACTGATATAACTCGGTTTAAAATAACAACATTATGATGTCTTTAACACCTATATCGAATAAAATCAGAGCCGGATATATCTAAGGGCTATAACGGGAGCTTTCTAGAACGCCATCCTGAGGTCCTTCTTGCGTCATGGCGAAGGGAAAAAGGAGAGGACACCACGTTGCCAGCCCATTTATAAGGCCTCAGATCTGCCTAGCAACTCCATTCCAATTCTCACTATTCGCTGACATCCAGGGGAAGGCGTATGCAGTGCATCTCAACCAATAGAATACATGCAAATTAATAAACCGACCTCAGAACAGCCAGAAAATTGCTCCAACTCGAGTTCTGTTTTACTCACAGATATAATTCAAACGGTTTTAGAAACTAGAGAGTGTTTTCTATCCAATAGTAATAATAATATGCATATTGTACGAGCAAGAATTGAGTACGAGGCAGTTTAATTTGGGAACGAAATTATTACAAAGTGCAAACAGCACCCCCTATTGAGAAAAGGTTAAAGTCATCGCCTATTCAATTCCCTGTAATATATGGATATGTTTGCACTTCCTACGCCTTCCACTAGATGTCAACAGTCTGTAGAACGCTGAATGAAGCCTCTAGTGTGATGTGGGGCCGGATGGGAGGTGTTTCAGTCATTGGTCTGGCAGATTGCCAGTTCTTGGTCATGCGCATTCCTCATGATATCGCCTTGTGTTCCATAACTTTTACAGACATGAAGGAATGCTCCGGTTGGAACGTTATTGGATATATATGATAACAACATCCTGAAGATTGATTCTCTACTAAGTTTGACCAGTTTATTCGACTTGTAATATAACTTTTTGAAGTTTTCGTCCGACGTTTGCCTGCATCTGCGCGAACGTTTGGGCACGTGTACTACACATGCTAGCAAAAGTAGCTAATTGGACATAAGTAATGGACATTATCGAACAAAACAACGATTTATTGTGGAACTAGGATTCCTGGCAGTGCATTCTGATGAACATAATCAAAGGTAAGGGATTATTTATGATGTAATTTCGTATTTCTGTTGACTCCAACGGCGAAATGTTGTTAAATCTGAGCGCCGTCTCAGATTATTGCATGGTGTGCTTTTTACGTAAAGTTTTTTTTTTAATCTGACACAGCGGTTGCATTAAGAACAAGTGTATCTTTAATTCTGTGTAAAACATGTATCTTTCATTAAAGTTTATGATGAGTATTTCTGTTATTTGACGTGGCTCTCGGCAATTACTCCGGAAATTTTGGAGGCATTTCTGAACATGGCGCCAATGTAAACCGAGATTTGTGGATATAAATATGCACATTATCGAACAAAACATAAATGTATTGTGTAACATGATGTCCTATGAGTGTCATCTGATGAAGATCATCAAAGGTTAGTGATTCATTTTATCTCTATTTCTGCTTTTTGCGACTACTATCTTTTGCTGGGAAAATGGCTGTGTTTTTCTGTGGCTATGTACTGAGCTAACATAATTGTTTGGTGTGCTTTCCCCGTAAATCCTTTTGGAAATCAGACATGTTGGCTGGAGTCACATTATGTGTAGCTTTAATTTGGTGTCTTAATTTGTGTGATTTCATGAAAGATTGATTTTTATAGTAATATATTTGAATTTGGCGCGCTACATTTTTTCTGGATTTATGCCAAGTGGGACGCTAGCGTCCCACCTATCCCAGAGAAGTTAACAACCCTCCAGGCGAGCTTCAATGCCATACAACTCTCCTTCCGTGGCCTCCAATTGCTCTTAAATACAAGTAAAACTAAATGCATGCTCTTCAACCGATCGCTGCCTGCACCTGCCCGCCTGTCCAACATCACTACTCTGGACGGCTCTGACTTAGAATATGTGGACAACTACAAATACCTAGGTGTCTGGTTAGACTGTAAACTCTCCTTCCAGACTCACATCAAACATCTCCAATCCAAAGTTAAATCTAGAATTGGCTTCCTATTCCGCAACAAAGCATCCTTCACTCATGCTGCCAATCATACCCTTGTAAAACTGACCATCCTACCAATCCTCGACTTCGGTGATGTTATTTACAAAATAGCCTCCAATACCCTACTCAATAAATTGGATGCAGTCTATCACAGTGCCATCCGTTTTGTCACCAAAGCCCCATATACTACCCACCACTGCGACCTCTACACTCTCGTTGGCTGGCCCTCGCTTCATACTCGTCGCCAAACCCACTGGCTCCAGGTCATCTATAAGTTTATGCTAGGTAAAGCCCCGCCTTATCTCAGCTCACTGGTCACCATAGCAACACCCACCCGTGGCACGTGCTCCAGCAGGTATATTTCACTGGTCATCCCCAAAGCCAACACTTCCTTTGGCCGCCTTTCCTTCCAGTTCTCTGCTGCCAATGACTGGAACGAATTGCAAAAATCACTGAAGCTGGAGTCTTATATCTCCCTATGAAACTATAAGCATCAGCTGTCAGAGCAGCTTACCGATCACTGTACCTGTACACAGCCAATCTGTAAATAGCACACCAACTACCTCATCCCCATATTGCTAGTTATCCTTTTGCTCTTTTGCACCCCAGTGTCTCAACTTGCACATCATCATTTGCACAACTATCAAATCAAATCATCAAATCAAATCAAATCAAATGTTATTTGTCACATACACATGGTTAGCAGATGTTAATGTAGCGAAATGCTTGTGCTTCTAGTTCCGACAATGCAGTAATAACCAACGAGTAAACTAACCTAACAATTCCACAACTACTACCTTATACACACAAGTGTAAAGGGATAAAGAATATGTACATAAAGATATATGAATGAGTGATGGTACAGAACGGCATAGGCAAGATGCAGTAGATGGTATAGAGTACAGTATATACATATGAGATGAGTAATGTAGGGTATATAAACATAAAGTGGCATAGTTTAAAGTGTATTACATAAAGATGGCAAGATGCAGTAGATGCTATAGAGTACAGTATATACATATACATATGAGATGAGTAATGTAGGGTATGTAAACATTATATTAAGTGGCATTGTGTTAAAGTGGCTAGTGATACATTTTTACATACATTTCCATCAATTCCCATTATTAAAGTGGCTGGAGTTGAGTCAGTATGTTGGCAGCGGCCACTAAATGTTAGTGGTGGCTGTTTAACAGTCTGATGGCCTTGAGATAGAAGCTGTTTTTCAGTCTCTCGGTCCCTGCTTTGATGCACCTTTACTGACCTCGCCTTCTGGATGATAACGGGGTGAACAGGCAGTGGCTCGGGTGGTTGTTGTCCTTGATGATCTTTATGGCCTTCCTGTGACATCGGGTGGTGTAGGTGTCGATTTCAGTGTTAATGATAAATTGTAATTATTTCGCCTCCATGGCCTATTTATTGCCTTACCTCCCTACTCTTCTTCATTTGCACACACCATACATAGATTTTTATATTGTGTTACTGACTGTACGTTTGTTTATGTGTAACTCTGTGTTGTTGATTTTGTCGCACTGCTTTGCTTTATGTTGGCCATGTCCCAGCTGTAAATTAAAACTTGTTCTCAACTGGCCTACCTGGTTAAATAAAGGTGAAATAAAAATATAAAAAACTTCCAAACTAGACCCTGTGTATTCTTCAAACATGTCAGAGAACTGTCTTATATGGGACACCATACGAAACGATGACAACTAAGAGACAAAATTATGATAGTTACAGTATCTGTATCGGCAATGGAAGATATACAGTACCAGTCAAACGTGTATTTGTACTGTTCTAGATTGTAGTACAATAGTGAAGACATCAAAACTATGAAATAACACATATGGGATCATGTTGTAACCAAAAAAGTGCTAAACAAATCAAAATATATTTGAGATTTTAGATTATTTAAAGTAGACACCCTTTGCCTTGATGACAGCTTTGCACACTTTTGCTATTGCATCAAGAAGTTCCTCATCTGTAATTTGGCCTTTACCTGAGTCTTTCTGTAAGGCTGTTAGTTTTACATTATTAATAGAAAAAAATCCATACAATTAACTTCGGTTAGTAGAGATGGAGGAGTATGAAACGAAAACATATGCTTAAAGTAATTTTGCTTCCTCTTTCAAAATATAGTTTGGTGAATCATGGATGACTCCGTCATTTGTAACAAGTTTCAGTAAGTTATTTTTGGTAGCATTTCTATGTTGAAGATGAAAAAAGAATATGGTGAATTTGGTGCACAAAACTTATTTTAATTGTGTGTAGAATATAACCACAGATATAATCCTTGTTCTGTCTATCGTTGTACTCTACCCACAACTTATTTTCATTTGATAGGTAAAGTGTAACTAGCCAGTTGTAGAATATTGTGTTGGCAGTTGATATTGTTTCCACTGTAACATGTCTTTACTTTACTTTAGTAGCAAGGTGTTGTAGAACGAGTGCCTCATGAAACACATTCCAGACGCTGGTACTTCTTGCTATCTTGGCATAACTGTGATTTGACAGAGAAATATCAGCTACCTAGATATACTAGCTATCCCCAAGCTATGCTAGCTAGCTAGCTGCTGTCAAGTTGGCTAAAAACAAGAATATCTTCTGATGGCGAGTCAGTAAGGAGAAGTCCTCAACTTCAAAACTTAACTCCATAACAAAGCTAGCATAGCTTACCTCGCTGTCACTAAGTTACTCACTACTGCCCTTGTTTGTTTGTTGTGATTGAATGGCAAAGACAGACCTAAGAAACACCGACATTAAACCACACTCCAAAGACAACCCGTTTGGGCTTCAGTAATAACCACTGCATTTCTTAATGAGCACCGGAACAAACACATGCAGAATCAGTCAGTGCAGTTCACCTTTATCACAGGCTCAATCTAATAAATAATATCAGTTACCTTTTTTTATTTAACCTTCATTTAACTAGGCAAGTCAGTTCAGAACAAATTCTTATCTACAATGATGGCCTACACCGGCCAAACCAGGACGACGCTGGGGCAATTGTGCTCCGCCCTATGGGACTCCCAATCACGGCCGGTTGTGATGCAGCCTGGAATCAAACCAGGGTGTCTGTAGTGACGCCTCAAGCACTGAGATGCAGTACCTTAGACCGCTCCGCCACTCAGGAGCCCCAAAAATTACATTACCTTTATGAATTTTCAAGCCATTATGTGCTTTATGTGGTTGCTTTGATTTCAAAATGCTTCAAAATTCACAAGTGCTGTCAGCTGATGAAGATGATCTCATAGAACGAAATGCATAAGATCTCCCAAGCCTGAGTTTACCACAGATCTTATTTTCCGTGTTTTTTCAAAAACCCTACAAAAAAACATAAATTTCCCCATAGGCTTTGGCCAACGAGCCATGGCGGAGTTAGTGCCTACAAAAAAAAGCAATTACTATTGCTCTCTATTCTGAATGTAGTTTGCGAAAATCCACTCTGGCTGGCCAGCATAATGTGTTTTGATGCTGGTTTTTGCAAAGGCTGGTCACCTGCGAGAACACAACGAAGGCTGGTCACCAGCAAAAACACAACAAACGCTGGTCACAAGCGAAAACACAATGAAGGCTGGTCTGCCAGCATAACCAGCTAGACCATGCTGATCAGACCAGCTTGACCAGTTAGACCATGCTGGTCATACCAGTTTGACCAGCATCTGAACAGCACTAACCAGCATAGACCAGCACTGACCAGCTTGAAATGTATGCTGGTCTATGCTGTTTTTTTCAGCAGGGTGAAAGAGACTGAGGATGTTTTCACAAAAATAACAACACACAAGCATCTACAACACTATACACACAGTAAAGCACACACATAAGCGCACACATACACACACATATTTACGCTGAATCCATCTCAGGGAATAACATTTTCCCACCAGTCCATCTCTATTTGCAGTATCATGGTTATTTACTCAGCCAACATCATAGATAACCACTTCCTGTCCGTGACTCTGTCTGTCTGTATGGTACACTATAGATATACACAAAAGTATGTGGACACCCCTTCAAATTAGTGGAGTTGGCTATTGCAGCCACACCCATCGCTGACAGGTGTATACAATCGAGCACACGCCATGCAATCTCCATAGACACACATTGGCAGTAGAATGCCCTGAAGAGCTGAGTGACTTTCATCGTGGCACCGTCATAGGATGCCACCTTTCCAACCAGTCAGTTCATAAAATTTCTGCCCTGCTAGAGCTTCCCCGGTCAACTGTAAGTGCTGTTATTGTGAAATGGAAATGTCTAGGAGCAACAACAGCTCAGCCACAAAGTGGTAGGCCACACAAGCTCACAGAATGGGACCACCGAGTGCTGAAGCACGTAGCACATAACATTCATCTGTTGCTACACTCGCTACCAAGTTCCAAACTTTTTCTGGAAGCATCATAAGCACAAGAACTGTTTGTCGGGCACAAGCCTAATATCACCGTGGACAATGCCAAGCGTCGGCTGGAGTGGTGCAAAGCACCATTGGACTATGTAGCAGTGGAAACGCGTTCTCTGGAGTGATGATTCACGCTTCACTGTCTTGCAGTCCGACTGACAAATCTGGGTTTGGCGGATGCCAGGAGAGCGCTACCTGCCCGAAATGCATAGTGCCAACTGTAAAGTTTGGTAAAGGAGAGGAATAATGGTCTGCAGCGGTTATTCATGGTTCAGGCTAGGCCCCTTAATTCCAGTGAAGGGAAATCTTAACGCTACAGCATACAATGACATTTTAGACGATTCTGTGCTTCCAACTTTCTGGCAACAGTTTGGGGAAGGCCCATTGCTATTTCAGCATGACAATGCCCTCATGCACAAACGAGGTCCATACAAAAATTGTTTGTCAAGATCGATGAGGAAGAAACTGACTGACCTGCACAGAGCCCTGACCTCAACCTCATCAAATACCTTTGGGATGAATTAGAACACCGACTGCGACCCAGGCCTAATCGCCCAACATCAGTGCCCAACCTCAATAATGCTCTAGTAGCTAAATAGAAGCAAGTTCCCACAGCAATTTTCCAACATCTAGTGGAAAGCCTTTCCAGACAAGTGGAGGGGCAGACCAACTCCATATTAATGCCCATGATTTTGGAATGAGATGTTCAATGAGCAGGTGTCCACACACTTTTGGTCAAGTAGTGTATATGTGTACTGAAGGAATACATGCAAAATGTACCAGTAGACGACGACAGTATCCAAACTTCCTGCTTCCATCTTCGCCAGTCAAAACAAAAGAGAACATTTCACTGTGGAAAAATAAAATACAATAAATGTATGTATAATATGCTTATTGGTTTGTGATATAAACCCCCCAGAAAACATGTTCACATTGGTATGATGTGGGCCCATTGCAGGCAAACATATTGTCTCCATGCTGACTCCCCATATTGGGCCAATGTGCCTTTGCTCAACAGCTCCACGTTGGCCTCCAAGGCATTGGCCCAGTGTGACCCAATGTGGGCAGCCCATATCTGGTGAGGGCAGCCCTCACTTTGCCTGAAATAAGCCTGTCCTTTCCCAGCAAACATGTCCATATTAGAACGATGTGGGCCCAATGCGGACAAAAATATTGGCCCCATGTAAGCTGCCCACATTAGGCCAATACGCTGTTGCAATTTCATAGGAATATATTTATTTATAATTAATTAATTATACTTTATTTCAATGCATAAATTGCATAATTGTCAAGACTTAAAGGTATTTAAGGGATCATGGATGACCAAGATGTTGCTTTCAAAGTATATTTTTACAAGAGAAACTGTTAAGTGTCTCATATATCACATTTGGCACTTATTTAAGTAATTTTATAGACCTCATCTTTGGCAGTGTACAAGATTCCCCAAAAATGTCTCTTCACATAACAGAACATAAAGTCACTGTCCAGTGTTTTCTGATTTTTATGAAATATGACCAATAATTAATTACAGTATGAGTGAAATAATTTTCCTTTCATAAAAGTTGAATTAATTAAAAAGCTGCTTTTCTGTGAGTAGACCGCTGATTGGCCAGCTCATCTATGACAAAATGGCAAGCATTTTTAAGTGGTCTGTTTGAGATACAAGTTTGAGATGTTTTAAGTGTTTTTTCCCCCCTCCAATGTATGCTTTGGCCACAAATACATAGGATGTATAGGATGAGTCAACAACATTATTTTGTTATGAGTTAACATTATATGAACTTTTAAAAGTGAGATTTTCACAGGACAGGTACTATAAATTTGCCCGAAAAGAACTGTGTGCAAACCATGCCCGATAAATATTGAAATGAGCCACTTGGTGTGAGCTGGCCTGTGTTGGGCTGTAGTGGGCTAGCCTGTGTTTGGGTGTTGTAGGTTAGCCTGTGTTGGGCTTTTGTAGGCTAGCCTGTGTTGGACTGGTGTGGGCTTGGCATGGGCTAGCCTGTGTTGGGCTGGTGTTGGCTAGCCTGTGTTGGGCTGATTTGGGATTGGTGTAGGCTAGCCCATGTTGGGCTGATGTGGGATGGGTGTAGGATAACCTTTGTTTGGTTGGTGTAGGCTACCCTGTGTTGGGCTTGTTGTGGAATAGCCCGTTTGGGGCTGGTGTGGGCTAAGTGTGTTGGGACGTTGTTGGATTGCTGTGGGCTAGCCCCGTGCCCACCTTGCCCACTGAATACCGACATGGGGCCAATGGCGTAATGTTTACTGGGCCACATAGTCTCCAAGGTCAGTATTTTGGTTTATGAGGTTAATAAGAGTAAAGTATGGTACAGATCCATAATAAATAGCTAAATACATTCTATCTATAAAGTGCTTTTCTCAAACATTAGAACTGTGTATGATTACAAAGACATGTAGGTTATATTAGATTAGTTCATTATGAGTGTGATCCTGCTGACCTGGGGTAGTTCTCTACTGGCTTCAAGTCCTTAGCATCAGGGAAACAGAACTGGGGGATGATCCTTAGCTGGTCCTCTGTCTCCTTCATGAACTTGAAGCTCCGCTCCAGCTGCAGACAGAGCAGGACAAAACAGCATAAGTCTGGGTCAAAATACGAAATCCATCAAAAACCGAGTCTAATCGCGACCGAAATCAACACTTAGCCTTTAATTTCTAAACACTTTCCTGAAGACCCATTGCAGATCTCAGAGGATTACCCAATGCTAAGACAATTGGAAGGTTAAGTAGAACCATCGACAGATTGCTAACTATCCTGTCACTTTAAAATTCAGAACATTTTTATACTCCCCAAAGTGCAATTTCTGTGCAGCATAATTTTATATCTGCAAATCGAAAAGAAGAAGGGACTAGGTCAGGACACATTTTCTGTCCAGGCACTCAAATCAAATCACATTCTATTTGCCACACGCTTCGTAAAAAATAGTTGTAGTCTAACAGTGAAAGCCTTACTTATTGGTCCTTTTCCAACAATACAGAGTTAAGATAAAGATATAGAATAAAACATGTAAATAGTAACACGAGGAATAAATACACAGTGAATAATAATAAAGACAAAAGTGACATGGCTATATACCGGGAGTACCAGTACCGAGTCAATGTGCAGGGGTACAAGGTAATTAAGGTTAGCTATGTACATATACTGTAGGTAGAGGATAAAGTAACTAGGCAAAAGGATAGATGATAGACAGTAGGAGCAGCTTGTGTGTGTGTGTGTGTGTGTGTGTGTGTGTGTGTGTGTGTGTGTGTGTGTGTGTGTGTGTGTGTGTGTGTGTGTGTGTGTGTGTGTGTGTGTGTGTGTGTGTGTGTGTGTGTGTGTGTGTGTGTGTGTGTACGTGCGTGTTTGTGACGTCAGTATGAGTGTGTGCGTGCACGTGCTATAAAGTGCCTTCAGAAAGTATTCACACCCCTTGACTTTTCCCACATTTTATTGTGCTAAAAAGTGGGATTCAAATGGATTTAATAATTTTTTTGTCAAAATCTACACAAAATACTCTTTAATGTCAAAGTAGAAGATTAATGAACATTAATGAAAAATAAAACAGTATCTTTAAAGGGGGGTGGATCAGCTTTAATATTGCATATATACATTCTATATAAATTTCACGGACACAGTATATTTTACATTATTTTACATTAGTTATCTCTGAAGACCATCCAGTTTTGATGTCTATTTTCCATATATTTTCAACTGTGCTGTTTCACAAATGTTCTGAACCTATATACATTTTACGGCAAAATATGGCTACTTTGAAGAATCTGAAATATAACATACATTGTGATTTGTTAAAACACTTCTTTGGTTACTACATGATTCCATATGTGTTATTTCATAGTTTTGATGTCTTAATAACTATTATTCTACAATGTAGAAAAAGGTAAAAAAAATAAAGAAAAACCCTTGAATGAGTAGGTGTTCTAAAACTTTTGACCGTATATATAATAATAATAATAATATATATTTTTGTTGCCTGTTTTGCATGTCATTTTATTAATAATACCTGTCACATAGGTCACCACCAGGCAACTTGCAGACGTGTTGCTGTGCGTTTTGTTGCCAACCTTACTTTGCTACCTGACAACTTTACGGTGTTTTTACTTTTTAATTACCGTTTATATTTTTTTCGTTTTTTCCCTCACAACTTTTTTTTTCATTCAACTTTTTCACTCCGGACGCTTTATCTGGACATGGTTCGTCAGCACCTTCAACAGCTGAAGCTAAGTAGTAACATTCACATGATGCCTTCTAATTGCGGATAGCTGTGATGCAAGCCCAGCTTCAGACTCAATCGTTAGGCAAGGGTAATTTCAGTTTAGGAAAGGATGAAACAGCGTCTGTGCCACCAGTAAGTACAGATAGTAGTATAAATCCCCTCGCACAGTCCCCGCAGCCGTACAACTTTCTCATGGCTTCTGGAGAGAAATGCTGTAGGAATGCTCAACCGGTGTCGCTCATTCAGCCGACAGAAACTTTCATCCGGTTTTCCCCATTAAGCAGCGAGTCGGAGGCGGCGCCTTCTCTTGTCTCTACTCCTCCGGTTACGGGGTCTGAGACACCGAAGCTTCCCACCATTAGCTCTGACAAATTGAAAACCCTAGTCATTGCGACTCCATTACCCGCAGTATTAGACTTAAAACAAATCGTCCAGCGATCATACACTGTTTACCAGGAGGCAGGGCTACCGACGTTAAGGCTAATCTGAAGATGGTGCTGGCTAAAGCTAAAACTGGCGAGTGTAGAGAGAATAGAGATATTGTTATCCACGTCGGGCACCAACGATGTTAGGATGAAACAGTCAGAGGTCACCAAGCGCAACATAGCTTCAGCGTGTAAATCAGCTAGAAAGATGTGTCGGCATCGAGTAATTGTCTCTGGCCCCCTCCCAGTTAGGGGGAGTGATGAGCTCTACAGCAGAGTCTCACAACTCAATCGCTGGTTGAAAACTGTTTTCTGCCCCTCCCAAAAGATAGAATTTGTAGATAATTGGCCCTCTTTCTGGGACTCACCCACAAACAGGACCAAGCCTGGCCTGCTGAGGAGTGACGGACTCCATCCTAGCTGGAGGGGTGCTCTCATCTTATCTACCAACATAGACAGGGCTCTAACTCCTCTAGCTCCACAATGAAATAGGGTGCAGGCCAGGCAGCAGGCTGTTAGCCAGCCTGCCAGCTTAGTGGAGTCTGCCACTAGCATAGTCAGTGTAGTCAGCTCAGCTTTCCCCATTGAGACTGTGTCTGTGCCTCAACCTAGGTTAGGCAAAACTAAACATGGCGGTGTTCGCCTTAGCAATCTCACTAGGATAAAGACCTCCTCCATTCCTGCCATTATTGAAAGAGATCGTGATACCTCACATCTCAAAATAGGGCTACTTAATGTTAGATCCCTCACTTCAAAGGCAGTTATAGTCAATGAACTAATCACTGATCATAATCTTGATGTGATTGGCCTGACTGAAACATGGCTTAAGCCTGATGAATTTACTGTGTTAAATGAGGCCTCACCTCCTGGTTACACTAGTGACCATATCCCCTGTGCATCCCGCAAAGGCGGAGGTGTTGCTAACATTTACGATAGCAAATTTCAATTTACAAAAAAAAAAATGACGTTTTCGTCTTTTGAGCTTCTAGTCATGAAATCTATACAGCCTACTCAATCACTTTTTATAGCTACTGTTTACAGGCCTCCTGGGCCATATATAGCGTTCCTCACTGAGTTCCCTGAATTCCTATCGGACCTTGTAGTCATAGCAGATAATATTCTAATTTTTGGTGATTTTAATATTCACATGGAAAAGTCCACAGAACCACTCCAAAAGGCTTTCAGAGCCATCATCGACTCAGTGGGTTTTGTCCAACATGTCTCTGGACCTACTCACTGCCACAGTCATACTCTGGACCTAGTTTTGTCCCATGGAATAAATGTTGTAGATCTTAATGTTTTTCCTCATAATCCTGGACTATCGGACCACCATTTTATTACGTTTGCAATCGCAACAAATAATCTGCTCAGACCCCAACCAAGGAGCATCAAAAGTCGTGCTATAAATTCTCAGACAACACAAAGATTCCTTGATGCCCTTCCAGACTCCTTCTGCCTACCCAAGAACGTCAGAGGACAAAAATTTAACATTGCGCAATACCCTAGATGCAGTTGCACCCCTAAAAACTAAAAACATTTGTCTGAAGAAACTAGCTCCCTGGTATACAGAAAATACTCGAGCTCTGAAGCAAGCTTCCAGAAAATTGGAACGGAAATGGCGCCACACCAAACTGGAAGTCTTCCGACTAGCTTGGAAAGACAGTACCGTGCAGTATCGAAGAGCCCTCACTGCTGCTCGATCATCCTATTTTTCCAACTTAATTGAGGAAAATAAGAACAATCCCCCAAAAAAGTTTTATACTGTCGCAAAGCTAACTAAAAAGCAGCATTCCCCAAGTGAGGATGGCTTTCACTTCAGCAGTAATAAATTCATGAACTTCTTTGAGGAAAAGATCATGATCATTAGAAAGCAAATTACAGACTCCTCTTCTGCATATCTGCATATTCCTCCAAAGCTCAGCTGTCCTGAGTCTGCACAACTCTGCCAGGACCTAGGATCAAGAGAGACACTTAAGTGTTTTAGTACTATATCTCTTGACACAATGATGAAAATAATCATGGCCTCTAAACCTTCAAGCTGCATACTGGACCCTAATCCAACTAAACTACTTAAAGAGCTGCTTCATGTGCTTGGCCCTCCTATGTTAAACATAATAAATGGCTCTCTATCCACCGGATGTGTACAAAACTCACTAAAAGTGGCAGTAATAAAGCCTCTCTTGAAAAAGCCAAACCTTGACCCAGAAAATATAAAAAACTATCTACTAACTATATCAAATCTTCCATTCCTCTCAAAAATTGTAGAAAAAGCTGTTGCGCAGCAACTCACTGCCTTCCTGAAGACAAACAATGTATACGAAATGCTTCAGTCTGGTTTTAGACCCCATCATAGCACTGAGACTGCACTTGTGAAGGTGGTAAATTACCTTTTAATGGCGTCAGACTGAGGCTCTGCATCTGTCCTCGTGCTACTAGACCTTAGTGCTACCTTTGATACCATTGATTACCACATTCTTTTGGAGAGATTGGAAACCCAAATTGGTCTACACGGACAAGTTCTGGCCTGGTTTAGATCTTATCTGTCAGAAAGATATCAGTTTGTCTCTGTGAATGGTTTGTCCTCTGACAAATCAACTGTACATTTCGGTGTTCCTCAAGGTTCCGTTTTAGGACCACTATTGTTTTCACTATATATTTTAACTCTTGGGGATGTCATTCGAAAACATAATGTTAACTTTCACTGCTATACGGATGACACACAGCTGTACATTTCAATGAAACATGGTGAAGCTCCAAAATTGCCCTCGCTAGAAGCCTGTGTTTCAGACATAAGGAAGTGGATGGCTGAAAACTTTCTACTTTTAAACTCGGACAAAACAAAGATGCGTGTTCTAGGTCCCAAGAAACAAAGAGATCTTCTGTTGAATCTGACAATTAATCTTGATGGTTGTAAAGTCGTCTCAAATAAAACTGTGAAGGACCTCGGCGTTACTCTGGACCCTGATCTCTCTTTTGACGAACATATCAAGACTGTTTCAAAGGCAGCTTTTTTCCATCTACGTAACATTGCAAAAATCAGAAATTTTCTGTCCAAAAATGATGCAGAAAAATTAATCCATGCTTTTGTTACTTCTAGGTTAGACTACTGCACTGCTCTACTTTCCGGCTACCTGGATAAAGCACTAAATAAACTTCAGTTAGTGCTAAATACGGCTGTTAGAATCCTGACTAGAACCAAAAAATTTGATCATATTACCCCAGTGCTAGCCTCCCTACACTGGCTTCCTGTTAAGGCAAGGGCTGATTTCAAGGTTTTACTGTTAACCTACAAAGCGTTACATGGGCTTGCTCCTACCTATCTTTCCGAGTTGGTCCTGCCGTACATACCTACACGTACGCTACGGTCACAAGACGCAGGCCTCCTAATTGTCCCTAGAATTTCTAAGCAAACAGTTGGAGGCAGGGCTTTCTCCTATAGATCTCCATTTTTATGGAATGATCTGCCTACCCATGTGAGAGACGCAGACTCGGTCTCAACCTTTAAGTCTTTACTGAAGACTTATCTCTTCAGCGGGTCATTTGATTGAGTGTAGTCTGGCCCAGGAGTGTGAAGGTGAACGGAAAGGCTCTGGAGCAACGAACCGCCCTTGCTGTCTCTGCCTGGCCGGTTCCCCTCTCTCCACTGGGATTCTCCGCCTCTAACCCTATTACAGGGGCTGAGACACTGGCTTACTGGTGCTCTTTCATGCTGTCCCTAGGAGGGGTGTGTCACTTGAGTGGGTTGAGTCACTGACGTGATATTCCTGTCTGGGTTGGCGCCCCCCTCGGTTTGTGCCGTGGCGGAGATCTTTGTGGGCTATACTCGGCCTTGTCTCAGGATGGTAATTTGGTGGTTGAAGATATCCCTCTAGTGGTGTGGGGGCTGTGCTTTGGCAAAGTGGGTGGGGTTATATCCTTCCTGTTTGGCCCTGCCCGGGGGTATCATCAGATGGGGCCACAGTGTCTCCTGACCCCTCCTGTCTCAGCCTCCAGTATTTATGCTGCAGTAGTTTATGTGTCGGGGGGCTAGGGTCAGTTTGTTATATCTGGAGTACTTCTCCTGTCTCATCCGGTGTCCTGTGTGAATTTAAGTATGCTCTCTCTAATTCTCTCTTTCTCTTTCTTGGAGGACCTGAGCCCTAGGACCATGCGTCAGGACTACCTGGCATGATGACTCCTTGCTGTCCCCAGTCCACCTGGCCGTGCTGCTGCTCCAGTTTCAACTGTTCTGCCTGCGGCTATGGAACCCTGACCTGTTGACCGGACGTGCTACCTGTCCCAGACCTGCTGTTTTCAACTCTCTAGAGACCGCAGGAGCGGTAGAGATACTCTTAATGGCTCTATGAAAACCCAACTGACATTTACTCCTGAGGTGCTGACTTGCTGCACTCTCAACAACTACTGTGATTATTATTATTTGACCATGCTGGTCATTTATGAACATTTGAACATCTTGGCCATGTTCTGTTATAATCTCCACCCGGTACAGCCAGAAGAGGACTGGCCACCCCTCATAGGCTGGTTACTCTCTAGGTTTCTTCCTAGGTTTTGTCCTTTCTAGGGAGTTTTTCCTAGCCACCGTGCTTCTACACCTGCATTGCTTGCTGTTTGGGTTTTTAGGCTGGGTTTCTGTACAGCACTTTGAGATATCAGCTGATGTACGAAGGGCTATATAAATACATTTGATTTGATTTGATTTAAATTGATTTGTCAAATATCAGTTTGCAAACAATGTAAAAACAAAAAACAATTGAGTTAATAAAGTCGCATGCAAACAAGGTATCTTTTTTGCTTTCTTGAGTAAGGCAGCTCCAAAATGCAGGTGTTTCAGCCCAGCTCAGTGCTTTCTATGGTGGTGGGGCAGCCAACGGAAAATACTGAGCATAGGGGTTGGTAATGTTCTCTAGTTGCGCTGTGATTGGCTCAGTGTTCTGTCATTCATGGGCACACTACATCAACGCAAAATATACGGTGAGCTCAAAAATTCAAGCCCTTTGGGTGCTGCAATAGAGTTACATTAGAAGTGCAAATCCAAGAAGGCTCATTGGCAACAGATAAAATGACGTCAAATCACGCTATATCTAGCATAGCTTTGATTGGACTTAGCTAGCAAGCTAGCTTCTTATGGCTGAGATCTCGTTAACGGGATCGACTTGACAACAGCCATTGAAAGTGCAGGGCGCCAAATTCAACAACAGAAATCTCATAATTAAAATTCCTCAAACATACAAGTATTTAACACCATTTTAAAGATAAACTTGTTTTAAATCCAGCCACAGTGTCCGATTTCAAAAAGGCTTTACGACGAAAGCACACCAAATGATTGGCAACACTGGCATTTTTCCAGCCAAAGAGAGGAGTCACAAAAAGCAGAAATAGAGATAAAATGAATCACTAACCTTTGATGATCTTCATCAGATGACACTCCAAGATGAGATGAGATCCTCAGACCCCTTGTGAGACCATATGCTGACACATGCACATTTGTGGCCTGCTGGAGGTCATTTTGCAGGGCTCTGGCAGTGCTCCTCCTGCTCAAAGGCGGAGGTAGCGGTCCTGCTGCTGGGTTGTTGCCCTCCTACGGCCTCCTCCACGTCTCCTGATGTACTGGCCTGTCTCCTGGTAGCGCCTCCATGCTCTGGACACTATGCTGACAGACACAGCAAACCTTTTTGCCACAGCTCGCATTGATGTGCCATCCTGGATGAACTGCACTACCTGAGCCACTTGTGTGGGTTGTAGACTCCGTCTCATGCTACCACTAGAGTGAAAGCACCGCCAGCATTCAAAAGTGACCAAAACATCAGCCAGGAAGCATAGGAACTGAGAAGTGGTCTGTGGTCACCACCTGCAGAACCATTCCTTTATTGGGGGTGTCTTGCTAATTGCGTATAATTTCCACCTTTTGTCTATTCCATTTGCACAACAGCATGTGAAATTTATTGTCAATTAGTATTGCTTCCTAAGTGGACAGTTTGATTTCACAGAAGTGTGATTGACTTGGAGTTACATTGTGTTGTTTAAGTGTTCCCTTTATTTTTTTGAGCAGTGTATATTATATTTTATCTTCTTGAATTAAGTTCCTCCAGTTCTTTTAGTTTTTCCTAAAAAAAGTTCTGTGTCTCTGAGACTTTTTTTTTTATATCTATCTGTACTATTTCCATTGTTAATATGAACTCTTTTGACCTAAATGGCTTTTGTTTTAAAGATGAGTATTGAATTGCATGACCTCTAAAGACACATTTAAAAGTGTCCCATACAATAATGGGATCTGCTGTATCTATGCTATGTTGGGAAAGTCAGTTGTAAATTATTCTGTCCTGGTTAAAAACAAGTCATCCAATAGCCTTTGATTACATTTCCAATATCCTCGCCCATGTGGAAATTCTGTAAGAGTGATGTATATTCCAATTATTTGATGGTCCGACCACATTCTGTATCCTATCAACACGTTTTAAACCTTTGGTGCCAGCGAGAAGGACATAAGAAAGTAGTGAAGACGACTAGCTTGATTGAGCCTATCAAAACAAATCAAAGTTTATTTGTCACGTGAGCCGAATACAAGAGGTGTAGGTAGACCTTACAATGAAATGCTTACATACAGGCTCTAACCAATGTTGCAAAAAAGGTATTAGGTAAACAATAGGTAAGTAAAGAAATAAAAACAACAGTAAAAAGACTGAAAAATAACAGTAGCGAGGCTATATACAGTAGCGAGGCTATAAAAACAGCGAGGCTACATACAGACACCGGTTAGTCAGGCTGATTGAGGTAGTATGTACATGTAGATATGGTTAAAGTGACTATGCATATATGATGGACAGAGAGTAGCAGTAGCGTAAAAGAGGAGTTGGTGGGTGGTGGGAGGCGGGACACAATGCAGATAGCACGGTTAGCCAATGTGCGGGAGCACTGGTTGGTCGGGCCAATTGATGTATTATGTACATGAATGTACAGTTAAAGTGACTATGCATATATGATAAACAGAGAGTAGCAGCAGCGTAAAAGAGGGGTTGGGGGGCACACAATGCAAATAGTCCGGGTAGCCATTTGATTACCTGTTCAGGAGTCTTATGGCTTGGGGGTAAAAACTGTTGAGAAGCCTTTTTGTCCAAGACTTGGCACTCCGGTACTGCTTGCCATGCGGTAGTAGAGATAACATGACTGGGGTGACTGAGGTCTTTGACAATTTTTAGGGAATTCCTCTGACACCGCCTGGTGTAGAGGTCCTGGATGGCAGGCAGCTTAGCCCCAGTGATGTAGTGGGCCGTACGCACTACCCTCTGTAGTGCGTTGTGGTCGGAGGCCGAACAATTGCCGTACCAGGCAGTGATGCAACCAGTCAGGATTCTCTCGATGTTGCAGCTGTAGAACCTTTTGAGAATCTCAGGACCCATGCCAAATCTTTTTAGTTTCCTGAGGAGGAATAGGCTTTGTCGTGCCCTCTTCACGACCGTCTTGGTGTGTTTGGACCATTCTAGTTTGTTGTTGATGTGGACACCAAGGAACTTGAAGCTCTCAACCTGCTCCACTACAGCCCCGTCGATGAGAATGGGGGCGTGCTCGGTCCTCCTTTTCCTGTAGTTCACAATCATCTCCTTAGTCTTGGTTACGTTGAGGGATAGGTTGTTATTCTGGCACCACACGGACAGGTCTCTGACATCCTCCCTATAGGCTGTCTCGTCGTTGTCGGTGATCAGGCCTACCACTGTTGTGTCGTTTGCAAACTTAATGATGGTGTTGGAGTCGTGCCTGGTCATGCAGTCGTGGGTGAACAGGGAGTACAGGAGGGGTCTGAGCACGCGCCCCTGGGGGGCTCCAGTGTTGAGGATCAGCGTGGCAGATGTGTTGCTACCTACCCTCACCACCTGGGGGTGGCCCGTCAGGATCCAGTTGCAGAGGTCGGTGTTTAGTCCCAGGATGCTTAGCTTAGTGATGAGCTTTGAGGTTACTATGGTGTTGAACGCTGAGCTGTAGTCAATGAATAGCATTCTCACATAGGTGTTCCTTTTGTCCAGGTGGGATAGGGCAGTGTAGAGTGCAATAGAGATTGCATCATCTGTGAATCTGTTTGGGCGGTATGCAAATTGGAGTGGGTCTAGGGTTTCTGTGATAATGGTGTTGATGTGAGCCATTACCAGCCTTTCAAAGCACTTCATGGCTACGGACGTGAGTGCTACGGGTCTGTAGTCATTTAGGCAGGTTGCCTTAGTGTTTTTGGGCACAGGGACTATGGTGGTCTGCTTGAAATATGTTGGTATTACATACTCAGACAGGGAGAGTTTGGAAATGTCAGTGAAGACACTTGCCAGTTGATCAGCGCATGCTTGGAGTACACGTCCTGGTAATACATCTGGCCCTGCAGCCTTGTGAATGTTGACCTGTTTAAAGGTCTTATTTACATCAGCTGCGGAGAGCGTGATCACACA
The DNA here is from genome assembly GCF_016432855.1 of Salvelinus namaycush. NCBI lineage: Eukaryota > Metazoa > Chordata > Actinopteri > Salmoniformes > Salmonidae > Salvelinus > Salvelinus namaycush. The sequence goes on along the minus strand of NC_052344.1, from coordinate 45,378 downwards.
GTTGTCTGGAACAGCTGATAATCCCATGCTTGTTTCAGTGTTACTTGCCTCGAAGCGAGCATAGAAGTTATTTAGTTCGTCTGGTAGGCTCGTGTCACAGGGCAGCTCGCGGTTGTGCTTCCCTTTGTAGTCCATAATAGTTTGCAGGCCCTGCCACATCTGACGAGGGTCGGAGACGGTGTAGTACGATTCGATCTTAGTCCTGTATTGAAGCATTGCCTGTTTGATGGTTCTTCGGAGGGCATAGCATTTCTTATAAGCTTCCGGGTTAGAGTTCCGCTCCTTGAAAGTGGCAGCTCTAGCCTTTAGCTTAGTGCAAATGTTGCCTGTAATCCACGGCTTCTGGTTGGGTTATGTACGTACAGTCACTGTGGGGATGACGTCATCGATGCACTTATTGATAAAGCCAGTGACTGATGTGGTGTACTCCTCAATGCCATGGGAAGAATCACAGAACATATTCCAGTCTGTGCTAGCAAAACAGTCCTGTAGTTTAGCATCTGCATCATCTGACCACTTTTTTAGAGACCGTGTCACTGTTGCTTCCTGCTTTCATTTTTGCTTGTAAGCAGGAATCAGGAGGATAGAATTATGATCAGATTTGGCAAATGGAGAGCGAGGGAGAGATTTGTATACTTCTCTGTGTGTGGAGTAAAGGTGGTCTAGAATTATTTCCCTCTGGTTGCACATTTAACCTACTGATAGAAATTTGGTAAAACTGATTTAAGTTTCCCTGCATTAAAGTCTCCGGCCCCTAGGAGCGCCGCCTCTGGATTAGCATTTTCCTGTTTGCTTATGGCGGTATACAGCTCATTGACTGCGGTTTTAGTGCCAGGGTCGGTCTGTGGTGGTATGTAGACAGCTGCGAAAAATACAGATGAAAACTCTCTAGGTAGATAGTGTGGTCTACAGCTTATCATGAGATACTCTACCTCAGGTGAGCAAACCTCTAGACTTCCTTAGATATCATGCACCAGCTGTTGTTTACATAAATGCATAGGCCTCCGCCCTGTGTCTTACCAGAAGCTGCTGTTCTGTCCTGCCGATAGTGTATAACCCGCCAGCTGTATGTTCTTAGAGCCATCGTTCAGCCACGATGAAACATAAGATATTACAGTTTTTAATGTCCCGTTGGTAGGATAAACGTGCTTTCAGTTCGTCCAATTTTCCAGCGATTGAACGTTAGCTAGCAGGACGAAAGGAAGATTAGCCACTCGTTGCCTGATCCTCACAAAACACCATGATCTCTTTCAGTGAAATCTTTCTCCAGCTAATAACGGGGATCTGGGCCTGGTCGGGTGTTTGTATTATATCCCTCCCATCTGACTCATTGAAGAAGAACTCTTCTTTCAGTTTGAGGTGAGCAATTGCAGTTCTGATGTCCATGAGCTTTTTTTTCTCATAAGAGACGGTTGCAGCAACATCCTGTTCAAAACAAGTTACGAACAACGCAAAAAAACGAACAAAAGGACATGGTTGGTTAAGAGCCGATAAGATGGCAGCCTTCTCCTTCGGCACCATTATACATGGTGTTTGTAAATGTACCATTAAAAAGTACCATGATGATTGAGTGTCCATATAGCGGTACCATGATATTTGCACTGCTACTCAGAAAACCTCCGATCGTTCTTGACTTTTCCACCCGCTAAAACCTCCCCCTATCTCATGTTGTCGTCCCGGTGACTGGCAGACCCCCCCGTCCACCTGGGTCTTAGGGCCTTTGAGAGATTGGGACCCACCATTTAAAAAGAGCACACAGTGCCACCTACAGAACAGAAGCAGATTAACAGCCAAAAGCGTTTTCAACGCCATCACCTCGATTGTATTGTGTACTGTTATAATTTGTTTTTACTATTTTTACATTGTAGAATAATAGTGAAGACATCAAAACTATGAAATAACACATATGGAATCATGTCGTAACCAAAAAAGTGTTAAAAAAATCTAATATATTTTATATTTGACATTCAAATATTTTATATTTGACAAAGAAATTTGTTCAAAACTGTTCTTTCTCTCTCTTTGAGTCAACTACACCACATGTTATACACTGCAGTGCTAGCTAGCTGTAGCTTGTGCTTTCAGTTCTAGATTAATTATCTGATCCTTTGATTGGGTGGACAACATGTCAGTTCATGCTGCAAGAGCTCTGATAGGCTGGAGGACGTCCTCCGAAAGTTGTCATAATTACTGTGTAAGTCTATGGAAGGGGGTGAGAACCATGAGCCTCCTAGGCTTTATTTTGAAGTCAATGTACCCAGAGAAGGACGGAAGCTAGCTGTCCTCTGGCTACACCATGGTGCTACCCTACAGAGTACTGTTGAGGCTACTGTAGACCTTCTTTGCAAAATAATGTTTTAATCAGTTATTTGGTGACGTGATTATATTTCGTATAGTTTAAACAAAAAATTATAACTTTTTATTTGTTTTACAATTTGAATTTTTATGAAATTCACAGATGAGGATGGTCCTCTCCTTCCTCCTCTGAGGAGCCGCCACTGGTGTGAGTACTTTCTGAAGGCACTGTATGTGTGTGGGCATATGTAGTGTGTGTGTGTGTATGTAAGTGTTAGGATGTCAGCGTAAGTATGTGTTAGTGTGTGGGTAGAGTTCAGTGTGTGTGCATAGAGTCAGTGCAAGAGATTTAGTGCAAAAAAGGGTCAATGCAGGTAGTCCGGGTAGCCATTTGATTAGCTATTTAGCAGTCTTGTTTTAGTATTCTTATGCTTGGGGGTAGAAGCTGTTCAGGGTCCTGTTGGTTCCAGACTTGGTGCACTGGTACAACTTCCCTTGCGCTAGCAGAGAGAACAGTCTATGGCTTGGGTGGCTGGAGTCTAACAATTCTTTGGGCCTTCCTCTGACTCCGCCTGGTGTAGAGGTCCTGGATGGCAGGGAGCTCAGCCCAAGTGATATACTGGGCCGTGCTCATCACCCTCTGTAGCACCTTGCGGCCAGGTGCCTTGCAGTTGCAGTACCAAGCAGTGATGCAGCCAGTCAAGATACTCTCAATGATGCAGCTGTAGAACTTTTCAAAGATCTGAGGGGCCATGCCAAGTCTTTTAATGACGTGCGCTCTTCACAACTGCGTGGGGTGTATGTGGACCATGTTAATTCCTCAGTGATGTGGACACAGAGGAACTTGAAGCTCTCGACTCGCTTCACTACAGCCCCATCGCTGTGGATGGGGGCGTGCTCGCACCGTCGTTCGTTTCCTGTAGTCCACGATCAGCTCCGTTGTCTTGCTGATGTTGAGGGAGAGGTTGTCCTGGCACCACACTGCCAGCTCTCTGACCTCCTCCCTAAAGAATGCCTCATCGTCATCGGTTATCAGTCTTACCACCATCATGTCATCTGTAAACTTGATGATGGTGTTGGAGTCGTGCATGGCCACGCAGCCCTGGGTGAACGGGGAGTACAAGAGAGGACTAAGCACCCACCCCTGAGGGGCCCTGTGTTGGTCAATGTGGCGGATCTGTTGTTCCCTACCCGCACTGCCTGAGTGTGGCCCGTCAGGAAGTCCAGGATTCAGTTGCACAGGAAGGTGTTCAGTCCCGGGGTCCTGAGCTTGATGATGAGCTTGGAGGGGTCCATGGTGTTGAATGCTGAGATGTAGTCAAAGAACAGCATTCTTATGTAGGTATTTACCCTTTTGTCCAGGTAGGTGAGGGCAATGTGGAGTGCAATAGAGATCATCTGTGGATGATCATCTTTTGTTTTCAGTCAGGATCTCAGCGATCACTGCCTCATTGCCTGCATCCGCTATGGGTCCACGGTCAAACAACCACCCCTCATCACTGTTGGGGCAGTGCACAAATTGGAGTGGGTCCAGGGTGTCTGGGATGATGGTGCTGATGTGAGCCATGACCGGCCTTTCAAAGCATTTCATGGCCACTTCCAATGAGCATCAGAGTCAGCGTAGTAGGATTCGATCTTGGTCCTGTATTGGCGCCTTGCCTGAACTATGGCTCACCGGTGGTCGTTGTGGGATTTCTTATAAGCGTCTTGATTAATGTCTCGCTCCTTGAAAGCGGAAGCTCTAGCCTTTAGCTCAGTGCTAATGTTCGCTGTAATCCATGGCTTCTGGTTGGGTTATGTACATACAGTCACAATGGGGATGACGACGTCGATGAATTCATTTATGAAGCTGGTGACTGATGTTGTAAATCTCAGAACATATTCCAGTCTGTGCTATACCAAAACAGTCCTGTAATTTAACATCTGCTTTGTCAGACCACTTCCATATTGAACTACGCTCGCTTCGAGGTAAACAACACACTACCTCCTGTTTGAGTTTTTTTGCTTGTAAGCAGGAATCAGGAGGATCGAGATATGGTCTGATTTGCCAAAGGGAGGGCAAGGGAGGGCCTTGTATGCAGGTTATTGATCGCTGTTCTGATGTCCAGAAGCTGTTTTCGGTCATAGGAAATTATGGCGGAGACATTATGTGCAATAAAATCTAAGATCAGCATAGACAATTATTTTAAAAACAGCAGGAGCCTCTAAGACGGCAGCTCCATGTTCAAACTCCTTCATTCTCCTCACCTTGAGGGGAAAATGCTGTGTGACCTCCGGCAGGTAGTGGACGCCAGCCTTGGTGCTGTGCAGCGCCACAACCAGAAAGTACTCAAAGAGCTGGCGTTGATGTAGCTCCTTCAGATTCCTGTTGAGGTCCAGAGAGCTGTGTTTGTTACAGTACTGACCCTCAGCCGGCTGGCTCAGGATAGACTGGACTGAGGACAGACGCTGCCGATGGGCTGAGAGAGCGGAAGGAGGGTATGGAAGGAAAGGAAGGAAAGGCAACGGTAATGAAGGAGAGGGGTAGATAAAGGGAATATTAATTTGATACTGACAGAAGCACTTCATGGAAATGTGAAAGATGTCAGTTGGTCACATAGTACCTTTAACCCTGTCCTCTGTTTCACTCTCTGAGTCAGTCTTTTCATCTGTGACTGCAACAAAAATGAAAAAAGTGTTACAAAATGGAGAGCATTAAAATAATGTTAATCAAGTTTTGGGGGTTGAAAGAATCTCACACTCACCTCTCCCTGAGCTGGTCTCAGCAATGTGATAGACCCTCCTCAGATGTTTCTTTCCAACACGAGCCTCGAAGATGCTGTTGATTTTAAGCACATCCTGTTGGAAGAATGAATGTTAGAAATATCAATATTGGATATGCACAGAGTATACAAAACATTAAGAATGCCATTCCATGACATAGACTGACCAGGTGAATCCAGGTGAAAGCTATGATCCCTTGATGATGTCACTTGTTAAATCCACTTTAATCAGTGTAGATGAAGGGGAGCAGACTGTCACACCATGGCCATAGAGAGGTTTTTATTCTCTCTTTTGGTTAGGCCAGGGTGTGACTAGGGTGGGCCTTCTAGTGTCTTTATTTCTATGTTTTCTTTTTCTTTGGCCGGGTGTGGTTCTCAATCAGAGGCAGCTGTCTATCGTTGTCTCTGATTGAGAACCATACTTAGGTAGCTCTTTTTTCCACCTGTGTTTGTGGGAAGTTGACTTTGTTTAGGGCACATAGCCTTTAGCTTCACGGTTTGTTTTTTTGTAGTGTTTATTGTTTAGTTCGGCGTCATTTTTATTAAATAAAAGAAAATGTACGCTCACCACGCTGCACCTTTGTCCACTTCTTTTCACGGCCGTGACACAGACAGGTTAAAGAAGGATGTTTAAGCCTTGAGACAATTGATATATGGATTGTGTAGTATATGTGCGATTTAGAGGGTGAATTGGCAAAAAAAATATTTAAGTGCCTTTTGAACGGGGTATGGTAGTAGGTGCCATGCGCACCGGTTTGTGTCAAGAACTGCAATGCTGCTGGGTATTTCACACTCAACAGTTTCCCATGTTTATCAGGAATGGTCCACCACCCAAAGGATATCCAGTCACCTGGACACAACTGTGGGAAGCATTGGAGACAACATGGGCCAGCATCCCTGTGGAACTCTTTCGACACCTTGTAGAGTCCATGCCCCGATGAACTGATGTTGTTCAGAGGGCAAAAGGGGGGAGGGGGTGTGCAACTCAATATTAGTAATGTGTTCCTAATGTTTGGTATACTCAGTGTATAGGAGAGGAAACGAGGAGAGGAGATGAAGCCACTTAAGACTATTGAGATTCCCCCACAGTCTCTTACTGTTGGTATCCTCCTGCAGGCGGGGTTATAGGAATCTCCTCCAGACAGCCAGTGGGGCAGCTCATCTGCGCTGTGAGGGGTGGACGGGGGGCTGAGCCGGGGGGGAGATGCTACTCCTCCACTATCACTACGGTGGTGGTTGGTCTTACGCAGATCTGGAAGCTTGAAACTGCAACTCCCACCAGAGTTCTGTCTGAAGAAACCAGGCCTGGAGATCTGCACAGAGATTAAAAATAATCAGATCAATCTGTGAAGTAAAGTCATTAGCTAATGTTAAGGACATCACACTGCTTGCTTAGCGAGTACCTCCTGATTTGGCTCATAAAACTCAAACCCAGATCTCTGCCCCGCAAACACACGTGACCATCTTACCCAGTCATGCCACCGAAAAGCTGGCTTTCTAACAGCGCATGTGGACTCTTCAGGCTGAGGAGTGAGCATCACATATCCCCATCTGCTACACTGACACAAACTGTCATGACTGTTGATGACATATGTTGTCATCATTAAGACAGTGTTATGTACCTTGGAGCATTCTGACCCAGGAGAGGAAGGTAGAGAAGGTTGTGATGAGCAATGACTGGATACCTCAATGTCCTCATATGGGTTCTCCTTGGAAGAGTCTGCAGAAAGACCAAAGATAATTAAACACTATTGAATTTAGGTTCAAATATTATTTGTGATCGATCAGTATTTTATTCTTCACCTGTAATAATTTCATAATGATGATAAGGTGGATGACATGATGGAATGTCCTCGAACTCAAATGATTTCCTGTGAAGGAACAAAAGAAAGAAAGGGGAAAATAATTAGAATATATTGTGTGTATGTTTATATGAGAGTGAATTAATTACTGTTAGTGTGAATTTAGTGTTGTCTGTTCTGTATGGCTATTTTACCTCTTGGGGTTGTCTCTATCTCTTTGTCTGTCTGTTCTGGGTCTCCTGTAGATGTTGGGGGAAGGCTGGTTGGACAGAGGTGGAGGGAAGATGGAAGGCAGTGGGGGCAGATTCCTCTGCCCTTTCCCATGTCTCGGTAATGAGCGGGTCCTCGCTTCAAATTTGGAGAGATGCTGAAAGGTACATTGCTGGAAGGTGCGCTGGGGTTTGGGGACCGGGTTTATGGGTGGTGACCCTGGCTCTGTGTACACATTCTGTAGGTCTCGTCCCTCTTGCCCACCTTGCCTTGACTCCCCAAACATCTGGTCAGCGTCCAATGTTCCTAAAATGGATTCTATCTCTCTTCTCTTGGCCTCTACTTGTGCATCTCTGCTAGGAGGGCAGAAGTAGTTTCCAGGTAGCTCTAGAGGACTCTTGCTGGGGTTCTCCTCCCTCATGGTCTGCTCCAGCTTCTTGAAGAGAGTGAAGACAGCTCTCTGCTCCACCAGTCTCCTACCGTTGTCTTTCTTCAGCATCCCCATCACCTGCTCCTTCACAGGCTCCACAGTAGGCCGAGAAACCCCAGCCCTTCCTATGATCGCTTTCCCAAGGTTCTGCTGCTTTTCCCTGCTGGCCAGCATGCTGCAGTGTCCTTTATGCTGCTCCTCGGAGGGTCTGACATCCTTCTTCTGCAGGGATTCAGTTATTTTCACAGTAGTGTCCTTTACAGGCCCCACAGGCGAGGTATTCCTCAAATTCCCAGACATTCCTACATTATCTTTCCCATGGTTCTGATGTGTCTCCTTACTGGCTGGTCTACTCCAGTGCTCCATGGTGGGTCTGGCGTCAATCTTTTTCAGGGATTCTGTTATTTTCCCAAGAGGAACTGTAGGGACTGTTGGGGAGATATGTATTGAATCCCCAGCCTTTCCTATGTTCTCCTTCCCATTGTTCTTCTGCTTCTCCCTGCTGGTTGGTCTTTTGCAGTCCTCCATGGTGGGTTTGGAATCACTCTTAATTAAGGAGTCAGTTCTTTCCACAATACTCTGTGTGGGCGTAGTTGTAGCTGTTGTTAATGTTGGGAATGGGGAAGACTCCTTTCCTTCCCACTTTGAGATCTTGTCTTTGATGGTGGCATGGGGAGGTTTGGAGAGTGTTCTTCCCCCAGCCAAGGTGTTCCTCTCAGCCTGCATAGTTATGCTTGGGACCTCCAGCTTGTTGTTCAGGTTGTCTAGGGAGATGAGGGGCATCTCGGTTTGCCCCTCCCTGTCCTGGCACTGCCCTTGCCTGTTGTTAGGGTCTGTAGGTGCACTGTCCCCTTTCAGCAGGTCACGATGCAGTGGTCTGAAATATCAGTCCAAATGGTAGTCAACACAACGGCTACAAACCCATATTAACACAGGCAACTAAAACTTTTAGACCTCAAACACAACCTTGAATGTTCAATTCAGGCAAAATAGACTTTAAATATGTTGTAGACCTCAAATTCTCTATTTAGTCAACATAAAAAGACTCATTTAACTTCGTATGGCTGCAGGAGCAGTATTGAGTAGCTTGGATGAAAAGGTGCCCAGAGGTGCCCAGAGTAAACTGCCTGCTCCTCAGTCCCAGTTGCTAATATATGCATATTATTAGTAGTATTGGATAAAAAACACTCTGAAGTTTCTAAAACTGTTTGAATGATGTCTGTGAGTATAACAGAACTACGATGGCAGCCAAAAACCTGAGAAAAAAATCCAACCAGGAAGTGGGAAATCTGAGGTTGTAGGTTTTCAACTCATCGCCTATCGAATACACAGTGGGATATGGGTCAGTTTGCACTTCCTACGGCTTCCACTAGATGTCAACAGTCGTTAGAACCTTGTCTGATGCTTCTACTGGGCCGAAGGAGAGAGGAATGAGTAAGGTCTGCCATGAGCTAACCATGTTCTGACCATGCGCGTTCACATGAGAGGGAGCTCTGTTCCATTGCATTTCTGAAGACAATGGAATTCTCCGGTTGGAACATTATTGAAGATTTATGTTAACTTCTTATGGCTGCAGCCCGGTGTCGGTACACTTATGACAACAGCCAGCTCAAGTGCAGGGCGCGAAATTCAAAATATATATTTTTTAAATATTTAACTTTCACACATTAACAAGTCCAATACAGCATATGAAAGGTACACATCTTGTGAATCCAGCCAACATGTCCGATTTGTAAAATGTTTTACAGCGAAAACACCACGTATATTTATGTTAGCTCACCACCAAATACAAAAAAGGACAGACATTTTTCACAGCACAGGTAGCATGCACAAAGCCAACCTAACTAACCAAGAACCAACCAAACTAACCAACAAACAACTTCATCAGATGACAGTCTTATAACATGTTATTCAATAAATCTATGTTTTGTTCGAAAAATTTGCATATTTCAGGTATAAATCATAGTTTACATTGCAGCTACAATCAGAAATTGCACCGAAAGCAGCCAGAATAATTACAGACACCAACGTCAAATACCTAATTACTCATCATAAAACATTTCTGAAAAATACATAGTGTACAGCAAATGAAAGACAGGCATCTTGTGATTCCAGCCAATATTTCTGATTTATTAAGTGTTTTACAGCGAAAACACAATATAGCGTTATATTAGCTTACCACAATAGCCAGAAACACAAGCCCTTCCCCAGCAGTAAAAGTTAGCGATCGTGACAAACCAGTAAAAGATATATAATTTTTGACTAACCTTGATATTCTTCATCAGATGACAGTCCTATAACATCAGGTTATACATGTTGTAACTTTAATGTGTTACAGAGTTAATGTTTAAGTTAATTCATTGAGCTGTATCTAAAGATATTTCTTTACAGTTATTTACATATGTAATTGTATTGGTTAGTATTGAATTACGCTTTTGACTGCAAGTTCCAGAATGCCTTGCAACAGGAAGTAGAGAGTGAACGCGCTAGTTAAGTGCAATTAACAGGTGATGGTTCCTTTGCGCTAGCATCTTACTGGCATTGCTCTGTAGAATCTAAAGTTGTTAAATGTAACGTGATCAAGAATTATTACTAAAAGAAGCTTTCATATCAAACCCGACGTCCCGAGTCATTACTTTGAAGATAGTTATTCTATATTTTGGTGCCGAAACCCGGGATATGAGCTGCGACGAAGAAGCAGCTGAAATGGCTGAGGAGGAACGTCGGCATGAAACCGAAAGAATGAGACGAAAGCGGGGTACCATTCGAGGTGCCACAACACGGATTTTGAATCAGATTGACGTGGAAATAACCCAGTCAAATCCGGATACCGATCACTTGAGTACATTGTTGGAATTGCTGTTAGCTAAGGAGAACAGTTTGTTTGAACTTGATCGTGGAATTGAACAGTTAACCCCATTGGACGGATTGGAGGCAGAGATTGCATGCACGGAGGATTACAAAGAGCGCGTGATCATGCTGAAGAGCCGTGCACAACGAGTGATAAAGAAAAACCAGGATCTCAATCCACTACCAGCACGGGTGAGTGACGCTAACTCCAACAGATCACAGAGACAATCAGTAAGGCTACCAAAGTTGATTATTGAGACATTCTATGGAGATGTCAGTATGTGGCAGGAGTTTTGGAGCCAGTATGAGACTGCTATTCACAACAATGATTCACTGTGTAATAAAGAGAAGTTTACCTATCTGAAAACATATCTCACTGGACCAGCTGCAAAGGCAGTAGCAGGACTGATGTTAACAGACAGTAACTATGATGATGCAATCGCTCTACTCAAGAGCAGATTTGGAAGGAAAGATCTTGTGATTAGTGCTCATATGTCAAAGCTGCTGAATCTCACCCCTGTGAAGAAATCCTCTGATCTAAATGCATTGAGGCAGCTATATGATGAATGTGAAATTCAGATTAGGAGCCTGGAATCACTGGGTGTAGTGTCAGAAACCTATGGAAGCCTACTATGCCCAATCTTACTGCAGATGATTCCAGAGGACATAGCTCTTGACTATAGTCGTCAGAGGGGAGTAGATGATGAATGGAAAGTGTCTGAGATGATCAGTTTCCTACAGAAGGAGGTTCAGAGCAGGGAGAGAGCGCTACAAATGACAAGATCATGCAACCAACAGAAAGAGAGCAAACCATGGAACAAGTCATGCTTCTCCAATGAAATGAAAACAAAAAGACCCAACATGCCCTCTGCTGCAGCACTGCATACAGCCAGCCAGAAGGAACAAAACGGTCTATTCTGTGACAGTGCAGACCACAAATCAGAAAACTGCCCTGACCACAATATTGCTGCACGCAAAGAGAAACTAAAGAAAATGGGAAGATGCTTTGTATGTTTAGGACAGAGACACATAGCAAAATTCTGTAAAGTCAAAGATGTGTCATGTGCAACATGTGGAAGCAGACATCACATTGCTGTGTGTACCAGTAAGAGGAGTGAGGTGCAACCCCCTACTGTTTCTGCAGATGCTGTTGTTTCCTCAGTTATTCCCCATTCAGTGAAGATGAAACCAGATGGACAGAACACTGTGTTGCTACAAACGGCAAAGGCATGGGTAGAAGGCCCATCGGGCAGGAAGATAGCTCGTTGCTTACTAGATGGAGGCAGTCAGAGAAGCTTCATACATGAAAACCTTGTGAAGGGCTTGAAGCTACCAGTAATCAGACAAGAGGCACTCACTCTTCACACGTTTGGCTCCTCTGCCCCAGCAACGTCCCAACGCAACACAGTGAAAGTCATCTTGGAGAATTTCTGGGACAAACAGCAGAGAATAGAGATAGAGGCAATTGAAACCCCACAAGTGTGCACAGCTGTGATGAAGGTTCCTGGTGAACAGATTCGACATGAGCTCAATAGAAAAGGACTGCAGCTCGCAGACTTTCCAGGAGATGACAATGATCCTGAACTCTCTGTCCTGATAGGAGCAGACTACTACTGGCAGATAGTATCAGGCAGAGTGGAGCGACTGACGGAGACGCTGGTTGCTTTAGAGAGCACCTTTGGATGGTCGGTGCAGGGACCCGTGTTCATGTCAAGTGTCGCCGAGGCAACTTGCATGTTCATCCCACTTGAAGACACACTAGTCTCCAAACAACTGCATGCATTCTGGGAGCTTGAGTCTCTGGGTATTATAAGCGAGAAAACACAGAACCCAGAGGAAACTGAGGCTCTACAGAGGTTCGAGGAAACAACCACCTTCAAAGATGGTCGATACCACGTGGAGTTGCCATGGAAACGAGAAATGCCAGAACTCAAAGACAACTATAGAATCGCCAAGAAACGGTTTGAAGGTCTGAAGAAAAGACTGAAGAAGGATGTGACGTTGTACAGCAGATACAATGAAGTGGTAGAGGACTACTTACAACAGGATATGGCAGAGGACGTGCCCAAGGACAACGCATCAAGTGCAGACAACGTAAAATACTACTTACCTCACCATGCAGTACTCCGAGAAGATAAGGTGACAACAAAACTGAGAGTGGTGTTTGATGCCTCGTCCCATGAAGATGGCTGTCCATCCCTCAATGACTGTCTACTCACAGGACCGAACCTGAATCCGGATCTGCTCAGCGTTCTGATAAAGTTCAGACTACATGAGATCGCATTCATGGCAGACATCAAGAAAGCTTTCCTGCAGATATCCCTAGCAGAGAGAGACAGAGACGCCGTGAGATTTCTATGGCTCACAGGCCCACCAAGGGGAGAAAATGAAGAGGAGCTGCGTGTGCTGAGGATGAAAAGAGTGGTATTTGGAGCTTCCCCAAGTCCATTTTTGCTGGCAGCTACAATCAGGAAGCACCTGAAACAATATGAAACAGAACAACCAGAAGTTGTAGAGATACTGAGAGAGTCACTCTATGTAGATGATTTCATTGCAAGTTCACGCAATGTTGAAGAGGCTTACCTTGTGACAACAACTGCAAAGCGAATGTTGTCGATTGCAGGCATGGACCTCTGCAAGTGGATGACCAACTCTCCTGAATTAAAAACAAAATGGGAGGAGAGTACGACAACTGACCACCCGTTGACGCTAGAAACACAAGGATTAGTGCTGAAGGTTTTAGGTTTAGTATGGAGACCGGAAACGGATGACTTTGTGTTTGATCTCAGGCCGCTACTGAGCATTCTAAAGCAAAAGGAAAACACAAAGAGAAGTGTTCTACAGTCGTCTGCACGTATCTTCGACCCTCTTGGTTTCTTAACTCCCTTCACCATCAGGATCAAGTGCATGTTCCAGGAAATGTGGGAGAGGGGACTCAGCTGGGACGAAGAATTACCATCTGATCTGACACGAGAATGGCAACAGTGGTGTTCAGAACTACCCCAGTTACACCAGCTCACCATACCAAGGTGGTACAGAACAGACATGCGGCCACAGAATAGCCACACTCTGAAACTACACGTGTTCTGTGATGCAAGTGAAAGGGCTTACAGTGCAGTAGCTTACTTGCAAGGTGAATCACAAGGCAGGGAAACAACAAGTCTAGTCGCATCCAAGTCCAGGGTAGCCCCACTCAAGAAAATGACGCTGCCACGCCTGGAGCTCATGGGAGCTGTGATTGGAGCGAGACTCGCAAACAACTTGATGACCACACTGAAATTGGAAGAAAAACAGATCCAAATGTGGACAGACTCGATGATCGTGCTGCATTGGATTTGCAGCTCAGCTCAGAAATGGAAACAGTTTGTTGCGAACAGAGTGACGGAGATCCAGTCCTTGACCAATCCAGAGTCATGGTCACATATTGAAGGGAAAACTAATCCAGCTGACCTCCCTACAAGAGGACAAACTGTTCAAAACTTGACACAGAGCGAGCTATGGTGGAATGGACCCAGAATTCTGATATCACCCAATCAGTCCGAAGAGACTGATGATAACAAGGTTCCGGAAGAGGTGAATATAGAACTCAAGTCCAGCTGCCAGGTTACTGTACAACTCGCAGCAAACAGCACAGCAATCACTGAACCTGTGTTGGAGCTTGAAAGGTACAGCAAACTGAAAAGAGTGTTCAGAGTCACCGCCTGGATAAAGAGATTCATAGCCAATGCTCGTACAACCATAAAGATACAAGGTGAACTGACTGCTGACGAACTGTTCGATGCAGAAAAGTACTGGATTAAGGTAACACAACAACAGAGTTTTGGACAGGAGATCAAACTACTGAAGGCAGGAAAAAGCCTAAACAATGACTGTAAAATCAGAGAACTGAAACCGTTCCTGGACGAACACGAACTACTCAGTGTAGGAGGAAGACTGCAACAGTCCAGCTTCACATTCAGAGAGCAGCACCCATGGGTTCTGCCCAACAAGTACAGATACTCAGAAATGCTGATACAGTACCACCATGAGAAGGTGATGCATTCTGGAGCAAGAGACACTCTAGTACAAATCAGAGAGCGATACTGGATCTTGCGTGCTAGGCAGCTAGTCAAGAGCACAGTGGCAAGATATATAGTGTGCAAAAGATTCAAGGCAAGAGCCGGACACCGGGTCACTGTGCCTTTACCAAAAGACAGAATAACTGAATCGCCACCATTTGAAGTCACAGGTGTGGATTTTGCAGGACCGCTCTATGTAAAAGAAAATGGGTCTGTGAAGAAGTCATACATTGCACTGTTCACTTGTGCGGTAACCAGAGCAGTGCATTTGGAACTGGTCTCAGATCAGTCCACAGAGAAATTCCTGTTAGCTCTAAAAAGATTCATCTCAAGGAGAGGATTATGCAAGGTAATCTACTCAGACAATGCAAAAACGTTCAAGAGAGCTGATCAGGACTTGAAAGAGCTGTGGAAGGCAATCGAAGAGCCCCAACTCTTGGCTTTTTTCTCAGAAAGGGGCATCACCTGGAGGTTCATCGCCGAGCAAGCAGCCTGGTGGGGCGGATTCTGGGAAAGACTTGTCAGGTCAGTGAAAACATGCCTGCGAAAGGTTCTTGGGAGAGCTTCACTCAACTTTGAAGAGATGTGCACAGTCCTGACAGAGGTTGAAGCAATTCTAAATTCTAGGCCTCTGACCTTCGTGCACAATGAAGTGGATGAACCACAACCCCTGACCCCAGCACACTTCCTGGTGGGTAAACGACTAACCTCTTTGCCTCCAAAGCCATTTCCAGCTGACACTCAGAACCCAACGCTAAACAAGGAGGACACGACACGCAGATGGAAGTACAGGCAGAGACTTGTGACCAGCTTCTGGAACAGTTGGCGAAGAGACTACTTGCTGGATCTAAAGTCAGCACACCGCTGTGATACACCACAGCCCACCCCACTGAAAGCGGGTGACGTTGTACTCATAGGAGAAGATAACACACCCAGACAAACCTGGAAACTAGGAAAGATTGAGGAACTGTTTCCAGGCCGAGATGGCCTAGTTAGATCATGTTCAGTTCGTACTGTTTCAGGGACTTTGTTGAGGAGACCTATTCAGTTGATATACTGCCTAGAGATCTAGATGAACAAAGTTGTTCATCGGGGGGGGAGGATGTTGTAACTTTAATGTGTTACAGAGTTAATGTTTAAGTTAATTCATTGAGCTGT
Organism: Salvelinus namaycush; assembly: GCF_016432855.1. NCBI lineage: Eukaryota > Metazoa > Chordata > Actinopteri > Salmoniformes > Salmonidae > Salvelinus > Salvelinus namaycush. The sequence continues at coordinate 29,813 of NC_052344.1, read as the reverse complement.
ATCTAAAGATATTTCTTTACAGTTATTTACATATGTAATTGTATTGGTTAGTATTGAATTACGCTTTTGACTGCAAGTTCCAGAATGCCTTGCAACAGGAAGTAGAGAGTGAACGCGCTAGTTAAGTGCAATTAACAGGTGATGGTTCCTTTGCGCTAGCATCTTACTGGCATTGCTCTGTAGAATCTAAAGTTGTTAAATGTAACGTGATCAAGAATTATTACTAAAAGAAGCTTTCATATCAAACCCGACGTCCCGAGTCATTACTTTGAAGATAGTTATTCTATAATACATACACTTATGTTTTGTTCGAAAATGTGCATATTTAGAGCTGAAATCAATGGTTATACATTCTGCTAACTTAGCTACTTTTTCCCACAACATCCGGATTTTTTTCAGACACTTTTTCTGACACACATATTCTGACCAAATAGCTATTCATAAACATAACTAAAAAATACATGTTGTATAGGAAATGATAGATCCATTAGTTCTTAATGCAATCGCTGTGTTAGAATTCTAAAAAATAACTTCATTACAGCATACAGCTTCGGTATAGCTAGAGTACCCAAAAGCTGGGCGCCGACGACTAGTTCACATGTACGACAGATATATGAAATAGCATCATAAAATGTTTCCTACTTTTGCTGATCTTCCATCAGAATGTTGTACAAGGTGTCCTTTGTCAAGAACAATCGTTGTTTGGATTTAGAACGGACTCTTTACCATCTCTATTTAGCAAGCACACTAGCCAAGTGGCACGAATCTCTCCATGTCAACAAACGGAAGAGAACGGAAGACGGCAAAACTCCCGAAAAAAAATTCAATAATCTGATTAAACTATATTGAAAAAACATACTTTACGATGATATGGTCACATGTATCAAATAAAATCAAAGCCGGAGATAGTAGTCGCCTATAACGACAGCTTTTCAAAAGGCAAATCCATGTCCCTCTCCGCGCCTTCCTGAAAACAGGAAATGGGGCACACGTCATTCCATGGGCTGTAATTCGAGTCCAGATCATGTTACACACTTCATTTCTTCTCTCACTCCTTGTCGACATCTAGTGGAAGACGTATGAAGTCCATCTAAACTAATAAATAACAAGGACTTTAATAGGCAGCCCCTGGAACAGAGCCTCAATTTCAGACTTTCCACTTCCTGTCAGGAAGTTTGCTGCAGAATGAGTTCTGTTTCACTCACAGATATAATTCAAACGGTTTCAGAAACTAGAGAGTGTTTTCTATCCAATAGTAATAATAATATGCATATTGTACGAGCAAGAATTGAGTACGAGGCCGTTTGAAATGGGCACCTTTTATCTGGCTACTCAATACTGCCCCTTGAGCCAAAACAGGTTAAAAACATCCTAAAGATTGATTCAATACATCATTTTACATGTTTCTACTGACTGTTACGGAACATTTTGACATTTCGTCTGCTTTAAGTGAACGCGCTTCCTGACTTTGGATTTGTTTACCAAACACGCTAACAAAAGTAGCTGTTTGAACATAAATGATGGACATTACTGAACAAAACAAACATTTCTTGTGGAAGTGGGAGTTCTGGGAGTGCATTCCGACGAAGATCAGCAAAGATAAGGGAAGATTTATAATGCTATTTATGACTTTTGTTGACTCCACAATTTGGCGGGTAACTGTATGGCTTCCTTTTGTGGCTGAACGCTGTTCTCAGATTATTGAATATTGTGCTTTTGCCGTAAAGTTTTTTGAAATCTGACACAGCGGTTGAGCAAGTTTATCTTTAATTCTATGTAAAACATGTATCTTTCATCAAAGTTCATGATGAGTATTTCTGTTATTTGATGTGGCTCTCTGCAATTTCTCCGGATATTTTGGAGGTATTTCTGAACATGGCGCCAATGTAAACTGAAGTTTTTGGATATAAATATGAACTTTATCGAAAAAAACATATATGTATTGTGTAACATGAAGTCCTATGAGTGTCATCTAATGAAGATCATCAAAGGTTAGTGATTCATTTTATCTCTATTTCTGCTTTTTGTGACTTGTGTCTTTGGCTGGAAAAATGGCTGTATTTTTCTGTGATTTTGCGGTGACCTAACATAATCGTTTGTGGTGCTTTCGCTGTAAAGCCTTTTTGAAATCGGCCACTGTGGTGGGATTAACAAGAAGTGTATCTTTATTATGGTGTGAAATACTTGCGTGCTTGAGGAATTTTAATTATGAGATTTCTGTTGTTTGAATTTGGAGCCCTGCACTTTCACTGGCTGTCATATCGATCCCGTTAACGGGATTGCAGCCATAATTAACTTCTTATACCATTTTAAAGGTAATCTTGTTGTTAAATCCCACCAAAGTGTCCGATTTCAAATATGCTTTTCAGCTAAAGCAATTACAAATGATTATGTTAGGTCACACCAAACCACAATAAGCACAGCCATTTTTCCAGCGAAAGATAGCAGTCACAAAAAGCACAAATAGAGATAAAATTAATAACTAACCTTTGATGATCTTCATCAGATGACACTCATAGGACTTCATGTTACACAATACATGTATGTTTTGTTTGATAAAGTTCATATTTATATAAAAAAATGTACATTCACTAGTTCCAAAAACATCAAGTGATTTTGCATAGCCACATCGTTTCAACAGAAATACTCATCATAAATGTAGATGATAATACAAGTTATACACATGGAATTATAGATATACCTCTCCTTAATGCAACCGCTGTGTCAGATTTCAAAAAAACTTTACGGAAAAAGCAAACCATGCAATAATCTGAGACGGAGCTCAGAACAATAGTCAAATTAGCCGCCATGTTGGAGTCAACAGAAACCAGAAATGACATGATAAATATTCCCTTACCTTTGATGATCTTCATCAGAATGCACTCCCAGGAATCCCATGTCCACAATAAATGCTTGATTTGTTCGATAATGTCCGTTATTTATGTCCAATTAGCTACTTTGGTTATCGCGTTTGGTAAACATTTCCAAAGTCACGAAGCACGTTCACTAAAACCTGATGAAATGTCCAAAAGTTCCGTAACAGTCAGTAGAAACATGTCAAACGATGTATTGAATCAATCTTTAGAATGTTGTTAAAATAAATTTTGAATAACGTTCCAACCGGAGAATTACATTGACTTCAGATGAGCGATGGAACGGAGCTGCCTCTCATGTGAACGCGCATGGTCAAAGAATGTTCACCTCATGGCAGTGGTGACTAATTCTCCTCTCATTCGGCTCCCCTTCACAGTAGAGTCATCAGACAAAGTTCTACAAACTGTTGACATCTAGTGGAAGCCGTAGGAAGCGAATACTCATTCATATCTCGCTGTGATTTCAATGGAATCTTGGTTGAAACTCGACCAGCCTCAGAATTTCCACTTCCTGTTTGGATTTTTTCTCAGGTTTTTGCCTGCCATATGAGTTCTGTCTTACTCACAGACATAATTCAAACCGTTTTAGAAACTTCAGAGTGTTTTCTATCCAATACTAATAATGATATGCATATATTAGTAACTGGGACTGAGGAGCAGGCCGTTTACTCTGGGCACCTTTCATCCAAGCTACTCAATACTGCCCCTGCAGCCATAAGAAGTTAAGGAACATTCCAGTCTGTTCAGTCATTGATGGGAAAGTCAGGGTCTTTAGGCTGGCGGTAGCATAGATGTCATGAGGACAGGCCTGTGACTGACCATATTCTTCTCACAGATCTTCAGTAAACAAACACATACTTGGACCAGAGCCACTTGGACCAGAGACATCTAAAAATGTTTTGTTTTAGATGGAAATAAGCAAATAGAGGAAGTAAGCATTCTGCACCCAAATAAAAACGTAACAGTCGTTAATTAAAGAGAAACTGAATTAGTTGTATGTGTGTTGAGGGTTTTGAATTGGGAAATGTATTAGTAGTTGAAAGAATAGTATGGCTTAAAGGTAACCACTTTACGTTGTAACCATGATCTTCTTGGTGATCTTTTTTTCAATGGACCCATAAATATTCCCCCAACATTACAGGTCCCCACTCTCATCATACTCACTTGTTGACAATTTGGTGAAGGCAGTCCTGCCCTGCAGTCATCCTGCTAGCAAACTCCATTCTCAGCATACACTTGTAGATAGAGAGACAGGAAGATAGAGACACGTTTTAAATTACAGTTACACACAAAGGGATACAGCAGAAAGAGAGAGAGATCAGATATTTTGGATTCCCTTAATCCTAGTTCTAGAGTCATGTAGATATGTCTATGAAGCCCATAAAATCCCTAGCCAGACATCTAGAGTGGAGGCATCTCTGTCCCAGTGAGACTGGATCAGTGTAAGAATAATATCCTATAACTGATTTTCCACCTCTCATTCACATCTCACATCTGGTTTCCTACAGTATATTGCACAGCCACATAAGTCTCATACAAAACCATGACAAAAGTAGTTCAGATCCCATGAGGGGCTAAGTCAGCACACAAATAAAACATTTGAGTCACAAATCACTATTGGAGTGGGAGTACTGATACTTTTTAACCCCCGTCACTGTCACAATGGCGAATATTAATGTTTTAACCACCCAGCTCGCTCCTCTATGAGAGTCAACTCTGTCTCTGTCTTTCGGGTCTCAGGGCGTTGTCTCTCAGTTCACTGGCCTCTGAGAAGATCTTGGGTAGAGTTTCCCAAGCAGCCCCTTTTAGACTGCATATCTGCCACTTGAATAATGTTTACATGTCCTACATTACTCATATCATATGAATGTACTGTATTTTATACTATCTATTGCACCTTGCCTATGCCACTCGGCCATCGCTCATCCATATATTTATATGTTCATATTCTCATTCACCCCTTTAGATTCGTGTGTATTAGGTAGTTGTTGGGGAATTGTTAGATTACTTGTTAGATATTACTGCACTGTCGGAACTAAGAAGCACAAGCATTTTGCTACACTCCCACCATGTGTATGTGAACAATAAAATGTGATTTGATGCTGTATACTATGTCGTAGATAAGATGAAAAATCACCAGGGGTTCACAAACTTCTGGATATACAGCAGGACATACATAATATCACATTATTATCGTTCATCAGCCTTGTAGAGGTCTAGAATTTTGACACAGGACAAGAAATTAATACAATATTATAAAACTCAGCCAATGTACAAGTAGTCATCAAGTCGTCCTTACCTTTCTCTGTTGCACAGACCTTGTGAGTCTACAAGTGGAACAGGAGCTCATTTCCACATTAGTGACCCTTGATACAACAGCATCATTATCCATAACATCCTCAATCACAAGCAGGTCAACTCCTCTCTATATTGTCATACTAAGATCTGCCTCTCCTTTCCCACGACTCCAACACTAGTCATCAATCATCTCTCACACACTGTGGAAAATATCTCTGGGCTTATTATGAAGACGTGTATCTCAAAGGTTGCATTAAGTCCAACGCAGCTCCAAGGCTTTAGTAGTCTGATTTAGTATTTCCCTCTATATGCTTTATTTGCCATGTATCCTAAAGGAATAGCTGACCCCTTTCTCCTAAGCTCGCTCTCCCACTATAGCTGCAGACCCCTCCCACTCTTACACAATGGTCCCTTCCCAGCTAACTGAAAGTTCTGGTTCCTCGCCACCACTTCTCATCTTAAGCCAGATCATTGAACCAGAAACGGTGACTCCGGTCATGACGAACTAGCGACATTCTGGATAGGCCTAAAAAAAAAAATTATAATCTTTTTTTATGCCTATCCGGAATGTCACTAGTTCGGCATGACCGGAGTCACCATTTCTGGGTCACGAATATGAAAAAAAATACTACTTTTACGTGAAAATGATTTTAAAATATATTTTTTTAGGCCTTGCCAGAATGTCGCTAGTTTGGCATGACCGGAGTCACCGTTTTTGGGTCACGAATATGAAAAAAAGAATCTGCACTTTTTTGTGAAAATGGTTTTAACATATTTTTTTTAGGCCTTTCTGAAATGTCGCTAGTTCGGCATGACCGGAGTCACCGTTTCTTGGTAACTAATATGAAGAAAAAAAATCTGCACTTTTTCGTGAAAATGGTTATAAAATATTTTATTTAGACCTATCCAGAATGTCGTTTTTTTAGGCCTTTCCGAAATGTCGCTAGTTTGGCATGACCGGAGTCACCATTTCTGGGTCACGAATATGAAAAAAATGTTTTTTCCCATTTTCCTGAAATAGTTTTTAAAATCTTTTTTTTAGGCCTATCCGGATAGTCGTTAGTTCGGCATGACCGGAGTCATGAATATGAAAAAAATAAATAAAAAATCGTGAAAATGGTTTTAAAATATATTTTTTAGGCCTTGCCAGAATATCGCCATTTCAGCATGGGTCACGAATATGAAAAAAAAATTGCACAAATTCATTCAAATGGTTTTACAAATCTTTTTTTAGGCCTATACAGAAGGCCACCATTTCTGGCTCACGAATATGAGAAAAATGTTTTTTTACTTTTTTATGAAATAGTTTTGAAAATATTTATTTAGGCCTTTCCAGAATTTTGCTAGTTTGGTATGTCCGGAGTCACCGTTTCTGGGTCACGAATATGAAAAAAAATCTGCACAAATTCATTAAAATGGTTTAACATGTTTCGGCATTTGACAAGCAGAAGTAGAGGAAGGATTTAATCCAAAATATTTTTGTATAACTCTTTGGTTTAGTGGTCAAAATGATAGTTGTTTGGAATGAATTTCAAATCGGGGCTACCAATCTTTAACTAGAGCTATTTTCGTAACCCATCGCCTGTCTTTCAAGCCTCTGTAAAACATGTCAGAAGTTAGCAGATTCATTCATTTCAAAACAACTATCAATTTGACCACTAAACCAAAGAGTTAGACAAAAATATTTTGGATTAAATCCGTCTTCTACTTTTGCATGTCAAATGTGGAATTTTTTTTTTCAGTATGAAACTTACGTTACAGCAGTTTTACTAAATGCACTAACATGTGTTTTTGAAACTTTCCAAACAACTGCTCTTTTGACCCCTTTCGCAACATTTTACAGAAAATAATGTCTGCTATATAAGATCTGCCCCTACTTGTCTGCTTTTCAAATACAAAGTTGAATTTCAAATCGGGGCTACCAATCTATAATTATTACATTTATTACTTGTACCACACTACCACCAAGTGGATACTAGTCAAACATCCTGCCCCAGAATTCACACACGCCACATTACGGGCAAGGGCCCTGTGTGCGAAGTGACAGGCTGTCCCCGATTATCAACTAACTATTTCCAAAAGTATTGTAAAACTATAGAAATAACATATCTTTTGGTTAGGACCACTGTGTCTGGTGAGCATTATAGTAATCATAACCATCCTGTCACCCGGTGTGTTTCGGCATGTACCTTCCCGTCGCTCCCCCCTACTGTTGGTTTCATGTCCTTCTTCGTCCTATGTAGGTGATAGTGGCTGCACTTCGCCCCTGTCTATTGGTTTGTCTCTCATACACACTGTCCTAGTCTCTGGCTAAATATCTCTGTGTCTATAATATATGCACCTGGCTTAGGCTACAATATGATACTCTGTCTCAGTCTCACAGAGTGCATTCGGGAGTTGCTTGCTAGGGCTGACTAATTCACCATGTCTGTCAGGGGTATGTGCTACATTTCCATCCCAATGTAAACACTAAGTTGTACCTGAAATAGAGTTGGGCAAGTGATGCATAGTGCTACCCCTCGTCTGTGTAAGTGCTGGGAGTGCACAGTCTATCCTATGGGGGATATGAAACACTGTGAGGTATGCCTTGCATAGTAATGACTGAAAGACAGGTGTAGGGGTAGAGATGAATAGTCAATGTAACAACAGGCACTGAACTGTGAGAAAGGCTGTTGAGCTTTTTATTCATATTCTGTCTCATCAGTACATGCTGTACAGTGAATGTGTAACGATTTGAAATGAGCCTCAGGTCTTGGTAGCTGGCAGTGGAGTCCATGTCTTGAGGGCTGGCTGTTCCGTCAATGGCTGTGGTCACTGGCCACATAAGGCTATGGGGACCATGTCCAGGTTGGATCAGTGTCTTTCCACTTGTGTGTGTGTAGTGTGAATAGGATGGTGATGTTCTCTTTTTAACCTTATCGCATCTATACTTTGCTTACTCTTCTCCTCTCCTCGCTGACTTGACGGGGGATTGTGATGCGTGATGGAGCAGCTGCCTTGGTTCAATGTGAACATGTCTCACGGGATAGTCGCACAAACTTTTCACTCTCGGGGAGACGTAGCACGCCATGATGGCTAACAGGGCGTCGAGATGGTGGTAGTGCGTTAACGGCACATACATGGGTCTGGTGAAGAGACTGTCCGTTGGGCCTATAGTCACATCGCCACCTTCGGCGCTGTCGGCTCTCACGTTCACACGGTCCAGCTTTTCCTTCTCGTAATCTGTCAGGGTCCTGTCCTTCAAGAGGAGGCAGTCGTACCAGGCCGCCATAGCCTTAGTAAGTCTGCGGTTACCTGAGGTGGATGAAGGAGTTACGAGGGTAGGATAGGATAGGGGCTAAGCTTAGGTTGTCCTAACAGTTTGATTAGAGTGCGAAGATAGTTGTAGTTGCTGTCAGAGAGCTATTTGCAATATTTGCAGAGGTTTGCAATGTCTCTGTTGAAACCTCTATAACCAACGTCGTGTTCTTTCTGTGTGTATGGCTAATGGACTGATATTACCCCCTGACTGTGTGAGGACTGGAGGCTCTAAGTACATCTCAGCAAATTGCCTGTGTGTGGTGGGATGCTGCCTATACCCCTTCTTCAAGAATGAGTTTCTTGACACTGTAATGGACTGATATTACCCCCCTGACTGTGTGAGGACTGGAGGCTCTAAGTACATCTCAGCAAATTGCCTGTGTGTGGTGGGATGCTGCCTATACCCCTTCTTCAAGAATGAGTTTCTTGACACTGTAATGGACTGATATTACCCCCTGACTGTGTGAGGACTGGAGGCTCTAAGTACATCTCAGCAAATTGCCTGTGTGTGGTGGGATGCTGCCTATACCCCTTCTTCAAGAATGAGTTTCTTGACACTGTCTACCACTGTCCTAGCTGCAATGTTGCTCTGGTTGTAATAAAGAAGTGACGATTACCGCTAATATGAACCGGACACTGTATGGGTTCTCATCGCCGTACACACCTAACATTTGACATGTGCCTATTTACAATGTATGACTTTCTTTGAACATGTGTCAATAAAAACTCACCAGACTCTCAGTACATTGTTCCCTTGTCATTTATTCACATACATAGCAAAACTTATGAGGGGTATGGTCAAGTGAAACAGGATAGTGGGCCACTGGGTTGGACAATAGTTCCCTTGCTGTCGCCGACGTATCATTCGGTTCCGTGATCTAATAAGGAACTAAATATAAAATAAGCCACGTGTAATATAACAAGTGTTTAGAATGGCACGTAGGGTAGGGTCTATTCTTGAGGGACTGCATGCAAGGTTGGCGTCATGTCTTCCCAAGGCCCCAGTACAGAGCATCTGCTTCTCTCTATTGCTGGTGAGCCCTGAGGGGCTGGTGACTGCCTGTGTGGCTCTGCGTTCCCCTTTAGCCTTCCCCCACAAAGTCTCAGCCCATACAGCCGAGGGGCAGAGGCCCTTAAATGAAACTCGACTGTGAATTGTAAGAGTTGATGCTTCTGCTGAAGTAGTCACGAGCTGTGGGGGGGATGGGCACGGTCTCGGGCATGTCTCGTGGAGCATCAACCGTGGTGGCTACTTCGTGCTTCCCCTTTAGCACGGTTGACGTCAGCACCATGGTCACCACGTACATGATGTAGATTATGATGTTGAACACTGCGATAGCGCACTCCATGTTATGCAACCTTTGTGCGTCTCTGATCATAGGTTGGTAAAGCAGCTCCATGCAGCCCGCGATCACAGCCATGAACAGCTCAATGTTCATCATGATGAGGCACGCAATCACGGTCCTGGTGCTCCTGACGGCCTCTGGACGCCTGTAGGGGCCTTCGGAGTCATCCATTTTGCGCTTGCTCTTGGAGGCGAAGTAGCTGAGTACTATGCTCACCACCATGGCAAGACAGCCGAGCGTGATGAGGGCAATCCCCGAGTGGATGTACGCGTACTCGTAGTCAGGTCTGCCTTCGGAGGAGGAAGTCGTACTCGAGTCTGAGTTCTGCCTGCATGTGGTCCTTGAACCATGCTTGTTGTTGATGAAGTAGAGAATGTTGTTGGGGATGGTAAGAAACCCCACGGTGAGAGATGTGATGACAGCAATGGAGGCTCCCAGCTTGCCCCTGAAACGGGCCGCGCTCAGTAGGGGGCCGTTTGGGACCCATAACTTTCTGCTGTTAAACAGCTCCTTGCTCCCGGATATCAGAGACTCAACGCCTCCCATCATTGTTTTTTTGCGATTCATATCTCTAATCTCTAACAGGGGATCCCTTGATCCTTGATCCCAGCTTCTGCTTTGTACTTCTTTACTTACTGACGGTGCAATACTACGGGTAACTTAGCCGTGCGACTTTCTGTTTCTCACAAAGGGACAGGGTTTTCACAGCAGCAACCTATCGCTCATAGAACATTTAATACAATGAAGCTCCAGGACCCTGCGATCGAGTTCCGGGGCTCCGGTGGTGAGCTGTGTGCCAAGTCTACAGCCGACCACCGTTGGTACAAGGTTAAGGGAATCACCAGAACCCTAACTTCTATCATGTGCTGCAGGAAGCGCTCAACCGGGCACAATATGATAAGCATGGATCTGTTCACCAGGGTTGTGAAGGACCTGAACGCCAACCCCGAGAGCTCGCTCGAGTGGCTGCCTGAGTACCTAAGAAACCTTAACGCGCCCGATTCCAAGGGGTCTGCGTTCAAGGAAGCGCTGCTGCAACTGTTCAGGTGTAGAGCCCTGACTCCAGACGCCTGCAGACGCCTGTGGGATAGGAGCCGTATGTCCACAGGCATAGGCGTTGCGGTAGACTCTCAGTGCAAGGGCGTGTTCAACGGAAAGAAGAGACTGTGCGACGTAGGCCCCGTATCCCGCCTCATTCTCACGCAGCTTGAGGCTCTGCGTCTTGCTCCCATTTGCGCAGGCCTCAAGGTTGCCGGTGTGCCAACGCCCGATAGGTCCCGTAAACCCGGATCCTACACGTACCACAACGGCTGTACGCGGGGCTGCAAGTCCATCCACTGCACATGGGGCTTCTACACAGAGGTGGACCTAGTGGCCCACGACACCGTGACCGGAAACGTAGCACTGCTGGAGCTTAAGACCAGAAACAAAGACATTCTTGACCAGGCCACCTTGTGGCGATACAACACGCAACTGTGGCTTACGTGGCTGATGTTCTCGCTCACGTACCCCAGCATGGCAGAGCGGTCTGCTGCGTATCTGGTGATAGTCAGACCAGGCACCAACCAGGTTACCATACGGAGTTGTTTAAGGCCAACGATCTCTAAGACTATGCGCCGCAAGTTCCCGTGGCTGAACTGTTTCTGCTCCCAGGTGCTCAACTGTCTGGCTCCTACGTGTGTGAACATGAGAGTCGAGAGACTCGAGGCCAGCGGAGCGTCAAATGCAAGGGGAGAGTCCTCCCGATTAGAGCCCACCGATCTGTGTTACAGGAACATACTTTTCAACCAAGCGAAAGTGAACACCAGGAAGAGTGTACCGGTGACAATCACCCGAGAAGTCGATTCAGTATCTCCTGTTTGGAATCGACCAGGGTAAAGAGTACTAAACGCACATCTAGTGTCCTTGCTAGCACCGCAATAGCTCCCTTGCAAACCATCCAAACAGGGCTCGCGTGTCGCCAGCACTAGAGCAGTTCGCTGTAGCAGGGCCCATTGTCTCCAACGAGGGCCGAGAGCTCCAACCGTACAGCGGGACCCAGGGCTACATATTGCCCGGTTACACTGTCCCTCTAGACAAACTTTCGACCTACTCAGTCCCGCGCCCGTTCCACTGAATAACACATTGACCGAAATGGGGTTGAAACACAAGGCCATCCACGCGATGCTCGCAAACCCTCACCTGGCGCCGTTTGAATTGATCGACAAACCGTGGCAAAAACAGGATTGGACTCTGATAGACCATCTCATGGTAATCCACAAAGTGAAGGAGACTGACTATATCTGGGATGATCCTCAGACGTCCATAGTTAGCATGGCCAGAACCCTGGCGAGTTGTTACATCTCGGAAAGGACAGGCAGTCAGTGTGTAGTCCTTGTAAAGGACGGAGCGAGAGCTCCTAAACCTGCTGTGAGGGAAATGAGACTAAAACATACACCCGCGCCTCACATTGACTTCTGTAAGCGTAATCTGTGCGCCATAGAATACACCATGATGAAGCTTTTGGCCGACATGGGTATGAAAAACAAGTTGTTTCTAGTGACCGGCGCCAAGGGAGACTCCTCTGAGGATCAGCTCCTAGAGGGAACCTCGGTCGATAACCTGGTGTCTTTCCACCAGAAGTACCTGGAGTACCAGGAGTGCCAGGACGACTGTCTATTCGCCGACGCGTTCGAAGAGCTGAACCCTCCTGAGTGTGAACTGTCAGACCTAGATGCCAGTTATGCCGACGGCTCGATAGACAGGCCTGAGGGACACGAGGGCATCTTTGTGGCAACCTTCGCGGACCCCGAGACTGTACAATTGTCTACGCTGAGAGACGCCTGTCTAGCGTGTACGGGCATAGAGGCAGACACGCTGCTCGTGGAGTTGGCAAACGTTCTGAAAGGTAGTGTGACCGTGTGCACAGGAGACTCGGACCTGGTGGCCGTGCTGACGGCTGGTGGCCGCGAGGGCATTACTATGAGGCTAGACAATAAGAGCTACCGCGAGGAGCGAGACATGCACATGTCGACCTTCGGGGAGCTGCTGTTTGACATTCCTGACAAGAACCCACCCAAGCTTAGGTTTATGGACTTGGCTTCGAGTGACGATAGGTTCCGAGTGCTCTGCGACATCGGCGCTGAGGACGAGTACCTGCTTCCGATGACTCGAAAGGAACACGACTCATTCGAGGTCATTCTGGACAAGCACGGTAACGTCAACTTTAAGACAACAGTAGCTATGCACCTGTACAGTGTCGGGATAAGGGGATCTCTCTACCGCACCTTCCTGTCTAGGTTTTTCGAGTCGAACGCCCGGGACAGATTGGATCAGTTGGGGCTCATGGTAGACAAGGGCTGTGTCAGTACAAAGGCGGTGTGTTACATCTTCGAAACGATATGCCCCGCATCTGAACAGAGTCCGCTATCCGGCTCCGAGTCGGCTACCCCGTCGTGTACCGGTGTGAAGAGGAAGATCTTGTGTCAGCAGGAGGACGAGGTCCCAGAGCCCTACCTAGACGACTGCGCGGAATATAGCGTGGCACAGAGCAAAGACCAGAAACGTGTCATGGGCGGCATCAAGCAGTTGAGCAATGCGTACAAGAACGGAATGGTACCGAGGGGCAGTTACGGTCGTTTCATGAGGATGAACCGAGCGGGCAGGCACTTTTACCTGCGTATCAAACCAGATGTAATCCGAGACGAGACGGAGCGAAGGGAAAAGCTCTTTTTCATGGCGCTGTGTGGCACCGATTATAACATAGTTCCGAGGGGACTGGGAATTAAGAGATTGATGACCGGAGTGGTGACCAACCACAAGGCCTTTTCCTCTTGGTGCCGAGAGATGAAGAGTCTACTCTGGAGAGTCGGGGGCGCTTCTTCTCAGGACTGCGACTATTACAAAATGGGTATGAAGCTGGCCGGGTTCACAAAGATCCCGGCGACGATCGGGGCTAAGTACTGGACCGAGGTGGATTGCCGATTAATGGCTAAAACAATGAAATACGTCTGCGAACTGTGGACCCTGAAGAACCCGAGACCTGGATCCGAGTACGGGTTCTCTGTGTGCGACGGTCTAGTCCGATTCGACTGCGAAGACTCACTCACAGTAGACGCATCATTGTGAAATGTACCTTGTGGTGACAAATGGGATCTTGATGTGGGATCTTAATGTGAGTGATAAAGAAGACAGAACAGTGCACCAGTACTAAGGACAGTGTGATCTGTAATACAAGTCTGTGTTGTGTACAATAAACTATATCACCCTGGACTGTCTGTGAGAGTGTTTTCTGTGCCATACTCTTTGTGACATGTGTTCCACCAATATTCGTTTCAACTCTATGAGTTATAGGATGAGTTATAAGGGTTGTGTTTTCATCCCGTCTTGGGACCTCACAAGGGTTCTTGTCCCATATCGTCAGTGCTCAACTAGGACCCTCTACCAATGTTTATCTATTGAACAAGTTATTGTACTTGGAATAAAATAACATAGTGTATGTGTGATTGTTTGTGGTATATCCATCACGCTCATTGACTCCACTAGAGGATAATCAACCAGAGACATATGTGTAATGTACGCCTTGTTAATGTACATATAAGTAAAGGACTCCTATGGTAATAAAGGGAAACATATCGAAACAGTTCTTTTCACCAGTGTTTATTGCCTTTATAATACACAGATAACCAACATGGTACAGGACGCACTGTACTACACATACTCAAAGACATCTTCCATTCGCATCTTTATAATGTTGGGAATATCAAACACATGCATGTTAAAGGAAGACACTACCAAGGAGATGAACTTTCGGTTCGGTTCAGGGATGGTAGTGTCCCAGCACATGTCTTCCAGTTGCACAATCATAGCATGGTCATGGCCGCGGTTTAACTGGAACTCTGCACGTTCTTCTGGAAGCAGTTGGCTGTGAAACACCAGTAGGTCTAGCGCGGACATGATATCTGTGATCCTCTGGTTGTAGGAGGGTATCATAGTCATGGACCATAGATGGTCGATCTTGTCACCGAGTGCAGCGCGTACCTTGTCCGTCAATTTCACGACGGGAGGATCTTTCCTGACTGACACAAAGACACAGGAGAGTAGTTTAGCTATAGAGAGCGTGACGATCCATTGCAGGCCTTGTTTCACTATATATGTGCTTGTACTCACCGAACTTTCCCCGTGGTTTGTTTTCTTTCAGGTCATCATATAAGTACAGATTCGTTTCACGTAACACCCTGAGGAATCTCGCCGCTAGTTCCTCGGTCTGGAGGCAGTGTTCGATGAGCTCATGCATCATCTTAACCTGATTACCCTTACTGTGAAAATACCTGAGTAGATTCACATCATCGGGGTCGTTCGTCAGGACCCCATCCACGATAGGTCTGATGTACGCATGCCTCTCGGCAATGTCGTCCTTGTAACTGTTCAACAACTGGCAATTCATTTTACAGACCAGAGGTTGTGAATAATGGAACTGTGTTGAGCTGCACGTCTCTATATATATTTTACAGTCTGATTAGTGGTATAGTACATGACTCATTGGTGGATACATGAGCCCTGTTTGGCCCGTAGAAGTACCTTTGGTTGGATACACGAGCCCTGTTTGAATGAATGGTCCTCGGTAGGAAAGGTGAGCCCTTGCTGTGTGTTTTAATTAGAAAGTTGGAGTTCCCCGAACTCAAGGCTTTGGTCAACTTTACCACCAGTACCATGGCGAGGTTCACATTGGTAAACAACAGGTTTATGAAAAGAGTCTACAAACAGAAACATGTCTTCTGACCCCATTTTATTGATGTGTACTTCTATGAAATGTTTGTTGATATCAGCCCCACGGTCGAGCTTCTGATACCACAGACGCACAGAGTCTGTGTTGTTGAGTAGAAACCGTGTTGACCCCGATCCGTTCACCTTGGTCCAGTTTACAATAAGTTCCATCTGAGTCGAGACCTCTAAAGGTACGCCCTCGGCATCTTGGGTGAGCTCAATGATCCTGGATGCAGACATGGTTGTCGTCCGGTCGATACTGAGCTGTGTGTACAAGGACAACCTCGCCGTTCGATTTGAGACAAACCCTGTAATAACATTCCTCGACGGGGATGAATAACTACTGGTTGGATGATACACGGTCAATCTGCATTGTTAAGGATGAGCTCTGCTATCTAAATGGGGTTGAACACACCAAGGTCAGAGTCGGTAGTCTTTGCATGTATATTTAATATTGGAGAAACGTATTGCATTACCATAACAATGTAAACCTACAAAACATTGATTGTACACTTGTCCATATCCAAGGTTCATATTCATTCACTACATAATAGACGTTACATAAGCCTGTTACAAAGGTAGCCATTTAACTGTGGCTGTGGTTAGAAACGAATACATTTAAAAAGCTGTGGACGTTTCCAGTTTCGCATGTGGATGATACACAGTTGCTCTCATATTGGATTTCTGTCTCATACAAGAGCAAAAACAGCATACCATACAAGCAGTTGCACTGATAATCAACACTACTGCAACACAGATAATTATATACAACCAATAACTTTCCCAAAAGAGGACACTTTTGTCTGGGTGGTCCTGGTGTAGATCTTGGCCTCTCACAAGGTCCTCCTTTTCAGCCTCGAGGTACCTAAATAGATTGGTGTAGTTGATCTCACCGTCCTCCAAATGGGTCTCGATCTCTTCCTCTTCTTCTTCGCTCAGTGGCCGACCAGTCAATTCAACCAATGCCTTTAGTCCCCCATCAAAATCTCTCGTGTAAAAGGAGTTACCCAGTCGAATGATCTGATCCATGTTCTTCATGGAATCTTCAGGAACTCCAATAACCTTGGCTAGTTTGAGGATATTGTCTTTGTTGCTGATCACTGTAGCGCCTATTGCCGATGCTACCCCTTTGGCCTTGTCAGAGGTGACAAATGTCTTGATCTTTTCCAGGGACTGTTTAAGTTTTTCAGTTTTTGAGGTCTTTGTATCAACTTGATAGGTGCCTCTAGCTGTAGACACTCTACCAGAACTAACCTTCTTGGTTCCGACATAGACCTCACAGTTCTTTGAATTCTTGCATTCATCACATTGAGTAGTCAGGCATTGTTTCATGGTAGAACTGGTGTAACAGAGTACCTTCTTGACATCTCCTCCAGGACATTTGTAGGACACTTCGATTTCATCTGACCCGTATTTTTTCAGACTTAGTCCAGCCAAATTACCGACTTTCATGATTCTGTCACCATCATTCTTCTTCTTGAAGTTATCAAACAGTCTTGTTTCTTTACAGTTCGTTACACCGCAGGTAACACAGACAACTTCCTTATAGTCTTTATATTTGGAAAACACGTTGATGTCAGGAGCATCTACCCTTAGGGTTGAGCCGCTAAGACAATGGACATTGTAGGTCTTGGTCAAGGCTAGGACCTTGTATGTAGCAACAAGAACTACTATTAAGATTATGTTCATGGTTGTCCCCATGGTTTGGGTTTCAACTTAGTAGGACCTCTGTGAATGTGAATGCTGAGGGAGTTGTTACAGCTTGCATATATATACCCCGTATCTGGAAATCCCCTGGCATGAGGCTTGGATAGAGGAATCCTCCAGTGTCGGACGTTTCTACATAGATATGTTTAACATTGGGTAGAGGATTCCTCCACTGTTGGACGTTCCGACTTTACTTTTGGTTGAATAGATCCTCCAGTGTCGGACGTTTCTACATAGATATGTTTAACATTGGGTAGAGGATTCCTCCACTGTTGGACGTTCCGACTTTACTTTTGGTTGAATAGATCCTCCAGTGTCGGACGTTTCTACGTAGATATGTTTAACATTGGGTAGAGGATTCCTCCACTGTTGGACGTTCCGAATTTACTTTTGGTTGAATAGATCCTCCAGTGTCGGACGTTTCTACTTAGATACGTTTAACAGTGGTCGGACAACACTTAATTAGTTTCTGCTTACATATTGGTTGAAAGGTTCCTCCGTAGTTGGATTGTTGTGAAACTTTGACTAGGCTTTAAAAAGGCTGGTCTCTTTCTTCAAACCATTTCGCAGTCATGTTTACATTACTGGTGCTGGTGCTTCTTGTTACCCCGAGCAAAGGCTGTGGATTGAACAACAATTGTTGCAAGTGTCCACCTGGGACCAGGTTGGGTGACAGCGGAACCTGTGAAGATCCCCAGTGTACACCTTGTAAGAGTGACGAATATATGACATCGTACAACCGGGAAAGAATATGTCGTCTACAACCATACTGTGATCCCAACCTAAACTTTGAAACACGAGCTTATTATGATCTGACTAAGAGACACACCTGTAGGTGTAAAGACGGATTCCATTGTTCTGATTTCTGTATTCTATGTATTCCCCATACCACATGCAAAGAAGGCTTTGTCCCTATCTCCCTGGGTAATAACACTCACGATGTTCTGTGTGAGCCTATACCGGCTCAACCAACTACTTTTAACCCGGGTGTATTACTTGGCGTGATTGCTGTCTTGGCTGTGGTCGTGGTAGTAATTGCGATCTACAGAAAGAAGGTTCGGATTCAATGTCCAGATGTAGTTCAAATGGTACGAGGTCTTAATGATCTTACGGTCCGGAACGCACAACCAGTCGCTGCTGTTGATGACAAAGAAGGACTCCAGACAGACCGGGCTACACCACACGTGTCCGAACTGAGAGATGCTAACCAACAGGGACCTCGTGTAATTCAGTGTATTTGTACTATACCAAAGAAAGTATGCCTCATCACATTCATGGTCATAACCTTGACTTTGGGACTGAGCTTTGGACTCGTTATCGTGGTGGACTGGGGCTTGGCAGCTTACTGTGACACTTCGGTTTCTGTCTACACTTTCCCCTTAGGTCATTCCATAACATCCCATGGCCTTGGACAGTTGGAGGCTATACACATGTCCAGTTTTTTGAACAGATGCAAACGGCAAAATGAGTTCACTGTACCCGGAACTGTGAGGTTCAACAAGGCTATCAAGTGCGTCAGGACAACCAATTACCATAAAAAAGGCAATTCTGGCAAACACTCACGAAGGGACAATGATGGCTCAAGCGATTCCATTTCGGGACACCTGGGAGCGTCCGGATCTTTAGTCGGCATAACCGCTTCGGCAGAAGCGTCTTTCAGCAAAACCGATGCGGTGGAAACCATGGTACAGAAAACCGTGTCGACCAGCAACAACGTAGCCATCTCTCTTACCACTTACCATTGTGAAGTGGGTTCTGTGATGGTTTCCTCATACACGCCTAGTAGCGCCTTGAAAAAGGACATGGACACACTGAACAAAGACCCTCACAGCAATATAGATGAATTCCTACGAGAGTGGGGCTACGCATTTGTGAGCTCTATTACAGTGGGTGGATATTACAGTTCATTCAATATCTTCTCAACATGTAACAAAGACGCTATAGAAGGCCTGGACTCTGCCACAGAGCTCTGTAATGAATTAGCTGTGAAAACAGAGGTGACAGGTGGTAACGTTTGGGGCCAGTGGCCGGTTTTTCAAAGGTTAAGTGTAACACTGAAGGACTGTCTGAGTCCCAAAGAGAAATATTGACGAAGATTGACAAGGAATCTCAGAAACTTCAGGTTGGCGGTGATACTTTGGGCGGTGAAACAGGATTGGGAAACCACATTGAAAATGAATCCCTACCCATTGAAGATGAAAATTACTCCAATAACGGAGATTGATGGATTCTCCAAGGACGCTGTAACCCTGATAAAGCGCAGAGCTAAAAGTGTTCAGCTATCTGTGGCTTCCTTGATGGAAAAGGTGCCTGATTTGACCAGACGTTGTTAGCAATGTAAATCTACCCGAGTCCAATTGACATGGTACACGTACTTAGCCAATAGAGACATGGATGATTCGGGACAGTGAGGACACAAGGTCCTTTCCCCAAACGTAATGTGTAACATGAAGGTTGCTACATTCACTGTAGGGTATGTAGTTCATTTGTGTGTATATTACCCAATGTTCGGATAAAATGTTCCCCCCCATAGCCTCAACAAGGGTTGGAGGAGTTAGCCATGGTTTGCTAGATTAACCACTGGTTGGCTAGATCAACACTTCATATATGACCTACCGTTGGAAAGTGAATGTTGTTAGTGGAGTGACAGTTTAAGTGCAATTGTGGGATGATAACACTGTATACAATCGCTATCTGTGGCACACCTGTAGTCTCATTGGAGTAGCTCGCGCTGCAGACATGGCTGTCTCTTCCAACAAGGACACCGGTCTCCTGGCAAACTCAGGGTCATTGCCAGAGTCACATTGGATGCGAAATGTCTTCGGATATCAAATAAAACATGTGGAAAGGTACATAATAAACTGTAGTTATGCGGACATGGACACTATCAAGACCGCTCTGGAAAAGTGTTCTTTTTTCCGCATGTGTGACCAGAGGGATGTGACTAACATTCGAATTCTGAGATGGCCGGACGGTGCCTGGCTGCCTCACAACTGTCCATGTAATCTTATGCCTGATATCAAGGTGTATGATGAATTTCGCCTCACTGTGGAACGTACGTCTACTCCCCAACCAAACTATCCAGCGAGAAGCATAAAGTCTCGAGATGAACTATTCACTATAGAGATTGATCTAGTGTACGGATCTCCTGGGGTTCGTGTACTCAATGTCCGAAAGACGTGTTTAACGCCTAGAACATTGATAGTGGTGGTGGACCCCAAGATGACCATAAGGGAATCTTTAAAAGATGACGGTCGGTTCAGCTCAGAAGTACTCGAAGGGCGCTACACTCACCTCAGGTGTACATCGCTCATGTCTAGACTATATAGGCCCAAACTGTTCCCAGGGGACATGCCCGGTAAGGTTCTGGAACGTAATGCTGATTATGCTATATACACCAAAGCACCTAAAGGTCTTAGGATTGGTCTTCGGAGTCCTAGGCGTCGCAAGCGAACCTCACCAGAAATGTAACGCTCCCTTGTTCTCAGCCATTGCCGACTAACTGGAATGAGGGAGTCTACAAAGTGACCGGTGGCCTGTCCTCATAGAACATATATTTGTTATGGGCCATACATGTCCCCCAACTGCCTGTGTGTCATGATAGATGTCTTTGTTACCAACCATAATGCCCTGTGATGTATGAAACACAATAAAGTTCCCCTTGTGTGACTTCAGTGTGTATATGTCTCTGCTTGCTTGGTGCCACCGTAGCAATAGGGTATGCTACATCAGAACTGCCCTGGCTCATTTCTGTGTCTATGCATTGATAAAAGTTGGATCCTTTATCCTGTGGTTATTAAAGGAGCCTTGGTCAGCTATTCTCCCATGACTCAAATATGGTTGGATAGATGAGCCAGGGTACTAAGTGGGGATTGTACGAGGGCTAGCACTGTATATAATAGCCATTTGTTCTAGGCCTGTAGTAACTCCCCCTGATCTCCCCCTGTAGTCATGTCTATCTCGTCCAACAACGCAACCGGTCTCCTTTCAAGCTCGGGGTCATTGGCAGATTCACATTCGAAGCGAAATATCTTCGTATACCGAGTAGGAGAGTATGCCCCTTACACAATAATGTGTCATTATAAAGGCCTGGACACTATCAAGAACGCCCTGGACAACTGTCCTTTGTTCTGCATGATGGAGAACAAGTATGTGGATAACATTCGGATCCTGAGAAGCCCCGACCGGTCGTGGCTTCCTCACAACTTTCCCTGTACTCTTTTGCCTGATATCAAGGTAGGCGCTGAAGATCGCATCATTGTGGAACCTACGTGTACACCCCAACCAAATTATCCAGCGAGAAGCATAACGCCTCGAAAGGACATGTTCACTATACGCATAGATATAGATATAACGTCCTACCGTGCAGGGTTTAACGTACTCAATGTCCGGAGGACCTGTTTAACTCCTAGAACATTGCTGCTGGTGGTAGACCCCAAGAAGACCATAAGGGAATCTTTAAAAGACGACGGACGGTTCAGCGCGGAAGTACTCACGGGTCGCTACACTCACCTCAAATGTGAATCCCTGGTGGTCCCTGTGGATATACCCGGTGAGGGTCTGAAATGTAGTGGCCGGTATGTTATATACATCAAAGCACCTAAAGGTGTTAGGGGTCTTCGGAGTCCTAGGCGTCGCAAGCGAACCTCACCAGAAATGTAACGCTCCCTTGACGATGTTCCCATACATTGCCGAATAACCGAGAGAGCAGAAGATATTTGAGGGAATGTACAAAAGTCATTGGTGTGGTATTCTCATAGACAATGATACTTTGTTTTCTACCCAAACATACCCCTGAACTGTTTGTGTTGTCTGTGTTTCATGATAGAAGTCTTTGTTAAACATAGGACCAAACCCTGTGCTGTTTATGAAACTGAATAAAGTCTTCCCTATCTATTACATTTTAATGTGCAGTGTGTGTTTTTTTGTTAAATGTGTCTCAGAGTGACCTACAGGGGTTGTTGTTATTGTCATCGTAATACGGGTGAGGGTTTGTTGAATTATGCCTTCCACACGCAGTGGTTCATCTCTGTGCAGAAAGAGGACCCGAGAAGAGTCATCTGGTCAGTGTGATGACTGTTCCCACATAAAGATGATAGCAAACTTGAAACGTCAAATCCTTGAACTTAACAAGTCACTGGATGTGGAGCACAAACAGAGTATTGAGTTTCTCCGTCAAAGAACTGAGTTGAGCGCGGGATGTGTGAAATGGGACAGAGAACCAACATCGGCAGGAGACGTGATAGAGGATACAACGCTAAAAACTACTGTCAACGGCTCGGGTGATACCAGCAGGCACACGCTACATGAACTTGAGTTGTGTAAACGGGAGCTGGAGGATACAAGAGAGGCACTCCAAGAAGCCTGTGAAGAACGAGAAGCCCTGAGAACTAAGTTGTCAGAGAGCCAGACTAGCAAGGCTGTGGAGGCCAAGGAAGCAGCAGGTGACACGGACAAGATCGAAGAGTCACACCCTCACTTAGATTGGGTAGGGAGACATTACCTCGCGGTGTCGATCCCAGAGGATCGCATGTTCAAACCAGGTCAGTCTGTCACTCCGGTCGGGGTGTTACAGAAGCTGTTTGAGATGAGGGTAGGTGATAAACTTGCGGTTGGGTTCAGTGTGCTGTTAGAGAATATAAACATCATGCTATCTCACCTGGAGCCCGAGTGGTACGCCAAACAGTTTGGTTTCTGTAGAGCCTACGCGCACGGCAACAAATACAGACTCGCCGACAGGGTGGACACGGAGGACTTTGCGTGGCTGTTGTTCGAGTACGGAGCGCATGCTCCCTTGATCGAAGTGTTAGCAGGCCTCCAGAATGTCCTACAAAGCACGGGAAAGGGAGGGGTGACGACCGCAGCTCTGTACACGAGCAAGAACATGTACAGCTCCTATGTGACACTGTTCAGAGACACGGTGTCAAGGGCCTATGAGGGGTTGATGCGTGTTCGCGAGAGAGCTCTGAGGGTGCGGAAGGCTCAAGGTGTTGTGTACGTGCCTCTCACAGCAGGCTTGGGTGGGGATCAGAGCGAATCTCAAGGAGGCTCCCACTCTGTGAGGAACAGAGTCCTGCGCTCTGTATTGGAAGGGATCGAAGCTCCCCCTCACATCAGCAGCGCGGCGGCAAGCTCTGAGGTAGATAGAGTCTCACGTGAAGACCCCCTTCGGTTGGAACAGTCCCTCTCTGCGTTCATGAAACGTAGAGGTCTGGAGGATCAGGGTAAAGGCGGGAGGTCCTCTGGTCATCGGAGTAACCAGGAACACTTCCCCGTTAAGGCGGCGACTTCAAGTGTCGTACCAGGACCTCTTGAAAAGCGGGTGCTGTTCGATTCACCTTGGTCAAACGATCTACCTGCTCTGTAGCTCTTGTACAAGGACGAGAGTACTAGGGAGATATATAGTTACAGAGATATAGTTAGAGAGATATAGTCAACCATACGGCCATGAGTGGGTCCTCTGAGCCACACAGAGATGAGCTACTGGCAAGGGAGCCTGAGAGCAACAGACTGTGTCTGGAAGAGGATGACCTGAGAACAAAAGCAATGTTGGCAATGTCTAGATACTGTCAGGAACAATGGGTGAGAACAATGGTAAAGCTGCACATGTCTCGAGGCGAGTGTATGAAACTGGCTCTGCTGAGCGGAGACGCCGGCTGTGGCAAGTCGTACTCTATATCACTGCTGGAGAAGAAGCTACGTCTCATGAACATCAGTGTGGTTGTGAGTGCCATGACCAACAAGGCAGCGGGCACCCTGATGGAATCCTGCTCGCTGGACCGAGTCTACACATTCCACAAGATGATGGGGTTCAAAAAGGAACTGTTGAACGACAAGCTGTCGCTCGAAGACTTTACGCGGCTGTACTGCAAATTATACTGGAACGTGATGTCTCGGTTCAATACACTGCACCAGTCCGACTTGCCCCCTGAGCGGAACGAGGTGATCGCACGACACTCGTGTAGACAACTGAGACCCGAATCGTGTGCGGTGTGTAGTAAAATGTTCCAGCAGCTGAGGGTGGCTAAGAACACAGGGGACCTGGCCCCCATGGAGGACGCCCCTCCGTTCCTGGGGGTGAACGTTCTGATCATAGACGAGTACGGCCTGCTGAACGTGGAGCTGCTGGAGAGGATGCTGTGCTGCCTTGCTCTCTTCTACGGAACCGGAAAGGGTCCTTTGATAATCTTCTCGGGCAGCGTCTCGCAATTGCAGCCTGTGGGATCTAATCTGCGCATTTGGGAAACGGAGCGGTTCGAAGGGCTCCTCTCGTCTTCGACTCCGCTCTTTGTCAACAGGCGGCAGTTCAAGGACCCCGGTTACGCTGAGGCGTTGACGTACCTTCAGTTCAACACGGTCACGGAAGAGTCGCGTCGCATTTTCAGGAGCCGGGTGTCTGTCAGCGAGCTAGACCTTATGGATCCCGAATACGAACCAGACAAGCTGCGGATCTTCCACCAGGATGAACAGCAGATGGCATACACGACGAGATACATGAACAAGGCGAAAGACAATGCCCGTGTGGGGGACAAGTTTCTCAGCGTCACTCGGACCCGGACGTCCTACAAAGGACCGAACGCTTGGTACGATGTGCTGAAGCAAGCCGCAGCAGACGCTGCCCAAGCTCTTTTCCGTGCCCAAATACCGCAAAGGGATCCTCCCCATGGAAAGAGACTATCTGAAGGTGGACAAGCTCTGGGTAGGTTGCAAGGTGCGCATGATCTGGCACATGGACTTCAACGGTATACAGGTTGCCAAAAGAAAGACAAGACCATCATCTGCCAAGCTGGGCAGGCAGCAAACAGGGGGGGACCCGCAATTGCCTTCCATGTCAGACACGGAGGGTGTAGTGGAAGGCATTCGTTTCAAGCCGGAAGGCCAGTTCAACGAGTTCTACGTGAGAGGGGGCCTGACGGGAACCCTGTACAGGGTCGCGCCTTCCAATTGGAATCACATGAACTGGACAGTGACCACGCACCCGCTGGCCTGTCTGTTGGCGATGAACACGTACGACTGCCAAGGCTGCACCGTGCACGGGCAAGTGCTCTACCACCCACCAAGGCATTTCTCCATGTCGCCGATAAAGCCCTCGGTGTACGTTGTGCTCACCAGGGTGGTGAAAAGAGAGGCTATACAAATGACTAACTGCAACTTCGCAGAGAACATAGGCACTGTCGACTTTTACAATGACAGACTGGTGGCTTACCGCAAGAGGGTGGAGATGAACTATTCATCTTGACACACCTAAGTATGCAATAAGCACCCGCCCCATACACAAAGAGCCTTGGGTGAGGAGGGTTCATTTCATCTGTCACCGTTGACATTACAAGCACAACAGTAGTACAGGAGGCAAGGAGATGAGCTGGGCTACTACGCTGCACAAGCTAACACTGGAAGAGTTGATATGCCTCACGTCATCAAAGTCTCTAAGTGAACTCACTAAAGACTACGATATGAAGCCTAATCGAGTACAGCTGTTGATCAACAAGGAACGGTCCATGTGTGAGCTGGACAACAGTCTCACACCACCCCAAGCAAGTGCACAGGACGATCTCAATACTTACATCATTCTAAGGTGGTGTCCTTGGTTTTCACAAACGTTCGGTGTGCTTTCGGATTCAAATCTTAACCTGTCTAGGATGAGTGTGCCGCTAGCGGCACTCCCCCCCCCCCCACTGAAAAACCAGTGCCGCGAAATTCAAAAAAAATATTTTTTTAAAATATTTAACTTCACACATTAAAGTCCAATACAGCTAATGAAAGACACAGATCTTGTGAATCCAGTCAACATGTCCGATTTTAAAATGTTTTACAGGGAAGACACAATATGTAAAGATGTACATCTATTACCTAAAAACACATTAGCATAATCCACCATCTTTTATTTGTCCACCAACACCAGTAGCCATCACCAATTCGGCTAAACTAAGATATTTATAGCCCCTAACCAACAAAAAAACTCATTAGATGACAGTCTGATAACATATTTATGGTATGGGATAGGTTTTGTTAGAAAAAAGTGCATATTTCAGGTAGATGGCATAGGTTACAATTGCACCCACCGTCACAAATGGAATAGAAAAACTACTTAGAGCAACGTGTTTACCTACTTACTAATCATCAAACATTTCGTAAAAATACACAGCATACACGAATCGAAAGACACAGATCCTGTGAATACAGACAATATTTCAGATTTTCTAAGTGTCTTACAGCGAAAACACAATAAATCGTTATATTAGCATAGCACATACCACATAGCAGCCCAGCATTGATTCTAGCCAAAGTGAGCGATAAAAGTCAACATCGCCAAAAGATATTAATTTTTCACTAACCTTCTCAGAATTCTTCCGATGACACTCCTGTAACATCACATTACAACATGCATTTACAGTTTGATCGCAAATGTTTATATTTAGCCACCAAAATCATGGTTAGACAATGTGAAAATGTAGCTCAGCTGGCCAGAAAATGTCCTTGCGCCACTTAGACAGTGATCTACTCTTATACATAAATACTCATAAACGTGACTAAAAAATATAGGGTGGACAGGGATTGATAGACAATTTAATTCTTAATACAATTGCGTTATTACATTTTTTAATTTATCCTTACTTTTCAATACAGTTTGCGCCAAGCGAAGCTACGTCAAAAAACATGGCGTCCTAAGCCACTAAAATGTTTCGACAGAAACACGATTTATCATAATAAAAATGTCCTACCTTGAGCTGTTCTTCCATCAGTATCTTGGGCAAAGGATCCTTTCTTGGGAGAAATCGTCTTTGGTGGAAAGCTGTCCTCTTGCCATGTGGAAATGCCAACTGCGTTCGGGATGAACTGAAAAGCGTGCCCAACTATTCACATCGTTGCAAAAATAAATGTCCCAAAATCGCACTAAACGGATATAAATTGCTATAAAACGCTTTAAATTAACTACCTTATGATGTTTTTAACTCCATAACGAGTAGAAAACATGACCCGAGTAATATTACCCCCTTCACTAATGCTTGGAAAAGGTGCGGGCCGGTGTCCTCTAGGCGCATGACGCAGCTCCAAAAGAATGACTAGCTTCAGGGTTTTTTCATTTGTAGGGCCTGTGAACGCGCAATCGACCCCATTGGAATCGTCATCACGTAAAGGCATCCAGGGGAAGACGTAAGAAGTGTCCGTATAGTCATAGCAAAATCAGTGCCCTTTTAACTGACTTCAGAACAGTGGCCAACATTTCTGAAATCTGAATCCATGTCAGGGAAATTGCTGTAGAATGGGCTCTGTTCCACTTAGAGACAAAATTTCAACTCCTATAGAAACTATAGACTGTTTTCTATCCAATAATAATAATAATATGCATATTGTACGATCAAGGATTTTGTGGGAAGCCGTTTAAAAAAGTACCCAAATAGCATAAATAGTCTAAACAGCGCCCTCATCCCCAACAGGTTAACATGCTTACGATCAGGCTGCTCAGGCTCAACAGTGAAGAAGCACCTATTCTCTTGGAGGTACTGACAGCAGTGTCGCTCGTGCTCAAGCAACCCAACGTACCGTACTCTCCAACGTGTCCAGATCCATCTCGAGCAGAGAGATTCATATTCTGCAGCTGAAAAGCATATTGCTGTGACAGCGCATAGTCTGAAATATTCCACGGGACACGAGATCCACATCATCGACTTAGACATCGACTATGTCGTCCACCAGAGTGCACAACCCTATTCGTACATACACACACAATCTCAGTGAACATAGGACCGCGACCACAGACATACCCTACGGCTGCTACAAATACGAGTCGGCTAAGAACTACCTACCCGGTGGCCTGTTCCACTTTGTGAAAGATGCGGATTCGTACGTGCCGACGCTACACGGGCTGAGCGCAGACTTACTCGGAACCCTAAAAGAGGTGGCTGTATGTGCCACCAGCAGCTCCATTGCAAATAGACCTTTCCTGAACACACCGCACCTGTACGAAGTGGAGCTCATCAACACGGGACAACAGTACATGAAGCAGGGAGACCGTTTCACAGTGCAGCTCCCTAACCGAGAGGACGTGGCGGCTCAACGTGAGGTGAACCTCGATCTAGGTTACAATATGTCCGTGAACAAGGGCATATGGGGAGGACTGCTGGCTACCAGAAGAGTGAATTGTGAGGCAGGAGGAGACCCCGTGGAGGAGGTGATACAGGCTATTAAGCACGATCAGGAGTTGGACATATTCCAACTTGTTTCACCTTACACACCCCAGAGTATACTGTCAATGATGACACTGGTGGCAAACGGGGCTGACTATCATGAAGTGTCTGATGTGATGAGAACCAGCGCCGCCGCAGCTGTCAACGAGGACTTTAACGCTGGTATCATTAGCAACATTGTAGAGAATGACGTTGTGAAACGGTTTCTTAGGACCATGGTCATGCATGCGATGAACATCGTGGAAAGTGTGCAAGGATTCGCAGGAGGACAGGTGGTGCGAGCCTGCAATGGTTATAATACCAGCGAAATCAAGACCGGTGACAGATTCATGGCCCAGCTGAACATGAACAGATGGCTTTTGTGAAAGACTCCATTGGAACCTAGATATGGACATTCCCTACTGTAGTTTGACTTTGTGTAGTAGACAGTTGCACTCTATCTTGTATTACCATTGTGACCTTGTGCCTAGGCAGTCACTTGTATAACATGTTGTGTTTTGTATCATAATAACCGTTGACAAATAAAGTGGCTTTAGACATGTACCTGTGTGACATACTTTTATTTGTTTCACAAAAGATACAAATCATACAGTGTAACCTCAGCATCTAAACTAACATCACGTCAAATGGTTAGGTGATTTCCTTTTCGGGTTGCGCTCTGGGTTCTCGAAGGACAGCTTCTTACACTTTTTGATACCCTTCAGCAGGATATCCTTATCCTGGATGCTGTGGCGTCTAGCGTGGTTAGCATGTTCAACTTAGCATAGAGCATCTGAACCATGCTACATGTGTCTCGGGAATGGTTGAGTCTGTTGGATACACAGGCTGCGTTAGAGTCACTGGCAGCCCCGGAGCTCACAGCCAGCTCGTTGCTCACAGTCAGGTCGTTGCTCACAGTCAGGTCGTTGCTCACAGCCTGGCCAGTCACGATTGAGTTGTTAGGGCTATGGTTGTTGACTGCCAGGCTTTCGGTGGCAGACTCAGCAGCAGGAGCACTCTCTTCCTCCCCACATGCAATTGCTGTCCACCATTGCTCGCATCGCAGATGGCTACTGATATTGTGAGGTTCAACGGTCTTGTCTTTCAAAAGGGTTATCCACCAGTTTTTCTCCCGAAGACGATCCATTCGCAGTTCAGATCTCGAGTCGTCTCCCTTGTTACTCAACTATTGCGCTGGTATGGAAACAGAGTCTAGCAAACCACAGGCCAATGTTCAATAATACCAGTATGCATAGGAGTACAGTAATACACTGATCCAGACATTTATCCAGTGAACCAGAGTCTCTTGCTATTGTCCTGACTTTGGGCTCTAGATCCGTGTTGACCATGACGCTAGACCATATCCTGTGCCACGT